>NC_134550.1:57399054-58080753 GCF_025594145.1 Primulina tabacum
CAAATTTAGGAATATTCTGTTAGTTGTGAATAATGCATTGACGTTGATAAATTTTATGCTTAAGTGCTTACGATAACTTCCAATCATAAATCTCCTTGGATCAGGGCTGTTTTAGGCGCAACGTGAGTGTTGTGACAATTTATGCTTCTCTTGGGGAAGAGGCTCTGTGTCACTCATTTAATGAGGTATTTATTTTGGTTTTCCCGTGATTTGAGGCTATTTATACTTAAATCACCAGGCAATACATGCTAAAAAATGTGTTACATGCCTGTATATTTCACATGCATGAAAAATGTTACTCTGTTTCAGACTGAGGTTACCACTGTGATTTGTGGACACAGAATTGAAGAAACTAGCAAATATAAGTGGACAGCTTGACACTGTCAAGCGGATAATATGCATGGATGACGAATTTCAGTTTGATACTCCATTGGGTTCTGGAAGCAGTAGCTGGACCATCACTTCTTTTTCCAATGTAGAAAAGCCGGGTCGTGAAAATCCTGTTGAAGCAGACTTACCTCTTTTGGCGGGATGTTGCTGTGATAATGTACACAAGTGGTAGTATTGGTTTGCCGAAGGTTAAGAGTTAAACCCCATAATATATATTATGCAACTACATCTGATGTATGCTAGAAATTGTTTCAAGTTGTTTTAACCTCTGCGAAATGGTGATTGTTGTATTATCAGTTAAGATAGACGAGTAGAGTTTTAGCTCTCTAGGCATTATTCGTTGATGTAGGTGTTCATGGGTGAGCCACGTAATCTTTTGCTGTGTTGCATTCTTTTTCCCTGTCGAATCTTGGCATCACCTTATACGTCATGCTAATTTAGATTATTTTATTTTTATTTCTTGTCTAATATTTGACATAGCTTGATAAGGTGACCACCTAGAAATATGGCTTCCGTTCGCATCTATTAGTTACAATTCAAATGAGTAATAAAGTTCAGTTTTAGTGTTATCAGTAAGAAATTGAATTAGTAGCAACATTTATCTTCTTTGAGGACTTAAATTCCTACTTGAAGGAAGAAAAGAAAGATGATATTGACATACTTCCTCCTTTGTGAAATGGAAGATTTAGAACACACTGTGTTTCTTTTATCGTGAATAGAATAAAATTTTCCATTTTATTCTAGACATGATGGAACTTTGGACTTTGCATTGGTTTAGACTTGATTTTTCTTTTCAGCACTAACAAATGACTGTGTTTTCAAATTACGAAAGTCGATAATTTTCTTATTTAACATACCATTTGTTTTATTAAGTGGGTTGGTGCACAAAGAATTATTTAGTCACAAGTTTACTAAAATCCTGATTTTAGCTGTATTTTGCATCATTCAGGGTGTTATGATGACACATTGCAATGTTTTAGCGACAGCATCTGCTGTGATGACAATTGTTCCTGGACTTGGAAGTCAGGATATTTATTTAGCGTACCTACCACTGGCTCATATTCTTGAACTAGCAGCCGAGGTATAAAATGTCATCCAGTTAACTTTTGTTGGCATCTATAAATTATAATATGATGATTGATCAATCCCTTGTTGAAAATATTTTGAGAATCTTATTTTACTGCAGACTATTATAGCAGCAATTGGAAGTTCTATTGGATATGGATCTCCTTTAACTCTTCCCGATACTTCTAATAAGATAAAGAAAGGAACAAAAGGTGATGCCACAATACTAAGGCCAACATTGATGGCAGCTGTTCCAGCTATTCTTGACCGTGTCCGAGAGTAAAAAGGTCTGAAATCTGTTCATATTCTAGACATTTTGTTATTTTCTATTTTTCTTAAATTTTAAATTTTGAGGAGTTTGAGCAACATCTTGGTAAAACTTCAGATAGATGCTACTGGTGGATTGTCCAAGTATTTATTTGATTTGGCATATGCTCGTCGATTGTCTTCATTAAACGGAAGCTGGTTTGGGGCGTGGGGCTTAGAGAAACTTTTATGGGACCTTTTGGTTTTCAGAAAAGTTCGAGCGATTTTGGGTGGTTAGATCCGTTTCATACTTTCTGGAGGCGCTCCTCTTTCTGGTGACACTCAAAGATTTATCAATATTTGTCTTGGGTTAGTATTGATTTTTCATCCACTTGATTGCAAATAGTTTATTTCTTCCATTTTCCGGTTATTATTGTGTTTTTTTAAAAATTATTTTGTTCATCTACAACTCATTGTTTAATATTTTTTCAGTGCTCCAATTGGTCAAGGATATGGCCTTACTGAAACCTGTGGAGGTGGGACTTTTAGCGAATATGATGATACATCTGTTGGTCATGTTGGTGCCGCTCTACCTTGCTCTGTCATCAAGGTATAATAAATTGCTTCCCATCTATACGAAATATTCCTAGCTTTCAACAATTTTAAACTTCAATATTGTATTTTATTTTATTTTTTTAAAAAGCGTATGTTAATGTTACATCTTGCCCTTAAATCGCTGAAGAGATAGAAAGACAGTACATGGGTGTATCGTTTTTGGGTGAAAAGTCATTTTTTATTCATGTAAAAAATAATCACAGCATTCATTGTATGAATTCTGGAATCACTTCATGAAGTCTTCGTGTTTGCGATATCCTATAATTGTTTTCCTGGACACATTTTTAATCTTTTTTGACCGTAAATATTTGAAATTTTTTAGTTGGTTGATTGGCCTGAGGGAGGATATTTAATAACCGATTCTCCAAAACCACGGGGAGAAATTGTTGTTGGTGGGCCAAATGTTACACTTGGATACTTTAAAAATGAGGAGTAAACGAAGGAAGCATACAAGGTAATCATTTGTGTTTTTTGCTTATTCTTACATCATATATCTTTTAAGCATATGGTTTTACTAGTCAATTTTTATTGCTCGCTCGAAGGTGGACGAGAGAGGGATGAGGTGGTTCTACACTGGTGACGTTGGCCAATTCCATGGCGATGGTTGCCTTGAAATCATAGATCGTAGAAAGGACATTTTTAAACTCCAACATGGGGAATATGTTTCCTTAGGGAAGGTAAGGTACAAATAAAGAACGTGACAGAACCAGAGGTGTAGGCATTGGTGGTCTCTCCGTCGTCTCTTAAAGTTCCCCAAAAATCCGTTTTTGGCCCCCTTTAAAGTTTTGAGTTTTAGTTTGCCTTGTTACTCTTGGCTTTGCTGCTGAAAGTGTTTTTATATTTATATTTGTGTTCTGGTACGATTATTCTCGGTTCAGATTTCCAAGATTTCCTATGCAGGTTGAAGCTGCTCTGAGTATTTGCCCATATATCGACAACATAATGTTGCATGCCAACTCTTTCCATAGTTTTTGTGTAGCCTTAGTGGTGGCTTCACAGGCCACTCTGGATGCATGGGCTTTGAACCAAGGGATTTGGTATTCTAACTTTTTGGACTTGTCCGAGAAGGAAGAGATTCTGAAGGAAGTCTCCACTTCAATACTAAAGGTACTAATCATTCTGATCGATTTTCAGCATTCATGATTTTATTACAATGTCAATATGTTGCAAACTCGGCCTTGCCTTGATAACAATTTGATTAATTGAGCTCGAGGGCAGTCAATTGCGAGATTGGCACACTTTTTCCCATGGTTTTCTTGTTGATAACATGTCAACTTTTTTCTCAAATTGAAACGCCAAACTCGATATCTATCACTTTCTTCAACAAATATGCATCTTTTTTTTTTACATAAAATTAAATTAAATTTTGAATCACCCCTCTCCCTTTCCTTTTTGGGTGGATTAAGATTGTTTTGCAACATTAATGTTCTGTATAGGCAGCAAAGGCAGCTCGACTAGAAAAATTCGAGATCCCTGTGAAGATCAAGTTACTTTCTGAAGCATGGACTCTAGAATCTGGCCTTGTTACGGCGGCACTCAAGCTCAAGAGAGAGATCATTCGGAAAACCTTTTCCGACGATCTTAACAAGCTATATTCATAACGAAAATAAAAGAACCTTCTTACATGCGTATGCATGCAGATACCTTAAAATTTTTGTTACAGCATTTTAATCTCTTTCCTCTCTTTGTTATTTGACTATTGTTTCCTGTATGAAGTTATACAAATTAAATTTGCTACTGGTTAGTTGACTTTGTTAGAGAACTCTATTGGTTTGTCGCGTGTTACCTATAAACTATATGGGTTGTTAGCAAATTTATGAATCTCGGACACGAGGTCTTTCAATTCCATTTTTGAAACCATATTACTATTATTACTGTTTTGAAAAGATATACTATCCATTCTAGAATATATATATATATATATATATATAATTTATTTTTTTTTGAGGGAAGTACAAATTCAGTGTATCATGATAAAATATTGACCACTTTTGGACACATCTCGTTGGAGTAAAGAAGCACCACTCACACTGACACTTTCTCTCTATATATGTATATAATATAAGTCAATTTCATCCCATTTTCTGTTTCTCATGCTAAAGCACAAACGCAGATAAATGAAAATGAAAGAGTACTGCAACAGAGATGGTTACAGTGAATGCTGCTGTTTGCATCCAAAACACACAGTTGTAGGTGTATGCGTGTTTTGCTTGAACGAGAGGCTCTTAGTTTTAGCAGCTAATTCACACCAAACCCGAATCCGTCACCTTCACCAAAACAAGAACGTCCACACATTCTACGATATTTTCTCTTTCAAAGGTTTGCAACATCGTATCAAGGTTAAACAGAAGAAATCTGACCTTCAGAATCTGATCATCACTTCATCTGTCTGCAGTCAAGAAGGTATATATGATTTGCTGATAAAGGAATCGACGTAGTCCAACTTAGTTTGGATGTATGTAAACTCTACTTTTTAGAAACATTTTCTATCTTCAGCAAGAAGTATAACGTGGGATGATCCATTATTTGATGAAATTGCCAAGTTCATGTATAGAATAGAGAATGTTTACTCCAAGGATTTTTCCTTGTCAGAAATTCTTCTAGCTGCTGCAATCCAGATTTTGTCACGTCTCTCTGGGCCCTTTTTAACTTATTTGCTCGAAAGAAAGTAATATTTTTCATCTATACAAGAAAATTTTGAAATCTTGATACAATTACAACTACATTCATTACCAAATACTTGGTGTTTTTTTGTGTGTCACCTCAGATTCTTTTATATCAATCAAATTTGAAGATAATGGTGTTGCATCATGGAACAAGGAGAACATCTCCAAAGCACAACTTGATCATCAAAGTGAATATGACAACTGCGACGATGCCAAGAAGATAAAAAGTTTGGTAGATCACGTGAAACATCGTGCGGCGATGCTGAGGTGGCGGAGGCGTATTGGCCACATCTTTCATCTCATTAGATGGAAGAGGTCCAACAAAGGCAATATGTGCCATGGCTCAAAGCTTGAAGGAGCAAACTTTTGATATGGATGGATGAGGAATCTCACAAAGAATAAAGGGCTTTTTGGATAGAACGAGAATATCCAGAGTGCGTTTCCAATTCTAAGGCATTAATTAAATTTTTTTTTTTTATAGATAATGAAATATGTATTATGTTCTATGTACAACTGAGGTTACACATTGAGCTGCAAAATGCAACTTACATACGTCATTTGCCATCTAATACTTAATTTTTTTTTACTGAAACAAGAAATTTGTTATTTTTAAGATGTACATATATATACCATTAATATGAGTAGAATGATTATTAATAGATAATCCAAATATATATATCACTACTCGAACTCGACTCGGGATTCGATCTGATCTCTAATCTCATTAAACGGAAATTGAGCTAATAATTTTACATGAGTAATATCGATTTAAACCTTGAAGGTACATATTTTATAAATATATTGAAGAATATATTTATAGGAATAAATAACTTTAGGAAACCAAGTATCCATTCCCTCTAGTGCACAAACAGCAATACTAAAAGGGCCAAAATATATTTAGATAAGAAAAAGGGACCCATCCCTCTTATCCACCAAACGAATCGAGAAAATCGAGCTTGAATAAAATGAAAAAGGGGGACACCTTTATTTTGCTTTCATTTTAAAGGTCTCCCATTGTCAAAAATACTTTAGAGAGCATATTTATATTGATTTGTCATTGCATGTAAAATGTGTTAGAGTAGATGTCCTGCAAGCCAACTGTTGGCTAGGGATTTTATTGACTCAGTTGTAAAGAATAATCTTTATTTTAATATAATTCATTATTTTATGTTTTGTTATCTCTTTATCTGTATACCCATGTTATCAAAATGAATCGTAATTCGATGTTGAAACTCGTTTGTAAACACTGTATAATCTAAATTCATTCCTAGTCGATTCAGCCGCCTAAAACATGGATAAAGGTCGCTTGAGCTTGAGACTAGCATCTGTGATGTTGTGTACTGCGTTTCTTGGTAAGGGCATAGAGATGTCCAAACATGCAGATGGGTAGTCATATGATGATTATACCGAACAACCCTCCCTCGGACTTTCCAAGTGGTTATCATTCATCGAGAGGATAAGTCTGTGGTTATGATTGTACACCATTAGTCCTTACGACCCGGGACAACACTGAGGCTCTATATGCGAGGGTTGTGCTTTGACTCGTTTACCGGCTCCAGGAGAGTCATCAGGTGGCGAGGTTGGGTACAATTACGACACATATAGGAGCCAGTGCATTGTAGTCGGGAATTCACCGCTCACTTACGGGTGTGAATATCCTATGTGACCTAATGTAATAATAGTGCATGGAATCTCTGGCCAGAGTATAACATGTACGTTTGAGAAGGAGTTCTCAAATAGTACACGCGATGCCACTATTATAGTTATCACATAGTTATCGAATTAATATGCAACCCTCGATGAACCAATGGTTGCTTATTCGATCGGGATATATGAGATGAAGGGACCGTACTGTACGTTAATCATAATTGACTGGTTCTTGCAGGCACTATCAGTGATACCTAGGGGATCATGGGGCGATGCTACTAGACGCTCTTACCATGATCCGATGGGTGCAATCAGAAATGAGTTCTGACATTCTTGATCAAGGTGTTGATGAAAAGAATGGGGCTAACTGGGGTAAGCCCGAATAAAGGATTATGTCCTGAATCACAAAGAGTTGTGAACCCACGGCTAGCTGTATCCCTGAACCATTGAGGGTCACACAAGAACTGGATTATTTGTTCCCGTTGAGATAATAAATTCAAGAAGTTGAATTTAAATTATGATGTAGTAAATTCAAAGAGTTGAATTTATGATAATTAAATTTTGAGAAAATAAATTCAAGGAATTGAATTTTATGATATAGTAAATTCAAGAAGTTGAATTTATGAAATTTGGAGAAAATAAATTCAAGGAGTTGAATTTGTAAAGTTTAAGAATTTAATTTATTAAACTCAAAAGTTGAGTTTATTAAATATTAAATTAAATATAGTGGGAAGTATGTTTAATAGGCTTGTAGGAGTACAAGTCCAACATACTAAATAATTAAAGTTCTTAATGGACTTTGATTAATTAATTAAACCAGTTGGACTAGTCCAATTAATTAATCAAGCACATTAATGTTAATTATGATTATTAGGTCATGGAATTTTAAATAAATAAAAATTCTTGACCTAAAATCACAGCCTCCACAAAATTGAGTTGTGCCAATTTCGAGAATCACCAATTTTGGAAATGCAATAAGAATCTTTCATTAACTTAATTAATCCAATTAATTAAGTAAAGGAATGATTATTATGGAAAAGGATTGATTAATTCTTAAAATTGATTGCATGTATTCGGTGGATTCTTTTCTTTTGAAGATTTGAGAAATAAGGCATCCGATAATTTTTCCTTGCTTTTTGGACAATAACTTTCGGCTCCTCCATAATTCTTCTTTGTGCTCTCAAAAATTGTGTTCTATCTCAAATACAAAATCTTCTACACTTCCTAGTGCGAGTTAGAAGAGGAACATATATTCCGGTCGTGGACCTGATTAGTAGATCGAAGACCGTTCGTAGGGGATTCACAAAGAGCTATCTCCGCTAACCTCGGAATAGTTGGAGCCCAGTGATTTATTATTCACCAAAGGTATAAGAATTTCTAACGCCCTATGAATGTTTATGTATTTGTTAAAACCATACGAGTGTCCAAAATTATTTTGAATTTCAAAATAAAATAAAAAAATTTAAACTTCCGCTGCGTTTTTGGGCACGTAGAAAACCGAGATCCAACCAAATGTACATAATTTAATATGCCCAGCAACCCTGTGAACGAATTGGTAGGCCTCTAAATAAGATAATGCAACAGTCCATGTGCTCTGCTTCTGCAACTTTGGAGTAATTACTTTTGTCTTGTAATATTGAATGCACGGTAGCCAATATTGTGTTTCTCTTTTCTTGAAATATATATTTGGGATCCTTCAAAACTCCCCAACGATTCTTGAAAATTCTTGAATCTTGTTGTTTAAAGTCAATAGACGGTACATACATGATACATGGCCACCTTTTACACGAACAAACTTATGAACACAAACTAAAATCAAGAGTTAAATGAACGCAAGCGCAGTTGTCAACTCCAGCAAGAGAACTTGCAGCAGCTACGATATTAGATACAACCAAACAAGCAACACTTAGAATATAAAAGCCAATCCATCTTGAACTCCATTTGGGAATCCTCTTTTGCACGATATATGTACATTTCCACTGGGAAGTAAGCCGTTAGTAGCCAGAATCCCAACAATGTCCGTAGCCATGGCAATGACAGTAGTGAAGACCACGACCTCCAAACAAGCCTAATGAGATTGAGCTTGTAAGGCTAGTATCCTGGGATTGGGATTTCTTTGGTGACGAATTCGCTTTCAGAAAACCATGCGCCATACGTTCTTTGGGCAAATGCAAAACGGGGTTGACAGAAAACTTGATATGCTCCCACAGGATGGATGATATTGCGGCATTCGCTATATCAATATGCCGAGAAGGATTGAAATAACCAAAACCCGGTGAGTAGGACGTTTCCCGGGGTTTGATCTCCGAATGCTGCATAGCCGAAACAGGCACATGACATGTAGAAAACTGTTGTTACTATTATACTTAGAGAAGATTCGGATGGTGGAGATTTGATTGTATCCTATCAATTGAAAACAAATAGACCAGAACAAATTTTAGTTCAACAGAGTATAAAAATAAGATGGAAACAACTTTCTCAAGAGTTCGAAATCCTCCAGATTTTTGTTGCTCGAGTTACTTCTCCAAGGGCGGTGCCACCGGTAACTTCGGTCAGACTTCCCTTGATTTTTCGGTTTTCTGTAACCAAAAATTTCATTTCAAATGTCCAAAGCAACATATTTGATCGATGAGAGGCTGTGCCTGTCACCATGCACCCTCAAAATAACTCAAATTTCATGCAGTGTCTGTCTCCAAAATAATGTAAGTCGCTCCATCGATTAAATTATGAAGTTTGCAGATGAATTCCCTTACCTGCAAGGTTTGAGATGCCTAGAACCAGAACAATGGTGGGATACGTGAAGGACATAGCAGCCGCAACAATAGAAAGCCGCAATATTTGATCGAAGTTTCCAAAGCACCAAATGCATTCATGAAAGGATTGCTTGAAATTATGCAGGGGCTATCCTTTCCTTCTGTGTTGAAGCAATAAGACCTCTTAATCGCCCTGTTACAGTAGAGTTCATCAAATTTCCAATCACACCGGATGCATTTCAAGCTACGCCAACACGGCAGGACCGACTCAAATGGGATCCTCTCCCACAAACAAAACAATCGAATTTTTTTTGTAATATTTTGAATAACATTTAAATCGTTGGTCTACCGGTTTACAGTTCCTAACGACAAACCAAAACTCCAAGAATTTTTTTTTACATTTTCAATCTTTAAACATGCAGCATCGTCGCATAAAATTGAATAAATATAGAGCACGCAGTACCCGTTCTTTCGAGTCGACCATCCTCGTCGAGAGAGCGAATCTCTATTGTCACGGGCCATTTCAACTCAAGATCCAATCCAATGCAGAAATGAAAATGACAGAGTTGTAGGTCAGTGAGATTCAAAAAGTTAGGCCACTACTCAGCTATTTGCATGCATCGCCAAAAATCCAAATTGATTTCAATAATTTTTCCCTGAACAAATTTAAACTTCCACGCAAGTCAAATTACACTCCGCCATGAAAAGGGACAATCGAAAAAAATAGTAGGCAATGTGATATATTAACGCTTCCGAAAAAAATGTATGAACTTGTGAAAAATTAGGAAGATATATGATTAAAAATTCAATTTTCCCATTTTAATATTTTGGGTTTTCTCCCATCATTATTGATTAGAGTAGGTCTATTGTAAGACGAGTCGGTCAAGTACATATTTAGAGTGAAAATTAATAATTTTTGCTTATAAAATAATACATTTCATATGTGGGGGCCTTTTTTCAACCTTAAATCTCCTATAATTGCCCACGTCTGTTGGAGAACTCGACATTTAATTAATTTCTTACCAATGCCATTTTATTGTTCATACATTTGTTCCAAGTCATGGCTAGATATTCCCGTCTTGCATGCCTTCAATCCACTTAGCAATATCTATTGCATATATTATTAGCATGCATCATTCATAAAGGAATAATTAATAAATAAGATATATATAACGATTTAATAAGAATATATTGATTTATTGTTTCAAAATTGTTTAAATTTTGCTACGTTCGATATTAAATTAACTTACCATCGCCTTAAAACATATGGACTTTTCGTATACAGCTAGCACTATTTGATAACGATAATCATGATGATATATATATGGTTACGAACGTTGATTATATAAATATATATTTGCTTTGGCCAAATCTTATTGCATGAAATTCAGACAACCGGCTTGTGCATAAATTTTAATTAATTAATTAGGTAATTAATTAATACGGCACCTGTAGATATTTATTTGCATATGTATTATATATACCGCCAACCACAATTTAAATTAATTAAAAAGGGAAAAAGTTGCAAATTTATTGTTAATATAAATATCTCAAACGATTTATATATATATAACATTTCTAATACTGATTAAATAGTGTTTATCATCAACGTTCGACTAATCTCGGAAATTACAAATACGATGGAATAAACTTGATTCGCGAAGAAAAAAAGCACACGGCTAGCCTACATTACAATTTTTGAAAAACTAATTTGGTCCAACACCGTTTACCAAACCAGCATCTGACCAAACTTTTTCAAAAGCACGCACTAAACTTGAATATACCAAAAAAGTTTTGTACTCACCCAACCACTTTAATTTATGAAACAAACCACCGAATCTTTCGTTCCCACTGATGAGCACACGAGCTATTTTTCGTCCATCAACAACTTTGTACTTCAAACCCATTATTTCGTTCATAAAACTCATCACGCCCTTATGACGGTCTGTTTAACAGGAAAATATTAAAATACGAAATAAAATTAACTAAAAATAATTAATAGAAACATATATACGTACTTGATCCGTAAAAAGTCATCCCGATGTGTAATCTCTTTATTCGAGCTAATATCTTTGGACTGAGGTTATTCACCCCATACCCAAAAATCAAAAATTTCCCTTGAATTTGAAGATTTTCTAGACCATGAAGTATTTGATCTAGAACTAAGGATACCTCCTCGTCTGTTTGAGGTGGACATGTCACCATGTCCCAGAAAATTGAAATTTTATGAGAACCCATGTAGAAAAGAAGGAAAGGAATCTGAGTATTATTTCGGGTGAAGAGATAATGAACAGTGGAAGAAGATTAGGGGTGGGGGAAGATAATTCATGCACGGTAATTTTAAATTTCCTGTAAACTTGTTTTTCGAGCTTCTGAGATTTCACGCCTCTCGAAGAGGCGTGTTCAGAAAATGATAAATGCAGGTCGAGAAGCGTGTTCAGAAAATGATAAATGTGCATTTGCTTTTGGACTGGCTTTTGGACTTCCACTACTGTAAGTGTTAGTCTCGGCGAAAATTTTGAGATTCACGCCTCTTAATTAGAGAGGCTACAAATGAGCCTAGGTATTTTTTTTAAATTTTATTTTTTTGCAGATTTAAAGTTCACAATCAGATCTCTCTTCTTTGTAAAATCAATGTATCAAGCCTACTAAATTACTTTTTTTAAAAAAAATCATCTTAGTCATGACTTGCTTAATTTTTTTTTTGAAAAAAATATTCAATTCATATCATGCCAATGAAATAAAAGTGACATGAAAATAATTTTTTTTATTAAAATTTAAAATCATATCACTAAATAGGCGTGAAATGAATCGATTTTTTTTTAAAAAAAAATATTAAATGTAAGTCACGACTTATTATTGCTATATTTTATTAAAAAAAAAAAACTTGAGATCTCGGGGAGTCTAATTAATCAAGAAATGTACACATATATATTAAAAGCTTAAAAAAATACAATATTAATAATTTTGAACGTATTTTTATATTATATATTTTTAATAGAATAAATAAAATTGAAACTGATGTATTATGTGTACTAAATTGGTTTAATTTTTTTTAAAAAAAGAAGGCAATGCAAAGTCACACTGACTTGATAGGCGTGACATGCATAACTTCAAATTCATTATAATATCATATATTTTTCTCTGTAAATTGAATACTTCATTTCCTCATTCATTCATCCCTTTCATGTTTTTTATCGGTAAGTTCTCATAAATGTTTGAATTTATTTTTTCACTTCTTGCAAATTTTTATTAATTTGTTTTATTATTATTTTTTTCTGGTAAATTTTTGTTCCAACATATATTAAGGTATATATACTAATATTAATTATTTATGCCAAATATTAAATTTATAAATAAAATTATTATTTATGTTAGACTAATTTTGTTGCTTTATTTAATTATTATGTAATTTTTTTAGCTATTATTAATTTTTGTAAAAAATTTCAAAATCATTTATTATGATAAATTTTCATTATCATTATTATTTTTTAAAAAAATGTTTAAAAAATTTATGTTATATAATATTTTTTTCAGTTATTATTATTATTTTATAATAATTATATAATTGTATATTTCGATAATAATAATTTTAAATTATTTTTTATGTATATTTTTGTTTCACATTTAATATAAAAAATTATTTTTAAAATAAAAAATACAAATCACGTTGTTTTTTGTTTAAAAATAAAATATCACGTTTTATAATTTGATTTTTCAAAATTTTGAAAAAAATACACTATCCCATTTAATAATGAGATACAATAAAAGTTTTTAACGGTTTATAATATTAATTGTGATAATTTGGTGTTGAAATGAAAATCTATCATGCTAAGTGAGTTGACTATAAAACAACAATTATGCTTAAAAAACACATTTCTTAATTGTATCTTATAAGTTAATATTAATACAAATTTAATTTAATCGTAATACTAAGTTTTTTTATGTACTACATATGTAAAACAACAATTATGATTAAAAATAAAAAAAATGTATTTCTTATTTGTATCTTATAAGTTAATAATAATACAAATAATAATAAAATAATCATTTTGATAACAATAAGTTTAGATACAATATATGTAAAATAAAATAATAATAAAATAAATTGATCATAATATATTGAAACGTAATTAACCATATTAATTTAAAAAGTAATATGTAGTATAATGATTAAATAATAATTTATATTCAAAAAAAAATTTACATAATTTAAATTAATATTTACCTCGAAGTTTAAAATCAAAATTTTATCTATAAAAATAATCACAAATAAATAATTTATCAATTACAATCAAAATACAAAATTTAATTTGGAATATAAGTACCTTGTATGTTGAAGTATAAACTGATATTGAGTAGCTCCTACAATTAAATATATTCAACATTTAATGAAAATATATCACTTCAATCGGCCGAAACAATTGGAGAATACTTCAAAAATTTTCAGACCAACGAAAAACGATGATATCAAATGTTCTCTATACGTTCACCAATTATATAAGCAAATTTTCAATATTCGGTCAAAAACATGCCATTTAATAGGGCGTGTTAATTGATTTGAACTGTGATGCATCCCATCACTATGTCACCACAAATTACTTCGAGCTACTCGTGACATCTCATCACTCTACCGCCACAATTCTAATTAATAATAATTAAAAAAAAATCAAGTCACACCATCGTGATTTGTGGCTACTCGCGACATCTCATCACTCTGACACCACAATTCTAATTATTAATAATAATAAAAAAACACCATCTTAAATTCACGTCACGCCATCTTGGATGGCAGGACTTTTGTAGATGGCGTCGTGACTCTAATTTCTAAAAAAATTCACGCCAGTTGGCGTGATACGATATATTATTTATTTATTTATTTTTATTTAATTTTTTTTTCTTTCACGGTAAACAATGTAAAAGCCCAATTTTTAGAAAGCAAATCACGCCATATAATTTGGCGTGACTTGATAATTTTTTTTTTAAACAAGAAAGTCACGTCAATTGAATAGGCCCAAAGGCTGTATTTCTTTATTGATAATTGGATGGCAGTCATGTGCTCTATCTGCTTTGGAAGCATCCGCATATTTTGCTTATATAATACGAAGAGTTGTGTTTTATGTTTTTTCTTATTGTTCAAATTACATGGGATACTCCGATTGCCCAAAAATATAGTATTTTCTAAGATCCCCTTATATTATATCTAACACTTAAAAAGTAAACTCCTAAATATGTTGACTTCTCAATTTACGATCACAAATCAACGACAATTCCTCAAGTAGTTTGTAATGCCCGAGATTTGATTATTGTAATCTGGAATTGATTAATTAACGAAATTGCGATTATGAAGGTTATAGAGCTCAAGTGACGAAGCCGGGCGTTGGTACATTTTTCACCAAGATGTTGGACCGAACATCTGACGCCCGAGCGGTAGAATATGACCGCCCGAGCGCCAGTGCATCATAAATTGAGATTTGGGGCCGAAGGTTCGGCGCGCGAGCGGTAGTTTTTGACCGCCCGAGCGCCAGGAGATGTTCAGTTGAACATCTGGACAGAACATGCCGCGCCCGAGCGGTAAATTACGACCGCCCGAGCACCGACAGAAATGTTTGAAAATGAGCCACATATCTTTTAGCATGCAATTTGATAGATATAAGCTTCTTTCCTTCATAATTCGATAGCAAGAATCGAGAAATTCCTCAGAAAAATCCTTACACCTTCTTGTTTAGAAATTTGAAGTTTACGAAAAATTCGCCCGTCTGAATTTCAATCTGACTTCAGTACCGTGTTTCTATCGACAAGAGCTTTAACTGGACGTAAGTTTTACTACGTTTTGATATGATTTCAAAATATGATATTACAAGAATTGGATGTAATTCATATATGGTGTTCTAGACATAGTAAACATCGTAGAATCGAAACCGGACTGAAGAATAAATACTGTATGGAATTATTATGATTTACGGAAGGAATTGATTGAGATGGGATATCAGATTTGTATCGTTACTGATTTTGAATTGAGACTTGGCTATTATTATATGTTCTGGATATACTGATCAGTATATAATTGAAGTCAGATCAAAGAACAGACTATTTATATAATTGTGATGATTTTCTGAAGTGATACGATCGAGATTATACAGATTTGAGATTATAATCAGTTAGTATGAAGATTATGAATTGTATTGATATCGAGTATGAGTTGTGGTATGATATCTGTGACATTGAGATTGACGGAGTTATCGAGATTGTATTGTTATACCGTTAGAACATCACTAGATTGGTATTGATCAGATTCAGTAGGGATTGAGATTGTATCATTATGACATTGGCATTGATCAGATTATGTCTTGATTTGAATATTGATCAGAACAGGTCTTGAATTGAGCTATATATTGACATGGTCTATCCGATATTGTCATTTCAGATTTGGATATGGACAGAGTTGATTTCGAGACTTCGTATTCGTCAGACCGAGAAGAGAAATGTATAAATTGATGTTGATGCGGGATTGCACAACTCGAGTCTGATTCGACTAGAGTTTCCCAAAAAAATCACATACTTTATTCTATTGCATTGATATTTGTAATTGATGTGATTATATCTTGGATTATTGATTTGTGTATTGAGTCATAGGCTGATGCGTCTAGTTGTAGACGATTGATTTCGTGACAGAGGTGCATGTTAGTTACCGAGTCATCACGGGCCCATTGCACATTGTCACAGAGGTTTGGCTGATTCGCCAGGGCCGATATGCCCAGTCTGTGGCTGATTCGCCAAGACACTAGATGTTTGGCAATATCGGAGTGGATAGAATTGGTGTTTCTTCTATTACTGATGTTCGATATGGAAAGAGCCAAAGTCCGCGAATAAGAACATACCACCACCTCGATCGAGAGTGTAGGTGGGTGTATGTTCTTATCCTGATCGGGATCCCTAGATTAGGATGAGTCGAGTCAGAGTCTTAAAATCACGGAGTGTGATTCAGAGTTTGTATTGAGTCATGTTTCTGATTTGATGCATAATCAGAGTATGCTTTACAGTTGATATTGATTCATGTTTCTGACTTTGAATACATGTTAGAAATATCTATTTCATACTTTTATAACTGTTTATATGAAATGCATGTATACATGATTTATACTGAGAATGTAATTCTCACCGGAGTTATCCGGCTGTTGTCTTGTTTGCATGTGTGCTTGACAACAGGTGGGACATGATCAGGGTCAGAAGAGGATGAGAGATCGAGATTAGAGTGGTGATTCCGGACTTTGATGTAGATAGGTTTCAGCATTGAATTGTAGTGGTTGAACCTTAGTTTTAGTTTAAATATTTGCTGTACTAGACTTGTACCTTAGATCTGGATACTGATCTTGTATATGAAATATGATTTATTTCATTGTTGCGCACTTATGTAATTTAGGAAAAAAAATTTATGACCCTATTTACTTGATTGGTATATTGATCCTAATCTCGATTAAGAAGATGATTAGCGTCCGGGTTCCCACATAGTTGGAGGTGGAAATTACAAGATGATTGAATTTGGGGCTCATTAATTTTATTCATATTCATTTCTCTTAAAAGGGTTATTCCAACGTATACACGACATGAAATCCAGTATGATTATAGAAATAGAATACGCGTCGTCCGTCCCAAATACATAGATTGTATTTCCTTTCTGATATATAGTTCGGTTTCTAAATTTAGCAGTACTTCTTATTTTTTTGTACTAATAAACTCCTATTTGGAAATATGTGTGACAATTTCTTGAATGGATTAAATAAAAATAAAATAATTTTTTTCCATTTATATTATTAAAACTAAACAAACCTATACTAGTTGAGACAAACGAGTAAGTAACTTATTTTATATAATCCTATTTCAAATCTCAAACTTGATCATTCGTGATTGAAAGAAGATAGAAATTTATGTGGGGTTCTGTAATGTACCATATATATATGCATTGTCCGAAATTTACTGCAGCAATTAATTAGAGAACGACCTACATAAAGTTTTACGTGTTTATAAACAAATAAATAAATAAAACAGCAACAATTTAACCAACATTTTTATGTTTCTTTCAATGTGTATTCATATATATACACGTCAACAACTAGAGTACTCAAGGATTTTAAAAAGGACTGAAAAGGGCATTATATTACAAAATTTTAGCCTAAAATCCATACATGTTAAACGTCCTGCCCTTTTTATTGCTTTAAAAGTATTAGAATTTTTTTTTTATAAACACTCAATTTCCGACCATGCACCTTTACCACAAGAAAATATTTTTATAAAATATTTTACCCTTTAAAATAAAATACCAACCAACTAGCATTTTAAAAATCAAATGCAATGGCCATAAAATGAAATCGTCACCTGTTTTACCAAACCTAAAAGAAATAAGTTTGAAAAGTATAGCCCATACTAAACCTCTCAAAAATCTCTCAAAAAACATAAATAAATAGTCTTAAAATCTTTAACGTAAATCATGAGTCATAGATCATAATGCGGAAAAAGTAGAAGCGTTGGTCCTCGGGTCATGTGCACCTTCAGTCCAGTTGGATCAACCATCAAGACCTCCATTAGCATTATCATGATAACCTGCATCCATCACACCTAGTGAGTCTAAAGACTCAACACACCATAATCTTTATAACGAGTAATACGTAATACAGTCAACATATAACGGTGAAAAATACTTTTACTTAAAATATCGTTTTCATGAAGATGCATAAATTTAAACATAACATTTTTATAAATATTTTCATGATGCATAAACTTTAAATAACAATATCTTCATAATGATGCATCAACTTTAAACATAAACATTTTCATGACATGCACATAAAATCTTGATCGTTTTCCTTATAATGACATAAAACGTTTTAACTTGATCATAATCATTTTCCTTTTCTTTTGTTGAATTCAGATCGTTAATTGTGACTTTCCTGATCATGCTCATGAGGGTCGATGGATCCATCTACATAAAACCACAGTATTGGGCGGCGAGGGACACCGACAACACTCTCACCGGTCAACCGGGCCCTGGCCTATCATGATTCGAATAGAAAGACGATCGTCGGGGCTCCCTCTGGGCCTTTTCCCATAAATGGGCTCCCTCTGGGGCCTTTTCCCCTCACGATATTCTCATTCTTCCGTTACCACAAAACCGTTACCACTTTAACCGTTACCACATATTCGCAATGATGGAAACACGATCGGATCATATCAGGTCCAATCTCAGGTACCTCAGAAATATCATCCCAATAAAGAGGAGATCTGCACTTCTTGCCATACAACGCTTCAAATGGAGCCATCTCTATACTCGGGCTCCCACTGAGACCATAACCCTCACGACGTCGCCAACACTAACGAATTAGTCACAATAACTTCACATCCTTCAACATTTTTCATTTGCATCACTTAGAAAAATCATGAACAATATTTACATTTTCCATTTTTGAAACCAAACATGCAACATGTATTTTAAATGTCTTCTTAAATCATAAAAACTCCTCCCCAGCCCTCTTGACTCGAGTCCTAGCGTGGCTAGGACTCTTCCCTGACCCCTCACGACTCTAGTCCAACCCTGGATGCAACCGGGCCAAGCTATGCACCATACATCATGAAACCCGATCACCTATGACTCAATCGTTCGAATTCGGTTCCAGCGTAATCGGTTCGTGTTTGCAGCGTGTGTGTGTTCTTAGGACTCTTGAAATCGTGTAAAAACAATCCTTGATCCTACCCTAATCATGGCAGCCCCTTTTTACATGAAAATAACAACTTTTGGATCACAAATCATGCCTTAAAATTTCATGTTCATGCAAAAAACGAAAATCTTTAAAAACGTCACTTGTTTTCATACAAAATGCGATTAAATAAATAATATGGTGCGATAGATGAGTGAAGAAAAGAATATGGCGTGTCTTTGCGTATAATACGCTCGAATGATCGTTGACGACGAAGAACGGAGGGACGACTATGGCTTGCTCTTGTTAATCCTTCGAAAATCCCTTCCTATTAGCTAGTGTGTGTTGTCGTGTGTGTGTGGGTGTGGGGAGGGAATTTTCAGATAAAACTTTAGGTGGCCGTGACTTGAGTTGCAAGGTAGAATAGGGTTTGATTTAATTAGCAATTTAAATACGAATTTATTTACTAAGTAGGCTTTAGGCCTATTAAGCCATAAAATTTAAGCCCATTAGTTAAATTAGGATTTAAATAAAATAATAACAAAGTTTTTCTTTTAATAGATATGTGAATTTATTAGCCGGGTTGCCAAAAAGCTCGTATTTTAGTTGAAAAACCAACACCGATAAAATTTACGTCCCGGCGTATAAATTTACCTCGAAACCCTTTATTTTCAAAAATACTAAAAAGCAACAACCCAATTTTAAATAATTAAAAACAATTATTTATTAAAAACATTTTCTATTTTCCAGCCCTCGGTCTCCGTTCCTCGATCGCAACTCGAATAACTTTTAAAAATATATTTTAATGCAACAATGAAGAAAAATATATTTTAAACATGTCAAAATGCACAACATAATTAATTCATGCAATTAAAACAATTAACTAAAATACAAAGGAATTTAGTAATTGCATGCACGTGGTTTGAGTGGACCTTAAAATTTTCGGGGCGTTACACATATGCTACACTGAAACTTTGAAGGACAAATTAAAGGGAAGGACAAATTAAAGGGTGAAAACTAATGTTTTTTTAATTATCAAACGTGAATTTGAACAATTTTGTTATATGTGAAGTTATATATATATATATATATATATATATATATATTATATCTCTCCTTTTTAGAGACCCAAAAAAAAAAAAATTAAAAAGGCGATCTACGAACATTGTGCCTCAAATTATGCTAATCCTTTTTACCTTTGACTGATAATGACTAGGTAGAATTAATATAGACACATTTATCAGCGAAATACGTATAATTCTTAATAAGTTTCCAAATTAAATTTAAGAATATATTAGTGTCAGATTAGTTCTGATATTAGATTATTACATTGTCTTAAGAGAATTAAAGTGATCAAGCTAGCTGTATATAACTTTTCCTAGCTCCTATATTCGATTCAAATTGAAAAGGAAGAAAGAAACTACAGTACCCCTCCAAAACAAGAACTTAAATTCATATCACATATACTTGTATAATCTAGGTTAATCTTAAAAGTAAAGAATGAAAATTAGAACATTCAAAAGGATTGAGTTTTCTCACCTCTCTGGCTTTGAAGCAGTACTACTTGACAATGTTGGTGTTTCATATTCCTTCTCTTCAATATCGAGTAACCCCAGATACTCCAGAGCCTTATCTCCAGATTCCACGAATGTCACTGCAACATCGATATATTATATATTACAGCTAGCTGATTCATATAAAATCCAATATCCATGCTTAATCGTAATCAGACAAACGTGTGTGTGCGTGTGTGTGTGTGTGCGCCTATATACCTTGGTAGAAGATACAGTGAGGAGCCTCTCCAAAAGCTTTCTATCTATCCGACTGTCATCAACAGCCAATACATGAAAACGATGCTCGATTTCTTGTTCATTTTTGAACTGAGCTTCTGAATTCTCCATTTGACGGTTTTTTCTTCTTTTTCGTTGTAATGATTAAGGTTAATTTCATGGAAGCCGCGGCAGCCCATATATACGATCAGCAGGTATGTAATGTATGTATATTTGAGAGGATGGATGGAGTATAGAAGCATGCGGATTTAAATGGAGGAAGCTAGCAAGCTGTGTTTGTGTAGTACTAAATATGAAGGAAACATCATCATGTTAACCTATGTGGATCGAGTTTATTACTCATACGTCACTTCAACCACAAAATATAATTCCAATTATTTTTCCTTTTATTTTGTTTTCCAGCTATTCATCTCATTTTCGAATTATGAAACTAAAAAGGGTTAATTGCATCATCGCTCCTGCTAAAAATTCTAAAAGGAATAAAAACAGATATTAATAGACTGACACATTTTTCATTTTCAATTTCACCACTTATTCTCCCTGGTAAGAGATTTCATGCCTGATTTTTGTAAAACATATGATCTAAAATTTTATTAACTTTACATATTATATTTTTTTTGCAGGGGTTCTGATGCAATTAGCACTCATTTTTATGATTTAAATTTAACACGACATACATACATATTACTTATTTATGATATAGGATCCGAAGTGGTTCAGAAGATAATTTTTTCTACAATTGTGCAAATATTTCAAACAATTCCTTTTTTTTTTTTTTTTACATTGTCGATGTTTATATGAACTATCTTGAACATGTATATATAGGGAAAATATTAATTTTTGGTCATGTATGGTTTTTTACGATTTCGCTTTTTTATTTTTTTAAATTTAAGTTTTAATAATGCTTATTTCAAATTTTGGAGTTTATAATATTTTTCCAACTACTTTTGTCACCATATCAGCATCAAATGGAAAAAAAAATTTAAAAAAAGATAACATGCTAAAACTTAAGTTTGAGGTTATAGTGGATTACATTAATAAAGATGTAAATATCCGATGCCAAAATTATAATTTTTTCATATATATATAACATTTTATAATATACAAAAAAAAAAGGTTTGGTGTTAAAAAGAAAAAGAAAAGAAAGAATTCATCGCGAGTGATCTTTTCACACTAGATTCTCTTCAGACATTCAAAATCATGATTCATCACCATCCCACTTTTGTGGGCCCACATCTTTCCTAATGTCTTTTAAATTTTACTCGTGACCTTAATCGATTAATTATAATCAACGTTCGTACAGCCAAATGTGTGTTAGGACTTAGGATTGATATTTTAAGCCCTCACTGCGTGCATCTACGTGAGCACATGAAAGAACTTTCATTTTCTAGATACGATGAAATTATATATAATATGTCGATATCATTTCAGCGGTACTCTCGTGAGTGTTCATGAAATCAATTATATAAATATATACATACATACATATATATATATGTATATATGTATATCTTGGGATTTACATTTAATATATGAAATTTTAAATTTGCATAAATGAGTAATGAGCGCAATTTTATAGGAAGGTTGGTTTTAATTTAATTAGTATCAAAACAAATATGTCAAATATTTGATATTTTATAGACACAAAATATATTTCGTTAGGTTAATGTTTGGTTGTTTTTGTTAGTTTACGACCTAATATCGATCCAATTACATATTTTATGTATTAAATCATATATACATACATATTATACATATATATATGTATATTATATATATATATATATATATATATATATATATATCTCTGTGTGTGTATATTATATATATTATATTATATATTATATATAATTGGGTCAACATCTTATTATCAACATTAAACGATATCAGCAAATAAACTATCTATATGTATACCAATGGATGTATAATAAATTGCATTTAACCAAAATAATTTTGGAAAATTGTCAATTTGAACGCGTAAGTTGTCAATTTTTCTATTTTTTTTAATAACTTGTCGAGGTTGAATTTTAGTCATATAATTTTGTTATTTATTGAAAATGCTAACATGGTCCCGATTTTCAAAACTTTAAAATATTTTGCCACACTAAATTCAAATCGCAACTCCAATAAAAAATATAAAAAAGCAATCATACATTGACAACAAGTTGGAATCAAGATTCTATGGTTGATTAAGTAAAAATCTATGTACCATAATCTTGTTGCCCCATTTAATTAATTTGATTACCTTCACACTTTACATACTATCCATTTGTATTAACATTTCTTATACTGATTAAATAGCGATTATCATCAACATTCGATTAAATCTCGGAAATTATAAATACAATAAAATCAGATTTTTTATTATTATCATGAACAGATAATTTCGTTGTGTATAATTATATTCGCAAAAGGAGAATTAAATGATACTGCCTATGCTATGATAATGCATCACATGAATTTGAACCGATGGGTGGACGCATTCAATTTGATTTGTACCGAAATAGTGAGACATCAATTAGTTGACAATATATTTGAGATATTGTCAATCCATCATGTCCACTTCAGTTCTCACTGATGAAATGTCACTCATATATTGTATAATAAAGCATAACCGATAGATGAATATCATTTCATTGGTGGACACGGTGGGTAAACAATGAACCAAAAATCTCTGTATATTAAAAAAGAGAATATTCATATTTAAAATATTATTTTAAAAATAAAAATAATAAGAAGAAGCCAAGAAACTGAACATATTATTTTTTTACCCGTGAGATGGCTTGTTAGCGTACGAAGAGGAGACATAGCGTGATAGAGGATTTGGATACGGAAGTTGAGAATCAAGACTTGAAAAGTTTGATATAGACAAGAAATAAATAAAGGTACATGTTCAGGGACCCACAGGTAATATTGGAAAATCTATGTGGGGCCTTTTCATAATACACAAATCTTTGGCAATAATAAAGTTCCAACGAACAAGCACCGATTGGTTTGGCAGTATCAGCTACAAAGCTCGATTTTTCTTTGATATGATTGACGCAACAGAAGTTTAAACTTTTCATAGTTTTGACAATCCACATATTCTAGTCATATCGGTACCGACATTTTAAGTATTTAAACTTGAAAGTCTCGTGAGTTCGAATGTTGAGAGAACGAAATTAAACGTTTTCAATGGGCAAGATATTCTATGAGTGATGTTGTATGAGTATGAGCTACGGTTCATGCTGGATCAACCTACGACACATAATCATAATTGTACATGGGTATGTGTTGAGGCTCAAGTTAGGTCAGCATAGGCCCATGTTCGTACAAAATTTGTCCTTATTCGGCCTTAACCTAATTAACTACATATTTTCATCAACTCTTTGATCAAGAATATCAAAACTCAAGTCTAATTACACCAATCAGATAATGGTAAAAGCGTTTAGTAGCATCGCCTCATAATCTCCTAGATACCACAGATAGTGTCTGCAAAAACTAGTAGGGCATAGTTAGCATACAATATGGTCCTTTCAACATATATATCCATGTTAAATTTGCAATCATTGGTATGTCAATAGTTGCAAATGAATTTGATAACGATGTGATGTACCTTTGAGTAATTATAGTTGTATCTGTGTGAAATAAAGAAAGCACATTTCTAAAATGAACATGTCTTACTAATCAGATCGCATATGATGTCAACACTCGTAGGTGAGAGGTGAATCTCCGACTACAATGTATCATATCCTATGTATGTCGAAACTACACCCAACCTCATCACCTAGCGACCCTCATGGAGTCGGCAAACTAATCAAAGTGCAGTGCTAGTATTTATAGAGACTTCATGTTGCGCTGATCAAAGAACAAATGATGTACCACTGTAACTACAGACTAATTAACTTATGAAGTGATAACCACTTGAAAATTTCGATGAAAGATTGTTTAGTACCTCATCCAATGAACCTTTACCAATAAAATATGATTTTACTTCACAAATTATAGTCTCGAGTTCGAATAACTTCTATCCTTGTTATAGGAGGCTGAATCAACTAAGAATGAATTTAGAATGTACAATATACTTTTTAATGAATTTTTGATTTACACTGATACTTAGACCTATTGTATTATAATATATTCAATTACTTTATCTATGCAATTTGCATTAATATACAGATAAACATAAAAGTCAATAAAACTTAAACCACAAGTTGGTTCGTTGACACCTACTCTAACAGTCTAATAGACGAGCTCACCTCAATGATAAATATAAATATGAACATGAACGGTGAACTATCATATCAAAATTTATATATATTCAAATTTGAATGATATCAATGTGTTAAAATGGAGATATATTAAAATTTTATTATGGCCTTTTTCATAATTGAATTGTGATACCTCACCTGCCAAATTTATGGAGAACAGAGCTATTTAATTTACTCAAAACCCCATATAAACACGCATACAAAAACTAGTTTTGAGATTTCACGCCTCTCGAAGAGGCGTTGTTAGAAAATTTTAAATGCAAGTCACGCTGGCAGCTGAGGTTTTGGAGTTTTCACCGTTGAGTGTATTATTAATCATAATCAAGCGTAACTTGCTTTTGGATCTTTCACTTTAGTGTATTAATTACAATCCACCATTGAGTGTATTAATGGTGACCATTGAGTGTATTCATCGTGACTTACTTTTGGACTTTTCCACTGTAGTGTATTAATTATAATCCACTGTTGAGTGTACTAGTTATAACGTATTTCTTAATAGACAAAACTTGTGTGAGACGGTGTCACAGATCGTATTTTGTGAGACGGATCTCTATTTGGATTATCCATGAAAACGTATTACTTTTTAAGCTAAAATACTATTTTTTATTGTGAATATAGGTAGGGTTGACCCGTCTCACATAAGACATACTCTTCTTAATATTGTAATACTAAATTTTTTTATGCACAACATATGTAAAACAACAATTATGATTAAAAATAAAACACGTAATTCTTATTTATATCTTATAACTTAATAATAATACAAATAATAATAAAATAATTATTTTTATAACAATAAGTTTAGATACAATGTATGTAAAAAAAAAAATAATAAAATAAATTAATCATAATATATTGAAACATAATTAACCATATTAATTTAAAATCTCAGCTGTCAAATTTACGGAGAATAGAACTATTTACAAACCTTAGCTGGCAAATTTATTGAGAACAGAGCTATTTAATTTACTCAGAACCCTGTATAAACATGCATACAGAAAGTATTTTCACATAAATTTGACTTTCTTTGAAAGTAATATTGTTTTCTTGGCCACCTATATAATTTAGAAATTTGCATGCTTGAGCTACGGGTCCCTTGCGACTTGCGAGGGGTATGCACACCCGATCCTCAATATATGAGCTCGAACCTAATTTGCATAAGAAAAGCAAGTAGTTCAAGCTCAATTCATGGCTAACTCAAATCCAAACATGAGTAATGAGATATTCAACTTTCATAAATATAACTATATCCTAAACGTAACAATATCATGTGATATATATATATATATATATTAGGCTAACAAATCTTATTCAATCTTTGATTTTATTGTAATCTTCTCTTTTTAAGATAGTTAGCTAAATTAGATTATTCACAGTATATTCTTGTAATCATTTCAATTAGGATAGCCACCTATTTTAGATTTCTATTGGTGTATATATTGTTGTATCCTTCCACTAATGAAATAAAAGAATATACAATTTCTTTCACAATATATATATATATATATATATGTGTGTGTGTGTGTGTGTGTTGTAATAAGAGAATCTGTAGTCTTTTTGTAAGTGTGTATCGAATAAATTATCGGATCCACGTCAACCAAGGAAATCATGCTAGACAAGTCTTGTTTGACATACTCACCTAAGAATGTATTGATAGATAATATAAGAGTGAGTCTCATGTGAGACCGTCTCACGGGTCATAATCCGTGAGACGGGTCAACCCTACCCATATTCACAATAAAAAGTAATACTTTTAGCATAAAAAGTAATACTTTTTCATGGGTAACCAAATAAGAGATCCGTCTCACAAATACGATCCGTGAGACCGTCTCACACAAGTTTTTGCCATAATATAACATGTGATCAATAAGTCACAAGTATACTTATTTAACAAACTTCGATACCCGTCGTGACATATCACGTCATATTTATTTGACTTCAAACCGAAAAGTTCAGATCTTGCTCACAGAACCCTGATTGTCGTCCTTCTCTAGACAATTGTGTGGAGGCTAATGGAAGAATTCAATCAAATGGTTTGACTGCCTATCGAAAATCAAATCCCAGCCTTTTTTTTATTTAAAAGAAATCAACTATTTAATGGCTTTATTTGGTATTTTTTGATATGTGTATTTATCTTTAAAAAAATTGAGTTTCGTGTTTGTAATATTTAATATTGGTTTTGCCTACAAGGAAGCATGATCAATAAAAGGAATCATTTTTTTCATAGCATTCCTTCTATTTTCTCATTTATATATGAATAACTATTTTGAGTACATGCATGAAACATAATACTACGCATTAATATTAGAAATAAATTTTTAAAAAATGTTAATTAAACTGCTGCAAAATATAGGTTGTTTGTAAATAAAGTAAAAATAATTCCCATTTCGCAAAATGGGATTTTTTTTTTCAATTTACGGCAACAAACTTGTCCACGAGTTCTCTCCAACATTCCACAACTGAACTGTAGTCGTGATACTCCTTCAAAAATAGACTCCATAATTTCACGACTTTAACCATTACGCATATACGCTTGAAAAGAACCGGAGGTAATTCCAAGCCACCGAAGCCGCCATGCTTGTCAGGATAATTTCACCTGGTAACATTACAAGAACTAAAATCCAATTGGATTTCTCTAGTGCTTCTTGGATAAGATTTCCAACGAGTTCTGCAGGTGGGGGTTTTTTTTTTCCATTTTATAATTTTTTTTTTCTGGGTTTCATTTTATCTCAGATCATCTCAAAGACTTGATCTTTTTTCTCCACCGGTAAATCTCTGATCTCCAAGTGAAATTGCTGAATCCTACAGAGGAATGGCTAGAAATTTGACATTATTTTTTTGTCCCAACTGATAATAATGTGTCCGATGCTATCTTTTATCGGATTTCCCGAATCCTTCACAAACTCTGTCATTTTGTTCCAAGGTTTCAGTGTTGCTCCTCTATGTTAGAACCCAAAATTTCCTCTGTTTATACTTAGTTTTTGGTAGAGACATAACCCGCGTTTTTTGCTTCTTTTTCTTGCATACGTTGCATAGGTGCTTTGTGCTCATCCGGTTATGGCTTCAACAATGCTCAAGTCAGCGAATTGTAGCGCTATTGGAGCTGTGAAGCTTGATTACCTGGATCTTGAGCCATTAAAATTGTCTTCGAATGTTCTGTGTGTGAGACCTGGTTCGATAAAAAATGTGCCCCGGAAGCTAGGCAATAGCGGCATGTGATAAAAGGGACAGTGTTCCCATCAAGATCGGAATGAGTGATCAGGAGTGCGAGGCTGCTGTCGTTGCAGGGAATATTCCAGTAGCACCTCCGATTCCACCAAAACCCGCTGCACCAGCTGGCACCCCGGTCGTGCCCTCACTTGTAGGTTCACATTTATGTTCATGGTCTTTGCAGTCGCTTAAATGATGGTTTGCCGATCCGAACATATGATTACAAATATCATCTTAGTGTTTGCTTGCCTTGGTTATTAACTCCTCGAACAGAATGCATTTTTCCCCGCTTTAGGTTCAAACATGCACATTTAATTATGATCTAATACATTACGAGTTTAATCTAGAAATAATTGTGCATTTTGTTTGATACTGAATAATTTGCCTATGAGTTGCTTGGAACTTATTATTTTTTAAATATGACAAATCTTGAGATCTAGTCATTTAGTTTGTGGTTCAGTAGTGAATTTGGTGGTATCTATATCAACAATTTAGCCATTCTATTCTTCATTTTCTAATTATTATGATCTCTCTGTGCCATCATGATGTTTGTCCAGCGACTTCATCGGAACCGGAGGTCCCCAGCACTGAGGGCTGCATTCCAAGAAACGAGTTTAAGTCCCGCAAATCTGGTTTATCCTCTTTTCATTCATCAGGGTATGTTTTGGCTGATGTACAATTTGAAAAAATGAAAAAAGAACTTTTGATTCCACTTTGTCATTTTCATATTTCATAGATGCTCTTGATATGTCCTTATTCTTACAAGATATGCAGGTGAGGAAGACACTCCAATCGGAGCAATGCCAGGATGTTATAGGCTTGGATGGCGACATGGACTTGTTGAAGAGGTAAACAACCATTATTTTGCTATTTAATTTCTGTGCATAATTTAAGGCTTAAAATAGCTAGGCTCTGATTAAGGTCATAATTTACAGGTAGCTAAGGCACAAGATGTCGGTGTTAACAGCATCATGCTCTTTCCAAAAGTTCCAGATGCTTTGAAGGTTCTTATTTGAAGTTTTGTCATATTGTGAATGTAGCTAAATTATAGTGGTTTATTTGATTTGATTGGATTCTACTGTAGTCCTCTTCAGGCGATGAAGCTTACAATGAAAATGGGCTAGTTCCACGGACAATACGGCTGCTCAAAGACAAGTATCCTGATCTTGTATGCTATTCTTCTCAATGGAGTCATATATGTGTTTCTAATTATGGTCTTTTTAAGTTAATTGAATCTTGATTCTTGTGTGTGATAATTTTGAGATGTATATTTGTAGGTTATCTACACTGATGTTGCTTTAGATCCATATTCTTCCGATGGGCATGATGGCATCGTTAGAGAAGATGGTAAGACATACTTATGTCACTTTGGTGCAACTAGAATAGGTGTTTCAGGAAAACAATTAAGAACCCAGATTACAAGTAGTATCAAAGATTGATTGATCATCAGAGACTTGAATATGATACTAATAACAGTTTTATGAATGTTACATTCTGTGTTGGCTATCATATTGATTACGGACAAGTAACATAATTTGAGCATTTGAACAAGATAGAATGTCTTGAGTTACTTTTGAATTACTGCCATATATTGCAGGAGTTATTATGAATGACGAAACTGTGCGTCAGCTGTGTAAGCAGGCAGTTGCCTAGGTAATTTCAATTAAATTTTGAATTCTTTTTCGATATGTTTCTGAGTGATATATATGCTCTTTCTCTCGATTTTGTTATTGTTTTTGCTAAGTTTATAAACTTATCACCCGGTGAACTTCCATAAGTAGGCCAGGGCTGGAGCGGATGTGGTGAGTCCCAGTGATATGATGGAAGGACGTGTTGGGGCGATTCGAGCGGCTCTTGATGCTGAAGGATTTCAGCATGTTTCCATTATGTCCTACACTGCCAAGTAATTACTCATTTAATCTACCTTCAGTCGTATTTATTGCTGGCCAACAACAAGTGCCACTATTGTTCCTTGTGGCTACTACCTATAGCCTTTGATGCAATTATTATATCTATTATGCGTACTTCTGCAGTTTTAACTTTCTTACATGACTTTTTGGAGGTGCTAAATCACATAAAATACCTTAAGTATTCGTTCCTCCTAGCGTTTTTTGAGTTGATCCCAATTCTACAATGTTGACTCATTTTCCAGATATGCAAGTTCATTTTACGGTCCTTTCAGAGAGGCTTTGGATTCGAATCCACGTTTTGGAGACAAGAAAACGTATGTATCTTCTCATCAAACTTAATTTTTAAATCTTGATTGCGCTTTTTCGTTTTGGAATTCACTAGCAATAACCTTACTTGCTTTTTACATGAATGCAAAAATAGCTATCAGATGAATCCTGCTAATTATAGAGAAGCAATGGTCGAAGCCGAGGAGGATGAAGCTGAAGGAGCTGACATTCTTCTGGTTAGTATGGCTTTGTCTTTAATTTCTTTGAGAGTTTGCCTTTGTCTAAATTGATGAGCCCGTTTTAAATTTTACTTGATTGCAGGTGAAGCCGGGTCAACCATACTTGGACATAATAAGGCTTTTAAGAAATTACTTTTCTTTGCCAGTCGCTGCATATCAGGTAATGGTTAAAAATGTTTTGAGTTCGCTAAAATTGGGGAAATGTATTTTGGCTGAAAAGTGGTGCCTTCGAGATGTTAGATGGCAAGTTAAAAAGGAAAAGAGAGGGAAAAAAGTATCATGATGACATATTATTGTGAGGCATGCATGTTTTGGCAAGGAGAAATTGGTTAAATAACCTCGTTAAATGACCTCCTCAAATGTATTTGAAATATACTTGAAGAGGTCATTTTCTTAAAAAAAGAGTTGACCGAGGTTAAAAATAAAATACCCCGTTTTTGGCAACATATTCCAAATCACAAGGAGTTCTTTTATATAGGCGAAGTTTGAATGGCACATGAAACTCAAATGAATTTCACCAATGTTTTGCTTCTAGTTGAGCATAAAATGAGATGAAAGGGTAATGGGGTGCTCCCAATTTGTGATGTTCGAGTAAAATGAGTGACTTAGTTACCTTTTTTTGTACATAGGTTTCTGGTGAATACTCGATGATCAAGGCTGGAGGGATTCTTAAAATGATTGATGAGGAGAAAGTGATGATGGAATCTCTGTTATGTCTTCGTCGAGCTGGAGCAGATATCATTCTCACCTATTTTGCTCTCCAAGCAGCTAAATGCCTGTGCGCGGAGAAGAGGTGACGTCTCGATACGGGCTGTGTGGTCATCTGACACAGAAACAATCGAATGCAATGCTCAAGTTATTCAAACGCTGCGTGGTCTATCAGGCTGAACTGAATTTAGTAGTATGCTTTTTATTCGATATCTAATGGTTGTTTTGGCAAATTAACTTTCATCAAACGGTTCGCGAAGAAATCGTATTGGTCTATGAATTATATCACTGCAAAACAGATACTTAGCAAAGAGTAGAAAAATAAAGATAGATCGACTTAGAAGTGAATCGGGGTTCTGATCACGGAACTTCATTAAAATAAAAATAAAGTACACAGGACATTCATCCAGTTATGAATTTTGCCTAAGCAGTAACGATGACAATGACATTCAATCATCTCCATCGTCAGTAAGAAATTTGCCAGTGCCAGGATTTATGGCTGCGAAGAAGAAGAAGGCCACGTTGAAGAGAATAAGGGGTTCGATCTCGGTGATGGGAACTCCGGTTTCGATGTTCAACTGAGCCAAAGCCCCTTTTCCAGTGACGATCTCTCCGATTATTGAGAATGCAATACCAAGTTGTGCCAGTCTCCCAACGAAAAGCTCGTTGGCTTTCGTGAAGCCGAATAAAGGACCTACACATAATTTCAAAACGTATACTCACTATTCAATACCAAAAGAGAGAACTGATTTTAAAACAATTTCGAGAGAGCGGTGAAATGATGGTTAGATACCTCCTCCACCAAGACCCAATGCAGACCTGAAGCCTTTCCCAGGAGCAATAACGGCCCTGTCAAGTCCGGCAGGTTCGTCGACAAATCGGCCGCGGTCGCCTAATGCTCCGATGGCTCCTAGCAAGTTGAACAGTATGAAAAATAGAAGAAGAGGCTCAGCTTCGTAGATTGGAATCCCTGTTTCCAAATTCAATTGTGCTAAGATTCCCTTTCCTGTAATAGCTTCTCCCAGAAGTGAAGCCTGCAAATTGAATCGCGTGACATTTGACACAAGTCAAAAATGCCACAATCTAGTAACCGACAGAGATCCAACAAATGAAGATGTGATTGTCAAGTAAACTCACAGCAAAGCCAATCATGGCAACACGACCAACAAATAGCTCATTTTGCTTGGTGAAACCAATTCCTCCAGAAGTTCCAAAGATCCCATCTTCCACCTTAACCTTATCTTTCACAGCTGAGGTCTGTGATGATCAAAAAACAAACCAATACATCAATTATAGCCCACAAGAAATTAATAAAATTGGAGACACCTGCAGTCTTTGCCCTTGAACATATACACTTTATGATCAATGCAATAAATACTACTAACCTTCTTGACAGGATCAGCCTTGGTTTTGGCCTTGAAAAGGGCAAGGATTCCAGCTGTTGAAAATGGAGGAGAACCAGCCTTCGGAGGCAACAAGAAATGAGAAAAGGGTTTTGGTTTCAGTCTTTTGATCAATGCCTCCCCGCCACTAATTGCATTAGCAGTAAGCAGCATTGTTTGAGCAGCCATTGTACTTTCTTCTTACTAAATGATGAGTGAGTGAGTGAGCGAGTGTGAAGTGTATAATATATATGAAAAGTTAGTAGAGTTACTTGAAAATACTGTGAGAGGAGGAGGTTTGTGTGTCACACAAATTGCAAGTGATGTGGATAGAGTCTTAGAATTGTGATGGTGGAGGAGCATCCACGTTCTTCTCGCTGATCTGTGTTTGAGGAAGAAATCAAAAGAGAAGATTGATTATGCTTTCTAGAGTGTTCGTTTACAAACTTTCTGAAAAGGATCCATCAAAGTTTGTCTTCTTTGTTGCATTTAATCACATTGCGTGTCCTCAGTATGTATATTCCATGAAAAAATTCAAGAAAATAAAATTATTTCATTATTTTACCTTTGAAGTTGATTAGCTAAAGCATACCATTATTGCGTATTTACACAATTTACTATATATATTTTCATTTTTTTTACAAATCTTTATACTGTTTCACTTTACTACACGGAATTTCAACTTTTAGATGAGATATATTAGCAGTTATGCACACAGACGTGTATTTAAATAAATAAATATCATGTATTGTATTGTGTATTTTTTTTTTTTTAAATAAAGGTCCGAGTATGTATTTTTTTTCATTGTGGTTAAATCAGTTAGTATATCTATTTTAATATTATAGAATGAATAAATAAATAATAAAAAATATCGACAGGTTTATAATTTATATATTAATGCAGACCCTACAATTTGATTTTATTTTTCCTTTAAAATTGAGAATATTAAATTTGGGTCAAGAATATGAAACAAAACCCAATAAATGCAAACATATGAGCGGAAACCACGCGAACAGATACCAAAAACATTGGGGACTGGAAAATGGAAACAGAGGAGAGGAGCGTACCTCTCCATTTTCCAACACTTGGGCGGGGATAGGACCGCTTAATTTCGAAATAAATTTGGCAAACGACTGATTAAACAAATGCCCAAAGATCGACAAATGTAAATATACAATTAAAAAAACCACTGAAATATGTTCATTCTTAGCTTTGAAAACATCGTGGACACTCACCATCACATGCTCTGGACTCTGCTTCTCTTGAAAAAGAATTAACTTTTACGTGCTTAAATCCCCCAAAAAAAATTCATTTTCTTCGATGGCAGAAATTAATGTGGGTTACTTTAAAAAGTTATTGCAGATAGCCACTAATGCACATATTCAAATTTTATCAAGAAACTCGAAAGCCCAGAACATAAATTTCAAATATGCACCTGTATAAGCTTCCCTGAGTAAAGAGAGTGAGGATTTTTGCAGATTATTTAAGATGGGTCGCTTCAAGATTGGATCATGAGTTGTTATCTCTTGATCTTTTGCCACAGGTGATGTTTATGTAGCTAGTGACCCCCTCTCTTAAAGCTTGGTCTTTGTCTGGTCATTTTATTGTTGATTTACTTCAAGTAGAACTGATTTGGCTATCAAGAATGACGTGATGTTTGAAGTTTGTAATGTTTAGCTGCTGTTTCATTTTTAGTTTGATTCTCTGCTATTTTTCCTGATTTTCTTGAATCTTCCCACTCTAGTAATTTCAACGAGGGCCACTTTATTATAACGGAGTGAGGAAGCTTACGATATTACAATACGACAAGACTTGATATTTTTCATTCAGACAAATGCAAATAAATTATTTACGAGTGTCTCATGCAATTAGTTCTATTTCTACGAATTGGAAGAGAATATCTTTTTCGGTTATAAGTGCGTGCGTCCGTGTGTGATCATCTAAAATTTTCTTTACCTCCTTTTTCTTTCCTGTTTCTATTATTATTATTATTTATCTCAAAACGGTGTTTTGCAGATAAACACTTCATTAGATTGTGAGCTTGTTTGACATTTGGAATGGAAAAGAGGAAGTGGTTGTGGAAGAGGAAATCCTCTGAGAGAAGTCCCAGTGAAAGTGAAAGCTCTGGATCAATTTCATCGTATTCTGACAGACACTCCGATGAACAGGTAAATCCAACAGGACATTTGCCTCCTCAAATTTAAAAAAAAATTTGAAATTTTATGCATAATTTTCAAAGGATATAAGCTTTTTCCCAAAAATTCATTTAGTCATCCCATATTCTAAACTTTTGTGCTTCCTCATGTTTATGTTGTGCTATCTTTTGCGCTGTCGATGAAGTGTCACTATTGAATATCTCCGCTTGGTTCATGGGATTATTAATCAACCCTGTTACGCATTTGAAACCTCAAATTTTTTATTCTTAATTGTTGTATTATGTGTTCTTGAAAGTTGTAGACATGCTGTAATATTAAAAAAGTTGTATACATGCATAAAATTCCTTTAATCTCAGTAATCCTGATCTTTTAATCTGAATCATTAACCTTGACATTGAAGCTTTGTTGTTGAAAACCTTTGATGAAGTAGTCCAATTAAGGTAAGGCAACCATACATGGTTGGTTTCTGCAGTCAATTGATTTGTGGACTGGGTGTCCTTCATTGTACTAATTTTTTTTGCTAATGCTAACATAACGATTCAAGTATTTTAAATCATGCAGCTGTCCATCCAAACTGCACATTTTGACAGTGGTCACATAAGAAATCATACGGGACATCAGGGGAATTATTGCTTTCTAGCAAACTTTGATTTGTTTCATTTTTTAGCAGGATGCATTGAGAGAATCTCCAAATAATTGCACGCAATCATCAGAAGTCACGTCTAGTTTGACAATCATTGATGATGAAGTGAAAGAACATTTGAGGAGTTTGACAGAAAAGTTATCAGCTGCTCTAGTGAATGTCGGTGCCAAAGAAGATCTAGTTAAGCAGCATGCAAAAGTCGCTGAAGAGGCTGTTGCTGGTAAGTCTTGCATTTAGTAACACAAATTGTTAATCTTCCTCCTGTCTGTGTATTGATTTTTCAGTATGTAGGTCTTGGATTAGAGCCACAATGGATGCATATGATGGAAACAAGAAAAATATGCTGGATGACTGACCTCCACCCCTCCTTCATATCTTCTATATTACTTTGTCAAATTTTATTGACTGTAATTTTCACAACGTATGAATCGCTGATAAGATGTTTGTAATGTATTTTATAAGTGTGGATGTGGAGAACTTCAATGCCCGCTGCCCTTCTTTTCTCCTACTCTTCAACAGAAAATGTTAGGAAAAACAGAAAACAACCTCCCTAGAGAAACAGCATTGTGTTATTCGGTAAATTTGAATACCTTGCGACTCGTAAGGAACAATATATGTCAACCTTACGGGGGAGTGAGAAAAGCTGTCGCCCATCCACTGAACCAAAATAAAAAAGGTCAAGTTTCATATTTATGTTTTCTAAATAATATTAGTTCCGTTCTCCTTAAATACAGTAGTAAGTGACCCCTTAACTGACATTCAAATAACCATGTCGAACAATATATGAACATTGCTGGCAACATAAGAAAATGGAAGTGAACTAGAAGTGGCCAGTTTTTCTGGCACAGAATTTTCTTCTTTTTACGTTATTAAATATGACGAATCCACTGTTTTTGAATGCTTATTTCACCTGTTAGGCTGGGAAAAGGCAGAAAATGAGGTGGCTGTATTAAAACAACAGCTTGAGGTTGCACTGCAGCAGAACTTGAAATTGGAAGTGAGAGTCAGCCATCTTGATGGTGCCCTGACAAGCAAGAGATGAGCAGGAGAAAAAAATCTCTGATGCCATGGTTGAGAAAACTGGCGAGTGGGAGTTGACAAAGGCTGAACTTGATAAGCGAATCCTTGAGCTCCAGGAACAAGTAGAAGCTGCCAGAGCTGAGATTTCTACTTCTATTCTTGAGATGATGCAGAAAGAAAACTCATCCCTCAAGCAAGAGCTTGAGGCTCGATGCAAGGATTTGGAAATTATATTGATGGAAAGGGATTTCAGCACCCAAGCAGCTGAAACTGCCAGCAAGCAGCAGCTGGAGAGCATAAAAAAGATTGCCAAGCTCGAGGCCGAGTGCCGGAAAATTAAAGCTGCAGCCAGAAAATCATTTCTGGCCAACAACCAGAAGCCTGTCCCGGCTTCTTCTTCTTATGTTGAATCTGAGACAGATAGCCATTCAGATGGTGGGAAGATAATGATCACATTAGACCTTGATGACTACAACAGGAAGAGAAATCGGCATAAGGCAAGTGGGTCGGACTCATGGTCATCTGTCTTAGTATCCGAGCTTGATAATTTCAAGAATGAAAAGCCCGAGTCTAAAACTCTAGCAACCTGCAGTGTTGAAATTGATGTGATGGATGATTTTCTGGAGATGGAACGTCTTGCAGCATTAGGTGACACCAAGGTTAGCACACTATCTGCTGAAACTGTAGCTGCTAATAGAGAATCCATCTCTGTGGATAATCCTCCTAAAGCCGAACTTGAAAGATCAATTAAACTTGTAACTGAGATGGAAAAGAAGTTAGAAAAGATTGGAGCAGAGAAATTAAAACTAGAGAGAGCTTTAGATGATAGTCATGTGGCTCTCAATGCATCGAAAGGAATGCTGGTGGAGTCCAAGATCCGGTTGGAGGAGCTGCAGAAGGAGTTGGCAGCGGTGACTGGAGCGAAAGAATCACTTGAATATCAGCTCGTAACTATGGAAGCTGAAGCAAGAACCATGTCTTCTTGTGTTGTTTCTTTAAAGGCAGAAAATGAAAAAGAAAGATCCGTAGCAGCAGAGTTCAAGGTCAAGTGCCAAGAATTGAAGACGGAACTTCAGCACGCTGAAACCGAGGTCCGGTTGGAAGAGCTGCAGAAGGAGTTGGCAGCAGTGAATGAAGCTAAAGAATCCCTTGAATATCAGCTCGTTAAGTATGGAAGTTGAAGCAAGAACCATGTCTTCTTGCGTTGATTCATTAAAGGTAGAAAATGAAAAAGAAAGATCCATAGCAGCAGAATTCAAGGTCAAGTGTCAAGAATTGGAGATGGAACTTCAGCAGACAACAACTTCTAATGGTGAACTAAAGCTCAAAAAGGTCAGTCATTATTTCCACCTAGATTTAATTATTCTAGTTCTTTCTTTTGATTTCAAGTTTGTAGAAGATACATATACATACATATATATGAAATAGCATACCTTTTTGGTGCAGGAGGATTTAGTTGTAGCTGCTGATAAGCTTGCAGAATGTCAGAAAACAATTGCATCCCTTGGAAAACAGCTTCAATCTCTAGCAACATTTGAAAATTTCTTGATAGACACTTCCAACATGCCAGGGCTCTCCTCAGAAGCACTGCTTTCAGGTAATGGAGAGGTATATTGGTCACCATATAATGATGTGAACGTGCCAACAGATGGTTCGTATCCATCAAGAATATCAATGGGGAGTTGTAGTCGCCCTGAAAATGGGAAAAATGAGGAATCACCGCCATTCTCGTCTTCATCAACATTAGCCAACATACGACATCATCTGCCAAGAATTGCAAAGGATTTGGGAAGTTTTTCTTGCGAAGCAAGAACGATATCGAAATCAACCATCTTCAACACTCGCCAATGAGATTTTTTATACATTTAGTTAAAGAAATGGAATTCTAAGATATTTAAATGTGTTAGAGTTGATAATTTATTAGGATGATAGCATCTGAATATAGGTTCGTTCCATACTAAGTCCTCATCGAATATCTTGTAAGAATTTAAAATATTTAACGACAATTATAAAAACAAAACAAACGATGTTTGGATGTTTTGTTTGCTTGAGAGATGTCTATAGGTGATATTTGAGGTTTGTGAGTTATTTTAGAGGACGAAACTCGGAAGTGTTTTGTATTTTTTTTATACATATAAAAAGTTTATAAGTTGTCGAAAAGAGCTGTTTGACCATGTTTTCAACATCTTATTCTAATATTATTTAAGGGCCAAAATATCCCTACTAATTTTATAATATCTGAAATTATTATTCTAATTCCATTTTTTTAAGCTTTCCAGATGAATCCAAGAAAATAAACTATAACTTTTACGTTCTCTAATTATTAATATTTTAATAGTAAATTATTATTTTCCTTTCCCCTTGATAGTTTTCTATTTTTTTATCGTTATTATTATACTTTATTTATTACTATTTTCCATCGTCCCACAAAATGTCTCCCCTGTATTATGTATTATCCAGAAAATTCACAACACATTTTCTCGGGATAATACCAATTTTCGTCCTTTTCGTTAACTGCTTTTCCCATTTCAGTTCCTCATGATTTTTGACGCGTAAATAATCCTTCATGTTTTCAAAATATTCCCGAATTGGTCCCTACCGTTTACCTGATGTTAAGATTAACGTTGACTCTTTTACCTTTTACTCCCAAACTCTACAAGAACCCTAACCCGCAAATTAGACGTATGAAGGAAAGGGAAAGGCGAACTCGAAGAAAGGGAAGGGCGAACTCGAAGAAACACCACCGATTTCTTTTTTGAAATTACAGTTTGGTATATTTGCTAAAGTGGAAGTCGGTAATGACTAAAAGAAGTATAATGTCTCTTGAATTCACTCCGAAACATTGCATTTTCAAGCTCCAAATTATTATGTTGCTTTACAAATAACTATTTTAGGTTTTTATAAGGTTTTTTTTATTTGCTGATTCATACGAGGAGCGCTTTCGAAATGGTCTCGAGCCCGAAAACATTGACAAGGTTCATGATGGTGACATGATTTGGAGCCACTACATGCTTGTGTCCTTTATAACTTTTTTTTCCCCTAAATCTTTGGTAGGAATTTTTGAGGCTGTGGTTCAGAGATCATTGCAACCCTTATGAAGATGAGGTAAATTACTCGATATATAAGAATGCTTATATCTTTCTGTGTTGAATCTAACTCTGAGGACGTTCTTAGGTCTTGCCCGAAGCACCCAAAGAGAAGGTTCGGTCGACCCTACCCCTGCTGGCACTGCCTGCAGGGATCGATCCAACGGCTCGGATTTTTTCGAGCCAATATTTTTTTTTTTTTTACAGGGAGGTGGGCCCGGATCACTCATGTGGAGTGATCCGGGCCGTTCATTGCCCGTGCAGGCACTGCCTGCACGGGTAGGTTGAAACAAACCCCCGAAGAGCTTGTTTCTGAATTGGCTTGGCGGTACTGTATTATAATGTCTATGTTTTGTCGAGCTTTGTTTTATACAACTCAAAATGAAAATGGCGCTTTTGATGACTACGGGTATATCCTCTTGTACGAGACTATAACAAAATCAAAATTCGAGATTCCCACCTCACAGGTAAGTGGAAATGTATGGTATCAATGCAACTTATTAAATACTTCTTAATGTAAAATTTTGGGTTCTGTGCAGGAATCCATACATGATCGAATATCTGCAAACGTTTCACGGGCACTTTTGTCTGCGCCGTAGAACAACAAGTGTGTGTTGTGGAATTACACTTGACGCATTCACGACTCCATCCGCGGTAAACTATATACATCATGGGCATATCTTTATCGAAAGTTAAATTTGGCTATTACAGAATACTACGTTATTGTGCATGATTCGTGGTTTTCCTTACTGTTTAAACTTTCAATAGTTCACGCACCTCCATACTTGATAACTTCATAGCATATATATATACATTAAGAAATATGAGACGCCAAAGATTTGAACGAAAATCTTCTGCAACAAATGCTCTTATGTGTCACAAAAGCTATTAAAATCCAGAAATGTGCAATGACATTCGTTCTATAAGCTGTTAATCTAAGATAATATGATGATGATACATTGCATTTTCAAGCTCCAAATTATTATGTTGCTTTACAAATAACTATTTTAGGTTTTTATAAGGTTTTTTTTATTTGCAATATTATATTAAAAGTTTTTTTTGAGTATTTATAACTATTGATTGAAGTTGTTTGATGATTTTTTAATTATTATTTTATGTGCAATATGATTAATAAATAATAATTAAATTGAATTTATAAATACAAATAATAGAGAAGAATTATTAATTTCTAAACTTCTTTGGGTTATTTATGTTTATATGATTTCTAAGGGTAGCTTAGTAAAATTTTAAAATTCTAAATTCGAATCCTTTTTTTCTACAAACAAGAAATGAATTTGTAAATATCATTTTTAAATTTTAAACCAAACACCAAATGGAATTTCAAATACTTGAATTTCCAAATCCAATTCCAAATCCCACGAAATCCTCTCAAATCTTGGTTGTCAAGCACACTGTTACTAATGTTTTAATTTTCAATATCATTACTTAATTTAATTTTTTTAAATAATATTATTATTCATAATTTCTCATATATTTTTATTTAAATATAGATATTGAAATAGTATCACTGAAAAATATATTAATATATTTATATGTGTAATTAAAGTAATATTTTACATTAAAAGATAAGAGTACTTATATTTATTATTTCATTAAATATAAATTTAATCGAAAAAATGTAAATATACAATGACATAAGTATGAACTATATAAGTATTTTTTTTTGTTATTCGTTAAATTAAATAAATAAATATTATAAATAAAAATAATTATTTGAATAAAAAATTATCTTACTCACTTACTGCTTTCATAAACAAATGATCACGTGAGTGACACGTGATATGAGTCACCGTTAATCTTAACGTCAGGTAAACGGTAGGGACCAATTCGTGAATATTTTGAAAACATGAAGGATTATTTACGCAGTCAAAAATCATGAGGGACTGAAATGAGAAAAAACGGTTAACGAAAAGGACGAAAACGAGTATTATCCCCGTTTTCTCACTGAAGTAATTGTTTTTAAATTTAGATCGTGATTATGCGAAGTCCCTTTATATGATTAAAAATATTAGAACATATTTGTTTCTTGATGGTGGCATGGCGTTTGCAGCTTCATTTATATCTTGTTTTAATAGTAGTTATAACTGCTTTTGCCGTTTCAATATGAGCCGCGCAGTTGGGTGGCGACCTTTTGGTTGCGGTTGTGCAAAGATTTCCGGACCCGGATTCGGGGTTTTGTTGCAGAAAACGAAGAAGGCTTGGTTGGACCGGCGTCGTATTAATCTTGTAGTTCGCTCTCAACTCTCCAGTTCCTTGTCTCTGAACATTGGTTTATCTTTTTAGTCTATTATTGATGGCAAAGTATAAAAAAACAATCTTTATATATATATGGGTGATGATTTTGGAATTTTGAGTTCGTAACTTGGATTTTGAGTTGAAAAATCTTCGTTGGCTTACAATGATTGGCTATATCATTTTGCAATCTAAATTTCATTAATGAATATTATTGTAATATATCACCACATCCTTCATCCTTGGTCGGCCTGTTGGGTCAGCATCTAAGTTTAGTTTAATTATGTTGATGTGGACTTCAAAAAATAGATGTTGAATTTGAATATCTGTTCTAAGGTGAAGCAGGATGATTTTATTATTCTGTACAATAATTGATTTATCCTTCTTACCAATTTGATGAAGAGTGTTGGTCCCCGTGATCGTGATTCTACACATCTGCCATGGGTTGGACCGCTCCCTGGAGATATTGCAGAAGTTGAGGCTTATTGCCGGATCTTTAGAGCTGCAGAAAGGTTTCATAATGCTTTAATGGATGCCTTATACAATCCACTGACTGGGGAATGCAGTGTTTCATATGACATGCCATTGGAGGATAAACCATTGTTGGAAGATAAAATTGTTTCGGTTCTTGGTTGCATGGTATGTCTCCTAAATAAAGGAAGGGAGGATGTTCTCTTGGGGCGTTCATCGATAATCAATTCATTTCGGGATGTGGATAAAGGTGTAATGGACGATAGCCTTCCTCCACTCGCTAATTTTCGGTCTGAGATGAAAAGTTATTGTGAGAGTTTGCATGTTGCCCTTGAAAATTATTTGACACCTGGTGATAGTCGGGGTTTAAATGTTTGGAGAAAACTACAAAGGCTGAAAAGTGTGTGTTACGATGTTGGATTTCCCCGAGAGGATGATCAACCTTGCCAGACATTGCTTGCGAATTGGGGACCCGTTTATTTGTCCACCTTGAAAGCAGAAATGCAACCAGAAAACTTTGAGGTTGCGTTTTGGAAGGGTAGCCAGGTGACGGAGGAAAGTTTAAAGTGGCTTCTAGATAATGGATTCAGAAAAATCATAGATCTTAGGGCAGAGATTGTGAAGGATAGTTTCTATGAAACAGTTTTGGAGGAAGCTATTTCCTCTGGGAAGCTTGAACTGGTTAAACTTCCAGTTGAAGTTGGTACTATACCTTCGCTGGAGCAAATTGTGCAGTTTGCTTTATTAGTTTCAGATTCAGGCAAAAAGCCCATACATGTCCATAGTAAGGAAGGGAGACGGAGGACGTCGTCTATGATTTCTAGATGGAGGCAGTACATGGATCGAATTACCTCTTATAATCAACAAGTCATTAGTACCGACGTTCCATTCCAAGATACTCGAGGTGTTGAAGATTCCAAGGTCTCATTGAGCTATGAAGAAGGTGAATCTTCTGATGAGGGAACAGGGTCATTTCCCGAAAAATCTGGGGAATATTTTTTCCCCTTGGAAGTATTGAATGGTAGAGACCCTCGTGCCTCAGAAAATAAATTAAAGAGAAATAAACGAGCCCATGATACCCCACCAAATAATCAGGACACATTAATACAAACTTTTAATGGTGAAACAGAATCATTGGTAAACTTCTGTGTGAGCCCGCTAGAGTCTCAATTACCTCCACATGATATATTCTCCAAAACAGAGATGTCCAAATTTTTCAGGAATTGTAAAATTTCACCTGGAATGTACTTTACTTATGAAAGGAAAAGATTGGATATGCTTTCTGCATTAAGATATAAATACAATGGGTCATTCTCAAAGACAGAAGCAAACTCTAGAACCAGTCTCAGTGAAGAAAACACTGTGAATGGGTCACTTGGAAGCATGACATCTTTGAACCAATTGATTGTACCTTTTAGTAATGGTTCATATAATGATGTCAGCATCTTCACCTCGGCACCTCCTCGTGATGGAGCCAACAGGGATAAAGTGCATAGCTTGAGTAAAGATTATGATTCTAGAACCCCTAGAACGGAACTAAATAAGTGTGTAAGCACTATGGTAAATACTGGAGAGCGTAGGGTTGAAAGTTACCTCTATTCAGATGATGACAACTTGGATATGCTTGAAGGAAATATGCGTGTGTCGTGAGATTGCAGTCAAGAAAGAAAGCAGAGATGTTTTTGGTCCGAACAGATGGATTTTCTTGCACGAGAGAGAAAGTAACAGAATCTTCATTAGCATTCACTCATCCTAGCACACAGCAGCAAATGCTTTTGTGGAAATCTACTCCAAAGACTGTATTATTATTAAAGAAACTTGGCCAAGAACTCATGGAAGAAGCTAAAGAGGTAGCTAATCTTTTTGGCACAGAAGCTTTGCGATCAGCACACGATCTTTTCTATTGATAAATATATAGCATGTGTTACATTCCATGAACAGGAGAAACATGCTCTTACTTTGACCTTTAATGGCCTCTAAAAGAACAAACTTAAGACTCTGATTCTAATTAAGAATGTTAAATAATTCTTCTACTTTAGAGAAAAATGACAGACTTGCATGTATATTGGAAAAAGGATCACATGTATGCACGATGATTATTTTAACTATGAGTTAGTGATGTGCAAATTAGAAGGAATGGGTTTAGAAAGTTACCAAGTTGCACCTCGAATAATGACCATATTTACATATAAAGAAAAGATCTGGTTATAAGCATCTGAATTTGATTGTGTTTTATCGGCTGGATTGTACAAAACTGGCGTACTATGGTTTTTTGTGGAGACATCATTGTATATTTTCATACACATCTTATTCTGATTCCATTTACCTTAGTTCTGTATTTAAAACATCTGGTAATATCTAGTTTTGTGTAAGCTTTTTCAATTTCATATAATGCAAAAGAACAAAATTTTTGTTTGAACCAAATATAATATTGTCAAAAAAGATTCAACCCATTTTTTATACAAAAAGCTAGAAAGATCTCATGTACTTTGATACAAGCCTTGTAAATGATCTTGTTTATATTGTTTTATTTCTCAGGGGTTTTGCAATTTTTATGGCTTACTTTCTTGAATATTAATGCTGCAACTTTTCATGTTCTCTTACTACGAAAGTCATTAATTTATCCATTTCCTTAGGTTTTCAAATTTACTTTGTATTCACGTGTTTTTACTCCAGGCTGCCTCTTTCTTGTATCACCAAGAGAAGATGAATGTTCTTGTTGAACCTGAAGTTCACGACGTTTTTGCCAGGATACCAGGTTTTGGCTTCGTTCAGACTTTTTACAGTCAAGATACGAGGTGCGCAAACTTTGGTCCATTTCTTTAATTCTGGTTCGCTCCTTTTTTCATTTAAAAATATTGTTGTCTGAAGAACATTATTCATTTTACTAGAGATGTGTAATGATTTTCTCCATTGTTCATATTGGCTACTGCAGTGACCTTCATGACAGGGTAGATTTAGTAGCTTGCTTGGGAGGCGATGGGGTCATACTACATGCATCGAACTTATTTAGAGGTCCTGTTCCTCCAGTTGTTTCATTTAATCTTGGATCCCTTGGGTTTCTAACTTCCCATACTGTATGTCCCTTTCCTCAACCTTCAATGATATGGTGCTAAACTACTTGCACAACCTTTTCTTTGACTGTTTTTGTAATTTGTATCCACAGTTTGATGATTTTAAGAATGATTTGAGACAAGTTATCCATGGGAACAACACAGTTGATGGGGTTTACATAACTCTTAGATTGCGGCTGCACTGTGAAATATTTCGAAATGGGAAAGCAATGCCCGGAAAGGTATTTGATGTCCTCAATGAAGTTGTGGTTGATCGTGGGTCTAATCCATACCTCTCAAAAATCGAGTGTTATGAACACGACCACCTCATAACTAAGGTAAAGTGGTTAGTAATTCCTAAGGTTTTGGTCCTGTTCACTGTTATACTATGCTATCTTTCTGCTGAGGTTGATACTGTTGTGATCGATAAATGTAAAGTTGGTGCATTAGGTCTTTAAGCAGTATCACTGCTATAGATATTATTTATTTAATAAAAAAGTACATTAACGAATTGTAAGACTTTGATTCATAGGAGGTACTTTTCAGCCTGACAGACTTCATCATTTCCTGGACAGGTACAAGGTGATGGAGTTATAGTGGCCACCCCTAATGGAAGTACCAGCTTATTCCACAGCTGCAGGAGGTTCCATGGTAAGTTTCCATGGGCATGATGCAATGATTGAGAGCTTCATGTGTGGCCGCTCGAACATCGAAGCAAACTATTTTGTATGGATAATTAAGTTACAATAGAAGATGGATCCTCCCACTTGCTTCACTTCAAGCATAAACTCAAATTTTAGAATATTGCTTGTGATTCTTAAATTTTGGTGAAAGAAAGTAAAAACTCTCAAGTATGAAGTTCCTCTGAGAATTTCACAGGACTAGGAAAATTACTAGTGTTACAAATCTATGGTTGTTAATTAGATTTTTATGATATAATATTGATGTTTAAGGAAATTCCTCTCTGACTGTGCTCTTTAAGAATGGAATCATATAAAATCAAGTGGTATTGAGAAAATTGGATATGAATTCCAATTTTTTGTTATATTTCCTTGATTGAAATTATCGAGGGAGTTAAATAGTGGTCTTAGTGCAGTTGATCTTGTGTCATGTATGAGGACAAATATTTGTAACGGTGACTATCCCTTCATGCAGGTACATCCAAATGTTCCGTGCATGCTTTTTACACCAATTTGCCCACATTCTCTCTCATTCAGACCCGTCATCCTTCCAGATTCTGCTCGTCTAGAGTTGAAGGTATCTGTTTCTTCAATTACCAGACATTCCTTAGTTTATGTTATTCATGTGTTCTACTACGGATTCTATATCATTTTCAGCAGTACGTTCATAGTTACCCAAGTTTTGGTCCAGCACACCATCTTGATTTTGTAGCACCAAAAGTCTAATGCATAAACATCATTTGCAACATGATTTGTCGAGTTTGTTTTCCCTACTTCACATTATGGTAAAGCGCATATCTAAAACTGGTCTGGTAATTGCTGCCTCGATATCATCTTTCTAAGAAGTGACAAGTGAAATGGAGGAGAGACTGGGAAAATCCCATATGATATGACCCAACGTCTTTACAAGTCACACTGCATGTTAAGGCAAAGTTTCGTGTTCCTCTCCAGGACTTCAGGGTCTCCTAGAAATGGGTTGATTTCGAACTCTGTTTGAACTTAATGGTTTGGAAGACCTGGATATTCAATGTTTCTATCAACAATTATCTAGAAATAATCTGCTCATTGATGTCTGGATGAGGCGTCTCATGTTATGATTCAATAATTATCATTTCTGTCTTTCACTGGTGCAGATTCCGGAGGATGCACGAAGCAATGCTTGGGTATCGATTGATGGGAAGAGAAGGCAACAACTATCAAGGGGAGATTCGGTTAGAATATCTATGAGCCAACATCCACTTCCTACCGTAAATAAGTCTGACCAAACAGGCGATTGGTTTCGAAGCTTAATTCGTTGCTTGAACTGGAACGAACGACTGGACCAAAAAGCCCTTTAAACAACATACGACACAATACACTCTACATTTCTTTACAGATCATAGTTGAAAAGGTTATAGATTGCTCTTCAGAAAGAGCATTATGATTATCATTATTTTTTTAATAGTTTGCCCGCGATGATTGACGTGGCTTAATAGAAACCTCAAGGTCTAGCCTGAACTTGCTAACCAGGAGTTAACCCAAAGCCCTGGGATCCATACTGAACTTGAAACCTTGGCTCTTATATACTTCCCGCTTTAGACATACTGTTCCAAAATAGTTGTCTGTCTCGCGTATCGGTTAATTGTGTATATTTTTATTTTTTTTATTAAAACTGGTTTTCAGCACCCTCAGTTTCTGGAATGCTTTCCAAACACAAACTCGGGATAATATAGCAGTCGGCCACATTTCCATTTTCATATAAAAAGTATCCCGCATGCTGGAAAAAACTAATGTTACTCCGCGCTATATATAGATGCAAGCATAACTAATACTGAGCCATAAAAACCTATTGCAATGGCAAAAAAAAAAAATTCATACAGATAAACCTGAAATGCCGCCGTAAAAACTTGCATTAGTGATTAATCACCAAAAATTATCATTCAAGAAACAGCACAGTACTAACAAAATGAAATCTAAGGTAGGGAAGACCAGCCTCCGGACTAACTCGGAACGCAGTATTCTATTTCAGTCAACCATGTCAATTCGGCTGCTCCAACTTTGAAGGTGCTAGTTGGAGGTTTGATTTAGTGACTGGGGCGGTCATTGGCTTGTGGTGTTTGTGCCTTTCCCCCGCCTGTGGAGGCACCTTCTCAGGGAGGAGCTCACATTCGACCACCTCTGAGTCGGGCTTTCTTTTTACTTTCTTTTTTGGTAATATATCAGTTGGCCCAGAATCAACAGAATTTCTGCTGGAGTTGCCCTTCGCTTTTTCTTGCCTTGCTTTGTTCACACCCTGTATGTTTCCAGAGGAAACTGGTGCACATGTAGCAGGCTGAGCTACAGCAGCATTAAGGTTTGACTTGCTTGTCGAAGTTGCAGAATGGTCACGAGAATCTATTGACATTTTTTCTTGAAGATGGGATATCTGAGTCATGATTGGTACCTTCTCCTCGAGTGACATCTTCTATTTTTGGTGTCAAGACCGTCGTCTTCTTGCTTTTCTCTTGATCCTAAGCAACAATGAAAGAAAGCGCAAGAAAGGTGAGGCAAAAGAAAATAAAACAAGTAATGACACTCCAGTAAAAAGTGATATGATGAAAAGAAATATGGGACTCTGGACTCTGAAGGCATTATGACATTTTAAACATCTATTAGTCACACCTTCAAGCACCACAAGCACATTACACTTGCATAAGATTATAAAATTCACAATGCAATATCTAGAAATGCCATGCATTGGAAACAAGGAACAGATTCAATCCCCTGGATATTACTTGTATTCAAAATATGAGATAGGTTTTCCTAGGTGCCAAATATTTAAGTAGAACTGTTTTCATGAGCTGCACTCATATTTTGCACAAGCTCAAAAGTGACGTGAGATGTTACAAGTATAGTTGACAATGCATTTAAGATAAACATGCAAAGAAACAACATGCACTGCAGCCACGTACAAAATAAGTAACAACTGCAAAGGCCATTCCTCATTATCTGACACCATATAAAATGCATACCTTTCTCCGGTGGTTCAGTGCCCTCCTCCTATCTTTTGCTCTAGATATTGCACGTTTAACTCCCTCGGTATTCATGACTCCACTAGGCCACAATGTTGCAAGCTACAGTACATATATAAATATTTGTTTTACTAACTTGGCATTTATGTTGGGAGATGAATGGTATTCTGATCAGCCAAGAAAACAAGTAACTCAACAAATAAATGGAAGAGAGCTAAAAGGATCACTTACAGGACCCAAAAGTAACTCAAAGAAAAAATGATAAGAGAGTGGAAGTTATCCATGTCAACTCTATCCAAGAGCTCTCACGAGCATAAAACAAAGCAAATTTTTATCATATAATGCATAAACTATCTACCTCACGCAAGGACCGTCATCTCATCTAAAAATAGATCCTCTACTAATTTCAAATAAAATAGTGTGAGAAGCAAAAGAATGAATTCAATGAAAAGGAAATATCAGTATCAATCAATACTCTCTTCTCTCTCCCTCTGGAACGGAGAAAAAAAACGAGAGAGTGGGTAGAACTTCCACGTCATGTTGGCATCCTCATATGCGAACCAAGCATACTCACACTCTAATTCTCACATGTAAGAAATTAGTACACCAAAGGAACAAATATGAAATTGCAGAGAACAGATCTACAATCATCTGGGGTACATTAATGGAGATCGTTTCCCGCATCACATAAAAATATTGTTCCAACATAAGGTCTTCAGCATAAATTCTAACACTAAATAGTTTGACTAGTTAAAACTAAGCTGATATAGTGAACAGCTAGATCAATAATGTCCTGTTACCTCTTCGTACAGCCTTCTGACTGGTGTACCTGATTCTTCTTCCAGTCTCTGAAATGAGGAAAAAATGGAAAACTAGTCACCCCACTCAAAACTCCATTGGATAGGGAAAACACACTTCAGTGGAAGTGTGGAACAAGGGAAATCAGATGCATTACCTCAGCATAAAGGTCATAAAGGTCACAAATCTTATTTTCCAATGCATTGTCCATGCTGTATTTCCGTTTCAAGGTTTCTCTATCTCCCCGACCAGTTTCCTGAAAATCATCTAAAGATGCATTTTGTTGCTCAACCTGTAATATAAGTCAAATACCAAGTTTAGAACTAAAAACATTCACCCACAAATTTCAGCACAAGCCTCACTGATGCTTGGAAGGTAAGAAAAATATGCAATGCATATCCAAAAGAAGTCATTTTGAAAGATAAAAATCAGTGGTACGATGATCAGTCTGAAAAGTTCAACACCAATTTGATCTCAACATAGTAAAAACATACTTTAGATTTCATATGCATAATCCGCAGCTTAACCATATCTGCAACTTCTTGTTTTATCTTCTGCAATTGATCATCCTTCTCTTGCTTCACTGACAATCCCATATTAGCCATAACTTTAAGATTTCTCTACCATAAAGACACAATTTCTCGATCAGCTATTAGCGACATATGTTACGTTCACATCATACAAACACGTTGCATAAGTAACCAAATGCCGAGACTAAAAAGATTGTCAACCTTTTAAATTAAAGCAAAACATAAGGTTCCATACGAATCTGCCATACTAAATCAAACTTTCAGAATAACTCATGAAGCTATTATAGAACCGCATTCATTTCCTCGAGTAGTCAATCAAATTTGACAATAGCTGCTCACTACTCTGGACGTTTACATTGATTTATAGGCATTTAAAAAATGATAAAAATCATTCATTTGTCTGAGGCATGAATCGAGCTAATACAATCAAATGCAATAAATTAGTTTTTAGGGAGTTTTGCCAACAAAAAATGATAATTGTCACTCATTTATGTAAAGTTATGGGTTGGGTTGATACTTTCTAGTGAGATTTTGCATGGAGATCTGCAAATGGTCACATTATTTTAAGATACTCGGTAAATACACTTTTTACACAAAAATCTCAAAAACATAACAAAATCAGCGTGGCTTTTGCTCTGATGGATTTTGCATAAAAGCGCTAGTGAGAAACCAGGAGACAAATGGAGTGAGTTATAAGCAGAAAAAAGAAAACACAGGTAAAAAATGTAATATTACAGGTGATTTCTCAATCCAAAATAGAAAAATACTTTTAGCGTCCGAAGTTGCATCAAGTGGCCGACAATGCTCATCAGTCTATTAATCACATCCTTTGGTATTTTTCCATAGTTGACCTGCTGTAGCCCAGATACAAAATACAAATTTTAAATTTATCCGGAGCAAAGATTAAAGAAAAAACATAATTGTAGGACCAAATATGACTAAATAACTAATAAAACAAAGATGAAATTAAATTCTTTAATTGCTCTCTAAATACCGTCAATCGAGCAACTTTAGCCAGCTTTTGCTTTATTTCCGGCGGCAGTCTCCGTTTGATAGTTTGTGATGAATTATCAGGATCTTGAACTTCTCTAGATGGTGGTCTAGCTGTTGTTTCATCAATGAGAACAGAATGAGATGCATGTTTAGAGCACAAGCTGTATGATAAGGAAGAGAAACCATAAAGTAGAGTGAAAACTTTATTAGTCATATACATTCTGCAACTATCTTCTCTAACTCTTTAATTGCCTTGTCAAGCATTGTACTCTTTGGTCTAACAGAAGAGCCTTCCTTTCTCTGCATGAGGGGAGCCTTCTGTACACAATATAAAAGGATAATTAATAACAATAAGAATTAATAGACATGTTGATTGTAAAAAAAGGGAGAAAAGATGGAATCATCAGAGATTAGGATAAATTTGAAACAAAGAATTAAATATTTTTGCCAGCTCAGTACAAGCAGTCAAGCACTGAGAGGAGGTGCACAATGGAAAATCAGAAATTTAAAGCAAATTTTAACATCAGTTACAATACCGTGGAACTTGTAAAAAATGGGTCAATTAACAGCGCCAACCCTTTAAATATTAGTACTATGGCAGATTCGTATGGAATCCCACATTTTCAATATAGAATGGTAATTTACTTAACTCTACAAAGCCACAAGATTTTATCTACAAGCATTTCAAATGCTATCTCATACTCTAAATCTTATCCATATGACAAAAATTGGAAGAAAAAGTAAGACAAAACTACAAGGTCATGGATGAATCCTAAAAGCATTATGGTCGTAAAATATTTCAGACAACTGGTTAGGGCCCAACTATGTTGGAAATTACATGATACATTTCAAGGATAACCAACTGTCGAAAATGTAAACATGCTCACATAGGGTTGCAAGGAATCCTTGCTTGCAGGAACATTCAGGTCAAATCTTTCAGCAAGTGCGGCTTTCTCTTTTTGTTGCATAGACTGATCTGACTCATCAGCATTAGTTAATGGTTTTCCGGATTGAGATTTGTTCTCACATGAACTTTTATCGATTGGCCTCCGAATTGCGGTGTCTTGAAGTTCACTACCCTCTTTCTGTTTGTTATTATAACTCTTTAATGGGAGAACTCCAGTTCTCTGCTGGTCAGCATCCTTGTCTGGACCCATGGGATCACCATTCGACATTCCTGAAGGATCCAAAGTATTTTTGGAACCTGCAATTTAGCCCTTCAATGAGACCTCAGGAACATTTTCTGGAGAAACCAGATATCATATATTATTTACCTTGTGCATTTGGTACAGCCACTCTATTTGACTGACTAACTAATTTTTTTTCACTTGACGATGCTTTTCTACCTTTGTCCCCTAACTTCACATGCTTACTTGGATTATGTCCATCATCAAGTCCACCTTGACCTTTATCTAAATCTTTGCGTCTTCTCTTTTTTGGCTGCTGGGTTGCTGGTATAGAAGGTTCTCTGAAATTGAAAATAAAGGTATATTAGCGTGCCACCAGTACCTTGCAAGCAATTGATCGGAAAAATAGGATAACAATGTATTGCCCCAGCACAGAAAAACTCACAAAGGAAAATTGCAAATAGGTTAAATTGGAGTGAATTGAATGCAATGGCTTATTCAACATAATACTGTAAGAAAATATGACACATATTAAAAGAGACGTGTCGTGTAGGAATTGGCGACCGCCAAGAAGCCTACCATTTCTGACGAACAGCACATGCACCCTCAAATTTTTGAAAAATTGAGACGTGCACGTATCTCCTCTTTGACAATTAAGCTCCCACAATAAACTCATTGATGATATGAGTTTGCCTATAAATACCGAAGGCATTGAGGTCCCTATATATACAATATCATACAGAATAATACACCATCTATAGAGAGATTGGAGTTTTTAGAAGACTTCAATTGGAGGAAATCAGAATACTTAAAGATGATTCAATGGCTGGAGGTAACGCTCGATTTAGATTCCGCATATATTTGTTTATCATGTTTATATACGTGCAGAAACATGATTTTTAGAAAGAAAATATCTAACATTTTGTATCAGAGCCGTGATACCTCTGCCTTGAAAATTTGTTTTCTGAAAATCCGATATCGTAAGATTTTGAAAAATTTCTTTCTGAAATTTACGTAAGAAGCTTGAAGATCGGATAAAATAACTTACCTGAGAATTTTGTTGGCGGCTGCGTTTTAAGTTCTACTTTTGAAGATGATAATTGTTTTCTAAATATTTTTTTTGATACGAGATGATCAAAAATTTTTGAGAGCAATTCTTTCGAAAAGAAAAATTGCAGAAGACAAAGAAATGAAATGCATGGAATTCATTCTGATTCAATCAATATGCATAACGTATACACATTTAATATATGGAGCCCACTAATTAAATGAATAACGTGTACATGGAGTTTTCACATGCAATTTGCGGTTGAATTCTCTTGGAGATAAACAAATGTCAAATAATGTGGGTCCCAAAACATTATTGTGGGTCTAGCACATTAAATAAAATTAATTATTTATTTTATTATTATTTTTAAAATAATAAGGCATAATTAATTAATTAATTAATGTGTAATTAAGTTATATGTATAATTCGGTATACATATAGCATTTGGTCAAATAATTTGTACACATTAAAATAATTCCAACTTCGACATAATTTCTAATACAAATTTAGAAATTATTTTTGCATGTTAGGTATAATGTAAATATTATGGATAAGTGTTTGATATGTACATGCAAATTTAATATTATGTTTGCATTTATTCTTGAAATTTAAAATGCAAATAATATTGAAAAATAATTTTGGTAAATCAATATTCACATTATGTTCATATTAAATTATATTAAGTTGTTAATAATTTGAAATAAACATATCAAGTAAGATGTGAATATAATATTATAAAATATTTCAGATGTTCACAAATGAACAAATAATCCTCACTTTATCATTACTCTGATAAAAGAGAAAAACTGATGAGGAGCCCACATTTTTACGTAAATGTGATCCTCACTTTATCACTACTCTGATTGAAGAGAAAAACTGATGGGGAACGTAGTTGTTCATATTAAGTAAAATTGTGAATATAAAGTTATTTAATGAAGAATTTTGGCTTATAAGATTCACATAAATGTTGATAATTAAGTTGAATAATAAAGGTGACATGAGAAAACATGATCTGGGGGAGTTCTTCATAGATCGGTTTTAAACTGCCTTGACTAGCCACTGGTCTCCCTAAAGAATGTTGCTCTGACTAGGAGTTAGGTATTTAAAGGGCCTAAGCACTACCTATCTTTCCTGGGAGCACTCTTGGAAAGTGTTGATTGTGCTACTAAATATTATTATATAAAGATTTAAGTAAAGCCAAAATTTTTGTCTAGTGATCAGTATAATTTTAAATAATTATGGTTTAGCCACAACACCCTTAATTATGAGAATTTATACATTAAGTCAGATTTGGATCACATTAAGGGCATTTATTAAGTATAAAAATTAAAAAAAAACAAATAAATAAAATTGTCCAGTGATCCGTATAATTTTAAATAATTAAGGTTTAGCCACAGCACCCTTAATTATGAGAAAGTATGCTTTAAGTCGATTAAGGATCACATAAAGGACATTTATATAGTGATTCGTATAATTTTAAATAATTAAGGTTTAGCCACAACACCCTTAATTATGAGAAATTATACATTAAGTCGGTTAAGGATCACATAAAGACATTTATAAAATCAAAATTTATGTCTAGTGAACCGTCTAATTTTAAATAATTAAGGTTTGGCCACGACACCCTTAATTATGCAAAATTATACATTAAGTGGGCTGAGGATCACATGAAAGACATTTATTAAGAGCATAAATATTTAAAAAATTTGTGATTTAATGTCTTAGTGATTCGTATAATTTTAATTTATTAAAGAATATCTATAGCATCTTTAATTGAATTAAAATTATACATTAAAATCACATTTAGTTATAACAGACATAAATTACATAAAATTATTCATCATTTTGATAATACTTTGAGATGAATAATTATGAAGAATAAATTTTTTATGCATAAAGAATTTAATATCCTAGTGAATAGTGATTCGTATGATTTTAATTAATTGAAGAGTAGCCACAACATCTTTGATTGAATTAAAATTATACATAAATTATGAGGATCACATTTGGTTATAAAGGATATAAATTGTAATTAATTATATTTGAACATTGAAATTTATCCCACAAGAAATTTCGTCATGTTAAATATAATTAATTAGGATACAATATTGAATTATTTTCTTAATTTATTCACATGGATTAAGAATTGAATATAATTCAATAGTTATATCATTAAGTTGTATGAATCTAATTGAATTAAAAATTCAGTCCACAGACAATTTTTATGTTAGTGATTCATATGTAGATCATGATTTGCATGGGTAAAACATGACATATGGTTTATTGCTTCATTTAATAACATTAGCATGTATTCATTAATTTTGCAGCATAGTGCTATTACTCTGATATTAATTTATTGAGAATGACTTGGTTAGTGGGAGCGATCAAATTAAGAATATTGATCATTATGATGCTCATTCATCCACACAAGTTATATGTATTGATTGCTATTCACAACATCCTCCATTTAAAAGGTGTATTGTGAAAACAATCATATAAATTCCATAGAAAGTTGGTTCAATTGTCATTCATTTTTAAGATGAGTCTTCAAAACAAATAAAGTCTCATTAGGCAATATCGAACAACATAAAGAATTCTTCTCTAGTGATGATGGATATTTAATATTTCAAGATTAAGAAAACGATATGGATTGAAACATGTCTCACATTAGTGGTATTTCAGGTTTTACAATGTTATCTCATCATTAAGTTTTGTTGAGAATATTGTGGGCCATTATGAATACCAGAAGGTTAGTGGGAGCCATAGTTGTGAAAAGCGCTCGCCTCGCTCGCTTAAGCGCGAAGCGAGGCGAGGCGACCTGTCTGCGCTTCGGATTGTCCAGAAGCGCAGCAGGTGGACCAAGCGCACGCTTCAGTGCGCTTGGCCTGAGAAATTTTAAGCGATGCTATTGTGCTTCAGCCCAATTCTGTTTTTTAAATTTTTTCCAAGTCAAAATTTAGCCCAAGTCCAGCTCCAAAGATAAGCCCAGCCCATTTATATGAAAATCCCTATCCTTAGTTACGTTGTCTGCCTCTGCTGAAGTCCCCTGTTGCATTTGTGCGTGAGTCTTCTCTGCCTCTACCTTGCCGCCGCCGCCGCTCCACCGCCACCGCCACCGCCGCCCCTTCTCATTTGCTACAGTTGGTAAACAACTAAAGGTCTAAACCCTAATTTTAGGAATTTTTGTTTAAAATTACAAATTGTGTTTTTTATTTTTAATAATATAATAGGTGATTTGTTTTTATATTTCAGTATTTAAACATTTTCAAAGACTCTTTATTTTATTTTGATTTTTTTGATAATATTTTGTTTATTGCGCTTTTTTCCGTAAAGCGTGCGCTTCGCTTTGCGCTTGAAGCCCCAAGACACTTGAGCGCTTTTTTGCGCCTCGCGCTTTTGACAACTATGGTGGGAGCTTAATTATTATCAGAGTAATATAAGTATTTGACCACTAAAAAGCTGCAAAATGTTTTGAGATACCTTTATGGTATTAAAGTTTTACATGCTTATGTGAGACGAATTGACAATTTGGAAAGTGATCTGCTATTTCTACTGTCGAGTCAAGATTCGTCATTGAAGCACTATTGTGTGGTGTATTTTAAGGAAGTTTCATTATGAGCTTAGAATTATGAATTCTATGTCTAAGCCATTAAGATTATATTACTGCAATTCAGTTATGGTCTTTGTGACTAAAGCGGTGGTCGAATTAAGTATATCGACATAATGTATTTTAAACCGTTGGATAACGTTAATAAAGTGGTCATTGAACACGTTAGCACTGAATTGATGATCTTTTAACCTAAAGGCATGCAAATTTCAGATGTTAAAGGATCATATGGTAAATACTGATGAATTTGATTCCATAATAAATTTATGTTATATACATTTGGTTTTGATAATGAAACGCATTCAGTTATGATATTTCTAATATTCAGTTATGTACATATTCAGTTATCTTGAGAAAAATATCAATAAAGTTGGACCTCGAATAAACATTGTTTATTCATTAAGTTATACAGATTTGAGAGACATAATGCATTGTAATACATGGAAGATAATATTCGTTTTAAGATGACCTATCGCCATGATTCATGTATTTTGTTTTCTCCTATGGTAAATGAGATATATGTGTCAAGTGGGGGAATGTAAGAAAATATGACACATATTAAAAGAGGCGTGTCGTGTAGGTATTGGCGACGACCAAGAGAAGCCTACCATTTCTGACGAACAGCACATGCAGCCTCAAATTTTTGAAAAATTGAGACGAGCATGTATCTCCTCTTTGACAATTAAGCTCCCACAATAAACTCATTGATGGTATGAGTTTGCCTATAAATACCTAAGGCATTGAGGTCCCTATATATACAATCTCATACAGAATAATACACCATCTATAGAGAAATTGGAGTGTTTAGAAGACTTCAATTGGAGGAAATCAGAATACTTAAAGATGATTCAATGACTGGAGTTAACGCTCGATTTAGATTCCGCATATTTGTTTATCATGTTTATATACGTGCAGAAACATGATTTTGAAAAAAATCTCTAACAAATACTTCCTTAGTTTCTAACCCAAATTCCAAGAAGTCCAAAAAGGGGGTAACTTCTCACCATGTCTTAACGAGAACAATGTTAACATGAATATTTGGTTACAGGAAACACATTGCATAAATCTTCCCATATGTGTGTTTCACATTCGGAAATGAGTGGAACGCTGCATCATAAATATTGTTTAATATTAATAAAAGAACATCAAAAATAACTCACATGCGCTCCAGCTTCCCACGATTAACAAAAAATCCATCATGTTTTATCGCGGAGTTATCGACCTGGAAATAGTCGTCCTGCATAGAAGTAATACTCATTTATTATCTAACCATGCAAAAGCTGCAAATCAAGACAGCCAACAAACACTGCACGTTTAGAGAACATAGAAAAATAAAAAGTAGCACCCACCAACTCGGCATCATCTATGAACGAGTCATCTGTATCATACTCATCATCATCAGGCACATCATCTAGGACAACATCCTCCTCGTCGCTACTTCCATTACCCTTTAAATTCCACAAAGAGAAAGCACGTAGAATCAAAAATCACCACATTTACAAGAGAGATGACAATTAATGATAAGCTATTTAAATTTAGTAAGTAACAACCATAGGAAGAATTATGGGGAGCCTATTCAAATGCAACGCTATCCATAAGCCTGACATTCTGAGGAACATATTCAAATGTTTAACCAAAAAATTCATGATAAAACTTAAGAAACGATCTAATTCTGTGAGATTAACATTAAAAAATTCAATTTAAATCCAAAACACAAAGTAACATAAAATAAAACACAAGCCGACGCGACAACTAGCACTAAAGAGGATTCAATGAAATTAATCAGCATTAATATAACCGAACTACAACATACCGCATACATGCGCTCAATTCTCTCTATCACATTGTTCAAACGGTTGGAGCCAGCCTGCGCTTGCGAATCTTTGGCTTCATTCTCAGCGACCGTACGCTTCGAAGAAGAAGCCTCTGAAGACGGCGGCAATGGTGCCTGTGAAGTGGGCTGCTGGGCCTCCGAAGACGGGCCCACGATTGACAGGTCCGTCCCATTGGGCTGATTGGAAGTAGCCTCTTTAAGGAGTTTTTTCCACGAAACTATCGTGGTTTCACCCGGCCTCAATTCCACCCGGAAACGGAGGCGGCCTCCGGCGGATTCGAATGAGGATGCGGGTTTGGACCTGGAACCCGATTCGGATCCGGCCCTACCGCCTTCCACCATTGAAATTAGGTTTTGTATGTTGTATGCGGAGGCTATAACGGGTATCTCTATCAGTGAACTAAAGAATTTCGTTTCACGAATTGGGAATTTGGAAGAACCCTAGAGTGGAGCTGATCCTTGAGGGGAGGGAAGGGAAAAAAGGGAACTTTGCTTTATTTTTGCGCTTCCCAGTAACGGTTGTACCTATTATTGTTACGAGGAACAGTTGGGGGACTGATATGGATATTTATATTTCTTTTATATATATATATATATATTGGAATTCATATTTTACACAAAAATTGCTTATAACTTCGATTTCCTCGTTACTTTCGTTGTATTACAATGTACAAAAGTCCAATTTTTTAGATATGCATTTTATTTATTGTAAGGAGATTAGTTTCACTTAACGTTTGCATTTGAATTGGGAGGACATTATTTTTTATTTAAATCCAACTTATTTTTTTGAATAAAACAAGGCATTATATTACTAAACCACCAAATCACACTTTACAAAGGTCTAAGAAATAAAGAACAATTTTTTTTAATTAATTTATACATTCTCCTTTCCACAATCCAAAAGAAGCAAGAATACGTGGTGTTTTGTTTTGCATATATTCTGTAATGTCTTATCGAAAGATATGGATGTCGCAAAAAAATTTATTGAATAAAAGCTACTAGTAAACTTTATTGGAGTCAAAGATTAAAATTGATTTATAGAATGAACAACATTGTTCGTATCTGTCTCGACAATGATTATACGTCACTGTTGCAAATCTGCGAGAACGAAACCTGCTCTAACAGTCATTAACTCGGCCACAAAAACCTTTAGGAACACTGCACTTGAGCGAACAAAATCATACCTATTTCATCATGGCGATGACTCTCATTCCATAGAAGTTTGAGACTCCAATGATCGCTGCATCAACGTTGATTTTAACAAAACCCGGTGGTGGAGCACACCAGCAAATCACTGGAGGAGGAGTTACAAAACCTGGCATGGCAAGCCATGAACTGTAATCAAAGAATACTTGCATGAGTCACCACATCTGCAGTTTGAACAAAATGACCTTCAAAAAACATTTGGTCTCTTGCCAACCAAATGCTCCAAGCAATCTTAGCAAAACGGCAGAAACATTCAAATTATTATTGTTAAATTTTTGAAATCCTAATATTTGAATACGATGTCATTGACATTTGATTTTTATGCTTGTTTGCTGTGTTATTATTAGCTGAATTCTAATGTGAGTATAATACAAATTGGTTTTAGTTTTCGTGAGTTCAACAATGGCATCAAATATTTAGATTGTCAGATATTTTAAAACATTTTTTCCTGAGTATTTCCTTCAATTCTAGATATAAGATTTTAAAAACTCGATTTGCAGTGAAGGTAGGTCGAGATTATCATTATATTTTTATCGGCAAATCAAAATCGTATTTGCTTAAACGAATACTATAGATATATTAGACATATACCTAGTTGCGACACAATCAACAAGTAACAAGTTTCTCGTACAACTGCATCTCCTTTGAATAGTTCATAACAACATGCAATTTGATTCTCAAATAAAGCCTATCAAGATTTGTGGATGTATTCTCCAACATCTTTGTGTTCCCAACCGAGCACACACTTTCATTATTCGAGAAATAATCGGATTACAATTTAAACTTCGTAAAATAAAATATGAAATGAGGTAACAGCCGATGCGATGTTCTTAATCCGCAGGTTTGGGTAATAGCGAGTTCTGAAACTAAATTAAAATTAAAGAATCATCGAAATGAATACATCTGCATTCCATGCTCAACTCGTTAGAACAGCTAAAAAAAATTGGGAAATTTTGATACAGCTTGAATTTTCTGTGGAAAAAAGGGGAAACGAGAAATATTTATCTTTCTATACGTTGAGATACCATTAACGAACCCTACAAAAATTGCAATGCGCCTGTAGAAAATATATGCATGCTGCTGCCCTCATGAGCTAAAAATCCCGAGAAAAAGTATTCATCTGGCAAGCTTGTGCTGGAAATCCATGGCTATGTATCAGGTGTATGTATCTATACACAATCCTAATCGTCAGGATCCATTTCCTCGTCCTGCTCCGATGTGAGGACAGTGACAGGTTGGCTATTTTGATCCGATTCCAGAGGTCCTAAATCCATGTCATCTTCTGGCATTTCAGACTCATCAGCACTGTCATCTTGTGATTCAATGCTGTTTAGACCTTGTTCCAATCCTTTGGGGCACTCGTCTGGAGATTACTGCCCTTTCTTGAATGAACAATCTCAGTATTCTTGAGAGTTGCACATGAGCATTCAGGGATGGGGTGAGAAAGGAAAGACGTTGGTCTTGATAGAAGAAACTCCCGCATGATGCCATCTTCTGCTGTGCTTTTGTTTAGGTGTTCTCTGATGGAGAGTGTCCAATTGAATCGGGGATGGTAAAGATTATCTCGAGTACTATTGATCAGTTCAGTGAGATACTTCCTGGGTAAATAAACAGAAATACGGAAAACGAAATTAGAGAGGGGAAAGAAAAAATTGTGTAAACTATTAGTGTGCAAGACTGCAAGTATAGCCTCTTGAAAACTTTACGGTTTACCTGTCAGGTCTGTACGTTCTACTTGAAGCCATCTTATACAGGCGGTGTCCCATTATCAAGCCAGAAAAATCTGGCCATCCACTGCCATCATTGTCAAAACCGGGAAAGAATGCATCAGCTTCCACGGAAACAATATAATCAACAGCATCCCACAGTAAACGATGTGCTTGGTTTCTTAAATCGTTTGATGAAGGCTCAGGCTCAGAATTCTTCTCAGCAATCCAACCATACCAGCCTTCTTTTTCGTGTCGATAAATAGATCGGTCAGGAGGCGGAGGAAGAGGCCTAGGACGAGGGGGCCAGCATTGTCCCATTCTTTTTTTAATTGTTTTGCACTCTGTGCTGGAGGAAATTCAAAAGAATCCAGAGGAACTGGGGTTTCTGGGCCAATGATTTTGGCCAATTCTTGTTTACTGCACAAAGAAGTACGATCCACTAAGTTGGTGTACAGGGCACGCAAAGGAATCAGAACTCTTTGACCACCAAACGTTTCAGAACCTGCCAAATATATTCTAGTTCTCGGAGGGTAACCCAAAGCTCGAAGGACAAGTCCAACCTACATTATCATAAACAAAACCCAAGCTTTCACCTCAAATCTAATAACCACGTATTTTTGGTACGATAAAACACAAAAAGCAATGGTATCAAATTTGATCGGTGAAGCAAATGGAAAGACCAAACTGACTAGAAACTGGTGGGACTATAAAGAACAAAAGTCACCATAAGTATTAGGAATTACGACCCTAAAAGGCTGTCATACCCCAACTCCAGACTAAAATTTTATATTGCAGAATAGAGTAACAAGATGACAAGAGTCCATGATTAACTACACACGCATAAAAACTAAAGATGAAGGTAACTAACTGCAGTTCCTAGAAAAACTTGAATGGAGTAAGCAAAAGTGCACACCCTAAAGGTTGCAAATTTTTTTCTATATAAGAAAAAATATTTTATTAATAATTTAATAAGCGTTAATTCAAAAGGTTGCAAATGATGCAAAACAAACGTTTTTCTTCGTATACATTAAAATCATAGCGAACACAGAATAGGTATAGGTCAATAAATATTTGGTCGACTCGAATTGAGTCCTATTATTCTGGAGATCACCTGCAAAATCATCAATCTTAAGTTTCCAAATAGTTCGGGTATTACCATTTTTACTCTGAACCAGAAAAGGAAATAATTTCAAAAATAAATGATTGGCACTTTGAACGCTGGTACCTCTTCAGGCATTAATGGGCATGAACCATTTGCTTTTAGGCTGTGTGAATCCACACTTTCTTCTTTTATTAAGCCTTGTTTGATCATCTGTTTTCGCCGGAATTGTATGAGTTCTGTGTGTACGTCCTATATAAAAATTTAGCATAGGTGGTTAGGGCAAAGTTACAAAATAGACTCGAATAGTACCGTTCACTCCTATGACTAAGTAATTACAAATAGCATTAAAAGAAGATCTAGAGGCATGCATAGCAGATGGGAAGTGTAAGACAATACAATAGATGACTCCCATTATTACAACATTAATCACCAGATAAAGTAAAACTGTTTCGTTTGCAAAAATAAATAATAGGCTCAGCAAAAAAAATTGGGTCAAAGACGTCAAATTCAGAACAACTTTTTATCTTTTGTAATCTAGAAATCAGAAATTAAGAATATAGCTGATGAAAACTGGAGATGGATGACAAAAACATGATTAAGACGAAAAGAGACCTGGAAAAGTTCAGCACAACCATGATACGCTAGGATATCCCTCCTCAAACCAGGATAATAAGCGAGATATGGTTGACCCGACCCTCGTAACCTATGGAAGAAAGAAAAACATTGTAAGATCATAGCCTTATCAAAATATCATTCTTAAAAGCATACGTCAAACATTTGCATGAAAACCATCAAAAATTGAACCCGAATTCCAATCTGAAAAATGGATGGAATTATGCTGAAATCAGCAAGTATAATAACACTCTCTACGACAGTAATTAATCCTAATTCATCATAATAAATACCTTATTTCACCAGCACCAAGTAATTTAACATGCAAGGTACACTAAGCACACCATTTCACATGGAGCCGTAAGCGCATGGCGAGGTTTGTGGTTACTGACATAAGCCACACCATGCATGATTTTCTAGAATGTGTATATATAAATTAATTTTACTACAATCATTTGCAAACTGCAAACACCTAGGAACTTGAAATTGAGTCCAAATTTAGACTTGCTAAAGTTGGTTGAAAAAAAACAAAATCACAGAGGAAGCATCTGTGAACAGAGAGGGGATGACCGCCGCGGGACTTGTGTTGCCATGATGGGAAAAAAAGAAGTAAGAAAACTGTTGAGCAATTGATTTGCAGTGAGAAGCAAAAGAAAGAAAAAAGATTGTGCTATGCGTTAATCGATTAAGAGTTGGGGGTTGTGGGTCATTGGCTTGGTTTATGAGGATGACCATGGTTTATTTTTTCAAGCAGAAACAACCATTTTGGGCTTCTATTTTCCTCACTGGGCCTTTTGTATGACTTAAGCCCATCAACAACACCTCCAGCAATTCCAGCCTACTTCGAAATGACTGCTAGTCTTCGATTTGAAAAATTACTAAGAAAAATTTTTCCAAATCCTTCTAATTAAAGATAACTTTTCTCACAGCCTCAATGAGCTTCCACATGTCGGCTCCTGCTATTTTCATGAGAGATTAATTGTGGTCTCACTGCTTTTGCGAGACAAGTAAAACAATGAAGAGTCAGTTTCCAAAATTTTGTTAGGCGCCGAACACGGAATTATCCAGTTTGATGCATTCTGCATAATTTGTTATAACTTATAAATTTATCGAAGTTCTAACTAGGGTGTGAAATCAAGTGATGTAACTCTCCATTCAGTATTAGTAGAATACATCCATATACAGTATTTCAACAGTTTTGTAATGTGTGTACCAACATTCTGCGCATTGTAGTTCATTAAATAAAACAAATGGAAACAGATTCCCTTAGTTTCTCGTAACTAATAAACCTTGATTTAATAAAAACAGACCTTTGCCACCATAAATCATGATCACAAAGTGAGGAAAAAAACCATGGAAAGCAATCACACAACTCACCTCTGCACAATCTGGTTCCCAACTTCAACAATTTCTTCACGGAAATGAAGTGCGTGATATGCAACTCGACATCTTAGCCTTTGATACTCAACCAAGCTTGAGGGAAGGATTAACTAGGAAGAAACAGAGAGAGAGAAAATTCCTATTGTAATCAGAGAGAAGGCAAGGTCATAGTGAATCATCAAAGAACAGGAAACCACCATTATCACCTCTACGAAATGCTGATGGTATCATTAACAGCATAACAATGATTGTACTGCCCTGGATATAAATGACAATTTTTTTAGGTATTTATTGTCACCGTCTCTTAATATAATGACCCAAAGTAGATAACATACTGTTTCTGGTTACATCAAACTGACCCTTTATCTAGGGTACTGAAGATAGCATCAGTTTTCCATAATTGTGCATCAAATAAATTTTGTAGTTACACTCTTTAGTCTTTTTATTAGCTCAGATTTAGCGAGTAGCTAAAATCTCAAGTCCAATAGCCAACATTCATTGGAAGAGCTTTAAAGTCTTGTCGATCTGTATATCAGTACCTACGAACGTGATCAAGGTCTCTAAAACCATATTTATCTATTAGAGAGGATGTGTACCTGTAGGCATCCTCCATCAGTTAGTATCAATCCAATGACCTTAGCACTCTTTAATTTTGGTAAAACATCCTGCAGATAATAATTGGGAGAAGACAACCTTTTGGGTTTAAAAATTGGATATTGCTTGCGCCTCCTGGTCTCCATCAAGTCATGAGGTAGGTTTCTTGCAATAATCACATCATTTGCTAGGACTGATATGAATTGTTCCTCATTGTAAAGATATGAAAAACTCCTGAACTTGGAACTGCCACCAATATATTTAATGCCACTTAGAATTCATACAAGCAAAATGTAGTGTTTTTATTCATCCACCTTCATTTCAAACTTAGTAAAAACCTGATTCCTTTTGATTGAGTACTTCCCGGAATCTCCGGGATGACAAGAGTAGCATTTAAAAGCCTGGAAATTGCGACCAGATCACAGATCTAGCAAATTACCAGCCCATTAAGAACTTCACATTGAAAAAGAGAGGAAGATTTTTTAGAAGAGAATGCGGAGATTACTGAGGCTTTAATCTTCTCAAAGTCACCGTGAACTTTAGCATATATGAAACCATTGTTCTGCTCATGTGGAACTGAAACAGGGAAGAAATCAGTTTCCACTAAGTGTCAGAGTAGGGTGGGATTAAGGCAAGTTTTAGAGGGGTCTAATTAAATCAACAAAGTGAAACAAATCCCCCCGGTACTTTCATTCTTTTAAAAGGTAATAAATTTTCATTATGAGCTCACATCAGTAGATGTAAACAATGCACCTTCGGATGAACAGTCATCGTGTGCAACATTATATCCACAAACAGTGATTTCAAGCCCAAAAAATTTGAAAATTAAACAAATTATCAAAATGGGAAAAAATGGATTACATTGAGAAACAAACGCAGAGAGAACATGGTTGTCCGTTAGTGGTGACATATTGGATATCAGGCTCTGAAATACTGTGAGAGAAGTGGCAATTCCCAATAGAAACATGTACGGGAGATTACCAGGATATGGCATACTTCTCGTATTTGCATAAGGCTGCAAGGCCTTCATAGCTTTCACCTTACCCCACAGCTTCCTATATCCAGCACCCTTGAGAAGCATCCAACAAAATTATCCACAATCTGAATCGGTAGCAAGCCAATTCATAAATTTACCTTTCTTCCAGGTTTTTCGGGGTAATTCAAATCCTCGGTAAAGGCCGCAATGGAGCTATACAGCAACATACTGGCGCTGGACTTGGCAAGAAATAAGTGCGCCAACAAGGACATAAATGATAATACTAGTCCACCCAGGGCCGCCCATTTTATTTTGGATTTCATTATAACCCTTAAAGGCAGCCAAATTTGATCTTTGCTTCCAGCTTCCGCTACCCTACAAATTCGTATTCAGGGGGAAAATTTATATAAACCATAAACCCACGGCATAAATGTTAAACCGAAGCTCCAAAGGTAATACGACTATTCAATTCACTCAACTCCTTCAACAATCGCACACACAAAACAGCCATTCCGCTAGTATCATCAGTTAGAATCGATTTTGAAGACAAATATAGTCGAAATAGTAACAGACAAATTCATAAAGCTTGAACCAACAGAAAAATGTAAACAAACTGCAGTAACAGGAAAGTGAGATTGTTACTGACAGAATGGATCAAACAACACCATGAGACTGGAACCTCCCCAACAAATTATCCACTGTGGCGCAAATTACTGGCGCTGGGTTCATCACCAGATCATGGATCGGATAATTGACTCGGCAATCGACGCACCTACGGATCGACTAGCGTGAGGTATTGAATATAAAAGCAAATTGGGTTTATCCGAAATCACGAACCCTTTTCTGTGTAAAATCAACTCTTTTGTTGGATCGATGCCAAAAAAATTCCCTCCCCCACAATTCTTTGTTATCACTTATTATAAAGTATCTTTGATTCATTTAAATCTATCACTATTTATTAAGAATCTTGATAATATAACTAAAGTAGTTTTTTATATGAATTTAGTTGTAATACGGTATCACGAATCTTTATCTGTGAGCAGGTCAACCACACTGATATTTACAATAAAAAAGTGATACTCTTAGTATAAAAAGGTTTTCATTGATGATCTAAATAAGAGATTCCGTGAGACCGTCTCACATAATTTTTGCCATGAATTTATTATTTCAAATCGTCTCTTTGTCTTTTTTTCTTTTTAAAAAACTAAAGTTTAGTCGTTCTTTAATTTTTACATTTAACATTTGATTTTATTTAAATATAATTATAAAAAAGACTATTGCATGTTTATGTACTAGTTTTTGCTATCCACGTAATACTGTTCACACCCAACCTTTTTATTGATATTTTTTTTAAAAAAAATATTCTGAATTTTTCTTTTTTCTTTTTTTCTTTTCTTTAAATTTGCTTTTCGTCCATATTCGAACCGCCATGTTATTGGGTTCTTCAGAGGCAATGATATTTATTACATAATGATTTTCTCGTGAAAAAAACAGTAGGTCCATGGAGTCATACGTGTTCTGATGTTACTGATGATGATTTATTTTCGAAGTTTTCTTTACGAAAAAAACAAAATCGGAAATTAATGTAGTGGATTGATTACGTTAAGAAAATTGATTGATATTTTCCAAATGTTCACAATGTTTGAAATCTTGATGATTATTCTAGATACAGTAGTAAGTGCAAAAGAAGCATCTAAAAGTTAAAGCTCGTCAAAACCTTTTATCCGATCAACTATGTCACAAGAAAATATTGAATATATTGACTATATTATCAATTGAGAAATAAATTACTGAAAAATTTGATTAGTATTTTTAGCTTTAAATTTGCAAGACGTTTTGTAATGATTATTTTGTTCATGTTTGATCTTAATACTCAATTATAATAGAAATATTTGGATTATTGTGCATGGTTTAGTTTTTATATTGTTTTTAGTATATTGATTTAATTCAAAAAAATTATTATGAGTTTAAAAGAATATGATTTTTTTTTTAGACAAGTTTAAAAGAATATGAATATGCACGGTGATTTAGAGATTTTTTTTAAAGTTAGACGGGAGCCCAAATATTGTTAGAATCTCTGTCTTAAACGAAATACTAGAACTATGTTTTGTGGTATATAAACTAATCAGTTACAGTGCTCATAATCTGACATTCCAGCTTTCGGATTTTGATCTTACATAAGGAAGATTAAGATTCACACTTACAGATGTATACCATGTGCTACTGATCTTTTTTCTTCACATTGATGTATACATGGTGGTGTACTGATTACTGATATTTGTATCTCCTGGGGATGCTCAGCGTATCTGTAGTATTAACTTTTTACATATTTTAATGAATTTTTCAATAAAAAAAAAGAATTTTGTCCAATAGAAACCCAAAGTTCTTTCCGATTTTGGAAATTGTTTTCAGGAAGCCATGTGTACCAAGATCACTCTCAGCACGAATAGTCAATCCCAAAGTGATGGACAAACTAAGAATAAAAATACAGGCTCTTGAAGATATTCTTAGGGCATGTGTCATAGACTTCAGAGGAAATTGAAGTAAACACCCCTCTTTTGATTGAATCTGCCGATAACAATAATTATCGTAGAAGTATTGAAATAAGAGAGAAATCTATCATGGTACCTGAAGTGTTCAAGTAACTATTGATAAATTATCTATTATCAAGGAAAAACTGAAGAAATCTCAAGATCGACAGAAGAGCTGGGCCGATTTAAAACGAAGACCGTTGGAGTTTGAAATCGGTGAGAAAGCTTATGTTAAAGTTTCCCCTATTAAAGGAGTTATTATTCGATTCAGCAAATATAGAAAGCTAAATACAAGGTATGTCGGACCCTTCGAAATACTGAGAAAAGTGGGAAACCTAGCCTATCGTTGGCTTTACCACCAGGCATGTCGAGGATTCACAACGTCTTCCACGTCTCATGGCTAAGGAAGTATGTCCCAGATCCAAGTCACATTCTTGAAGTTGCACTGCTACTAATCGAAAGAAATCTGAACGAGGAGCTGAAGTATTAAGAAGTCCCTATTCGAATAGTGGACACCAAAGACCAAATAATTCGGTGACGAACTATTCCATATGTCAAAGTATAATGGTCCAATCACACCAAAAAAGAAGCTACTTGGAAGTTGGAAGAAAAGATGCGAGAACAATATCCTCATCTCTTTGAAGATCGGGCATAGCCAAGTTTCGAGGACGAAACTCCTCATAAGGTGGGAAGGATGTGAGGACCCAAGAATTAGCTACACAAAGTCATGAATTAAAACTCATTCAAGCCATGAATTCAAAGAGGAATTTGAAGGGACATAACAACATTTTAATGGTGTTTAAAGCCATAAGGAGGCCATAAACATGGTGGTAATGGTATTGAATGGTAGCCTCTTCACCTCTTCTCCATAAACATGGTGGTAATGGCATTGAATGGTAGCCTCTTCACCTCCCCTCCATGAACCTATAAATACCCCCAAGAGCTAAAGGAAACCACACCAAAACAACATCAAAAGTTTCTTTTCAAAAGTTGTAATTTTCGAGTACAAAAATTCTGCCCAATTTTAGAAGGTTTTTCTCATTGTTTTACACGCCCAAATCCAATCTCCACCGTTCAGAATAAACCTACTTGTGTTTGGAGAAACATATCCAAATTTCAAATTGATCCAACGGTTCAATTAGGCGCAAACATTTTTGCAAAGTGACTGGTCGGTGTCAAACTACAACTTGTTCATTCCAAGATTTTGGAATAATCTTTCAAGTAAGTTGGCTTTTGCTATGTATTTTTTTGTAACTTAAAATTTGTATAAGTATGATATGCTTGTATGTGTGTCAAATCATTTTCGAAAAATGCTATATTATGTATTATAAAAATCTCAATCGATGTACGATATGTTCTTCTGGTCTCGACGTTCTTTGAATCTGCTGAGTCCCCTCATAATTATGATAAGTATTGTTTGATGAATCTGATTTTGTAATACACTGTTATGATTCGAGTTGAATATGGAAAGATGACTGTAAATTCTGTTATGGCCCCCATCAGTGGGTATAAAACTGTGTTATGGCCCCCATTAGTGGTATAAAACTGTGTTTTGGCCTCACCCCTTAGAGGACTAACATATGGGGGACAATTTGACCATGGAGGACAAGATGAATAACAGTGTTCCGTTTGTTCTGATCTGATCTGTTCTGATAAGTTATGTTTCGCCCTTCGAGTCTGATTCGATTAATGTTTGATATGATAAGTTTTAAAAGTCTGTTAAAAGATGTTTTAAAATTATCTTTATATGTATTTGTGGTAATCGATCGACCCCCACTTGCTGAGTGTTTCTCAAAGCACTCGCCCCTTACATCTCTCCCCAGATAAGAATGAAGAACAATTGAACGAGGAGGAACATGAGACGTTATGGGGCTGGTGATCGCACCAAAAGATCTAGACTCAAGACTTTGTATTTATTTCGCTTCCGCAATTCTGATGTAATTTTCGTTTTGTTGTCATTGTAAAGACAATATTTAATTATGAAAAAGACTGGTGTTTGGCTATTTGCTGCGAGGCTTAATTGTTTTCTTGTAAATTGATAAACAATGTCGGATGTCACCGACTCCTCGGTCTCGGGGCATGACAGTTTTCAACTTCACTTTTATATTGAAAAAATTTGTCAATAGCTTCATCCTTACTTTTGAGGAGATACACATAACAAAATTTGTGCTATCGTCAACAAAAGTAATGAAGTATTTATTTCCACAACGAGTTTGTATACCTTTTAAATCAAATATATCACAGTGAATTATATCAAGTGGTTCGATATTTCTTTCAATTGTTCGAAAAGATGATCTCGTTAGTTTTGCCTCAACACAAGTTTCACATTTTTGTTGTTTATCAATTTGGAATGCAAGAATGCTTTTCATATTAATTAGTCTACGAATTATATCGTAACTAACGTGTCCAAGTCTATCATGCCATAAACAAGAAGACTCAAGCAAATAAGCAAAAATACTAACTTTATTCATCACAGGCTTAATAGCCATTACATTGAGTTTGAATAAACCATTACAAACATACCATTTGCCAACAAACATTCCACTTTTCGACAAAACCACCTTATCTGACTCGAAGACAATACGGAAGCCATGCTTGTTAAGAAGCGACTCGGACACCAAGTTTTTACGGATGTTCGGTACATACATCACATTGTTCAAAGTCAGTTCTTTTCCAGATGTCATCTTTAGGACAACTTTTCCTTGACCTTTGATTTCAGAAGTGGCGGAATTTCCCATGAATAGTTTTTCCCCATTCTCATATTCTTCAAGAGTTGCAAACATCTCTTTGTCCGAGCAAACAAGACGAGTGGCACCAGTGTCAATCCACCACTCTTTTGGGTTAGAACCCACCAGATTAACTTCTGATATTACAGCACAAAGATTCATGTTCGAAACCTCTTAAGATATGTTCTCTACCACATTTACCTCTCGGTTTCTCTTTGGCTTCTTACATTCAGATGCCTTGTGACCCATACCATCACAGTTGTAGCATTTTCCAGAGAATTTCTTCTTTGAAACGCATCCTTTGGTCTGAGGTTCAAATTTTTGTTGGAGGGAGAGAAGTTTCTCTTTTTCGAGCCTTGACCATGCTCGACAACATTTGCCTTAGCGTCAACAGGAGAAAACAGTCGTCTTTCTGAACTCTTGTTGTCTTCCTCGATGCGAAGTCGAACAATGAGCTCTTCAACATTCAACTCCTTTCGCTTGTGCTTTAAGTAATTTTTGAAATCCTTCCAAGCTGGTGGTAGCTTCTCAACAATAGCAGCCACTTGGAATGATTCACTCAAAGTCATCCCCTAACCATGAATCTCGTGATGAATCACTTGGAGTTCTTGAACTTGGCTGATAACCGGCTTCCAGAAAGCGGTCAACAAGAAACTTCTTGGCCCCGGCATCTTCGGTTTTGTACTTTCTTTCAAGGTATTCCCAAAGCTCTTTAGCCGATTTCTTTTCGCAAAACACTTTGTAGAGCGAATCGGCCAATCCGTTTAGCACATAGTTTCGGCATAAGAAATCAGAATGATTCCATGCCTCCACAGCACTAACAGATTCAACATCTCTCTCACCCTCGTTGAGTTTAGGAGCATCTTCAGACATGAATCTGGCCAGGTTCAACATCGTCAAGTAAAACATCATCTTATGCTGCCACCTTTTGAAGTCCATACCAGTGAACTTTTCAAGCTTTTCACCATGACTGGCTGGGACAACAACCGCAGCAGCACGTGGGAAAACATGAGGGACAACTTGAGCCACAGCAGAGATAACATAACCAGTTTCCCTTTGCACGCTGGTTTCAGTAACTATATCTGAAACAAACCACGTAATGAGTAATCTGTTTTAAGTTTGTTGCACAATATATCGAATGGTACAGTACAGATAGGTTTTTATCAATAAAACCAGCGAGCAATATAGTGAAGAGAAAACAGTAGAGAAACAATATAAATGAAGTAAACCAAACCGAAGCCTGTACAAAGTACAGTATCCTTAAAACAGATTCGTCCCCTCCTGTATGTGCTTCGAGGATCGTCTTGGACGTCTGTTTCCCAGGACACAACGGAACAACTAGCAATGACTTAGCACGAGACAGTACTACGGCGAACTGAAAAACGTACATTTACTTTATCACCGAGATTTAACGGAGGCCAAATGAAAAGCTAACAATATGACATGCAAAAGAATACTTGAAAGAGAAAAGGTTTTCATGTACATGAAATGAGGAAATGAACACACTATTTATAAGCCCCAAAATGCACACCAAGAGTCATGGAAGATTAATTAACTCAATTAATATTCTCATTAACTCAAGAATATGAAGAGCCAAAACTCTTCAACTAACTCAAGAATGTGGAAAGTCAAATGACACTTCCATAATAATGAGCCACAACTAACTCAAGAATGTAGAGAGTCAGAAGACACTCTCACATTCATGAGACATAATATTTATTCAAACTCTAAATTTGATTAAAATTTCCAACAAAAAGAAACAAACAAGTCGAGGAAAAAGTTAAAAAGATACGTAAGGAGGATTTATAACATAAAGATAAAATTGTTCTTGAAAACACTCTAATATTTGAAGGTCTGCAAGGAAAAGATCAAAAGAAACTTATCATGGTCAAATTATGCCCATTTTTTAGGAAAAATAATAATATCTCATATTTAAAATTGAACTTCAGTTCGAAAGGTCAAGAAACCCGATATACTATATCAGGCTTTCATAGACAGTCATGAACATATATTCGGCATAAGGTGCAGAAATATCTTACTAACTTCCATTAGATATTGTTATACAATGGTATGATATTGTCCATTTCGATCTTAGGCTATTATGGATATGTTTTTTGTTTTTTTTACCCAAAAGATCTCATATCAATAGAGATATCATTTCATCTTATTAACTCATGGTCTTCCTCTTATTTTCAATGTGGAAATTTGGTTGCTACGACTCACTGTTCTGTTCATACGTCACAGATCCTGCTTGCTGTTACATACTGCCAGTTAATCTAAATGGATTAGGATCGAATGAATGGATGCTAGACGTTGGAGGCAGTTTCAACGATTGGAAGTTAGAAGTCCATTAGCCCTGTTTTAGTTAGCTGATTTGTACTCTATATAAAAAGAAAAAGACAAATACATTCAATTTTAATTCGATATACTTTCAAGATAGTGATTATCTCTTCTTCTTCATTGAGAATTCTCTTATTGAATTGAATTGGCTTTACATGGTACCTAGAGTCACAACACTTATATATTACATTGCCAGAAGCACCTTACGTGAACTCATGCGCTCATGAGAACAATATAACGTTTTCACCAACGAAATTATCGAGGAGAGAGCTCAAGGTATAGCCTCGATCGATCCATCCAGGTTTGTTCTGAATAACCAAATCAAGTTCTTGACAAGTTTTGGTCTTGTTGCTGATATAGAACAGTGAAAGGAATATTTTATTCCTAATTAAAATTGAGATTGTATTCCGATTTTGCACTCCTAGCCAAAACTGATAGATTTGCTTTCCTTGATATAGTGAATCCTTTTATTAGGATTTATTTAATTAATTTAGGAATCTATCTATAAGATATAGTGTAGTTACCTTTGGATTAGAGTTTGATTCCTATTAAACTCTTCTTTCCTTGTTTATAGGTGGGAAGGATCTATGAAGATCTAGGTCAAAGAAAGGGACTATATATAAGTGGGAAAATTATCAATAAAGTTCTCAGAGAAGCAGGAAGATACGCTGACGGCTACAGAGCTTTGCTGAGGGAGATTCAGGTTTCGAAGATTTGCAATAGGAGCAAGAGTGGTCTGCCGATCTTGTGACAAGTGTTGCCGATTGGTGTTGCCAACACTCGAAGAACAACACTGACACAGAGTATTGGACGAAGAGTGGTTTCGTTTGGTTTTAAGAAACACGCTTTTTGTTTCATGCATCTAGTTTTTATGTGTTTTATTTTGATGCATTTAAATTCCTTGGAGTGTCAAGGAATCTTGTTTTGGTATTCTCACTAGTATTGTTTTGGTGTAAACGATTTACATAATTTTTCTAGTGAATTTCTTTCCATGAGGCATCGCACAAGTATTTGTACTTGTGCATAATTTAAATCTTGTGTTTAGTTATTAAAATTATATCTAAGTTAAATTACAAATTTCCGCTGTTGTGTTGTGTGCTGGTGTTGTCAACACCGAGCACAACACCCATTTCTGATATATTAATATTAATATTTATTTCCTGTTAATTTATGTGTAACAATTCTTTCAAGTGGTATCAGAGCCGGCACTTGATACACTAAGTGATTGATTCTGTCGTTTCTGTTGTTCGTACAGGAAATAATCTGAAATATAAAAAAAAAAAACCGATGGATTCGCTAGCATCAAGTACTGCATTTAGACCACCTGTCTTGGATGGCTCAAACTACGCCCTCTGGAAAGTTAAGATGAGGATGTACATCAAATCCATCGAAGAAAGGGCTTGGCAACGAGTCTTAGATGGTTGGTCTCCACCAAGAATAGTTGACGTTGATGGTGACAGCAGAAGTAAACCAGAAAATTCTTGGACCGATGATGAAGTCCAAACCTCAAACTTTAATTCGAAGGCACTCAATGCCATATTCACCTCTATTGATGTCAACATGTTCAGCCTAATTACCAACTGTATCTCGGCCAAAGAAGCCTGGGATATATTTCAAAAGCACTGTGAAGGGTCTGACAGTGTTCGCAGAACCAAACTCAGAATGTTGACCTATAAATTTGAAAGTTTAAGGATGGAGGAAAACGAGACTATTGTGGAATATGATCGTAGATTACGCGATATTACAAATGAGGCGTTTAGTCTTGGTGATCCTATGTCAAATGAAAGACTGGTTAGCAAGGTCCTGAGATCTCTTCCTGAGCGTTTCAATATCAAAATCTGTGCTATTGACGAATTCAAGGACACCTCAACACTTAATCTGGAAGATCTTATTAGCTCCCTCAGAACATTTGAGATAAATCTGGACTTACAGAGAAGAAACACTGGGAAGGCTGTTGCTTTACAGACCACTGATGATTCTGTGAACAACCTAATTCAAGAGGCGAAGTATTCTGATCTTGACTGAAGAATCAATCTCCTTAATCACAAAGAAGTTCGGTGACTATCTAAAAAGAATGAGAGAAAAAAAAAAGATGGTATCCACATCAAGACCACATTTTGTTCCTTTTGAAAGAAATAAAATAACTGCATCAACTCAAGGAAGTTTCAGATCAAGAAATGATTCATCAGGTTGTACAGAAACAAATAAACTTGATTCAGTCCAATGTCGAGAATGCTCTGGATTCGGCCATTATACAAATGAATGTGCCAACTGACTCCGCAGAAATAAAAACATGATAGTCTCCTTGAGTGACGATGACACCGATGAAGAAAGGGACTTGAAGGAAGGAGATGATTGCACTTCACTATCTGCCGTTCAGAAAGATATATACAAACTACAGGTCAATCCTTCTGGTGTTGCAACACCTGGCCGTAACACTGTGACAAAATCACTGTGCCTTAATGCCAAATCAATTGAGAACTCTGATGTTGAAGAAATCCAGGATTCTGACCATGAAGAACTCACTGTTGAGATTGTGCAGATGATGTACGAAGAGCTATATGGTGATTGGCTCAAGAGGAATGAGACAAATACAATGCTTTCAAAATAAAACACTGATCTAAAAAATAGTTTGTCACGTCTTGAAGTCCTGCTGAGTAAAAAGGATCTTGAACTATGCAAAGTCAAAGATGATCTTGAGAAGGCTTCGAAGACCACTTGCCAAATTCAATTCAAGCTCGTCTAAGCTTGATACAATGCTCACAATGGGTAAGGACGGAAGAACCGGTCTTGGATATGTTGAAAGTATATTTGAACATGGTGAAACATCCAACGCTGGTTCAAAGACTCCAGTATTTGTGAAGGGTGTTAAAGACTACACTGTCCCCGTAATGTTGGATCCACCTACAAAAACTGTACCAATCAAAAAATTAGCCTCTGAACAGAAGCCGAATTCATCAAGTCAAACTTTCTTACCCTCAAAAGTTCTCCCTTCATCAAACAAGGCTCATGCCAAGAAGAAAGTATCAACTTCTCAATCACAACAAAGAAAGCGTCGTTTCGTATGTCACTACTGTCATAAGTCTGGACACATCAAACCATTCTGCTACAAATTACGAAATGATTACCTGAATTGGTACTCAAAACAGGTGTTGCATGAAGTGTTGCTCAACACCAAGCACAACACCACTGTCAAGAAAACTTCCACGAAGCAAATATGGGTACCTAAAACTAGAATTCAATGCAATGTCATTTATACTTCTCTGAAAACTAACATTGCAGGAATATGATACTTTGATAGTGGGTGTTCACGCCACATGACCGGAACCAAAGAATACCTCACTTATTATGTTGAAGTAAAAAGTGGGCGTGTAACTTACGGTGGAGGTGTTAAAGGAAAAATTTTAGGCAAAGGAACCCTGAAAGTTGAAGGACTTCCACAACTGCACAATGTTTTACATGTTGAATGACTAAACTCAAATCTAATCAGCATAAGTCAACTTTGTGATGATGATTTGCATGTTAAATTTAACAAAAATAGTTGTGAAGTTTTCAATAATGCTAATATATGTATAATGACAGGTGCTCGTTCTGCCGACAATTGTTACCAATTGGGAGAAGGTGATGACTGCCAAAGTGCCAAAACAAATGATCTGGATCTTTGGCATCAAAAGTTGGGTCATGTGACGTAAGGCTTGAGATTTATTAGTCTTCATTGATGTGAGCCTCGAAAGATATGAGTATGCATGATATAAGATGAGAAGCACTAAGTGAGATGGGACCGGAAGAGACGAGAAAAGAGATACAAAAGAGTGTGCGAGATGAACTCTCGCGCATATGCGCTACTTATAAGATGAGAAGCACTAAGTGAGATGGGACCGGAAGAGACGAGAAAAAAGATACAAAAGAGTGTGCGAGATGAACTCTCGCGCATATGCGCTACTTCGCCCGGCGCATATGCGCGAAATGTCCAGAGGGGTTGGCGCACATGCGCGAATAGATCCGCGCACATGCGCGAAGGGTCCAGAGGACTTCGCGCATATGCGCGAGATGAGGCGCGCATATGCGCGAGGGACAGATTTGCAAATTGCCGAGACAATATGTTTCGCGCATATGCGCGAGTTGAGGACGCGCATAAGCGCGAGAAATCCAGCATGCACACTAAGTTGACACATGGCATGAGCTATATAATGTGCAACACTTTCATTTCTTCATTTTATCAGCAAGAGACGAGAGAAGGAAATTCTGAAAAGTTCTTCATTCCATTGTATCCTAGAAATTGATTTATGCAAGATATATTTATCCGATTTTCGATCCAAGCTCATATCCGTGCTCCTTACGTTGAGGGCTACGAAAGGATGTAAGTATTTATATGTTTCAGCATGTTTTGAAAATTTCATGTTGGGGAAACCTTAATATGCTTGTAGATATATGTTATTATCGTTATAAGCAACAATTATTCGCAGTCGGATCGAAGAACCGATGTGTTGTGTGATTGTTATAGAATTTCAATATGTTTGGATAGAGATTATACAGATTTTGAAGTGTGGTGGATAGTTATTGAGAATTGGGAATTGTTGATATCATATATGTGCTATTTGAATTAAATTGGTATTACAAGATCACGTCGTTATGTCGTCGAAATATACCGAGAATGAATATTACTACATACTTGTATTGGTTGAGCGGAATGTTGATCTTGTACCTATTGAACATTGCCATTTCAGATTCATTGTACTTCACTTCGACTCCGAGACTTCTACATCGATAAAGGTTCAACAAGAAAGGTATAATTCATGTTTGATTGGGGAGACACATCTCAAATGAGATACAATTTGAGTTTCCCAACAAAATCACATACTAGATTGTGTTTATATTTTGAATGTTTATGCCTTGTTTATAGATTTATATTCAAGCCTTGAGATAGGAGTCATTGACAGATTTGTCAAACTAGATGTTCGGTAGTATCGTCGCATTGGAGCAGTTCGACTCCGTGTGTAGACACTCGATACAGACATGACCGAAATCTAGGAATAAGACGTACCGTTACCCCGATTGGGAGGTTATGTGACAGACAGCGACGTCTTATTCACACCGGGATCCCTAGAGTAGAGTCGAATTGAGTCAAGACATGATTTGATTGAGATTGCATGCTTATATTTATTTGGTTTCATATACTATGGAACCTATTGCTTTTGATGTTATTCATGATAGTTTGTTTCATTATTTATATTTTGTTTATGCATGCATACCATGTTTTATACTTGGATTTGTTCTCACCGGAGTTTCCGGCTGTTATTATGTCTGTATGTGTGCATAACAACAGGTGGGGCAGGATCAGGGTCACGACCGAGATGAGATCGAGATAGAGTGGTGACTTCGGGCGAAGAGGACTGCTAGTGGTTATTGTACTAGACTTGTACTACTTATGATTTGTAGATGGTATGGTATGGAACTTTAGTTTGTATGGATGTATTAGAACAAACCATGTATTTATGTTTGTTGTAATTAAATAAAGAGAGTTCTTATGCTTGGTTTATATACATTTGATTTAAGGTTAAAAGCAAAAATTTGACCCACGTTTTCTAAAAACGATCCGATTAATCCCGTAAAGAATTGAGTTAGAGCCCGGGTCCCCACAACAGGTGGTATCAGAGCAGTAGGTTCTGTAGACTGAGATAGAATAGAATGAGCGGGGTAGATCGAGTCATCTTCCTTGCTTTTGATATGCTAGCATGATTTATTGCTTTCCTTATTATATGTTGTATTGTATCTGAGTTGATTTACAGCATATAATTGTCAAGACTGAATCAGAACCGATTCTGGATCAGCGTATATGATCAGAGGAGGGCTGAGACAGATTATATAGATTGTATATTAATCTGTTTGATATTCAGATATGCCGCCTAGAAGAATACCGCAACCGGCTGCAGGTCAAGTGCCGGAACAAGGTAGTACGTCCGGTACTCAGATGGACGTGACTGCTACACCAATGGAGACTTTGTTGAAACGGTTCCAGTCTTTTCGACCACCGACTCTGAAAGGGACAGAAAATGCAGTGGATTGCGAGAGCTGGCTAGACGATATAGAGATGCTGTTTGAATCTCTTGCCTATACAGATGGACGGAGAGTGAAGTTAATTGGACATCAGTTGCAAGAAGTGGCCAAGAGCTGGTGGCTTACAACGAAACGAGCATTGGAGCATAGAGGTATCAATATTACTTGGAAAGTATTTAAAGATGAATTTTATCAACGTTTCTTTCCAGTGTCATATCGAAAGGATAAAGGGGCAGAATTTGCAAATCTACGACAAGGGCAATTGAACTTTGAAGAATATGTTGCCAACTTTTCTTCCTTGCTTCGATTTGCGCCACACGTGGAAGGAAATGATGAAGCGGCCGCAGATCAGTTCATTAATGTTTTGAACCCAGACATCTTTACTTTAGTGAACACGGGCCGACCCAATACTTTTTTTGATGCACTGAACAGAGCGAAGGGAGCAGAGGCTGGCTTGATTAGGCAGCGAGGGGCTTCTTATAGTGCTCAGAGTCAGAGACCGCCACAGCCCGCCATACAGTTTCCACCATCTCCTCCTCGATTTGATAGTGGAAGCAGTAGTAGCGGCAAGAAAGATTTTTTGAAGGCTAAAGGTAAACAGGTTAAGAAATCAGGTAGCAGTTCATCGAGCTCCAGTGGATCCCGACAGAGAGGTCAGGGTCAGAGTTCAGAGTATAGTGGTGTTTATTGCAGTTCGTGTGGAGGCAGGCATGTCACTGAGCAGTGTCAGGGAGTCATGGGACGCTGCAACATTTGTAGACAGCAAGGGCACTTCGCTAGGGTTTGTCCCCAGAGAGGTGCACAGCGATCCCAGAGTGTCGGGTCATCGGCATCAGTGCCTCAGATGGAGAGACAGACGTCCGTACATTCATTACAGCCGCCATCTGCACAGTCCCAGCAGAGATCAGGAGGTAGTCAGATCATGAATCAACCTCCTAGACAACATGCTAGGGTGTTTGCGCTGACAGAGGAGCAAGCCCAGGATGCGCCAGACGATGTCATTGCAGGTAACTGTTTTCTTTGCGGTTATCCTGCATATGTGTTGATAGACACAGGTGCATCGCATACATTCATCTATGAACATTTTGCATTATTGCATTAATTGCCTGTGGAGTCATTGTCTGCTGTAGTGTCTATTACTTCTCCATTGGGAAGTGGTCTTATATCTGTGACTTCAGTTAGACATTGCATGTTACAGTTTGAAGGACGCGAGATTGAGCTAGATTGTGTTGTACTTGGTCTATCTGATTTTGATTGTATTGTTGGAATTGACATGTTAACCAAGTACCGAGCCATCGTAGACTGTTTTCACAAAATTGTCAAATTCAGACCTGAGATGACAGAATAGTGGAAATTCTACGGTAAGGGTTTCAGATCACGGATTCCCTTAGTATCTGCTTTGACTATGAATAGATTGTTGCAACAAGGAGCAGAGTGGTCCCTTATTTATTCAGTAGATTTACTGAAGCCGAGCCTAACATTGGCAGATCTGCCAGTGGTTTGTGAATTTGCTGATGTATTCCCACAGGAAATTCCAGGGTTGCCTCCAGTTCGAGAGGTAGATTTTAGCATTGATCTTGTGCCAAGTACTGTCCCTATATCTAGAGCTCCGTATAGGATGACACCTATTGAATTGAAAGAATTGAAAGCATAGTTAGAAGATCTTCTGACCAAGGGATACATTAGACCGAGTGTGTCTCCTTGGGGCGCACCAGTGCTATTTGTGCGGAAGAAAGACGGTTCTATGCGATTATGTATTGATTACCGGTAACTGAACAAGGCGACGGTAAAGAACAAGTATCCATTGCCTCGCATTGATGACTTATTTGATCAGTTGCAGGGATCATCTGTTTATTCCAAGATCGATCTGAGATCTGGATATCACCAGCTGCGAATACGAGATGTTGATATACCGAAGACAGCATTCCGAACCAGGTATGGACATTACGAGTTTATTGTCATGTCTTTTGGTTTAACTAATGCTCCAGCGGTGTTTATGGGGTTAATGAACCGTGTATTTCAGAGATATCTAGATGAATTTGTGATTGTATTTATCGACGACATTCTGGTGTATTCTAAGAGTATGACTGAGCATGCCGATCATTTGAGGATTGTACTGCAGACATTGAGAAATGAGAGATTGTGTGCCAAACTGTCCAAGTGTGAATTCTGGTTGAGACATGTTGTCTTCTTGGGTCATATCATATCTGGAGACGGTATTTCTGTGGATCCGAGTAAAGTTGAAGCTGTGATCAGTTGGCCGAGACCGACTTCTGTGCCTGAGATACGCAGTTTCATGGGTCTAGCAGGGTACTATAGACGATTCATCAAATATTTCTTCAGTATTGCGAAGCCGATTACCCAGTTGACACAGAAGAATACGCCATTTTTGTGGTCTGAAGATTGTGATTCTATTTTTCTAGAGTTAAAGAAGAGGCTGACCAGTGCACCTGTCTTGATGATTCCTTCAGGTACGGGTGATTTCGTTGTATATTGTGATGCATCTCACAGAAGGCTAGGATGTATTCTTATGCAGCGAGGACATGTAATCGCATATGCCTCTAGACAGTTGAAGCCTCACGAGACTCGATACCCAATTCATGATCTTGAATTGGCGGCTATCGTTTTTGTACTGAAAATCTGGCGTCATTATTTGTATGGCGAAAAAATTGAGATTTATTCGGATCACAAGAGTCTGAAGTATCTGTTTTCTCAATCAGAATTGAATATGAGGCAGCGTAGATGGCTTGATCTATGATAGGTGTGGTTTTTACGTGCTTTATTGCATTAGTTTTAGTTGTGTTTGCATTGTGCATGCATGCATTTCATTTACATTTTGTTCATTTTAGAGTAATCATTTGCATATTATCATGTCTCACTGTTGGGTGATGAATTTGCAGGAAAAATGGTCGGAAAACCAAAAATGGAGCAAAGTGTACAAAATAGAAGGCAATGGACAGAATGAGCGGCGCCCGAGCGGTAATTTTCTACCGCCCGGGCGCCAGAGATGCCTTACAAAGGCCAAACTACGGAAGAGTCGGCGCTCGAGCGGTAGTTTTCTACCGCCCGAGCGCGAATGCTGCATATCCCAAACAAGTCTACAGAAGGTGTGGCGCTCGAGCGGTACTTTTCTACCGCTCGAGCGCCAATTATTTTTGGAAAAATATCATGCGCGATTCCTTGCCTTATTTCGGAGGGATGGCTGATATGGAAGGATGGTGGACGACTTTTTGAGAGTTTTTTAGACATTATTCAACAGCAGCACAAGCCTTGGAGAGCACTTTGCGCTTGGATTGAAGATTTGAAGTTTTCCGGGCGTCGTTCTTCGCGTTTTTCGTCAACTCTAGTTTTTCTTATTTAGTTTTTATCATTTGAACTTTGTTTTGTTGATTTTCAATCATGAACTTTAGTAGCTAAACTTTAATATTTGTTGGGATTTAAGGGGATCCTACCCCAACCTTTGATTTAGTTAATTTATATTTCAAATTGTGATATGTTCTTGGTTATACTATTGTTTTATTGTGTTGTTAGAGCGTAGCTAACTTTAACGACGTTTTCATATCACGAGTGAGTTCGAGAGAATAACTAGTGATAGGATCGAGTAGTATAATCCGCGGATCTACAATTTACATAGATATATGAAATTGGATACGTGCCGATAGTCATAGTTCTAAGGGTCGAAAATTAGGGGATTTCATAAATCGAAATGCGATTCACTCTTGATAAATAATTAAAGTGTAAGTCCCAAGAAATTTATCCGGTTAATCTAAAAAGATTTGGCGATGATTATTATAATCTATTGGTGATAATTGATACGATTATAGACGGAACGGATCGGATTGGGAAAGACGAAGGAAAATCAAAAAGAGGTGCAAAAAGAGTCCCCGCGCACATGCGCGAAAATTACAGAAGCATCGGCGCATATGCGTGACGTAGATGGCGCACATGCGCGGGAGGGGCAGAATGCTCGGTGCATATGCGCGGAATTGATTGGCGCATATGCGCGAGAAGACAAAATGCTGGTTCGAACAACCGGCGCATATGCGCGACTTCGTGCGCGCATATGTGCGCAACGTGCAGAACATGCACGACGCCACTTGCCTTGCTGCATGAATGGTATGTGTGTCTATATATATATATATATATATATATTAATTATCTTCAGAATTCAGAAGGAAATCGAGAGTTGGGGAGATAAGTTTCTTCGAAGATCGGAAATTGATTTACGAGAAATCCGTCTGTTCAATTTTGAATCCGACTTCAGTACTGAGTTCCTGGCAACAACAGCTACAACTGGACGTAAGTTTTGTTACGTTTAGACATGATTTGAATTTATGATATTGTCAGAATTGAATACGAATCCGATATAGTGTTTCTGCTACAGTAGGCATTGTATAATTGAAGTCAGATTAAAGAATAGACTGTTTATACAATTGTTATGATTTTCAGAGTAAATTTGATTGAGATTCGATATCAGATTGGTAGTATTATTCAGATTTTGGAGTTGTAATGATACTGATTATGAATTCTGGTATTATATCTGTGATGTTGAGATTGACGGGGTTATCGAGACCGTATTGTTATGCCGTCGAAACATCAGTTGATTGATATTGATCAGATTCAGTATTGAGTGGGATTGTATTGTTATGTCATTGACATTAATCAGATTGTGTTTGATTCGAGTGTTGATCAGAACAGGTTTTGAATCGAATTACATACTGATACAGTATCTATGCTATTGTCATTGTCAGATTTGGATATGGACAGATTGGGATACGAGACTTCGTCTTCATCAGATCGTGAAGAGAAAGGTATAAATTGATGTAATTGGGAGATCGACTTGAGTTAGATTTTACTCAAGTTTCCCTAAACCACATACTTGTATGGTATTGTTTTTATACCTTTGTGTTTTATTAATTATGTTTATTCTGTTGAATTAGAAGTAGAAAGCAGAGAGCTATTGAGTAAGAGTCACTGACAGAGGGGTTAGATTTGACAGTATAGTCACTGACCCATTGCACATTGTCAGACTAGGCTTAGTCTTGGTAGATACGCCAAGGCACTGGACGTTTGGTGTATCGATATGCTTAAGATACAGATATTGTTCTTATTGTAGATTATTCGATACAGCTAGACCAAAGTCCAGAAATAAGAACGTACCGCCACCGCGACTGGTAGTAGTAGGTGGGAGACTTGTTACGTTCTTATTCACCGAGATCCTTAGATTAGAATGAGAGATGAATCGAGTCTTAGATATTGAGACTAGAATTTGATTTACAGATCCGTATTGATTTACGTTCGTAGATTACGACTCATGTTTTATTTACATATTAATATTGATACATGTTGTTCGATTATGATACACGTGAGAAGATATAATTCATGCTTTTATGTTAATTCAGTTAATTGCATGTATACATTGTTTATACTGGGATTTATTCTCACCGGAGTTATCCGGCTGTTGTCTTGTTTGTATGTGTGCATGACAACAGGTGGGACAGGATCAGGGTCAAAAAGATGATAAGAGAAGACGAGTTTAGAGTGGTGATTCCGGACTTGGATATAGATAGGTTTTTATTACTGGATTGTAGTAGTTAAACCTTAGTTGAACTAGATGCATGTTGTACAGGATTTGTATTATTATACTGGTTTGTATAACAGCATGATTTCATTACCTTCCGCATTTAAAAAAAAAATTAAACCCTGTTTATCTTAATTGATAATTGAATCCCAAAGATGATTAAGAAGATGATTTGCGTCCGGGTCCCCACATAAAGACATTTAATTACTTCATTGAGTAGAATTAGTTTGGCATAGCTCGAGAGAGTGTGTTCAATTGAATAGGAGATCCTGTCGGAAGCATACAAACACGATCGAACGAATTAACAAATTAATAAGGGGTAGGTGAACCAGAATTCCCAACAAATTCATTTATCATTGAAATTTAATCAATTGATCTAGCATTCATATTTCATCTTTAAATTCTTGAACTTGTTTATTTAGTTTTATTAGTTATAAAACAATCACTCAACTTTCGTTGCTAAAGTTTTAATAACTGGAATAATAATTGTTAAACACAGTCTTCAATGGAACGATACTCGTACTCACGTACACTATTCTATTACTTGACATCGTGCACTTGCGATTAAATTTTGAGCATACAAAAACATATTTTTATTGAGGATATCACAGTGCAAGTTTTGCTCGATCAAGTTTTTGGCGCCGTTGCCGGGGACTGTTAATCTACAATTTTATTTTTAGTTATTTTCTTTAGTGTTATTTTATTTGTCTTGAGCTAACACTCCATATTTTATTCCAGATATCTTGTCTGGTGCATGCCAAAGTCACTTAACGTGGAGCTTGAGTTTGATCCTGAAATTGAAAGAACTTTCCGCAGGAGAAGACAGCAGCAGAGGCTAAAAGAACTGATGGAGAGGCAGTTGAATGATCAAGAGGAGGAACGTCGTGAAGATAGACATGTGGAGATACCGCGTCGCATACCAATGCTGGAGTATGCCCAACCTTCTTTGGAGGGTGCACGCCCTAGCATTGTGAGGCCTATTGTGCGGGCAAATCACTTTGAAATCAAGCCAGCCATAATCCAGATGATTCAGAACACAGTCCAATTTGGAGGAACTGCAATAGATGACCCAAACACGCACATCGCGGATTTTCTTGAAATTTGCGATACTTTTAAATTCAATGGAGTTTCTGATGATGCTGTTAGGTTGCGTTTATTTCCTTTCTCTTTACGTGATAAAGCTAAGGCATGGTTAAATTGTTTGCCTGTAGGGTCGATCGCTACATGGGACGACATGGCGAATGCCTTTCTCATCAAATACTTCCCTCCCTCCAAGACCATGAAGCTGCGGGCAGACATTACAACATTTTCTCAATTCGATCAGGAGTCTTTATATGAGGCATGTGAACGCTTCAAGGATCTACTACGAAGATGCCCACATCACGAGTTACCACTTGGGTTAGTCGTTCAAACATTTTATTATGGTTTGCTTACTCCTAACCGTACTATGATAGATGCGGCTGCTTGTGGAAACCTGTTGAGAAAGACCGCGGAGGAAGGATATGAATTGTTAGAGGAGATGGCTGCTAGCAGCTATCATCCTCAATCTGAAAGAAACAACCAGCGGAAGAGTGCAGGAGTTCACCAGGTAACTGATTTTTTTGCTATTACTGTACAACTTGATGCTTTAAACAGGAAACTAGACAGCTTGAATGTGGGTGGCACGGCGATGTGTCTTCAAGAGATATTCTTTGAAAAGTGTGGAGGGGAACACTATGCGAAGGACTGTCAAGATGACAATCCATTCTATGTGCAAAATGAGGCACCAGTGAATCAAGTGGGAGTCCAAAACCGCCCAAGGAATGACCCTTATTCGAACACATACAATCCTGGGTGGAAGCAACATCCCAACTTCTCATGGGGCGGTCAAAACAGCCAGAATCGACCGCAAGGAGGACAACAATATGGGAAACAACCGATGTACAGATCCGATCCTCTTAGAGAAGAAAAGTCCAACTTGGAGCAAATGATGTCTAAGTTTATTTCATCCACTGAAACTAGACTTCAAAACCAAGATGCATCGATAAAGGGGCTCGAGAATCAAATTGGACAGTTGGCAAAGATGATAGCAAGTAGAGAGCCGGGCACCTTGCCAAGTAATACCGAGACTAACCCAAAAGAGCAAGTGAAGGCCATTGAGTTGAAGAGTGGGAAAATTTTGGAGTCAAAGGGAAAAGAAAAAATTCAAATACCGGATGAACTGACTAAGACATCCAAAGGTAAGTCTTCTAACTCTACACCAGCACCCACTGCACAACCAAAAATTGTTATACCCCCTCCTTTTCCTGCAGCATTGAAAAAAGCAAAACTAGATGCACAATTCGGTAAGTTTCTTGAGGTATTCAAAAAATTACATATCAATATTCCCTTCGCCGATACTTTAATGCAAATGCCTAGTTATGCTAAATTTTTGAAGGACATTTTAGCTAATAAGAGGAAGTTGGAGGATCACATGATAGTGAACTTAACTGAAAATTGCTCCGCTTTGGTGCAAAACAAAATCCCACCGAAACTAAAAGACCCAGGGAGTTTCTCTATTCCTTGCATGATTGGTGATGTTGTTTTTCATAAAGCGTTATGTGATCTTGATGCAAGTATTAATCTTATGCCATTGTCTGTGTTTAGGAAACTTGGGTTGGGAGAGCCTAAGCCGACGAGGATGTCCTTGCATCTGGCTGACAGATCTGTCAAGTACCCCCGCGGAGTGATTGAGGATGTGCTAGTGAAAGTGGACAAATTCATTTTTCCTGCGGATTTCGTGGTTCTTGACATGGAGAAGGATACAGAGATGCCTCTAATTTTGGGGAGACCGTTCCTTGCAACTGGCAAGGCACTGATTGATGTGCAAGAAGGGAAGTTGAGATTGAGAGTGGGCGAGGAAGAGATTACCTTTGATGTTTTTAATGCACTTAAGCACACACTGCATTCTGATAGTTGTTTTAGAATTGATGCTTTTGACTCTCTTGTGTCTCACTATGTGCAGGATGCTCTTAGGGACCCTTTGGAGGCCACTATCACTACTGAATTGGGAGAAGAGGAATTGGATGAAGAAAAAGCTGAAATAGTGGCACACTTTAATGCCAACCATCCATGGAAAAAGCCAATGAGGATGCGACTGGAGGATCTAGGAGAACGAAGGGATTTGACCCCTCAAAGGTCAAGCATCGAGGAGCCACCAACACTTGAGCTAAAGCCGTTGCCTCCACACCTCAAGTACGTGTACTTAGGTGAGAATAAAACTTTACCTGTCATTATTTCTGCTGCTTTGACAGATGTGATGGAAGACAAACTGTTGGAGGTTCTGAAAGCGCACAAGGGTGCATTTGCGTGGAAGGTGGCGGATATCAAAGGGATCAATCCATCAATCTGCATGCACAAGATCTTGATGAAAGACAAGTACTCACCTCTTGTGCAACCTCAGAGAAGATTGAATCCACAGATGCAAGAGGTAGTAAAGGCAGAAACGATTAAGCTTCTCGATGCAGGTATTATCTATCCTATATCTGATAGTGCATGGGTAAGTCCGGTTCAGTGTGTGCCAAAAAAGGGTGGGATTACTGTGATTACAAATGATAATAATGAACTAATACCCACTAGGACTGTTACGGGATGGCGTGTGTGCATTGATTATAGGAAATTGAATGATGCCACCCGAAACGACCACTTTCCCCTTTCCTTTATTGATCAAATGCTTGAGAGGTTAGTGGGTCATGAGTTTTATTGTTTTCTAGATGAGTATTTGGGGTATAATCAAATCACCATTGCACCTGAGGACCAAGAGAAAACCACTTTCACTTGTCCTTATGGAACTTTTGCTTTTCGCCGCATGACGTTTGGTCTTTGTAATGCCCCTTCCACATTTCAACGTTGCATGACCTCTATATTCCATGATATGATAGAAACTTTTCTTGAAATTTTTATGGATAACTTCTCTATTTTCGGCCCTTCTTTTGATGACTGTTTGCAGAACTTGAAGGTGGTGTTGTTGAGATGTGAGGAGACGAATTTGGTGCTAAATTGGGAAAAGTGCCATTTCATGGTACAAGAGGGAACTGTCCTAGGGCACAAGATTTCGGAGCACGGAATAGAGGTGGATAAGGAGAAATTTGAAGTTATCAAGAACTTACCACCTCCGGCATCTATAAAGGGAGTTAGAAGTTTTCTAGGCCACGCCGGTTTTTATCGGCGTTTCATAAAAGATTTTTCAAAAATTGCCAAACCTCTATCTTCCTTACTTATGAAAGATGTGTCATTTGATTTCAATTCTTACTGTTTACAGGCATACGAGAATTTGAAGGAGCGCTTGGTGACGGCTCACGTCTTGGTAGCACCGGATTGGGATCTACCTTTCGAGATCATGTGCGACGCCAGTGACACTGCAGTGGGGGCCGTACTTGGCCAGCGGCAAAACAAGGTATTTCATACAATTTACTATGCAAGTAAGACCTTAGATGAGGCTCAATTGAATTATGCAACAACTGAAAAGGAATTACTTGCAGTAGTATTTGCACTTGACAAATTTCATTCATACCTTATTTTGTCCAAAGTAATTGTATTCACTGATCATTCTGCCCTTAAATACTTACTTGCTAAGAAAGATGCAAAGCCACGCTTACTTCGGTGGATTTTATTATTGCAAGAGTTTGACTTAGAAATCAAAGACAAGAAAGGTGTTGAGAATGTGGTAGCGGATCACTTGTCAAGATTAGAATTTATCTGTGATGATTCTGTCGAGCATGCTATCAATGATTGGTTCCCTGATGAGCAACTATTTGAGGTGAGAAATTGTCCTTGGTATGCAAATTTCGCTAACTTTCTTGTCACAGGCACACCTCCACCAAACCTATCGTTTCACCAATGAAAGAAATTCTTTTCTCACGTGAAATACTATTTTTGGGAGGAACCGTTTTTGTTTAAGATTTGTGCAGATTCCATGATAAGACGGTGTGTTGCGGAGGAAGAATTCGGTCAAATTCTCAATCATTGCCATGACCGTGAGGTAGGTGGTCACTTTGGACCAACGAGGACGACATCTAAGGTACTTGAATGTGGCTTTTATTGGCCAACCCTCTTTAAAGATGCTCGTTCTTATGTCCTAGCCTGCGATAAATGCCAGCGGTCAGGTAACATTTCTAACTGTCATGAAATGCCTTTAAATAATATCATTGAGTGTGAGGTTTTTGATGTATGGGGGATAGACTTCATGGGACCGTTTCTCAGTTCCTTCACGAAAAAATACATCTTGGTTGCGGTGGATTATGTGTCTAAGTGGGTAGAGGCGGAAGCATACGCCACTAATGATGCTCAAGTGGTCCTAAAATTTTTAAAGAAAAACATTTTAAACCGATTTGGAACACCACGAGCAATCATTAGTGATGGTGGCACTCATTTTTGCAACAAACTATTTGAAAAACTTTTGAGCAAATATGGTGTCACACATAAGATCTCTACCCCCTATCACCCCCAGACGAGTGGTCAAGTGGAAGTGTCTAACCGAGAGATTAAGCGGATTTTGGAGAAAGTGGTAGGTGTCAGTAGGAAAGATTGGTCGGTGAGATTAGATGATGCTCTTTGGGCATATAAGACTGCTTTTAAAACACCTATAGGCACTACACCGCATAGGCTTTTGTTTGGTAAAGCATGTTATCTACCTGTAGAGTTAGAGCATCGCGCATACTGGGCCACAAAAGCACTGAACTTTAATTTTACTGATGCAGGTGAACAGCGTTTGCTTCAATTGGATCAGTTAGAAGAGTTCCGAAATCTGGCCTATGATCTAGCCATGTCGTACAAAGAAAAGACGAAGAAAGCTCATGATAAGCGGATCATTGAAAGAGAATTCAAAGAGGGACAAAATGTTCTGCTCTACAACTCCCGGTTGCGACTGTTTCCCGGAAAATTGAAGTCGCGATGGTCTGGTCCGTTCATGATCTCGAAAGTTTATCCATCGGGAGCTGTAGAATTGAAAGATGGGAAAGATGGGACATTTACGGTCAATGCCCAGCGCCTGAAGCACTACATAGGTGGCACAATTGAGCCACAACTTGGAATCACCCGGTTCCAAGACATGCCGAACTGAGACGGACCGACAGTCAAGCTCTCGACTATAAATTGAGAACTACTTTTCTTCCCCTTCTCTTGCATTTGATTTAATTTCTCTTTCGTGTCAATTTATATATTGTCTTCTGCTGTTGTGTTGTTTTCATATATAAAAAAAAGAAACAATTTGAATTTAAGCAATTTTGGGCAAAGAGGTTCGCGCTCGAGCGGTAATTTTATACCGCCCGAGCACGAACGCTTACCTCGGGATAATGATTCCCGAGAGGTTGGCGCTCGAGCGGTAATTTTATACCGCCCGAGCGCGAGCGCTTACCTCTGGACACAAATTCCAGAGAGTTTCGCGCTGGAGCGGTAGTTTTCTACCGCTCGAGCGCGACTGCTTTATAAACGCGAAATCCCTTTCCCCTTTCTTCATTCTGCACGAAAATTTCCCAAAATCCCTCCCCAAATCCCTAACTCCTCTCAAACCCTTTTTCGATTTTGTGGTGCAGGTTGTCAATTCCTCCTCCAATCCTCGGCAAGGTGGAATTTCTTCGTAGAGACACACGCATATTCCATCAATCGGGTCTTCTTCTCCGGTCACCATCTCCATCTTCACACACCATGGCTCCCAAGAAACAAAGAGGTAACCCCGGCTCCTCTACTTCGTCTTCCGCCTTTGATAGACATCGTTTTGTCAGTATGGAGGCTAGGGCTAGATATGAGCATGCCAAAATTCACCGAAACCCCATAGCCGAGAGGGGAGTTCGGAGACAGTTTGAGGATAGACACTTGGGTATTCTTGTCGATTTGGAAAGGCGTGAATGGGAACAATTCGGTAATCTACCTAAGGCGGCGGTAGTCTCAGTGGTTCGCGAATTCTATGCCAATGCGGCGGAGGGGAGAGATGGTGTGGTTTTTGTTAGGGGTCGTCATGTACCGTATGACTCGGTTACGATCAACGCACTGTTAGAGACAGCGGAAGTGGACGACTCTCGCTTCCAGGCATTAGTCACCGACCCGAATTATGATACTATTCTCGCAACATTGTGCCATCCGGGCGCGATGTGGAAACCATTGGGCGGCTCGCCAAGCTGTTTTGACGAGAAATATTTGAAAGCTCGAGTTGCCCTTTGGTATCTATTTGTGGCTCGGAGGATGATGCCGGTCTCGCATAAGAGCGAGGTACAGAAATAGCGGGCGGTGTTGCTTTATGCTTTGACCGAGGGATACGACATCAATGTGGGCAAACTTATAAATTCGCAAATCACACTGAGCGCCCAAAACAGTCATGTCGGCTTGTTCTTTCCCACCATCATCTCTGAGTTATGTGCTAGAGCGGGAGTCATATTTCGCGATGATGAGGAGTGGTTGCAGCCTATGAAGCCTATTTGTGTGGACGACCTCCAGCGGAAACGTGCTAAACGAATCAGTGAATTCCCCCCTCAGGAGGAGGAAGCCGGTGGATCAAGCACTGCCGTCCCACGCCGCCTACCACCACAACCGCGCAGGCGAACTCAGAATGATAAGATGGATGAAAATCTCGCCTTCCAAGCGCATCAGAGTCAGTTCAACTCTTACGTCACGGACCATTTATCTCACCTTGATTCCATGATGCGCTCTTTGCTTGTGCATGGGGGCGTTGACCCAGGGACCATCCCACCGACTCCGCTACCTCCTCCCCCATTCCAATTCCAGTATGATTATTTCAGCATGGGGATGCCGCAGGAGTGCCACCGCTGGAGCATGATGAGGATGAGCCTTGATCAGGGGAGTTTACTGTTTCCCCTTCTCTTTCCCAATTTCTTTTCTAATGCATTATTTGTGTTTTCGTATTTTTGTTCATTTGGTTATTTATTTTGCATTGCTATCTTTGTTCTGCATCTCTATGTTCGTTTTTGTGTGTCCGTATGTTTGGTGCAATGGGGACATTGCACACCCTTAGTATGAGGGGGTCATCTAGTCAGTTGATGGTGACATTAGTAAATTGGTAGCCAGGGATGATTTTGGGTTAAACGAACTGCATATTACTTAGTCTTATCACTCGTTATGCATACCCCAGTGAATTGAAAATTTCCATATGCGCACATAGTGGGTGTTATTAGTAGTGTAAACGACAGTCGAGTTTAAGAATCTGTGGGAGAAACTGGAAAAACATGAGATGCAAGTCGAACTTGAGTGAATTTTTGTTGACAGTCGTGACCGACCAGTGACATGAAATAGAGTTGATCACTTGAGTCCACCGGAATAAATTTCGTCCCAATTGTGCATAATACCTCAAGAGTTATCCCTAAGCCAAATAAACAAACGTTCCATATACTCAAAACCTATGGAGTACACTTGAGAAAATTATGCACTAAAAAAAAGAAATAATAATTTTGTGAATGAAAAAAGGGGATGTAAGGTGTGGGGGGAGCCAAAAAGAGATGAAATCCTATCCCAAGGCTAAATAGATGGAGATGTAAGGCGTTGAGGAATGTCAGATAAAAAAATTCTGACAAGTGCATAATGAAAATGATCAGTGTACGTCCCATATTTTTGAGCCGTTTGAAACCCCATGATATTGACTCCCTAATTCCTGTTGTACAACCTTGAAATTTTGTCGCTTTGTGTTCACTTGTTGGTCACAACTAAAAACAGAACTCAGGATAGGGAAACTTGCATTGAACTATTGATTTGGTGACTCGCATGATTTTCGAATAAAACTGTCTGAAGCACGAGCTAGTGAGACCCACAGCACACACACGACCACACACGACCACACTTTTTGGTCAAATCAAAACGCTATAAGGTGCTTTAAAAGGGGTATTGATGACTGTTGTGATTTGACTAATTGGATGTGGTTCACAAACCCGCTGAGGCAGGAGATGTCAGTTTGCTACTTCACCATCAGTTTCGTTATTTTAATTCTTTCATTTTGTGTTTGTTTCGTATTTTGGTTATGGTTTGTAACCTATTTTGCTTGAGTGCAAGCAAAAGGTTAGTATGAGGGGGTTGATAGGTGTGGTTTTTACGTGCTTTATTGCATTAGTTTTAGTTGTGTTTGCATTGTGCATGCATGCATTTCATTTACATTTTGTTCATTTTAGAGTAATCATTTGCATATTATCATGTCTCACTGTTGGGTGATGAATTTGCAAGAAAAATGGTCGGAAAACCAAAAATGGAGCAAAGTGTACAAAATAGAAGGCAATGGACAGAATGAGCGACGCCCGAGCGGTAATTTTCTACCGCCCGGACGCCAGAGATGCCTTACGAAGGCCAAACTACAGAAGAGTCGGCGCTCGAGCGGTAGTTTTCTACCGCCCGAGCGCGAATGCCGCATATCCCAAACAAGTCTACAGAAGGTGTGGCGCTCGAGCGGTACTTTTCTACCGCCCGAGCGCCACCTATTTTTGGAAAAATATCATGCGCGATTCCTTGCCTTATTTCGGAGGGATGGCTGATATGGAAGGATGGTGGACGACTTTTTGAGAGTTTTTTAGACATTATTCAACAGCAACACAAGCCTTGGAGAGCACTTTGCGCTTGGATTGAAGATTTGAAGTTTTCCGGGCGTCGTTCTTCGCGTTTTTCGTCAGCTCTAGTATTTCTTATTTAGTTTTTATCATTTGAACTTTGTTTTGTTGATTTTCAATCATGAACTTTAGTAGCTAAACTTTAATATTTGTTGGGATTTAAGGGGATCCTACCCCAACCTTTGATTTAGTTAATTTATATTTCAATTTGTGATTTGTTCTTGGTTATACTATTGTTTTATTGTGTTGTTAGAGCGTAGCTAACTTTAACGACGTTTTCATATCACGAGTGAGTTCGAGAGAATAACTAGTGATATGATCGAGTAGTATAATCTGCGGATCTACAATTTACATAGATATATGAAATTGGATACGTGCCGATAGTCATAGTTCTAAGGGTCGAAAATTAGGGGATTTCATAAATCGAAATGCGATTCACTCTTGATAAATAATTAAAGACATTTAATTACTTCATTGAGTAGAATTAGTTTGGCATAGCTCGAGAGAGTGTGTTCAATTGAATAGGAGATCCTGTCGGAAGCATACAAACACGATCGAACGAATTAACAAATTAATAAGGGGTAGGTGAACCAGAATTCCCAACAAATTCATTTATCATTGAAATTTAATCAATTGATCTAGCATTCATATTTCATCATTAAATTCTTGAACTTGTTTATTTAGTTTTATTAGTTATAAAACAATCACTCAACTTTCGTTGCTAAAGTTTTAATAACTGGAATAATAATTGTTAAACACAGTCTTCAGTGGAACGATACTCGTACTCACGTACACTATTCTATTACTTGACATCGTGCACTTGCGATTAAATCTTGAGCATACAAAAACATATTTTTATTGAGGATATCACAATGCAAGTTTTGCTCGATCAATCTACTGAAAGATTTTGATTGCGAGATCAAGTACTATCCAGGAAAGTCAAATGCAGCAGCGGATGCATTGAGTCGAAAGGTATGTTCCTTATCCTTGTCGACAATAGGTGTTTCAAATTTAGTTGAAGATTGTTGTTTGTCTGGTTTAGTATTTGATACAGCTAGTAGACCTCTACGAGTTGCTTCGATTCAAGTTGAGCCAGATTTGATTATGCGAATCAAGGAAGCCCAAAGAACTGATCAGAATGTGCAGAAATCGATTCAGATGGTCAGATCAGGACATCAGTCAGAATATCAGGTATATGATCATGTTTTGTACGTAAATAACCGGCTTGTAGTGCCAGATGTTTTAGATTTGAAACAACAGATTATGTCTGAAGCGCACTGTAGTCGGTTTAGTATTCATCCTTGTGGCAGGAAGATGTACAACGATATGAAGACACAGTTCTGGTGGAAACAGATGAAGTCAGATATTGCCGAATATGTGTCTAAGTGCTTGAATTGCCAACAGGTGAAGGCCGAGAGAAAGAAGCCCGGAGGTTTACTTCAAAGTTTGTCTATTCCTGAATGGAAATGAGATCACATTTCCATGGATTTCGTGACGAAGTTACCTCGATCATCCCGGGGCTGTGATGCGATTTGGGTCATTATTGACAGATTGACCAAATCAGCGTGTTTTATTCCGTACAGAATGACGTACATACATGATCAGATGGCTGATATATATGTCAGAGAGGTTGTCAGATTGCATGGTGTGCCGAAGTCTATCGTATCAGATCGTGATCTGTAATAGCCGATCATTCATTTCTTTTATTATGAATTACAATATTTTATGGTGATGGTTTATGGCTTTACATTATGATATGAATGGTAATGAATGTTATAGAATGGAATAGATATGAATGGGTAGAATAGAAGGTTGAATTTGAGTTAAATAGGTAATGGAAGTGCTTTAACGGTATGAAAATGTGGCAGTAGTTGTGATTTTTAGCATAATGTTTCGTATATTGATCCAATTGATGTGAGGCTACTTTCATTAGAAAGATAAGACATAAGGCTATAACTTTGACGTTTTGCGTTTTGTTCAAATCATTGTGGAAGATAGGCCAAAAGCGCCCCGAAGTGTGTCGTGCGTTTCGTCGTTCCTCCAGTGACACATGTTGGGAGATTTAGCATAACGTTTTACTCAGACCTTCAAATGATCTGAAATTTGGAGAGATTCAAGAAAAGACATAGAGCTACAACTTTGTAGTTTACCATTTTTCCAAATTATGTCGGGACGAGGCGTTTCGGAGGCGATCTTTACGGCAGCTTGTGCGCAGAGCGGCGCCCGAGCGGTAATAAATGACCGCCCGAGCGCCACTGATTCTGAATTTTTCGTCTTGGACAGTATGGTCCGCGCTAGGGCGGTAATATATGACCGCCTGAGCGCACAGCAAGTTAGAAAAGCGTGTTTTGGTGTTTGGGAAGGCATAAAATCGAATGGGACACAATTTTTACTCATTTCCCTTCTCCTTCTCTTCTCTCCATCGACTTGGAAGATAGGGTTTCTCATTTTCTTCTTTGGATACCTTTGATTCAAGCTTGTAGTTGGATAATTGAAGTGAGAAGAAGTTTATTTTGGGTCCAATGGAGATAAAGTAAGCTTGTGGCTTTAGTTATTTTTGGATTTTAGTGTTGGGGAAATTATGGAACTTATACTTGTGTTGATTTTATGGGTTTATTGGTATGATTAGTTGATTATTGAGTTGTTAATGGTATTATTATTGATATTGTGTTGTAGGAATCCCTCAAGACTTAGCAAGCACTTGTGTATTGGGTTGTAAGTAGACTTTTCCTTTGAATGCATCTTATGAACTATGTATATGTTAAATGGTGTTTTAAATGATGTTAGCTCCTTTAAATCATTGATTATATATATGGTATGTATTGATATGTTCAAAAGAAATGGAATTGAAGCCAAAGGGCAAAATAAAGGAGCTAAGGTTTTAGCACGCACACCACGTGTTTGATTAAATGTTTCAATGAATGTTTTTATGGCTTGGTGGTTATATGGTATTGTGGTGTTACCTATGGTAATTCTAAACCCACTTGACTGAAGTTGATCAACATAATGACATGTACTGTGACTGATTTTGACTGAGACGTACATGTGTACCATTGATTGATGACCTATCAATGCCATACAAATGAAAATAAATTAATTGTGCTATAGATGCCATCTATAATTGTTATGTATGTATTTTATTGATTGATGGCATATCATGGTAAAGAAATGATACAGATTCTTCCATTGCACTATGGTATATGTATTTGTTATTTAAAGGTCTACTTGCTGAGTTTTATAACTCATTTCAGTTATGTTCATGAGATGCAGATGCAGGTAAACGGGATTGATACAGCGTGGTGTCAAGACAGAAGAAGGAAATGTGCCAAGCTTGGAGGAAGGGTGAAGGATTATTTTGGTTATGGATGGATAAGAAAGTATTTCGTTTTGTGATGGTTGAAGTTGGCTATTATATTTTGTTGTAAAGCATTTGGTATATTTTGGGAGTTTAACTTGTCTCAACTATTTTGGTAATCAAAGGTTCTACTTTTGAATGCGTATATTGTTATGTTTAGTTGTGATAATTCTTTTGTGTTTTGGTTTTATTTCTTGAGGCATGTTATAAGTTCTTTTTATGGGGAAACTTTATCAAAATTTTTAAAGATCATATATCCTCCAAGTTCATTTATTTTAAAGCTTCCGCATTTTAGAGTTTATTTTCTTTTAAAACGGGTCAGGGTGTCACATGATCCACGATTCACTTCACACTTCTGGCACAATTGCAGCAGGATTTAGGTACGACTTTACACCTAAGTACTGCTTATCATCCTCAGACAGACGGACAATCAGAGCGGACTATCCAGACTTTAGAGGATATGCTGAGAGCTGTAGTACTAGACTTTGGTACTGGTTGGCAAGATTCACTACCTTTGTGTGAATTCTCGTACAACAACAGCTATCATACGAGCATCGAGATGGCACCGTTTGAAGCTTTATATGGAAAGAAGTGCAGATATCCGTTGTACTGGGATGATATATCTGAGATACCAGAACTTGGGCCTGACATGATTCGTGAAATGACCGAGAAGGTGAAGGTTATTCAGAAGAGAATGAAGACGGCACAAGACAGGCAAGTCAAGTACGCCAATATCAGACGTAGACTGTTAGTATTTGAGCAGGGAGACAGAGTATTCTTGAAGATTTCTCCTTTCAGAGGCATTGTCAGATTTGGCAAACGTGGAAAGTTGTCTCCTAGATATATCGGTCCGTATGAAATTCTGGAGAAGATTGGCGATCGAGCTTATCGACTTGCTCTTCCTCCTTCTTTACATGGGATACACAACGTTTTTCATGTATCGATGTTGCGTAGATATATGCCAGATAGTTCTCATGTCATTCAGCCTGAAGAAGCCGAATTGGATCAGACTCTGAGTTATGTTGAGCAACCGATACGAATTCTTGATCGGAAAGAGAAACAACTCAGAACGAAGACTATTCCGCTTGTGAAAATTCAGTGGAATCATCATGGTATCGAGGAAGCGACTTGGGAAACAGAAACAGATATGAAACAGAGACATCCCGAGTTATTTACCTAATGTAAGTATTTCTTCAGTTTGAATTACATTGCTTTTCATATAGGATTGATATATAGCATGCGATTTCGAGGGCGAAATCATTTCTTAGAGGGGGAGAAATGTAAGGCTTGAGATTTATTAGTCTTCATTGATGTGAGACTCGGAAGATATGAGTATGCATGATATAAGATGAGAAGCACTAAGTGAGATGGGACCGGAAGAGACGAGAAAAGAGATACAAAAGAGTGTGCGAGATGAACTCTCGCGCATATGCGCTACTTCGCCCGGCGCATATGCGCGAAATGTCCAGAGGGGTTGGCGCACATGCGCGAATAGATCCACGCACATGCGCAAAGGGTCCAAAGGACTTCGCGCATATGCGCGAGATGAGGTGCGCTATGCGCGAGGGACAGATTTGCAAATTGCCGAGACAATATGTCTCGCGCATATGCGCGAGTTGAGGACGCGCATATGCGCGAGAAATCCAGCATGAACACTAAGTTGACACATGGCATGAGCTATATAATGTGCAACACTTTCATTTCTTCATTTTATCAGCAAGAGACGAGAGAAGGAAATTCAAAAAAGTTCTGCATTCCATTGTATCCTAGAAATTGATTTATGCAAGATATATTTATCCGATTTTCGATCCAAGCTCATATCCGTGCTCCTTACGTTGAGGGCTACGAAAGGATGTAAGTATTTATATGTTTCAGCATGTTTTGAAAATTTCATGTTGGGGAAACCTTAATATGCTTGTATATATATGTTCTTATCATTATAAGCAACAGTTATTCGCAGTCGGATCGAAGAACGGATGTGTTATGTGATTATTATAGAATTTCAATATGTTTGGATAGAGATTATACAGATTTTGAAGTGTGGTGGATGGTTATTGAGAATTGGGAATTGTTGATATCATATATGTGTTATTTGAATTAAATTGGTATTACAAGATCACGTCATTATGCCGTCGAAATATACCGAGAATGAATATTACTACGTACTTGTATTGGTTGAGCGGAATGTTGATCTTGTACCTAGTGAACATTGCCATTTCAGATTCATTGTACTTCACTTCGACTCCGAGACTTCGAAAGGTTCAACAAGAAAGGTATAATTCATGTTTGATTGGGGAGACAAAACTCAAATGAGATTCAATTTGAGTTTCCCAACAAAATCACATATTGTGTTTATATTTTGAATGTTTATGCCTTGTTTATAGATTTATATTCAAGCCTTGAGATGGGAGTCATTGACAGATTTGTCAAACTAGATGTTCGGTAGTATCATTGCATTGGAGCAGTTCGACTCCGTGTGTAGACACTCGATACAGACATGACCGAAATCTAGGAATAAGACGTACCTTTACCCCGATTGAGAGGGTAGGTGACAGACAGCGACGTCTTATTCACACCGGGGTCCCTAGAGTAGAGTCGAATTGAGTCAAGACATGATTTGATTGAGATTGCATGCTTATATTTATTTGGTTTCATAGACTATGGAACCTATTGCTTTTGATGTTATTCATGATAGTTTGTTTCATAATTTATATTTTGTTTATGCATGCATACCATGTTTTATACTGGGATTTGTTCTCACCGGAGTTTCCGGCTGTTGTTATGTATGTATGTGTGCATAACAACAGGTGGGACATGATCAGGGTCACGACCGAGATGAGATCGAGATAGAGTGGTGACTTCGGGCGAAGAGGACTGCTAGTGGTTATTGTACTAGACTTGTATTACTTATGATTTGTAGATGGTATGGTATGGAACTTTAGTTTGTATGGATGTATTAGAACAAACCATGTATTTATGTTTGTTGTAATTAAATAAAGAGAGTTCTTATGCTTGGTTTATATACATTTGATTTAAGGTTAAAAGCAAAAATTTGACCCACGTTTTCTAACAACGATCCGATTAATCCCGTAAAGAATTGAGTTAGAGCCCGGGTCCCCACATGTGAGCTTCAAAACCTTAAAGAAGTTGTGTAAGTTTGATGCCTGTGAGAGGTATGCCTAATTTAAGTTCTGGAAACACCTATGTTTGCGAGCCTTATCTGAAAGCTAAACAAACGCGTGTTGCCCACCCGATGTTACAACACTTCAGGACAACACGGTGCCTAGAACTTCTGCACATGGATCTAATGGGTCCAATGGACGTTGAAAGCCTTGGCGGTAAGAAATACTCGTTTTTATGTGTTGATGATTTCTCGCGTTTCACTTGGGTAAGTTTTATAAGAGAAAAATCTGACACCTTTGGTGTCTTCAAAAAATTGCATGCTAGACTCACGAATTTACATGATGAAAAAGTGATTAAAATCCGAACTAATCATGGAAAGGAGTTTGAAAATTCCTTGTTTACATCATTATATGAAAAGAAAGGTATAACTCATGAATTTTCAGCTTCTAAAACTCTTCAATAAAATGGAATAGCAGAAAGGAAGAATCAGACTCTTCAAGAGATGGCTCGGGTCATGCTAAGCTCTAAACATGTGTCAAAACATGTTTGGGCGGAAGCCTTAAATACTGCTTGTCATATTTCCAACCGGGTGTTTTTTGAGAAATGGATCTACCATGACATCCTATGAGATCTTAATGGGAAGAAAACCAAATCTTAAATATTTTCATATCTTTGGTTGTGTCTGTTACGTCCTAAATGAAAGTGATCACCTTGCGAAATTTGACTCCAAAAGTGATAAATGTCTGTTTCTCGGATATTCTATGAATAGTAGGGCTTACCGTGTTTTTAATCTGGGAACTAGAACTACTATTGAATCAATTAATGTAGTGTTTGATGATTGTGCTGACCTTACAGGAAAGTCTGAAGAAGATAGTACCGAAGGGATACTGGATACAAGTGAGACATTAACCAGTCTCGGTGTTGTGACTGGTGCTGAGACCAGTAAGACAACACCAGATACAACACCACCACCAAACAGAACATATATTGTGGAAAATGAAAATGAAGATGATGGACGACGTGATAATCAACCTTGAGAAAGATATTCCCAGCAAAATTCAGAAGAATCACCCATCATCACAAATCATTGGTGAAGTATATGAAGATGTGCAAACAAGGAAAAAGGATAAGGTTGACTATCGGAAAATGATTGGGATGGTGTGCATGAACTCCACGTATTCTCAAGTAGGTCACTCTTGCTTTATATCTTTGATTGAACCCAAAAATGTTAATGATGCACTAAAATATGAATTTTGGGTCAATGCCATGCATGAAGAACTAGAACAATTTGTCCGTAATGATGTGTGGGACTTAGTCCCCAGTGTGAGAACCCAAATTTTTGGGCATGTAATTAATTAAATATAGACATGTATAAGAATTTATTTTCGAGTTATAATAAATTCGAAAATATTAAATAATACATGGTATTGAAAATTACAAGCCAATAAATACATGAAATTCAAAATTCAGTACAAATCATGTATTAATTTCGAAATACGGCTAGATATCAATCAAATTGGAAGGAAATATTACATACAAGGCAGCTTATCTCAACAAGGAAGCATATCAATAAATATGGAATACATATCTCGATAATTAAGGAATAATTATCTCGCAATTATGGAAGAAAAATCAATCGGTTTATGGCAGGATTCTCACCAAGCACCTATAAATACCCCCTAAGCCTTCAAAAAAGTTCACCCATCATTCTAGCAAGCAATTTTCGAAATTTTCTCTCACAAGTGCTCCCAAGAATTTTCGAAATTTTTGTTCTCCGAAATTCTGCTGCAGTCATCAAAATTCTGTCGAAGTTCAGAAATTTGTTTCTCTCTCCCGGGTGCCTGGAATCCGATCTCTACCGTTCAGAATGCACTTTCATATGTTTTGAACAACATATCCAAATTTCAGTAAAATCCAACGGTTAGTTTTTTGTTTGTAGTCTTCGCAAGAAAACTGCTCATATTCTAGGCGAGAACTACATACCAACGGTTTTTCGTCCATGAACATGTTAAAACGACTTCCAAACCCGATCTCCACCGTTCATAATTTATTTGACGTATATATGAACGTACGGTCTAATTTGAGACCGATCCAACGGTTCAATAAGGTACAAGGAATTTTACAAGGCGACTGATTTTTCGGTAGATGTGCTGTTGCGGTTTCGAAGCATGATTCTTCTCTGGTTTCTGAGTTCTTCACGTTTTCTTCCTAGTCTAAGGTAAGTGGGCTGTTTTAAATATTTAAACTTCCAGAGTATGTATGTGATTCGTTTTGTTGTTTTAAAAATGCGGTCGAGCACCGTCGTTTTGCCTATACGTTTTTATGAAATTTTTGTACGATTATGTTTGGCACTGTGAGGATTCCCTGAAAATGAGTGGAATTCCAACATATGGCCTTTAACAGTGGGATAGAACCGTTTTATGGCCTCGTCCTCTTAGAGGATTAAAACTTAGGGACTGACGTCAGTAAACCATTAAAGGTGAAAAATCGCAGTGTTGTTATGATATGAGTATGATGTTACGATTATGAAAAGCATGTTGTATTTATATGTGGTTTTCGAAAATGTTGTAAAAATGTTATGTTGTGTTCGATATCCCCCCACTTACTGAGTATTTCCCAAAATACTCACCCCTTACTTCTCCCCACCCAGATAAGAACGAAGAGCAAATGGATGAAGATGAGTAAGAGCAGATCTTGGGATGGTAGAAGATCCCGAGTTATTTCAGAAGTTTAAAGCTTAGTTTATGTTTATCGCTTCCGCACTATTAAAACATTGTTAATCAGTTTATTTTGGTATCTAAGCTGTAAAGACGATTCTTTTGTTGATTATGAGAAATAAACTGGTTTTGGTATATACTGTACTGCAAGGCTTGTTGTTTGACGATTATGTGATTGTTGAGCAACGCCGATGTCGACTAACCCCGGTCTCGAGGCGTGACATTTAAGTGGTATCAGAGCCGCCAGGTTCATAATCCAGTTGGGAAGAAAAATTTATCAGATTATGGCGAAAGGTTGATGCAGTCCCCTTCGGAACGACCAACAAGTAATACTACAACTTTTATGTGAGGCGTGGTCAGAAAACGAGAAAATCCTTCGTTTAGACATCTGAACTCGCGTTTTTGCTATTTTAGGAAAGTTTCGTAGAATTCCTAACTTTTCATAGGAAACTCAGAATTTAATTCCGTCGACTGTTCTATAATCCTCTCGACGTATTTTTTCTATCCATGGGTCAAAGTCCAAACTTTCTACTTTTGAAAACTTTCTCGATAAATCTCGTTCAATGTGTTTCTTTAACTACTTGTCGATTTTTTTTGGAATTTTATGATGAGGAAAATTAGTATTTGTATTTATTTTGAGAAATATATCTATCAGAGATAAGTTGACTTAAGCTTCTGATTTAAGAAAAAATTTGACTTGAGAATGATAAGTTATTTATGAAAACTAATATAAGAAAAGTTGATATAAGGATTATATTATAAGTTTTGGGTACTTTACTATAGAAATTGATTTTGTGGTAACAGTTAACTGTGTGGGCATTATGTTTGGGTTATTAAAAATGTTAAGCACTAACTTTAAATATGTAGGACATTGTAATATCCTGTGAGAAAATATAATCAGGTTAAGGAATTTATATTATTTTGGGATAACAAGTAGGCTACGACCTTACGTAAATAAAATAAGTTATGAGATATTGATGGGTATCAAGGAAAGTATAGTACAATAAGTTTTGATTTTTATGGTACTAAGAATGACATTCAATGAACTCTTTTGTGTTAGAGCAGTGATAGGCTCATGGTCTTGATGAAAGTAAGATTTAGTAAATGAATAATTATTTGAGGTAACGACTAGGTTATAATTTTTGGGATTTAAGCTATAGATCGATATTGAGTTAAGTTTCAATATTCTATATGGGCTTTAAATTTTTGAGACAGTAATCAGGATAATTTCAAGATAGAATAAAATCAGTATCAGTTCGCATATATTTAGTGCTGACTTGATTCAATCTCACTTCGATAGATTTCAACGCCATCTTAGGGATGAACTGATTATCTAAGAGCCATGCAACAGTAGATGGCCAGAGTAAGAATGTCAAACTCTGAACCTCGAACCAAGAAGAAATCGGGTACTATGGCGAGGCCAAGGAACAGAAATACATTTTTCTGTTTCCCAGACTTGGAAATCCATAATATCGGGCGAAGAAATTTACCTAGCAATGGTAAACAAAGTGCAAGAAATAGATGAGCTGAAGTTGGAAGATATTCTAGTGATACGAAAATTTTCGGACGTTTTTCTAGAAATTTTTCTGGGGTCTCAGACTATGAAGTATATTTCAAGATAAATTTGGTACTTGATCCAGATGAACTCAAGGAGCTAAAAGAATAACTCCAAGAGTTGTTAGAAAAAAAAAAACGGATTAGGCCAAGTGCATCTCTTTGGGGAGCCTCGGTCCTATTTGTAAAGAAGAATTATGAAAGTATGAGATTGTATATAGATTATAGAAAACTCTATAAGACCACAATCAAGAATAAATATCTTCTTCCAATGATAAAAGATATTTTTGATCAACTTAAAGGAGCTACAGTCTTCTCCAAGCTTGACCTGAGGACATGCTAGCATCAGCTAAAGGTCAGAGCAGAAGACACCCCAATGTCAGCATTCAGAATAAGGTCACGTAAGATTGAAATCAGGAGTATCAGTGGACCCAAAGAAATTATAGGCAAATATAGATTAGCCGAGACATAAAAATGCAACCGAAATTAGAAGCTTCTTTGGATTACCAGGCTATTAGCAGAAATTCGTTGAGGACTTCTCTTCAGTAGTCATATCACTGATGAGACTCACACAAAAGAACTATGAATTCAACTGAAGAGAAATATGTGAAAAGAACTTTCAAACATTAAAAGAGAAGCTAGCATCTACACCAATGTTGGTATTATCTACGAGGACAAGGATTTTTCCATCTGTAGTGAAGCATCAAAGGAAGATCTCAGAGGCGTACTCATGGAAGACATGCTAGTCAACTAAAGCCGTATGAGCAAAACTATCCTACTCACGATCTCGAGTTGGCAGTAGTGATCTTTGCTTTGAAAATTTGGAGACGCTATCTCTACGATGCCAAGTGTGGAATATTCACAGACAACCTATTCAAAGACCACCAAGCCTCAAGTATTTTTTCATTCAAAAAGAATTAAAAATGAGGCAAGAAGGTGGATAGAGTTATTCAAGGACTGTGAGTTGACAATAAGCTACCACGCCAGCAAGGCAAATAAGGTTGTCGATGCTTTAAGTCAGAAAAACCATGGGTAAGATAACCATAGCATCACTATCCGTGCAACCATGTCTTCGAGAAATAGCCAAGTTAAATTATAGTCGAGACATAACACTAGAGAAGTTCAAAGAACAAGCCAAGGAAATAAATTCGTCAGAATTTCAAGTGGATCCAGACGGAATCCTAGGGATGAGAGGACGATTACGTGTGCCAGACATCAACAATCTTCGATAAGAAATGATGTAAGAGGCGCATAAGTCAACATTCCAGATCTATACCGTCAGTACAAGGATATATAAGGACTTGAAAGAAAGTTTCTGGCAAAGCAGAATGAAAAGAGATGTCGCCGAGTTTATATTTAAGTGACAAGTATGCCAACAAGTGAAAGTCGAGCATCAACGACTGAAAGACTACTGCAACTGTTATAATCCTAGAATGGAAATCAGAACATATTTCCATGGATTTCGTTGTAGAATTGCAAAAGTCAATACACAGTCACGACGGGGTACAGATAATCGTTGATAGACTCATAAAATCTGCGTACTTTCTACTCGTCCGAAGGAATTATAATATTGACAAGTTGGCTACTCTATACATGGATAACATTATATGGCTACGTAAAGTGCCTACAATCATAATGTCGGATAGAGATCCAAGATTTGTGTCACGTTCGTAGTAGAGCTTTCAAAAAGCCATGAAAACAAAAGTTATTCTTAGTACGGCTTATCACCCTCAAAATGATGGTCAAATAAAGAGAATAATTCAAACTCTAGAGTATTTTATAAGGGCATATGCCATAGACTTCAGTAGTAATTGAAATAAACATCTACCACCGATAGAGTTCTCTTACAATAATAGTTATCACAACAATATTGGAATGACTCTATTTGAAGTCTTTTACGGACGAAAGTATCGATCACCACTGTACTATGACAAAATAAAGAAGACAGCCATAACTGGGCCAGAACTAATCCAAGAGACAATGGAAAAGTGGTCACCATCAAAGACAGACTGAAGGCTGCATAATACCAGCAAAAGAGTTTGTATAATCTTAAAAGAAGACCAATGAAATTCACATTGGGTGAACACCTTATATAAGGGTCTCACTAATGAAAGAATCATTAGATCCAGTAAAGTTGAAAAAGTGAATTCTCGGTACATAGGACCATTCAAAATTCTAGACAGATTGGCACATTGACTTACAGAATAGCATTGCCACCGGATATGTGTAGAATCCGCAATGTATTCCACAAGTCCAAACTAAGGAAATACACCTGGAATCCAATCCATGTTATGGAAATTGAACCACTCATGATCAAAGTTAACATATGGGAAGAGCTGAAATATGAAGATGTCTCTCCTCATATTGTGGACACCAAGGAGGACCAAGTACAGAGAAGACATGTCATTCCCTACATCAAGGTGCAATGGTCAAACCACACATAACAAGAAAACTACTTGGGATTTTGAAGAGAAAATGCTCAAACAATATCCCTACCTTTTCCAAGGTCAAGCCGACTCAAGTTTCGAGACGAAACTTCCAATAAGGAGGGAGGGATGTGAGAACCCAAATTTTTGGGCATATAATTAATTAAATATAGACATGTATAAGAATTTATTTTCGAGTTATAATAAATTCGAAAATATTAAATAATACATGGTATTGGAAATTACAAGCCAATAAATACATGAAATTCAAAATTCAGTACAAATCATGTATTAATTTCGAAATAAGGCTGGATATAAATCAAATTGGAATGAAATATTACATACAAGGCAGCTTTTCTCAACAAAGAATCATATCAATAAATATGGAATACATATCTCGATAATTAAGGAATAATTATCTCGCAATTTTGGAAGGAAAATCAATTGGTTTATGGCAGGATTCTCACCAAGCACCTATAAATACCCCCTAAGCCTTCAAAAAAGTTCACCCATCATTCTAGCAAGCAATTTTCGAAATTTTCTCTCACAAGTGCTCCCAAGAATTTTCGAAATTTTTGTTCTCCAAAATTCTGCTGCAGTCATCAAAATTCTGTCGAAGTTCAGAAATTTGTTTCTCTCTCCCGGGTGCCTGGAATCCGATCTCTACCGTTCAGAATGCACTTTCATATGTTTTGAACAACATATCCAAATTTCAGTAAAATCCAACGGTTAGTTTTTTGTTTGTAGTCTTCGCAAGAAAACTGCTCATATTCTAGGCGAGAACTACATACCAACGGTTTTTCGTCCATGAACATGTTAAAACGACTTCCAAACCCGATCTCCACCGTTCATAATTTATTTGACGTATATATGAACGTACGGTCTAATTTGAGACCGATCCAACGGTTCAATAAGGTACAAGGAATTTTACAAGGTGACTGATTTTTCGGTAGATGTGCTGTTGCGGTTTCGAAGCATGATTCTTCTCTGGTTTCTGAGTTCTTCACGTTTTCTTCCAGTCTAAGGTAAGTGGGCTGTTTTAAATATTTAAACTTCCAGAGTATGTATGTGATTCGTTTTGTTGTTTTAAAAATACGGTCGAGCACCGTCGTTTTGCCTATACGTTTTTATGAAATTTTTGTACGATTATGTTTGGCACTGTGAGGATTCCCTGAAAATGGGTGGAATTCCAACATATGGCCTTTAACGGTGGGATAGAACCGTTTTATGGCCTCGTCCTCTTAGAGGATTAAAACTTAGGGACTGACGTCAGTAAACCATGAAAGGTGAAAAATCGCAGTGTTGTTATGATATGAGTATGATGTTACGATTATGAAAAGCATGCTTGTATTTATATGTGGTTTTCGAAAATGTTGTAAAAATGTTATGTTGTGTTCGATATCCCCCCACTTACTGAGTATTTCCCAAAATACTCACCCCTTACTTCCTCCCCACCCAGATAAGAACGAAGAGCAAATAGGATGAAGATGAGTAAGAGCAGATCTTGGGATGGTAGAAGATCCCGAGTTATTTCAGAAGTTTAAAGCTTAGTTTATGTTTATCGCTTCCGTACTATTAAAACATTGTTAATCAGTTTATTTTGGTATCTAAGCTGTAAAGACGATTCTTTTGTTGATTATGAGAAATAAACTGGTTTTGATATATACTGTACTGCAAGGCTTGTTGTTTGACGATTATGTGATTGTTGAGCAACGCCGGTGTCGACTAACCCCGGTCTCGGCACGTGACACCCAGACATTCGAATGTAAATGTTATTGGAACAAAATGGATATTTAAAAATAAAACAGATGAATCCGGTAACATTATTCGAAATAAGGCGTAGCTCAAGGGTATACACAGGTTGAGGGGGTGGATTTTGATGAAACCTTCGCACATGTGGCACGAATGGAGGCTGTACGATTGTTCCTTGCTGTTGCATGTCATATACGTATTAAATTGTATCAAATGGATGTGAAAGTGCTTTCTTGAATGACATTTTGAATGAGAAAGCCTATGTCTGTCAACCTAAGGGATTTGAAGATCCTCACCCCATGGACCATGTCTACAAACTGAAAAATGCCCTGTATGGATTGAAACAGGCTCCACGGGCTTGGTACGACAAGTTAGCTGACCATCTTATAAACTTGGGTTTCAAACGAGGTGAGGCTGACAAAACTCTTTTCATTCAAAAATTGAAATATGATATCTTGATCTGTCAAGTGTATGTAGATGATATTATTTTCGGTGGGTCATCTCAAATACTTGTGAAAAAATTTGTGGACTGCATGTCTTCTCAATTCGAAATGAGCATTGTAGGAGAACTAAATTTCTTTCTTGGATTACAAGTTAAGCAATTGCATAATGGTATATTCTTGTGTCAGTCCAAGTATGCAATAAATTTGATCAAGAAGTTCTCTACCGATAGCTCAAAACATGTGAGAACACCTATGGGGTCGAGTGAAAAACTGTCTAAGGATGGTGTTGCCGAAAGTGTTGACAACACCTTGTATCGCAGCATCATTGGTAGTCTCCTGTACTTAACTGGTACTCGGCCCGATATCATGTTCAGTGTGTGCTTATGTGCTAGGTACTAAGCCGATCCGAAGATTTCGCACTTAAAAGCTCTGAAACGTATATTAAGATACATTGCAGGTACAGTGGAATTTGGTTTGTGGTACACTCATGACACGAACACAAACTTGGTAGGATTCTCTGACTGGGCAGGTGATTTAGGTGATAGAAAAAGCACCTCGGGAGGGTGTTTTATTTAGGAAATAATCTTGTATCTTGGGCAAGCAAGAAACAAAACTGTGTCTCCTTATCCACGGCTGAATCTGAATATGTGGCAGCTGCCAGTTGCTGTTGAAAACTTATGTGGATGAATCAAATGATTAATAATTACGGATTCCATTGTTAAATAATGATTGTGTATTGTGACAACTCTAGTGCCATAGACATTTCTAAGAACCCTGTTCAACATTCTCGAACTAAACACATAAATATAAGACATCATTTTATTCGAGACTTGGTTGAAAAATGTATTATTCGACTGGAGTTTGTCAGGACTGAAACCAACTGGCCGATATCTTCACAAAACCTTTGGACTTTCAGAGATTTTCTAATCTTCGGAAGTCTCTCAGCATGTGCGTACAATAATCACACACACATGTTGTCATCGGTGTTGCCAACACCGATGACAACACCATTTTTGCATGTCTATTTTTAGGATGCTAGGAATACTGCATAATCATAATCATCCTATTTATTTGTGTAAAGTCTAAATAGTGAAGGCAATTTCTGAAAGACATCTTCTGAGTGATTCATACTTCCAATCAATTGTCAAGGAGTAAATAATGCTCAATCCAGGGCACCAAGTACAGAGGATATTCATGAAATTCGTGATCTTGTCTAATGTGAAAGGTGACTTTGAAAATGTGAGCATAAGGAGAAAAATAGAAAAGAGGTAAATAAAAAAAATAGTTTAGAAGAAAATGGAAAAAGCTACCTAGAGGAGTCCATTGAAGACCGTTCTTCTAGTGTGGGAGCTACCACTTCTAAGTAAAAATAGTAAGGAAAAAGCTACATAGGGGAGTCCTTTGAAGACCGTTCTTCTAGTGTGGGAGCTACCATTTCTAAATCAAAAATTTTTATGGAAGATTGAATGAAACTCAGTGGTGTTGCCAGGAGGTGTTGCCAACACCAAGTTTAGACACCGCACAAAGTTGTACTCTGCCTGACACTTTGAAAAATCATCATATTGGAGGCATATGTAGGTCATGCATATTTTTTTCTTTCGTGAAATCATCATACACAGTGACATATCAGTACTGACTCATGATGGTTGATAAAAACTTTAATTGGCCATTTTGAAAAGAAGTGACTTCTTATGGATATGGGATGAACTCGAAGTGGCGTTGATTTGGCTGTTCTTTAAAATTTTTGTGACTCGAATTGTCATTTATTGGTAAATTAAGGGATAAAATTGTGAACTAGTCGTGGTAAATTTTAAAATGTTACCGTTTGGGTTAGAAATGGCTATCATGAAATTGTTTTACAGTTACTGTGCGTCGGCCTGTATGAAATTGTTACCATTAGGGCGTAGGGTTTTATTTACCTTTAACAATTAAACTCATGATAATTACATTTTCTAGCCTTCTCTGAATTTTTAAAAATTACGCATTATTGTCCCTTCTGTTCTCCCTGAGTTATTCGCCATTGCTCTTGTAATTCACTTGTCTATCGTATCACATGGCTAATAATTCATTTGATCCCCAGGATATTCGCAATGAAATGGCGGCTAGTCACAGTGTTCCTCCTCCAGAAACAACACCGCCTACAACACCATTCTCTGAGACCCCGCCTGAAAATCCATTACAGATAGTGGTTGGTGCCCTCGAGCCGACTCCACTGGAGGAAATTGCTCCAAGAAAACTGGGAAATCCTTGGGATGCAGACAATCCTCCGGATCATGATGCGTATCGGTGGGCATTTCCCCCACAACCTCCAAGTTATCGACGGCGATCAAAACGGCAAGCAGGGTATAGCCCTAATTTTGATGAACCGAAGAACCCAGAATGGCCACATGCTTTACTCTCGATCCAGACTTTTCATCGGGAGATGACTCCAATGATGAAAATTTTGTGTTGGTCGCTCGAAAGCGGCCTACTCTCTCGAAGAGGTCATCTGCTTCCACCTCTACCTCTGCCACTCCGCATGCCAAATCTCCTGACCATCCTCCAGAGGTAAGTTTTACTTTGGATGAAGAACAATCGCTGGCTGATTTTCTTAACAGCTTACGCAAATCAAAGAAGAGACAAGAATCTGCTAATAAAGTTGGTAATATTGAACCTGAGACCCTCGAAAAGAGACTATCAGACTCCGAGACTGACTACAAAAAATCTGAGGATGTTTCTGATCAAGCATTTGGGGCTGAGGAAACTGTTGAAGGTGTTAAGCCCCGTGTTGAGCCAGGTGCTGACAACACGGATTTGGATGACTACAATATTACCTCTTCCTTCTCCTCGAAGTTCTATACTGAGACGGCTGTGGCTCAATGGTATCTATACGCAGATTGAGTTCCACTGTCAACTCAGTGCTGCCCTATGCACGAAGACCAGTCCTCGAATTCTACTGCAATTTGGTCAGCAGTGTTGGTAATAGAAGATCTGCTAAGTATGGAAGGGTATTTGTCCGTGACACCATATATGATTTCTCTCCCTACACCATAAACGAGTTCTACAACACTCTCACTCCTGAAAATGAGGATGCTCTCCCGCACATTGATGATATTACTTCTGAACCCACAGGGGGCCTCATCACTGAATTCCCTAGTCTCCCAAGCGCCTTGCTGCGGCCAATCTGACCTCGTTTTACTCTGTTCTACACAAAAATGCTATTCAAAATTGGACTCCCTCTTCCAACACCACTGTGGTCACTTGATGTGGGGGCCTGCGCTCCTGATTAATATTTAATGACCAAACAACCAGGATTTATTAATGTAAACAGCGAAAGCGATTAAAATTTTCCATTTTGGGCCTACAGAAATTTCGGCATGACCTATTCGTAAATAGGACATCCCAAAACTTCATTCAAAACATCACAACTAATATTTATATACTTGAAATAAAGTCACAACATCAATTCACAGCCTATAGCCGCACTGGCCAGGACTAAACACATATAGAGTCGACAAGGCTCGATCACACAGCTATCAATTCAAAACATCGTAAAAATAACAGTACAGCTACACGGGGCATCTCTCCGGTAAATGTATGACTCCATAATGTAGTATACATATATATCTGGGAACTCTCATCCATGACTTGACTACTGGACACCTCTACCTGACGTTCCACCAGAAGCGTCAAATCTTCCTGGATAACCTGCTATGGCATAAAAAACAACCACAACATAAAAAGAAACGAGGGGTCAGGCCCCAGTACGACGAACCAGTAATATTACGAAAAATATAACTGACATGAAATAAAATCAAGTAAAATGCCATGAATGCAATGCAATGCAATGCGTGTCGGTAACAACAAAATAATGGATATCAAGAGGAGTCCAAATGAAACGCATCAGCAACAAGAACAGTGGCCACCAGTGCCAGGACTGCAGCGACGTAATAGCATGCCGCCGCTCATCTATTCACGTAGCATCGAGGGTTCGGTAGCGACCCGGTCAGTCCTCGAGCAGTCATCAGGAGAGTGCTATCCTATCACTCGTTCCATCGATAAGATGTCAGGAGTGATCTATCCTATCACGTACTCCATAGATGACGCAACATCTCAACAGATCAGCAATGATAGCAATCAACGGAGTCAAGGCTCGAAATGCTATGTATCAACTCAAATAAATGCATGAATGCAATCACGTATTCACAGAAGCACATAAAGCAAACCACGACTCATTACAAAGTACTTAACTTCATTCCACATCATTATAGATGTCATAATAAAACGGTTCATACGTACCTCAACTGAACCCTTAATTTGCCACTGAAATTTCTTAAGGATTTCTCGAATAATCCAATCATGTGGCAAATAATACATTCCATATCAAGTTCAATTTATTTTTTCAATATTCACTAATTTAGCCTAAAAATTCCAAAAATTCATAATTTAGGCTTTCATATTTCTAAATTCATATACGACAATTCTATAGCATCGAAACACCTAAGTATTGAACACTAAAATTCGAAAATCCAATTACATAACTCTGAGTTTTCGAAATTAATCCAAATAAATTCCGAAACTCTGGTAGATACCTCTAATCGGCTCAATTCTTGTACCTACAATCAATAATATAACAATTATCAATATTGGTACCAAATTTAACCCAACAAAAATACAGCCACTTTGCTGGAATCATGATTTGTACCTCAATATATATACCAAAATGAAGCCTATGACATAGGGAACAAAACCCCTCAGTCAATTTCCGAATTCCAGTGACGTACGGGCGGCAATTCGACGGAGAAAGGGAAGACGGGTTTTCGAAAAGTGTCAAGAAACCCTTCAATATGGGTACCAAAACGTAGCTCTCGACGAGAGGATTCCGAATATGTATTTACTTAAATTTTTGGACGATTGGAACGGCTACAACCGAAGAATGAAAATCGAAATGGAAGAAGAAAGAGAAAGCTCGATGCTTCTTTTCATTTCTTTTTCTTTTTTTATATTAATTACTAAATGGGCTGGGCTTTAAGGCTAACGGGCTGGGCTTGGGGAATTTGGGCTCTCACATTCTCTCCTACTAATAAAAGATTTCGTCCTCGAAATCTAGCATACACAACATTTATACAAAAGTGATTTATAAATATTTACCACTGATAGTACATAGGGAAATCAGAATACATGGAATAATTTATTACATTTTCAAACAAGTGAGGCCATTTCTGACGCATCTTAGCCTCTAATTCCCATGTAGCTTCTTCTCTCCCATGTCTACTCCATTGCACCATAACCAGTGGAATCGTCTTATTCCTGAGTTTCTTTTCTTTACGATCAAGAATTTGCACTGGATGCTCAACGTAGCAAAAGGAACTATCCAACTCCACCTCATCAGTCCTCAAGACATGAGAAGGATCCGGCTCGTACTTTCGTAACATAGATATATGAAACACATCATGTATCGCAGAAAAACTCTGCGGCAAGTCTAAACGATAAGCCAACGTGCCAATCCTCTCAACAATCGCATATGGACCAATATAACACGGAGCTAGCTTCCCGTTGCGCCCAAATCGCATAGTACCACGAAACAGTGATACTTTCAAGAAAACCTGAATCGCCAACCTGAAATTCTAAAGGCCTACGCCTTTTATTAGCATAACTGGCTTGACGATCCTGAGCTGCTTTCATTCTTTTCCTGATCATTTCAACCTTCTCTTTCATTTCTAGTATAAATTCTGACATTGACATCTGTCTTTCTCCTACATCTTCCCAGCATATCGGAGATCTACACTTTCTACCGTACAAGGCTTCAAATGGTGCCATCCCGATGGTTGCTTGGAAGCTGTTATTGTAAGAGAATTCGACAAGTGACAATGACTCCTGCCAACCACCACTAAAATCCATCACGACTGCTCGCAACATATCCTCGGGTGTCTGAATGGTCCTCTCTGACTGACCATCTGTCTGTGGGTGATATGAAGTACTCATTGCCAACTTTGAACCCAAAGCTGATTGTAAACTACCCCAAAACTTCGAAGCAAACCTGGGATCACGATCTGATACTATGGTTACAGGCACACCATGCAATCTCACTAATGATCAATGTACATTTTTGCCATTTTCTTATAAGTACAAGTACGATCATAAGGAATAAAATGAGCTGATTTGGATAATCTATCCACAATCACCCAAATCGCATCGCAACCACGATTAGAACGAGGTAGGTGTGTCACAAAATCCATAGCAATGTGCTCCCAATTCCACTGTGGCACTTCCAGACTATGTAACATACCACCAGGTCTCATTCTCTCAGCTTTAATCTGTTGGCACATTAAACATTTAGCTACAAATTCAGAAATCTCTTTCCTCATACCTTCCCACCAGTAATGAGATTTCAAGATATGATACATCTTTCTGATTCCAAGATGAACACTGTGTCGACTACAATGAGCTTCACGAAGTATAGATTCTTTCAAATCTATCAAATTCGGAACCACAAGTCTACCATTATAACGCAGATATCCATCTGAAGCAACACTGAACTTTTCTGATTGACCTGTCTGAGTCAATTCTTTCAATCTATGAACATACGGATCAGTTCTCTGCGCTGCTTTGATTTTAGAAACAATCTGTGGTTCAACTTGAATAGATGAAACTATAAAGTAGTCGCCCTTAGACTGATAAGTCCATCCTGAAGTTCCCAAATGTTCATGAACCTTTGAAATAGTCAAAGATGCCAACATTTTAGGTTGAACTTTTCTGCTCAGAGCATCTGCAACTTGATTCATTCGCCCTGGCTGGTACTGAATCTCACAATCAAAGTCTTTTAGTAATTCCAACCATCGACGTTGTCTCATGTTCAAGTCAGACTGTGTGAAAAGATACTTCAGACTCTTGTGATCAGAATAAATCACAAATTGTTGTCCGTACAGATAATGACGCCATATCTTCAATGCAAACACAATGACAGCTAACTCCAAATCATGAACTGGATATCGAGTCTCATGTGACTTCAACTGACGAGAAGCATAAGCAATCACTCGTCCATGTTGCATCAAAACACAACCCAGTCTATTTAGAGAAGCATCTGTACAGAAAACAAATCCACCTGAGCCTAAAGGCAAAGCTAGCACTGGAGATGTGGTCAAATTTTCTTTCAAAGTTCGAAAACTAGACTCACATTCTGCAGTCCATACAAAACGTCGATCTTTCTGTGTCAACTAGGTCATAGGCCTAGCTATTCTAGAAAATCTTTCAATGAAACGCCTATAGTACCCAGCTAATCCCAAAAAGCTTCGAATTTCAGACACATTGGTTGGTTTAGAGGCCAATTGATAACAGCTTCAACTTTACTAGGATCAACAGATACTCCTTGTGCAGATATAACATGGCCTAAAAATAAAACTCTGTCCAACTAGAACTCACACTTAGAAAATTGGGCATACTGCGCTTCTCTGAGTTTTTGGAGAACTACTTTCAAATGTTTTTCGTGCTCTTTCTTTGACTTAGAGTAAATCAAGATGTCGTCAATAAAAACGATAACGAATTTATCTATGAATTCATTGAATACACGATTCATTAAATCCATAAACACCGCTGGAGCATTAGTCAAACCAAACGGCACAACTAGGAATTCATAGTGTCCATAACGTGTCCGAAACGCTGTCTTAGGAACATCTTCCTCTCGGACTCTGAGCTGATGATAGCCAGAACGAAGATCAATCTTGGAATACACAGATGTACCCTGCAACTGATCAAACAAGTCGTCAAAACGCGGCAGAGGATACTTATTCTTCATTGTAACCTGGTTCAACTGCCGATAATCGACGCACATTATCATTGTTCCGTCTTCTTTACAAACAATACTGGAGCTCCCCAAGGTGACATACTGGGTCTGATATAGCCTTTTTCTAGTAAATCCTGAAGCTGTTCTTTGATTTCTTTCAACTCTGACGGAGCTAATCGATATGGTGCTCTAGAGATAGGATTTGTCTCTGGCATCAATTCAATTCTAAGATCTATTTTCCTTTGAGGCGGAAAACCCGGAATCTCATCGGGAAATACATCAGGAAAATCTTTGACAACAGGAATGTCTGAAACTTTCAATAGTTCTTCCCGTGTTGTATCAAGAGCATAGATAAAAAATCCTTCATTGCCGATTGACAACAACCTAAACATTTCCATTGCAGATACTAATGGAATTCGAGAATGTGAATCATAACCAAAAAAATTCCATTTGCTGCCATAATACGGTCTAAATCTGACAACTCCATGGAAACAATCCACAGTAGCTCGATAATTCGTCAACACATCCATACCCAGAATACAGTCAAATCAGTCATGGTTAATTTGATTAGATTTGTTATCATAATATTACCCTCAAATCTAATCACACAGTTCAAAACTATCTCCCGGGACATCAAATATACACCGACAGGAGTAGCAATTGACACAGTATCCAACAAAGGAATAGTAGCAATCTCATGCTCATCAATAAATACAGCAGATAAAAATGAATGAGATGCTCCTGTGTCTATCAATATGCGTTCAGGATAGTCAAAAACATAATAAATTCCTGCAATCACTCCTCCTGGTGCATCCTGGGCCTGGTCCTGAGTCAAAGCATGGACTTGGGCTTGCTGTGGCCCTGGAAATGGCTGCTGAATAGGACCTTTAGGAGGTGGGTAGCTCGATTGCTGAAACGATTGGGTAGGAGCATATTGTCTAAAGACTGGTTCACGGAAAACTTGACCAAACAGTTGTGGCTAGGAACTGCTGTCTTTGGGCATTGGGGCACACTTTAGCAAAATGCCCAACTTGACCACATATATAGCAAGACCCCTGAACACCTATACACTGTGAACTAAAATGTCTCCCACCACAGCGATCACAATGCACAGTGCTAGACGACCCAACAGAACCTCCTCCTCGTGCACTTCCTGAACTGGAAGAGCTGGATTGAGACTTCTTTTAGAATTGCTTTTCTTTTGCCTTGTACCTCTGCTGTTTGGGTTGTTGGTATGACTGTACAGGCTGATATGGAGGTAGATCCATTGGCATTGACATAATACTCCCAGCTCCCTGAGAAACAGTTGATGGACCTGGCTGTGGCTCTCCTCTGAGCAAACTTGCTTCAATTTTCTTCGCCTTTTCCACTGCTTGAATATATGTATTAGGCGCTCCAGTAATTACCAAAGTATGAACAGTCCGCTGCAACCCGTGCAGAAAACGTGATAGTTTAGCCTGATCATTCCTGGCAACATGTGGAACATAGGGCAAAAGAGCAGAAAACTGTGAAGCATATTCCACCACTGATTTGTTTCCCTGCACCAACTGATTGAACTCTTCTTCTTTAGCAGCATAATATGATGGTGGTGCATATTCTTGGGTAAAGCGAGCATGAAAAGCATCCCAAGTAATAAGTTCACTAGAGTCCTTCATTGCTTCCTCTGTGGCTTCCCAACAGAGTTGTGCTCGGTCTTTCAGTTGGTAGATGGCAAGCTTCAATCTTATATCTTGGGAATACTCCAACAAATTAAATAGATGAGTTATACTTTTCAGCCAGCTTGCTGCTTTTTCTCTGCTCTCGTTGCCAAAGAATTTGAAGGACGTAATTCTTGGAACTGAGAAATTATTAACTGCATTCCTCCAACTTTCTGTGTCAGCTGTTCCACTTCTTGCTCAATCGCTACTTGTCTAGCTCCAGGTCTTTCAGGTCAAAGGGTTTCTTGGTTCACTTCTTCTTCAACATTTTGAGCGACTTGTTTTCGAGGTCGACCACGTCTACCTCTAATGATATCTGCAAGTCCTCGAACATTTTGTGCCTCAGATTTTTGCGCTATTTCTTTTCCTTTTCTACATCTTCCTCCAGGTGCCATTCTGCAAGACACGAGGATTAAATCCACAGGCAGATAACAGGTAAAAGAAAGTTATAGGCAATTTCTAAACTACATACCATGCTTAATCAGCTAGTCGTTCTAACGCAAGTAAAGAAAATCAAACCAATTAATTCAAATAAGAGCAAATAGTCAAACACAAGCAAAATCATGTTATTTGTGTCTAGACTCAAGTGTCCTAGACTCTAATTCGAGCATATCTCAGTTACGCTCTGATACCAACTGTGGGGGCCCGTGCTCCTAATTAATATTTAATGACCAAACAACCAGGATTTATTAATGTAAACAGCGAAAACGATTAAAATTTTCCATTTTGGGCCTACAGAAAATTCGGCATGACCTATTCGTAAATAGGACATCCCAAAATTTCATTCAAAACATCACAACTAATATTTATATACTCGAAATAAAGTCACAACATCAATTCACAGCCTATAGCCGCACTGGCCAGGACTAAACACATATAGAGTCGACAAGGCTCGATCACACAGCTATCAATTCAAAACATCGTAAAAATAACAGTACAGCTACACGGGGCATCTCCTCGGTAAATGTATGACTCCATAATGTAGTATACATATATATCTGGGAACTCTCAACCATGACTCGACTACTGGACACCTCTACCTGACGCTCCACCAGAAGCGTCAAATCCTCATGGATAACCTGCTATGGCATAAAAAACAACCACAACATAAAAAGAAACGAGGGGTCAGGCCCCAGTACGACGAACCAGTAATATTACGACAAATATAACTGACATGAAATAAAATCAAGTAAAATGTCATGAATGCAATGCAATGCAATGCGTGTCGGTAACAACAAAATAATATATACCAAGAGGATTCCAAATGAAACGCATCAGCAACAAGAACAGTGGCCACCCGTCCCAGGACTGCAGCAACATAATAGCATGCCGCCGCTCATCCATGCACGTAGCATCGAGGGTCCGGTAGCGACCCGGTCAGTCCTCGAGCAGTCATCAGGAGAGTGCTATCCTATCACTCGTTCCATCGATAAGATGTCAGGAGTGATCTATCCTATCACGCACTCCATAGATGACGCAACATCTCAACAGATCAGCAATGATAGCAATCAACGGAGTCAAGGATCGAAATGCTATGTATCAACTCAAATAAATGCATGAATGCAATCACATATTCACAGAAGCACATAAAGCAAACCACGACTCATTACAAAGTACTTAACGTCATTTCACATCATTATAGATGCCATAATAAAACGGTTCATACGTACCTCAACTGAACCCTTAATTTACCACTGAAATTTCTTAAGGATTTCTCGAATAATCCAATCCTGTGACAAATAATACATTTCATATCAAGTTCAATTTATTTTTTCAATATTCACTAATTTAGCCTAAAAATTCCAAAAATTCATAATCTAGGCTTTCATATTTCTAAATTCATATACGACAATTCTATAGCATCGAAACACCTAATTATTGAACACTAAAATTCGAAAATCCAATTACATAACTCTGATTTTTCGAAATTAATCCAAATAAATTCCGAAACTCTGGTAGATACCTCTAATCGGCTCAATTCTTGTACCTACAATCAATAATATAACAATTATCAATATTGGTACCAAATTTAACCCAACAAAAATACAGCCACTTTGCTGGAATCATGATTTGTACCTCAATATATGTACCAAAATGAAGCCTATGACATAGGGAACAAAACCCCTCAGTCAATTTCCGAATTCCGGTGACGTACGGGCGGCAATTCGACGGAGAAAGGGAAGACGGGTTTTCGAAAAGTGTCGAGAAACCCTTCAATATGGGTACCAAAACGTAGCTCTCGACTGAGAGGATTCCGAATATGTATTTACTTAAATTTTTGGACGATTGGAAGCGGCTACAACCGAAGAATGAAAATCGAAATGGAAGAAGAAAGAGAAAGCTCGGCTGATGGAGATTCACGATGCTTCTTTTCATTTCTTTTTTCTTTTTTTTATATTAATTACTAAATGGGCTGGGACTTTAAGGCTAACGGGCTGGGCTTGGGGAATTTGGGCTCTCACACTTGACCACAAGCAGTTACTCTCTTCACCATTGGAACAGGGCGTAACTTCAATTTTGGACAGCTGGTATTCACCACTGTTCTTCAATTTGCGGAAGGTGGATTGAAATCGACGAAGCTCCCATTTTCTTCCTTGATTTTTGGGATTCTGGAATCCCAGACTTTGTCTCTGATACTGAGGACCAGTTGATCGACATAGGAGAACCATTGAAAATTGCCACAGTATATTTTAAAGGGAAAAGAGTAGTTGATCTTCCTTGGTCTGCAACAGGTGCTCCACCACATACTACCCACACTGCTCCCTCCTCGGTTCCTCCGACCACTACCAGTGTTGCTCCTGATGTTGCACCTGGTGTTGGCAACACTGCATCTGAAGACTATGTCGTATTGATGGTTCCCGAGGTCCATGCCCAAATCGCCTTCGGTTTTCAACAGATTCAACAAGCTCGTGACACCATTGCATATGCCAACACACAGATAACCCAATCCAATGCCACAATCGCATATTATGAGAATCTGATTGCGGATTATCGATTGCTCCTCGAGGTGGGCGTGCATTCTGGTCAAAAAGGGGGAGTTGTTTCACCAGGACCCGAAGCTGGCCCCTCGACTGGTGATAATGGAGATGACACTGATGATTGAGCTGATTAGACTACTTAACGCTTACTTTTCTTATCCTTTGTTCGTGCTTTATGTTTGTTTTTATTGTTATTTCATATGTGCTAATGAAGTAATTAACTCGAGGTTAAGCATTGTAATCTTACAAGAATATTTAGATACGTGTTGTGGCAAGTGCTGACAACACGGTCCACAACATCCCACTGCACAAACTTGTCAAATTCAGGGGGAGATGAAATTTAGGGGGAGATGAGATTTACAACGCAGGGGGAGTCGTGTCACAGTCGTCATCGTTGGAAGTTTCGTCCAGAAATGCAAAAAAGGGAGAGATTGAAAGGAATATTTTATTCCTAATTAAAATTGAGATTGTATTTCGATTTTGCACTCCTAGCCAAAACTGATAGATTTGCTTTCCTTGATATAGTGAATCCTTTTATTAGGATTTACTTAATTAATTTAGGAATCTATCTATAAGATATAGTGTAGTTACCCTTGGATTAGAGTTTGATTCCTATTAAACTCTTCTTTCCTTGTTTATAGGTGGGAAGGATCTATGAAGATCTAGGTCAAAGAAAGGGACTATATATAAGTGGGAAAATTATCATTAAAGTTTTAGAGAAGCAGGAAGATACGCTGACGGCTACAGAGCTTTGCTGAGGGAGATTCAGGTTTCGAAGATTTGCAACAAGAGCAAGAGTGGTCTGCCGATCTTGTGACAGTGTTGCCGATTGGTGTTGCCAACACTCGAAGAACAACACTGACGCAGAGTGTTGGACGAAGAGTGGTTTCGTTTGGTTTTAAGCAACACGCTTTTGTTTCATGCATCTAGTTTTTATGTGTTTTATTTTGATGCATTTAAATTCCTTGGAGTGTCAAGGAATCTTGTTTTGGTATTCTCACTAGTATTGTTTTGGTGTAAACGATTTACATAATTTTTCTAGTGAATTTTTACCATGAGACATCGCACAAGTATTTGTACTTGTGCATAATTTAAATCTGGTGTTTAATTATTAAAATTATATCTAAGTTAAATTACAAATTTCCGCTGTTGTGTTGTGTGCTGGTGTTGTCAACATCGAGCACAACACCCAATTCTGATATATTAATTTTAATATTAATTTTTTGTTAATTTATGCGCAACAATTCTTTCAAACTGATTGTTATTATTCCAACATAGCAAGATGTCATCATCTTAAAGCTTTGATAGGGTAAACTGATTCAAAATATGAACCAACAAACTCCTCTGATTAATTAGAAACAACAAATTGTTTAGTCCAATATTCCTCCAGCCCCATATTCCTTCGTCACCCATATAACAATAATGTCCTCATCTTGTGAGCTAGTATCGAGAAAACACAAGCAGTCATCCGAAATTCCCAAGTTTCCAAAAGCTACTGGATCTAGTGGCGGTGGAGGTGGAGAAAAGGGCGTAAATGATTCAGCTTCAAGATCGAAACACGACATTAACATGTTGGCTGACTCGCAATAATCTTGTAAAGACCCGTGAAGATTTCCGTTCAGGAACAAGTCAAAGGAAAGGTGATAATGTCCGAATGGTGGGCCTGGTTCAATACTTCTCCATGACCTTGTCCCAACTGTATACCAAACACTCGTAGTTTTGAATACCCGAACATGGCCTGCTTGGTGATCTTCTGAATGCCTATGGACACTTCAAATTTGTATGTAATTTTGTTCAAATTTATTATACATAGGAACATGCAATCACGTCATTTGAAACTCGACATTTAATTACAGTAAATTCTAAATATAATACCACGTTCGTTGATATGAAATTTGATCTCATTTGATTTTATATATGCATGATTAATCGTGTTATACTATATTGTAGGTTTCGGCTTCACATATCATTTTGTGTCCATTTTTTGTTACATAATATTGCATGAATACCCTGTTAATTTAGTATGTTCTTAACAATAAATTTTAACTATTAAGTATATTATTTATTTCATCGTTATAAAACTAGAATACCATAATTAAACAAAATATTTTCAAATAAAATCATATATACGCACATTCTATACATAATATTCATTCGGTGACTAGTTTTTTAAAAGCATAACACAACGTCGTTGTCCAAAGAAAATAATTATGCTTTGTCGGAATTTTAAAAAAAAAATAGAAAGAAGAAAGAGAAGAACAAGGAGAAGTGCCCACAATTATGGAATTTTAAAGAAACGGATTTGAAGTCTTACATCACGTAAATATATCTATTGAGTGTTGGAGATTTAATAAAATAAATCTATAAATCATGTGATTAAATCCGTATATCACAACACGTCAAGAATTAATGTCGAATTATCATAAAATATAAATAACAGTAAACACGTACCAGAATTCATTGATTGATCTAACGTCAGAGTTATGGATCTTCCAAGTCAACATATAATCGACCACCTTATTCTTTTCTTTGATGAGAGAAGCTGGAGAGAGATCTAGAATATGTGCGTCGTATATATTTCGTGTTGTAAAGTTGAGAAGAACGTGATGAACGCCTTGAATCATGCTTTGAATTTGTTGATCTTCAATTTGATGAAGAACAAGATCTTTTTGAATTTGGATGAATTTGAGGAAGGACACGATGAACACCTTGAATCACGCCTTGAACTTCGTTAATCTTCTTGAGTTTGAAGAGCTTGAATTCTTCTCTAATTCTTTGCCTTATATGTTGTGTTTTTCTTGACCCTCCGCCTCCCTATTTATAGTCGAATGATGCAAATTCTTTCCATTTTCATTTGATGAAGTGTCATAATTTGATTGGTCTCTTATTATTTATTTGGTGATTTCTTTCCGTTAATCATAATATTTGATTTCAAATACTAAAAAAATTAGTATTCTTTTCCATCTTATGCAAGATTGGATTTTAATACTAAAATGTTAGTATTTTCTTCTATTTAGTACAAGATTGCAACCTTGATTTAAAATATTGATTTGCTCACAAAATATATTAAAATATCAATTAACTATTTATTTTTTGTAGGAATCTAATATCACAATAAATAGAATTTTTTTTAAATTTAATATTATTTTGTGTTTGCCATAGTTTCATGGTCAACAAATTTAATTGTCTACGTTATTGTAATTATATCATATTATTATAGGCAATAATACAAAAAAAAATTAGTTATCATATTGGATATCTTAATCTAGAGACTCAATTATATTTTATATTTGATCATAATTTTGATATCATCTGAAATTTAGTGGAAAAAATGGTAACGCCATACACGCATGCATGTCTGAACTCCAATGTAAAAAAAAAATTTGTTTAAAAAGATTATTGTAGATTTTTTTGAATTTTGTAAAGAAAAAATTCGCAATTATTTTTCATAAAAATTCGCAAATACTACTTAAATATCTTCGAATACGCAACCAAAGCTCATCACTAGGCCCGGGGAATAAAGATATATTCAGGTTATATAATCTTATCCAGAGGAGTGTACCTACATATTATCAAAGTTGACCAAAGATTTTGCCAAAGTCAAAAATGAGAAATTTTACATTGTTCAAGGTATTATAACTAGGAAATAGCAATATGGACACACACATTTTTTTTATATTTATATTTTATTGCGAATTTAATTAGGTCTTGATAATTAATTTATTCAAAGCCTAAATATTACGACACTACAAAAAAATAGTTGTTTTAGAACCGGTTATATTGAAGCGGTTAGTCAAGCACACCGAATGCACGGTGTTAGAAGCGGTTCTTCGTTATCCGATTCAATAGAGATTTTGTAGAAGCGGTTATATTTGACCGCTTCCATTTAGTGAATTAAGAAGCGGTTATTTGGATGTGGTTAATGAACCACAGCAAAATAGGAAGGGTTTAGAAGCGGTTAGATAATATCCGCTTTAATAGAATTTCATTCGAAGCGGCTTAGTTTAACCGTTTCTATTTAGTGCATTCAGAATCGGTTTATTCAATCGGTTTATTAATCGCACCTAATGCGTGTATGGTTTTAGAAGTGGTTATTTATTATCCGCTTCAATAGAATTTCATACGAAGCAGTTAACTAAATTATACCGTCTTTATTTAATTTAGTGAATTCCGAAGCGGTTCGTAATTAACGTTTGTAAAGCTTTATGTTGAAGCGGTTGCAACCGCTCTTAAAACTAATACATAAGCAGAATTTCATGCTAATTTAAACAAAACGTAAGTAGAATTTATTTTAAACAAAACGTAATCAGAGTTTTATTTTGAAGCGGTGGAGAAGCGATCAAATCATTTTAAAAAACATTAGCGAAATTTCATGCTAATTTAAACATTTACCTCACATATTTCATTGATTCGGTCGGCGGCCACCAAATCCACATTGGAATTGTGCTTGTCATTTTTAGGTAATTTCCCAACTTATTTAGAAAAATTAATCAATTTTGTTTTTCTTGAAATCCTTATTTTTTTAGATTATATTGTGTTCCATTGCTAGATTAATCAAGAGTGAGGTTGATAGATATATTGTCAGTTTTGGCCCATATTTTAATTTTTGATGTTTTAGATTATTAAATTTTTTATATAAATGATTTTTGAATACATTCAAAACAAGTTTAAACATATGTATTTAATATGTTTGTTGAAATGACTAAAAGAAAAGGTGTTCGAAATTTTATTTCCTCACATACCTATATGTTGAACTATTTTGTGTGTTAGGATTGTACAATAGTGAAATTGATTATGTTTGAGTTATATTATAGGTTCAAACAATGAAGTCATGGATGGATTATCCTCGTGGCAGTCTTGAGTATCAGGTGGGAATCCGAAATTTTTTACGTTATGCATTTGCTAACACGACTGATGAAGTCACGAAACCGTGTCCTTGTCGTAAATGCATCAACTCATTGAATCATGATCGTGAGACAGTATATGAACATTTGATGATAAATGATATTTTACAAGATTATCGAGTTTATCCTGGGAAAAAAAATTTATATCATTAATCTTTTGCAATCTTGAACAAAGTTTCGTGAATATTTTCATGCATAGGACGAAGATTTAAATCGAACGTAATGTTATTTTTTTTTGGATTTTACCTCTTATAGCTTTTTTTTCCTTAGTTGATTTTATTACATATTTGATGAAGAAACATAAATATCTCATGAATTGCTTGAAGTTTTAAGAAATAATATGCCACTGTCGTGGGAGCCGCCATCCTTGTCGTTTGCTTGTTGTATGATTGGGTTGCCTCATGACTTCTTTACAAATTTAGAAATATCAGTACATTTTTTATTCATCCAACCCTAAAGATGAAAGACAAAATTCCAACCAGATGGAAATCAAAATAAAAAAAGAAAATAGTCAGTCTAGTTCTTTACGTTATTATTTTTTTTCTTTATTACTCCTATAATCTATCAAAATTATGTTTTAGTCTTGTAACATTGTTTTTTATTGGTTCTTAATTTTATTTTTTTTTTTAAATCCCCCTCCCTTTTTTGGTCTACAGATAACACACACGTAAGCGTTTGATTAACTAAAGAGTATTGGTGTCCAACGGTATAGCTGAGTTGGTAAGATTTGTAGTGACATGAGAAGTTATTTTTCGACATCACATTATTGATCTTCGTGTAGAACATATTTTTCACTAAAATATTGTTAGGATATGCTATGTGGTCGATGTTTGCAGTCATCTCCCTTATATCCTTGCATACTCATACACATCTCTCGATTTATTATTCTATCTGGGTCAAGTAGTCTCTTATCCATATAAAGGGGTTTCTCATTCATGGTAAATGTGTGTATATATATATATATAGTTAAAGAAAAAACACAAGAGAGTATCGGGATATAATGAACATCAATCACGTTGGAAGGCCTTCCATGTGATTAAACTAAATCTCGTGAAAACCCAATTCTTTCACTGATCTCGCGGGCCCAAGTCAATAAAACGTTTGGCTCCTTATAGTAACAATATCGTTGGGCCATAATTAAAAAGGACTATCCAAACACTTGTACAAAGAAGCCCAGTTTCTCGGCCAACAGAAATCCGGTCCTCTTTAATCGACAGTTTTTCTTTCGAGGAAAAAAAATTACCCACCTCTACAGTTACGTCAACGACTAATACTATCTCGAATAGCATTATCGACCGCCGCCGCCACTGTCACCATTATATATACTATCATGACAAGGACGACATCTATTACTATTATCACTGTCCTACAAATGCCATTACTATCAATACTAATATCGGTTGTTTTATTAATCATCCGGGATACACTGGACCTTGCTTCTTGGTCCTTTCTAGATGTAAACACTTTGTCCACTAGCCACGTGTGCATGGCCAATTTCGTTCCATTTATTTATTCGCCTCGATCCATCTTATTTCATGTTATCGGAATAAAAAATAAAATTTTTTATTATACAGATAGGTTCTGCACTGCGTTATTAATTAATTAAATTAAACGTAGCGGGCCTTTAATGGGTTTTTTTTTAAAAAAATATTATAAATTAATAAAATAGTTATAAAAATATAGCAAATTGGGAGGATTTGTAAAAATATAACAATCCGGGACAGTTCATATTTTTTTATTTTTTTTTTAAAAAAAATAAGGAAAAGAAAGTGGGGCACGGATTTTTTTTTAAAAAAAATATAAGGGAGATCGGCGACGGTTTATGAAAAACCGTCGCTATTGGCGAAGATTTGGAAGACGCCGTCGCTATTCGCGTCGGTTTAAACAACAACCGTCGCTAAAGTAAATCATTGAATTACTGCCACGGATTCTGAGAAGACGTGTCCCATTTTCTTTCTTCAAGTAGAAATGCGGGTATTCTTTTTATCATCGTCAAAAATAATTGTTCCTCATATTCATTCTCGCAACTTATTTTTTTCATTCGATTTATATGTGCAAAATCAATCTTTTCTACTTCGATCATATATTAATATTATTTGTTGATTTTATCGTCCATTTCATTTGAAGAGATACGAATATGTAATGTTTAATTTCGTTGATAATATTATAATTATATATTAAGAAATAATTTTTTTGTGTAATTTTTTTTATAATACTTGTTTTTTATCTCATATATTAGCATCGTCCGTTGATATTATTACAAGTTTCGTATAATTACGTTTGAGAGAATAATTTAATTAATTTTCTAATATTTTGTTTGTATTATTTATATTATATTAATGTAATTATAATTTTGTTCACTAACATTATATGATTAGAGATAATTTAGTTAAATATCATATTTTTAATATTAATCGCGATGCTAAAAAATAGTTTGATATAATATTATATCTACAATAATTATATTTAATTTACGTGATATAATATTATATCTACAATAATTAAAAAATTTAATTAATATACTTATTTTAATTACAATAATTAAATTACTTGATATAATATTATATTTACAATAATTACAATAATTACAATAGTTATATTTAATTTACGTGATATAATATTATATCTACAACAATTACAATAAATACAATAATTATAATATTAATTGTTTTATTGGAATTAAAATATGTATATAAATTACGGATTTTATATTTACGTGAAATTTTATGTATATTATATGTATAATTATAGTATTAATTGCATTATAAATTACGGAGGTTAAAAATACGTGAAATTTTAAAACTTATTCTCAATATACTTTAAAAACGTAACAAAATACTTTATAATTTCATTAGTATTAATTACACTAATATTAACTCATTCTTATATTAAAATAAATTATTTATATTAAAATTACTTCTTAATATATAATTATAATATTATCAACGAAATTAAACATTACCTTTTCGTATATCTTCAAATTAAATGGACCATAAATTCAACAAATAATATTATTATATGATCGAAGTAAAAAAGATGGATTTTGCACATATAAATCGAATGAAAAAAATAAGTTACGAGAATGAATATGAGGAACAATTATTTTCGACGATGATGGAAAAAATACCCGCATTTCTACTTGAAGAAAGAAAACACACGGGAGTTAAACGTCTTCTCAGAATCAGTGGCAGGAATTCACGGATTTACTTTAGCGACGGTGGTTGCTTAAACCGTCGCATATAGCGACGGATGTTTCTTAACCGTCGCGAGTAGCGACGGTGTTATATAAACCGTCGCTGATTTACCTTATATATTTTTTAAAAGATCCGTGCCCCACTTTCTTTTTTTTCTAAAAAAAATAATAATAAATATGAATCCGGGACAGTAAGTCCGGATTGTTATATTTTTACAAATCTCCCCAATTTGGTATATTTTTACAAAAAAAAATAATAATAAATATGAATCCGGGACAGTAAGTCCCGGATTGTTATATTTTTACAAATCTCCCCAATTTGGTATATTTTTACAATTATTTTATTAATTTATAATATTTAAAAAAAAAACCCCCTCAATTAATTGACATATGATTGACCATGAGTTGCAACTGCAATGTCAACAAAATATATATTATTAAATATAGTGGACATATATGTCTGTGTGGTTTGTAAATTACTATGTATATACAAGGTTTTGTTCAATGTATATCTGAAATAATAATGGCAATGAGTGTTGGAAATTGGAATTAAATTTAAATTTTGAATGAAAATCATGCGTCATGAAAATCACGAATGTGAGAATATATTTTGACTCTCCACATTTTTGAGTTAGTCATGGTTCATAATTGTGGAAGTATGTTGCCTCTTTTTCGCTCGCAAGTGCACGGTTGTCGAGTTTTAATATATTTGAGTAAAGTATCGTTCTCACGAGGAGTGTGTATGTAAAAATATATCAGTGCTTGTAATTAAAATAGTCACGACTTTATTTAGAAAAATCAATCAACCGGTTGGTTTGCTGAAAATTAATTAATCGCAAATAAATATTAATATAATCACCGAATCGAGAAAATGTCAATGAGATAAAATATCTAGATGAGTAGATTTTCACGATAATTATTCCCGGTTGAATTATTATTCATGAATTCCAATTATTTAATGGCCAATAACACTTAATTATTTTATTCCTCTTTCCCAAGCCACGTATAAATTGTAACATTCAAACTTCGATCCAAATAACCCTAATAAGAATCTAAGTTTAATTGATATATGTAAACAATGTGTCTCTAATGATCTATAATCCTAGTACCTCTCCCGAGTTGACAGAAAACAAACAAAGTATTGGGTAATAATTCTTGTATATACTTCGTATAGTGCCTGTACATTAGCATATACTCTACTTTTCAACAAAACCGGAAACAAATCTTCCTAATAATGAAAGTAACAAATGAACTCCTAAAATCTCTCTAATACAATCCAGAAAAATATGTACACAAATATACAATATTCTAGGAAATCTTCCAACAATCCCCCTCGAGCTGCCTTGAATATATGACTCATAGCAAGCTTGCCAACCAAATTTTCAAACTGTGCTTTGGGGAAATATATCAGCCACTTGACTTGTAGTAGGCATATAAGGCATGCATAATACACCATTGTCAATTTTTTCCTTGATAAAATGCTTATCCACTTCTACATGTTTTATTTTGTCATGTAGAACTGGATTATGAGCTATAGAAATAGTCGCTTTGTTGTCATAATAGACTTCAATTGGTCTTAGTATGAGAATCTTCAGCTCTTCCAAAAACCTCTTTATCCATGCAGTTCGCAAAGATCATGTGTAACAGACCGAAATTCTGCTTCGGCACTACTTCTTTCAACGACATTCTGTTTTTTGCTTTTCTTACCTAGGATGCGTCCATCCAAAGTCTCCATGAACAAATTCCTTGATGAATGTTCCAGCCTGTTTGAGAAACAATCATCAATACAAATGGCAAGTCAAATTTTTTGGGAAGGTGGAAATTCATGATTGTTTTTCCCATATATTTTTATTTACGTGAGCTTTGAGCATACCTTAGAAATATTATCACTTTTTCACCAACCACATGTGCATCTATATCTGAAATCCAAATATTATGTAGTCTCTGGAGTCCGGACAAAGATCCCATTTCAGGTCTATTCTCTGCAACAATAAATCAGATTAAAGAAAAGGAGCACAGAGATTTTAGATTCATACTGCAGAAGACCAGAACATATTATTGGCATGGTCTTCACCAATTTGCATAACGTAGATCCAACAATTACTGAAACTTCCTTGATATAAACTCTTATATACGAGCCAACTGGTACAGAGTCAGTTGTGTCTTGCTCCATACCAAGACTTTTTGCAAGAGCATGCTTTTGCGTTCTTGAAAAGTTATCAAATGCAAAAATTCTGGAATACTCAGGTGGCAGAGATTCCTACAAAGTTATAAAAGTCCTAAGAGATATTACCAACAAAGATCCAGGACAGTGCAATTAACTTTACTGAACATACTTTGGGGTCCCACGAAGAGGTTCTGAAAGATTTGACACCTCTGTACTTGGAAAATCTTTTTCGAGCTGGGACATCTAATGGAGTATCGACTTCATCAGGAAACTCTGTATTGTAAAAATATAGATGCAATTAGCAACCAAATGAGAATTAGATGGGTTTTGGGTTTCAGTAAACAGGAACTAGAGAAGAAAATCAAAATTCAAATACAATTGCAACTAGAGAAGAAAATCAAAATTCAAATACAATTTGAATGAAAATCATGCGTCATGAAAATCATGAATGTGAGAATGTATTTTGACTCTCCACATTTTTGAGTTAGTTATGGTTCATAATTGTGGAAGTATGTTGTCTCTTTTTCGCTCGCAAGTGCACGGTTGTCGAGTTTTAATATATTTGAGTAAAGTATCGTTCTCACGAGGAATGTGTATGTAAATATATATCAGTGCTTGTAATTAAAATAGTCACGATTTTATTTAGAAAAATCAATCAACCGGTTGGTTTGCTGAAAATTAATTAATCGCAAATAAATATTAATATAATCACCGAATCGAGAAAATATCAATGAGATAAAATATCTAGATGAGTAGATTTTCACGATAATTATTCCCGGTTGAATTATTATTCATGAATTCCAGTTATTTAATGGCCAATAACACTTAATTGTTTTATTCCCCTTTCCCAAGTCACGTATAAATTGTACCATTCAAACTTCGATCCAAATAACCCTAATAAGAATCTAAGTTTAATTGATATATGTAAACAATGTGTCTCTAATGATCTATAATCCTAGTACCTCTCCCGAGTTGTAGAATCAATCAGAGAACATACAATTTATGTCCAGTAAATTGCAGTCGAATAAAAACAAAGAAACACAATTAAACCAAAAAAAAATTCAATCATATAAACAACCACGTCAAATCATCGTCACACAAAGCAACATCATCTTCTAGATTGAAAAATTAGTTCATAACAAAATCTAAACAAAAACAAAACATGTTCGAAGATTTAGATATCGCAACACAAGAAATTAACACAAGCTGAAGATTAGATGACAAATCAAAAGTAGCGTCTCTGTCCCCAGATTTGTCGTTCTTCGTCTTCGTGATCGATCTTCGCACTCCAGATCTTCGTCTCGTGCGTCCTCTCGTCTCTCGTGTGTTTTTCCTATCCAAAAATGGCTCCCCTTTTCTGAAAACCTATTTCTTTCGTTTATCCTCTTATACGGGCCGTAACGAAAGCCCAGTTGTGTGTTCTCGCCGCCATCAGCGCCGGGCGCTGGCGCCCGTTCCTCGAAGGTGTGGTGCCGGGCAGCGCCTAGGCGCTTCTCTCTCGGCAGGGTAGCACCGTGGCGCTACACTTGTAGCGCTGCGACGCTTATCTTTCGAACACAGGGGTGATGCGACGCTTCTTTTCTCTTGTGACTTCTTAGCACTGCAGCGCTAGTTCTTTGGCGCTGCGGCTCTAGTCTATCAACTTTTCGACATCAAAATTGTCCCTAATCATCATCAATCATCCAATAGTGGTTTATTTCTTGCACGACACAAAAACAACATATACCAAACGTAATTCTGTTCGAAACTAACATAATCAAATGAATTATCATATAAATTAAGTGCAATTCTTGCACTTATCAAAGTGTCTTTTGACTTTCCACATTCTTGAGTTAATTGGAGACTTTTGCATCTTCACGTTCTTGACTTAATTGCAATATTAACTGAGTTAATTAATCTTGTATGATTTTTTATGTTCATTTTAGAATTTATAAATAGTGTGTTCATTTCTTCCGTACATATATAAAAATAAATTTTTTACAAGCACGCTCAAGATTTCACTCAAACATCCTCTTGCATTTCATATTTTTAGCTTTTAATTTGGTATCTGATAAGTTTTAATGATAAATTGAAGTTACGTTTTCAGTTCGTCGGTGTTGTTACTTCATGATAAGTTGCTGAATGGTTTTGTCGTTGTAAATTGGGAAATAGTTGTTTGTCCTGATTCTCGAAATACCTTCGGAGGAGACAAATCTGTTTTAAAGAAATCATGATTCGTACAGATCATAATTTGATTTACTGGTTTTTTTTTTTTGTTTTTTTACATACTCGATATTTATACTTTTAGTTGTATATTGCTTTTGTTCAGTGATATATATATACACACACACGATCATATTTTCGTTCACCATTCTATAGTTGTTTTCATATTTTGAATTTTAGCATTTTGACAAAGAGAGTTGATTGTTGCAAAATAATATTGTTTTGTTTTTAAAAAAAATTAAGGGGTAAATACTATCAAATTTATAAATAATTAGATTAAATTTGTCTCTATGTGATTCGAAGGCCGACCAAAACTCTTGTCCACAGCAATTGGCTATTATGCTATAATTAGCATAACATATATCGTCAAAATAAATAATTTCGTACGATAAGCATATGGTTATGAATGAAAAAATGGTGTTGCACTAGCAGTGTGTTTGACAACCAGGATTTGTGATGATTTCATGGGATTTAGAATTGTATTTGGAAATTCAAGTATTTGAAATTCCATTTGGTGTTTGGTTTAAAATTTAAAAATGATATTTACAAATACATTTCTTGTTTGAAGAAAAAAAGATTCAAATTTGGAATTTTAAAATTTTACTATAATATCCTTAGAAATCATATAAACATAAACAACCCAAATAAGTTTAGAAATTAATACTTTTCTCTAGTATTTGTGTTTTAAATTCAAAAATTAATTATTATTTATTAATGATAGTGCACATAAAATAATAATTAAAAAATCATCAAACAATTTCAAACTCTAACATAAAATTAATTGTTAAACGTAAAAAGAGGTTTTGGTAATTACTATAATTTTTATTATATTAATCAGTAAATAACACACGAAACTTATAAAATTTAAATGAAATCTTTCAACTTTTAAAAAAAATTAAAAGGAAAAAAAAAAGCCTTAAACATGTAGAAACTTTTGGTGGAGAATGATTTGTTGATGAGAATGACGTGTTGGATAAAAAAGTAATTGTATGTTTTTAAAATCCAAATTCTAACAAATCTTATCAAATTTGATGGGATTTGGATATACTCATTGAAATCCCATAAAATTCTAAACAAATCCGAATCTTTTTTTTTTGAATCACCTTGCCAAACAGTAAAAAAAGGATTTTGAAATCCAAATCCCATGAAATCCTCTCAAATCGTGGTTGCTAAACACATGGTAAGGGTCTAACATAGGGGTGGGAAAAAATACCGAAATACCGAAATACCGAGATACCGTACCGAAAATGTTTTCGGTATACCGACATTTTTCCGGTATACCGACAAAATTTTCGGTGTCGATACGGTACCGGTATGAACTTTTTCGTACCGAAAATTCACCGAATTTTTCGGTATCGGTATGGAAAAATTTCATACCGATATTTTCGGTATGATATAAGATATCGTAGTTCGGTACGATATACCGTACCGTACTCACTCCTAGTCTAACAGCTCATCACTTCTAATTTAAAGTAAAGAAATTCCAATGCTATAGTTTAAAAAAAAATGAAACATTAATTTTTTTTAGAATTGTTTCCTAGATTAAAAATTGAGTAAGTCTCTTATAAGACAATATAATAAATCTTTATTCAAGAGAAATTCTGCACATATTTACAATAAAAAATAATACTTTTGTCATAAAAAATAATATCTTTTATGAGTCACTCAAATAAAATATATGTATCATAAAATTATTTCACAATAGTTTTTGTGTTAAAGATTTAAGTTTTCTATTTTTACAATTTTCTATATAATTTGAGAGAAAATAATTTGGATAAGTAAAATATATATAATATTGGCTTCGTAATATTTTTAATTTAATTTGTCTTTTTCAATTATATAGATTTTCGTACTTAAATAAATATATTTTATGATTGTGATATACATCTATTAAATGAGTACAACTATTTAAAAATTGAAATAAAAATAAAATAAGAAATCTTTTTTTTTACAAAATATGAATTTAGAAATCGATACCGTAATAACTTGACTCGTTATCAAACTGGCTTCCTCTGTTCTCCTCCTCAGTGGGACCAAGAATAGATTCACAGAACCACAGAAATTGATCTCTCGCTGCTACCGATCCCGGCTAACGCTTCTCTCTACATTCTTCGCAGACAACGCATATTGTTTGTTCCTTAATTTCTTCGAAAATATTAGCAGTGGTAAGATGAAAGAAATGATGGGAGTGATAAGCAGCAGGTGTTCTCACACTTCTCACATCACAGAGATCATTATCACAAGCTTTTTCCGTCACAAAATTTGCATCTCCTGCTAGTTTGGCCAATCCACAAGCCTAGCGCCGGTGAAGGGCCTGCGAATTTTTTTCTTCTCAGGGTAGAATTAAGTAAAATCAGCGGAACCGATCGATTGCAAAAGTGGCAGATTCTTGAAATTTTCATACTTGTTCTGTATTGTTGCTGTTCTATGTAAAAAAAAAGTATATCTAATATAGAAATGATGATGGGTAGGGGGACGATATGTGGTGGTGATGGTGGCCATGCTCCGAATCAGAAGCAGAAAGTCAAGATTTCTTCTCTTGATCAGCCTTTTGATTCAATTTTTACGTCTGCTTCTTCAAATCCTTTTACCGGTACGTTTTTATTGATTTTTGGTAGCAAATTAACTTCGTTGACTTTTGTTGAATCCACTTGTCCAAAGGTGGAGCTAATGAATTTTATGCTTTTTAACAACTTATACGTGGTGATTGATACGATATGATTTTTTTTTTGTTGGAAAAAATGAAGTGAAATATTGAACCTTCAAATGGATTGAGTCACCCCCTAGTCCCCGTGTCAGGATTCGCAGCCTACTCTAAGGCATAGTTTGGTATACTTATAACTAGATGATTAATAAGTTATCATCATTCATCCCATGTTTGGTTCATTTTTTAATAGCCCATAAAAATTGGATGGACCCGTGATAATGGTGGTTCAGTATGGAGAAGACATCCCTCTAATGTGTTGAGATATCTACATGATAAATAATAAATTCTATGAAATGACATTATTGCCCTCATTTCTCAAGCATTGAGATTTAAATTAGTTTTAGATATTTCTTCGAAAAAAAATTGCTATTGATATTGTGTTATAATATACATAATTTATATAATTTTAAAAATATATTTTTGTTATTAAAATTTAAAACTAAATAGTTATTATTAAAATGAATCTATACTGTGCCTAAAAGTATCGCATAAGATGCTAACATTCTTTTTTCTCCCTTGAGCTTGCTTTGATTTTACTTCATTTTTATTGTTGAAATTGTTTTAGTTGAGATGTGATTCTTGGAGCAGCAAGAGCGACCAATAGAGGCTGTGCTAGGAAACATAATGTTGCCAGTTGGTGAAATTCGTATTTTTTATGAACATAATGAAAATTTGAGGATAACTTTCTTTTGAGCCTCCGTTTTATTCACACCCCGTAGTCATTGTTGTTGCTGTTGTTTTCTTGATACGGGTCAATATATATTGCATTGCTGATTGAGTTCTGTTTCAGGCTCAGGTGCCATGGTTAATTTTGGAGCTTTTAGTGTAAACATGTCTGGAAACTTGTGTTGTCGATCTTTCGAACGAAGAGATAAGTGGAGATGAGTATTTGGATGAGTATTTCAATAATCCTGAGAAGAAGAGGCACCTTACAGTGGACCAAGTTCAGTTTCTTGAGAAGAGTTTTGAGGCTGAAAATAAACTCGAACCAGAAAGAAAGAACCAGCTCGCTGTAGAGCTCGGTTTACAGCCTCGACAGATTGCAATATGGTTCCAAAACCGCAGGGCTCGGTCGAGGGCAAAGAAATTAAAAACTGATTATGAGTCATTAAGCGAGAAATATAATTGCCTGAAAACCAATTACGATAACCTTCTCAAGGAGAATGAGAAACTCAATCTAGAGGTGATGATGCTCGATCAATTCTAAGCGTTCTTTATTTAAATGAGAAACGAAGAAGCTGAATTTCTGAGTAATTTATGCTCAAACATTGTTGTGTGTTGACTAGTTTGTCGTGCAGGTTTTTCACCTCAAAGAAAATCTTGATGCTAAAGAAAAGGAGAAGGAAAATTCGCAATAATTCACCCTGAAAGGACCATCTGAATCATGGATGGAAAAACCCATATCTGCTGCGGTCTCTAAAGACGAAGGATACACAGTGTTGGCAGTGGCATGCCTAAATGAACACCAAAGTGAAACCAGAAGTGATTCAAGTACCGATACAGATAGTTGGGCGGAGCCAGCATTTAAAATTACCTGGGGCTGGCTCCGTCCCATGCTGTATTTAATAAAATAAATAATTAACTAAAAAAATTAAAATAAAAAATATGTAAACATTGACTTCATGAAAATATAAACAAGAGTATTTAATATCTTCAAAAACATGAAGCTAAAACACTACTGAATATAAATTCGAAAATCTCATTTACATAATTCTAAATTTTTCCAAAATTCCTACAAAATTCCATAAATTCGCATTTATATTTTTTATAGCATCTAAACATCTAAATAATAAATAATCAACACTAAAAATCGACAATACTCAATATAAAATCTGAAAATTCGAAATAATGCTCAAATAAATTCTAAAAAATTATCAATATCATCAATCGGCTCAAAATAGTAACTACAATAAAAATTTTAATATATATCAATTATCGGAATTAAAAAAAAAAACCAAAATACCCAAATTTTGAAATACTGAAATCTGAAATTACCTATAAAATTCGAAATCTAACGAAGAACAACAAGAACGAGCGGTAGAAAGTCTAACATTAAGATTTTCTCATATTTTCGGTGAAAACGGCGATCAATGGGCGACGGCTGATTTCAAGACGACAAAGAAACTTCGAAAATTTGGTATTAAAAAAAGCTTATTCCGTGGACTTTTCGAATCTACAATCAATTTTTAAAACTGGCGACCGATTATAAAGTTACGGCAATTTGAAGTAGTCAAAATTGTGATGCTTTGAGAGAGAAAAATAGAGAAGTTAAAGAAGAAAAAAATATAGATTGGGGCTAATCAACAAATTTTTTAAAATAAAACATATTTATTTTTTTTAAAAAGAATTAGGGGGGGTTGGAGCCCAACCCAGCCCCCTTAGTGCCTCCGCCCCTGGTCTATGTTACAATAATGAGAGACACTCTTTGCTTTTTGAAACAGGTGATTCTTCTCAAGTGTTTGAACCTTTTTGAAACAGGTGATTCTTCTCAAATGTTTGAACCTGGTCGGACGGATTTTTCAAATGAATCTTTGAAACAAGCTTACGTCTCTCCAAAGAGCGAAGAAGGCTACTGCCATGGCCCCCGTGCAAAGTCATGGTTTCCTATCGAAGACCATGGCTTTAGCTTCTGGTGATATTGAGTTCCGCCTGGTGTATATGTTTTGTTTTCTTCAAGTTTTTTATTAGAGTTCGATCCAGTTCTAGTTGATCGTTCTTGGACTTGCTAGATGATCATGCATGCACAACTCGTTACTCACACCTCACACAAATTAAGTAAATGCAAGAGTATTTACGTGGTTAGGCGTAACTCGCCTACATCCATGGGAGGGCAACCAATATTATTGAACAAAATGGATTACAAGTACAGAGCATTTGAAACCAAAGAATACAAAGGAACGAAGCTAAAAACTCTATTATAAAGCTGTTGTTCCTTCCTCTCTTTTTCCCTCTTTCGAGTCCCTCTGTCACTTGTTGATTGTATGTGGAAGACTTCTTTTTTCGTGTTCTCTCTTTCCCCATTTATTTAACCGCATTGACTTCCATCGGTTGATTCCCAAGTTTGTTTCCCCTTGGTAGTTAGATTCCAACCAACCCATCAATTTACCCGGTGGTTCTGCTGGGCCCTTTTCCATGTGCCAACTTGAGAGACACCTTCACAAATCTCCACCTTGTCTCCAAGATTGGCTACTCTCCTTTTCCACCATTTATTATTCCTGTGGTACTGCATTGATCAAGGTCGAGCAATGTCTGAACTTGACCAAATGCAGTGGTTTTGTTAGCATATTTGCAGGGTTGTCTTCTGTTGCTATCGTTTCAAGTTTTATATTTCCCTTATAGATGATATCCCTTACATAATGCAACTTGACATCAATATGCTTTGAACGTTAATAGAATACCTGGTGCTTTGATAAGTGTATAGCACTTGGGTTATCACAGTTTACCATTACTATCCTTAATGAACTCCCAACTCTGCTATAAGGCCTTTTAACCAGATTGCCTCCTTAACAGCCTCTGTGATAGCTATGAACTCTGCCTCAGTTGTTGATAGGGCTACCACCGATTGAAGCGACGCTTTCCAGCTGATGGCAGTGCCATATAGTGTAAAAGCATATCCTGTTATGGATTTTGTAAGGTCCTGAAATTAATGATCCGGTAATTTTGGCATAATTAGAATAATTATTGAGTTGTAAATTAAAATAATTATTTATGCCAAATAATTTTTGTAGGTGTGTTAAAAATATGTATTTTAGAATATCGGAGAATTTAACGATATAAAATACATATAGAGTTTAAGTAACACACGGGAGCAAGATTAATGCAAAAATCGGGATAAAGGGGCATGAATACTACATTATATACATATACATATACATACACATAACTTATTTTATTGGAGAGAGAAGGAAGAAGCCAATTTTCCCAAACCCATTCCCGTAGCTTTCTTTTTTTTCTTCAAAATTTTCGTCACTTTCAGCACCTTCATTTTGGAGAGGTCATAACTTTACCGTCCGACGTCGAAATCACGAACGGTTTGAGGGGTTTTCTTCCTTACATCAGTAGCTTCGTTTTGAACCATGAATCGCTACTTTTGATGCTCGTTTCAGCCCCAATCGAACCCTGTTTCGGGACTGCTCCTGTTCGAGTTTCTTGTTCGATTTTAGGTGAGCTATTGCTTGGTTTTTCTTGATTCTTTGGAGGATATTGAGCAAGGATTTGAAGCTTAACTCTTACCTTGCTGTTCCTACGTTTTCCAGCTGGTTTTTAGTTCGGTTTTGGTCATGAATAGTGTTTCCGGCGTCATCTCCAGCGAGCATCACCTTGAAAACCGATAGCGAGTAGTTAAACTCCGATCTTGGTAAATTTTTGCTAATTCCAGCCTTTGTTTGATATATATATAGGCTGCTCGGGGTTGGGTTTTTAGCCATTTTGATTTAAATTGTTTTCGTCCTTCTAATAGCGTTCTATTGACGTATTTATAAGATAATTGTTGTAGGTTTGGTCATTGGAAATATTCGAGGTATAATTCGGCGAGCCTATTAATTATGTCGAATCAGTTTTGTGTTATATTGAAAGATATTATAGTATGGTTGTGTTATCGTTGGAATTAATCTAAAGATTATCGAGTTGATAATGATTGGAACGTAAATAATGATGAGTTGTGGAATTATTCGGTTTATTTTATTACTCTAGGTTGAGAGAGTTCAGCTGATCGTTCTTGAAGATCATTTTCGTGATATAGGTATCTTACAGTTCGGTAACATACGACGGTAAAACATAAATTATGTTTAAATGTCATTCTGTGTTGCACTGATCGTGTTTATGATTTGTTGACTGTTGTAATATGTTAAATGTCTTCGTTGTGATATATGTTTATTATTGTGATATATTATTGGCATTTAGCATAGGCATACTGTTGTGACATTCATGTTGAGCCCTATCGTTCTTGTTAGCCCATTGTTGATAACCGTTGTTATCTGGCACTGTTGTTTATCTCGGGATCATTGTGTGGCTGATAGGCCTATACACATGAGACCGTAGATGTGATTGAACAATCCTGTGGTTAGTTCAGCCTTTTGAGGTGAGCGCTGGGATTGTGTCATCTAGTTCGTTCTGTTGTGTCATCCTGTTATAGCGTATCAGCTGTATGGAGGCCGAGTCAGGGGTGTTATTCAGCACAGCTTGGCATACCTCGCATACTTGGCAGGGCGGTTTAGCTGCATGATGATGTAGCTCCCATGTGTTGTTGCTCGAGCATTATTCCGGTTGTTATCGTATCGTTTGTTGGCTCCTGTTATCCCGATTATTCGTTGAGCCTTTCATGCATTGCATATTACATTTTATTATATGATTATGCATGATTTATGTTATTGTTGTTTTTGTTGAAATGTTTCATACCAGAATCCTAACCTCAGTTGTTTACTGGGGGGCTGTTGTGGTTGCTATTGGGCACCATGGTAGATCTCCCGAGTCGTTTTGCAGCATCAGGCCGAGGTTCCGCCAGTGGAGCTCGGGATTGAGGTTGGATTGCTTGGTTCTGTTCAGTGGAGTCTCCCAGTTAGTCTAAATGTATTTCGTGAGTTTGTTCAGTCTTGTATTGTAGTTTATTTGCCGGGGATATGTCCCGTGTATCTGTAGTGATATTGGGTTGTTTTTTTTGTGATGTTTTGAGTCGACTCTGAGTTTCTTTTGATCTGGTGAGTAATTGGTAAGTTTTAATTTCTGCTTAGTCCTGGCCAGTGTGGCTATAGGTTGTTGACTTTGGTTTTGTTTTAATGACTCTAGTTGGAGTATAGTTTTATATAAAATACTGCTTGAGATTTCGGGATGTCCTATATACGGGGAGATCATGTCGAAATTTTTCTAGGCCCTGAGATCCGTTTTAAAATATTTTAAACCTTTTTCTGCTGCAGTTTTAAATCAAATCATTATTGTTTGATCATTAATTGTCATTAGAGTAAATGAGCATCACAGATTTTCTAGTATCTAAGTTTGCGTCAAAGTTTGAGTTCACATAACCTTCAAGTGGCTGTGATGTGTTTTCCTTTTGTCCTTGGAACATCAATCCAAGCTTAGAGGTTCCTCTCAAGTACCTCAATGTCCACTTTTAACTGTAACGTCCCGAAAATTTGAAGGTTTACGTGAACCACGTGCATGCAAATTATTAAATTTCTATGATATTTTATTAAATTGTTTTAAAGAATTAAATGCATGTTTATTTTATTAAATTGTGTTTAATTATTTTTATGTATTTTATGCATAATCATTGCATGATGGAATTTATTTCATGAAATTTTAAGAGTTCATGCATTAAAGATTTTTAAGTTTTCATTTCGCGCTCGAGCGAGGAACGGAGACAAGAGAATTTTCAGGAAAAAAATTATTTTACTACATGATTAGTTTTTATTAATTAATATAAGATGTTTTAAAAGGTATTATTCAAGAAGTGGGATTTATTGGATATTTGTATCCTACTGGATTTTATTTTTAACGGTACGCAAATTTTATCGAATCGGGGACTTTTTGAAAGTTCGGCTAATATTTTCAAAATCTTTCCAACACGAAATATTTTTCGGAAGTGCGTTTGGATTTAATAAGCCTACTTTTAAGTTTGTTGGGATTAAAACTCTTTTCAAACCCTTAATTATTATATTAAGGCCCATTAATCATTTAATTAACCAACTAATTATTATAAAGTAAAATTTAAAAATCCCGTAACCCCCCACGCTGTCGATATACGTTTCCTCTCCATTCAAATTCCCTCTCCAATCGGTTTTAACACCCAACCAGCCGACACCATTCAGCATTACCAACTCTCCTCTCGGTTTTCAACACTCCAACAGCTGAAAGAATCGGTGGTTCACTTGTTTTTGCAAAGAAAGCTTCATCCGGGTTTCCTCTCATCATCGCTCCAAACATCATAAGGCACGCTTTGTATATCCATTTCTGCATCGAATACGCTGAAATATATGTATGTGCATGTGTTTATCTCGATCTTTCGTTTGCTTATGTTGTCCATCGAAAATTTGACATGAAACTTGCATGGTTTGATTAAATGCTCACGTTTCTGAATATTTGTGCAAGGGGCTGCTGATCTAAGGTCTTAAGGGGCTGTTTATGTCATGTTCTTGAAGTTCACGGACTGTTCTCGTGGCTTAGTGTAGTAGGTATCCAAGTAGACGCTAGGGCCGAGAGATTGGTTGAGAGATTGGCTTGTTTCGCTTGTGGTTCGGTGATAGGATGGGGCTGACAGTGCAAGGGCCACTCCAAGGCCTGGACCAGATCCTGGTGGATCTGAGACGCGACTGGGAATGGCTCGAACTCTGCTGGGGCTGCTCGCATAGTCGGCCGATCGCGTTGAGTCGACACTAGTTCGGGTAGTGCGTTGACGGTTCGAGCGTGCGTGTCCAAGGTGAGGTGCGTGGGTCTGTTTCCGTGGCTCAAGCAGGTCCAACAGGGTCTAGTAAGGTGCTAGGAGTGAGCCATGGGTGTGTGGTTTAGGAAGAAACTCGATAATGGGAAGGATAGCTCGATCGAGATGCTTTCTTGGAAAGACCCGATAATCTTCGGGAGATGGGTGTGCAGCAGCTTATTCCTTGGATTGGCTTGGTTTAGGAGGTTCTTCATGGCCTTAAGGATGAGTCATAAAGGCTGACATGTGGTGGTAGGAGAGTGGACCGAAGGATTGAAGGGGTGGAGCCATGTGTTGGATGAATGGTGGTGCAAGTGGGAGTGGTCGAGATTTTTATTCATTTGTTGGACCATCAGCCGTAGCTTTAAGGGCATGAGGATAATATTTTAGGAACCATTATAGTATTTTTAAAATATGATAAAAAGTTGGGAAAAATTCGATTAAGTTTCGGTTTGATTCGGGTTAAAATCGGGACCCCGGTCAAAGTTTTAAAACGAAACGGTTTAGTTGTAAATGGGCTCGAGTTTACGTCTAGGAATGCTTTTAAAAATGTTTTGGGATATTTTAAAAACGATGAATGATGATTATCGATGAGCTGTTTTGACACGTCATGATTTTACACGACACGTTTATGTTACGTTTTTAAAGTTCATGAAAGATATGTTGAGTATGGTATTTTCCGCTGCTGTGTGCTATGTATATGTATTTGCTATTAACGGTGCAGTTGTGTTGAGTCTTTAGACTCACTAGGCGTGTGTGATGCAGATGAGCTTGATGCTGAGGAGACTGGAGGTGATGAACTCTGAGTAGGCAGCTCTAGTGCGGTGACATGACCCGAGGACCGCATGTTTTCCGCATTATGATTTACGAGTTTTGAGAGCATACGAACATTGTCCTACGTTGATGATTTTAAGATTTTTATACGTTTATGTTTACGTATGATTTTGGATGAGTTTGGTTATTTTAAACTGCGCTTTTTTTTACTGGCAAATAATAAGATCATTTTTAAATCTTATATTTTTCTGTAGAACGCATGCATGCGAAACATTTAAATGATATTTTGAAATGCGAGCTTTATATAAAAAAAATATATTTACGCATTTAAAAAAAAAGGTAGACGTTTCATTAACGCCTCCCAATCATTTTCTCCAGGATCAGCCATAAACTTGGAAATTTTGCTTATTGAATGTGCTAGGTCTGGTCGACTGTACACCATTCCATACATGATACTTCCCACCCCGCTTGAATACGGGATAGGCATCATTCTTTCCTTTTCCTCTGTACCTTATGGTGACTGTGCCATAGAGAGTTTAAAGTGTTGTCCTAGAGGTGTGCTTACTGTTTTAGCCTCATGCATATTGAATCGTTTAGCACTTTCTTTATGTGTGGTTCTTGGCATTTCCTTGTAATCTCCATTCCTAGGATTCTTTTGGCCTTCCCCAAGTCCTTCATTTCTAATTATGTGCCAAGCTGGTGTTTTAATGCTTGTATCTCCGACTTGCTCATACTTGCTATGAGCATATCATCAACATACAGTAGAAGGTAGGTCATCACATCAATTTTTTTCCTTTTAAAGTAGACACAGCTGTTGTAATAGCCTAGCCAGGTGTACGGTACGGTTTAAGTTTCGTTTGTTTATTGGATTATTTGGTTTGGATGTTAAGAGTTGTGTTTATGGGTTATAGTATGGTTGGTTATTATTGTTTTGTGGTATCGTTGATGTTCATTGATGGTGGTTGTTTTGTATCAGCGTTTCGGTTCGATTTTAGTTGCTTAAGATTTTGTCTTGGCCGTGACCAGACCGCACCCGCGCTCTGTGTAGGGACCGCACCCGCGGTATGCATTTGTGGATTTTGGTGGGTTTTGCCGAGAATACACCGCACCCGCGGTGTAGAGGACACCGCACCCGCGGTGAAGCACCGCACCCGCGGTATGTTTAGGACCGCACCCGCTGTGGGGACCCGGACGCTAATCATGTTCTTAATCATCATTGGGACTAATTAATCAATTATAAAACAGGGTCTAATTTTTTTTAAAATGCGGAACGTAGTGAAATATATCATATATACATCTCAGTATAAAAAGTACAAGTCTTGTACCACATACATTTATTCAACTAAGGTTTAACAGCTAATATCACGTGTCTAACCCTATCTCTAATCCAAGTCCGGAGCCTCCACTCTAATCACGATCTCTCTTCATCTTCTCAACCCTGAACCTGTCCCACCTGTTGTCATGCACACATACAAAACAAGACAACAGCCGGATAACTCCAGGTGAGAATAAATCCCAGTATAAACAATGTAAACATGCAATCATATAGAAACATATACAAAAGCATGTAACAGTTATCATCAACATGTAGCAAATCAACAAACATGAATGATATAAAACTGTAAATCAACTAGTCATCACAGACTCGACTCAAACAACGCGTCGTCTCAGACTCGACTCAACTCCAACCTAGGGATCCCAATGTCTGGATATTGATAATTATATCGAATCTCAGTCGATAGGAATGAATCAACCCTAAACGGCATCGATATAATTCATATATCCAGTGTCTGGGCGAAACAGCCGCAGAATTGACGAATCAGTCAAGGATTAAGCGAATCAGCTAATAATTAGACGAATCAGTCAGGGACTAGGCGAATCAGCCGATAGTCAGACGAATCAGCCGGTAACTTGGCGAATCAGCCAATGACTAGCGAATCAGCAGTCAATACATGCATACAGTAACTAGGCGAATCAGCCGATGACTAGCGAATCAGTAGTCAATACATGCAGTGGCTATAAATCAATAGACTACAAACATCAATCTCATCAATTACAAATGTCAATGTAATAAACTAAGTATGTGATTTAGAGAAACTCGAGTCAAACCTCACTCGAGTGGTGCAATCTCAACTCAACATTAGTTTATACCTTTCTTTCTGATACTCTGACTCTGTCGAAGTCTCGAACTCAAAGCCTGTCAATACTCAATCTGACAACAATATTGAGGGTACAATATCAATACACCACTCAATTAATACTGGATATAATCAGAATTTAATCAAATTCTGTTTCAACAACATACGTCATAATTTTAATATATACAGCACTACCATATCAGTCAGATATCAATTCTAACATCTCATATTTGATAACAATTCAATTCTGATATCAAATCTCAATCAACTCAACTCTGAAAATCATAACAATCACATATGGTATCTATTCTTCAGTCTGGTTTCGATTATACGATGTCTAACATGTCAAGAACATCATATATGAATCATATCAGATTCTGACAATACCATAATTCCAAATCATATCAAAACGTAGCAAAACTTACGTCCAGTTGTAGCCTACGTCGATAGGAACACAGTACCGAAGTCGGATTCAAAATCAGACGGACGGATCGAAATATAAAGGCGTAAGAATTTTCATAAGCCTTCCTCGTTCCTTTTCTTTGTTTCCTTCTTTTTGGAAGAATTGCAAGGTATATATATATATATATATATATATATATATATATATATATATATATATATATTCACACGTTGCATGTCCAAGATACGTGTCCCATTCTCCATGATTTTCAGTCGGCGCTGGGCGGTTATAAACTACCGCTCGGGCGCCGAACACTCTGCCCGGTACTCGGCTTGTTATCCATTGGCGCTCGGGCGGTAATTTTCTACCGCTCGGGCGCCACAGGTTCTGCCCGAATGGTATTTTTATTGAACACTGGCGCTCGGGCGGTAATTTTCTACCGCTCGGGCGCCACAGGTTCTGCCCGAATGGTATTTTTATTGAACATTGGCGCTCGGGCGGTCATTTCCTACCGCTTGGGCGCCAACAGTTCTGTCCAAACATTGTACTTTTCATATGTTTTGCCTAGTCTGGTCTCGGAATGGCCCGGCTATAATCACCTCAGTTCATAATCAATAAATCATCTCAGATTACATTAGTCAAATTCTCGGGCATTACACCCGCGGTCGTCATTTCCAGAATTTTTATTGTGTTGCCGAGAGCTTAGCGCACCCGCGGTAGAGGCTGGAGCGCACCCGCGGTAATGAACAGTAGGCGCGTGTTTTCGAGATTAAGTGATATAATTGGATGAGTTGACTTCATTTCTCTCATTTCTCTTTCCCCATTCTCGATTTCTCTCCTTAAGATTAGGGTTTTCCCTCATTTCTTTCATTTCCTACCTTTGATTCTTGCATCTTGGGAGATTATTGTGTTGAGATCTAAGTTCTTCTTGGTTCTAGGAAGCTAAGGTAAGCTTTTATTGTTGTTTATTCTTGGTTTTGAGGTGAGAGATGATATGGGTTTGTTGTTATTGTTGGTTTTATGGATTAATTGACATGGGTTTTTGGTTATTGAGTTGTTAATGGTGCTATATATGGTTTATTGTTGTAGGATTTGTTCCAAGAGTATAGAATCAAGTTTCAAGTGGTTGTAAGTGGAATTTCATTCTTTGTGCTCACATGATATTATATGGATGGTGTTCTAATGATTTTAAAGTGTTATTCCCTTCATTTGATTCATGGTTATGTATTGATACACTTGATATATATATTGGAGGCATTTTATGTCTCAATTATTGAAAAGGGAATACAAGAGATTAAAGCCTTCAAAGTGTTTGATGAAATGTCAAAGAGAGAGTTCAAAATGGATTTATGGATTGATAGATACATAGTCAGAGATTGCATGCAATTAGTTGATCAACGACCATAGGCTTATATTCCTCAGAGTTGTCGATTTATATCGATGGGATATAGGTACAGAGACAGAGATACTATATAGATATCAATCCAATACAGAGAAAAGAGAAATACCATCTTATTGTTATGTTATTGCTATATTATTCATGCTTCAAGAGTTGATGGTATTTATGTTTTTAAAGCTATGATTTTCAGAGTATGCTATGTTCATTGCTATGTAAGAGTTCCACTTGCTGAGTTTTATACTCATTTCAGTTTATTCATGTGATGCAGATCAGAGCGACGGACCAGGACGTTGATTGTGGGCCGGAGTCATATGCATATAGAGAAGGAAGTAGATGATATTTTGATTGCATTTTGGACATGATCATAGGAATGATATTTTGTATTTTTGTTATATCATTTGAATGATCATGTATTTATTTTGGATGCAAATGTTTTATGGAAATGTCTTTGAATCCTTCCTTCCTTCAAGAAAAATTTTAAATTCCGCTGTATTTTATTTAAACGGGTCAGAGGTGTCACAGCTGTCATAGCTGCTCCTTTTAAAGTTTATTCTCAGCATGAATTCATCGAATCGTTTATAACATTGCCTTGGGCTTTGTTTTAGTCCATAGAGTGATTTTTTCAGTAGGCACACTTTTGTTCAGACCCTTTTCCTTCTAATCCCTTTGGTTTATCCATATAGATGGTCTCTTCAAGCTCTCCATGTAGAAACGCTGTCTTTACATCGAGTTGCTCAAGTTCCATATCCACTTGAGTTACTAGGGCAAGTATAATCCTTATGGAACAATGCTTGACTACTAGGGAAAAGATCTCATTGAAGTATAGTCCTTCCATTTGGGTGTATCCCTTTGCAACTAGCCTGGCTTTGTACTTGAAATTTTTTGTCCCTTGCAAGGCTTCCTTTAGTTTGTATATCCATTTACACCCAAGCACTCTTTGCCCTTTTGGTCTATCCACTAGCTGCCATGTAATATTTTTCATTAGTAAATTTAGTTCCTCATCCATAGCAGCTTGCCAACTTCCCCTTTCTTTGCATGTGACAGCTTCCTCATAGCTTGATGGTTCCAAAAACTCCACCTCTTCAGCTACAATGAGAGAATACCATGTTAGGTCTGCATGTGCATACCTTTGTGGGGGTCTTACTTATCTTCTTGCTCTGTCTTTGGCTAGTGTATGTTCGAAGATCATGATTGGGTGGGTCATGTTCTACAATCTCCTCTTGAGTTTCCGTGTGTCCATCAGTTTCCTTTTGAGGTGATTTCTTGTTGATTGTTGGAAATTTGAATCAAATTTAGAGTTTGAATAAAAATTATGTATCATGAATGTGTGAGCGTCTTTTAGCTCTTCACATTCTTGAGTTAATTGTGGCTCATAATTGTAGAAATGTCTTTTGACTTTCCACATTCTTGAGTTAATTGAAGACTTTTGGCTCTTCATATTCTTGAGTTAATGGGAAGACTAATTGTGTTAATTAATCTTGCACGACTCTTGGTGTGCATTTTGGGGCTTATAAATAGTGTGCTTATTTCCTCATTTCAAATATACGAAAATCTTATCTCTTTCAAGTATTCTTTGCATTTCATATTGTTAACTTTTCATTTGGCTTCCATTAAATCTCGGTGATAAAGTAAAGTTATGTTTTCAGTTTGTCGTAGTAGTGTCTCATGCTAAATCACTGCTGGTTGTTCCGTTGTATCCAGGGAAACAGATGTCCGCTGAAACCTCGAAACACATACCGGAGGGGGAAAATCTGTTTTAAGGAAACTGTACACGCTACATGCATCGGTTTGGTTTTGATTTCCTTTGCACGATATTCTTACTGTAAATATCATACTTGTTTCGGTTACTGCTTTATCTTTACGAGTTCGTTTCTACACTACTGTTATTAGCATTGTTTCTAACAATCTCCACGTCAATTCGTGTTTCAAGTTGACTTGTTTTATCCATGGCAGTAGACTCATTTTCCAGTTTATAGCCCATCTTGGTTTCATCGAATGTGATATCCCTTGTATTTAAACACCTTGGTCCAGTGGCTTCTAAATTCCGTACCTTATATCCTTTAACTCCATCTGGATAACCTATAAGAATACACCTCAAGGCCCTTGCATCAAGTTTGCCTTGCTTGACATGTATGTATGCCAAGCAACCAAATACTCTAAGGTGTGAGTATTCTCCTGGAGTCTCTGTCCATAGTTCCGTTGGTGTTTTAAAATTTATTGCACTTGAGGGGCATGTATTGATTAGGTAACAAGCTGTATGGATGGCTTCTCCCCAAAATGATTTTGGAAGTCCTGCACTATAATCATGCATCTAACACGTTCTGGCAATGTGCGATTCATTCTTTCTGCTACCTCGTTCTGTTGTGGATTTCTAGCAGCTGTTCTATGTCTTGTAATCCCCTTCTCCCTGCATGTTTCCTTGAATGATTCTGAGAAGAATTCCAGCCCATTATCTGTGCGAAGGTGCTTGAGTTTTAGGTCCATTTTGTTTTCAGTAGCTTGCAGCCATTCTTTAAATCTCATAACAACTTCATCCTTTGATTTTAGTACATACACCCAAAGCCTCCTAGAATAATCGTCTACTATGGACATGAAATCCTTGCTCCTCCATGTGTTACTGTTTTTTATGGCCCCCATAGATCTGAATGGACATATTCTAGGGGCTTGATTGTCGTGTGTTTTCCTTGGCCGAACTGCACTTTCTTAGCCTTCCCTACTATACAATTCTCACAAAATTCCAGACCTTGAATTTTGTCTCCACACAACAAGTTTTCCTTGGACAATTTCATCAGTCCCTTTTCACTCACATGACCTAGCCTTTGGTGCCAAAGGCTTGCTTGATTTGCTTCATGTTGTGCCATAACAGTCCCTCCAATTACTGTATTTCCTTGGAGTACATACATGGAGTTCTTCTTGATGGCTTTCATGACAGCTAGTGATCCCTTCATTACTCTCATGGTCCCATTCTCGGATTTGAACATGAAACCATCACTGTCAAGTGTTCCTAGAGATATTAAATTTCTCTTCAATTCGGGAACATACCTTACTTGAGTGAGAAGTCTATCTTGTCCATCGTACATTCTTAATCTGATGAAACCTGAGCCTTTTATTCTGCATGGTTTATTATTTCCCAATAGCACTAGCCTTTCATCAGCCTCAATCATATTTTCAAACCATGATTTAGCTGGACACATGTGGGAAGTGCATCCCGAATCGAGAATCCAGTTAGTGTTGGGATCTTGATCCGAGATCATAAGGGCTTCAGCTGATTCATAACCATATGACGTTATGGCTGTTTCACCATTGGTGTTTGATCTGTCTTGAGGCTTCCTTTGCTTTTCAGGGCAATTTATTTTAAAACGTCCTTTGTGATGGCAATTGAAACACTTGTATTTGACCTGATTCTTGGGTCTTGATCTGTTCCTTGGACCTTTTTGCGTTCTTTTTTCTATTCTTCCTCAAACATGAAGCATTTCACCTTGGGGTTCTGTAGAGATTCGATGTTTCTTTTGAAGTTCCTTAGCTTGGATTGCTGATAAGACTTCATCCAGTGAGATTGATCTCTCTCTTCCATATAACATTGCTTTCTTGAAATTTTCAAACGTTTGTGGAAGGGAATTCAACAGAAATAGAGCTTTATCCTTGTAATGCCCGGGAATTTTGTTATTGTAATCTGATATGATTTGCTGATAATTGATGTGATTATAGACAGAAAGGATCAGTCCGGGAAAGACGAGAAAAGACACGACAAATGTGCGAGGACAGTACACCTCGCGCATATGCGCGAAGAGTGGGCGCGCATATGCGCGAGTTGTGCGGGAAGAGTTGTGCGTGACCAGAAGGTCTCGCGCATATGCGCGGCTTGTGTGCGTGCATATGCGCGAGCAGTCCAGTAGCAAAATATCCGGATAGAAATTCCGGCGCATATGCGCGGGGCTTGGGCGCGCTTATGCGCGCGGCATACAAAACGAAAAAGATCCATTTGTTCATGTTATGCGTGATATAATATATATATATATAAAATTCATTCTTCCCTCAGCATTCAGAAGAAAGAACTGAGCAACATCCTCTGAAAATCCCTTCAAACTCCATTTTGGTTAAAGATTTGATTGTACGGTATCCTCTTATCAGAACTCGAATCTGAACACAGTTCTGTAATTCTCTCATTGACAGCTACAACATGACGTAAGTTTCATTGATTTCTGATATGATTTGAAATTATGATATTGGAGGAATTATGATTTGCTTATTATGCGTCCTGGATATACTGATCAGTATAAAATTGAAGTTAGATCGAAAAATAGACTGTTTATGCAATTGTTATGATTTTCAGAATTTATGGATCGAGATTGTACAGATTGGAGATTATGATCTGTTATTGTTAAGATTATGAGTTGTATTGATATCGATTATGAGTTGTGGTATTATATCTGTGATGTTGAGATTGACAGGGTTATCGAGACTGTGTTGTTATGCCGTCGAAACATCAGTAAATTGATATTGATCAGATTCAGTATTGATTGAGATTGTACCGTTATGTCGTTGACATTGATCAGATTATGTCTTGATTTGAGTATTGATCAGAACAGGCCTTGAATTGAGTTGTATATTGATACTGTATTTCTCGATATGTCATTTCAGATTTGAGTGACATTGATAGCTTTGAATTCGAGACTTCGACTGTATCAGATCGACAGAACGAAAGGTATAAATCAATGTTGATCCGGGATTGCACAACTCGAGTTGGATTTGACTTGAGTTTCCCAAAATCACATACTTTGTTTTATTGCATTGATACTTTCAATTTACGAGATTGATATGCTTGGTCTATTGATTTATAGGCAGAACATGTATTGAGTTATAGGCAGATGTGCTTAGTATTTGGCGGAAGTGCCAAGGCGGATATGCCAAATATCTGGCGGAGATGCCAAGTCTTCGGCTGAGTCGCCAAGACATCGGACGTTTGCTCGTATCGATGTTGCTTAGGAGAAGAGCGACTCCTATCGCCGAGGTTCGATATAGAGAGGGCCAAAGTCCGTGAATAAGAACGTATCACCACCACGATCGGGAGAGTAGGTGGGTGTTATGTTCTTATTCAGATTGAGATCTCTAGATTAGGAAAGAGTCGAGTCAGAGTCTAAAAGTCACAGAGTGTGATTTACAGTTTTATATCGATATATGTTTCTGATTGTGATACATGTTATGTATATCTGTTTATATGAAATGCATGTATACTTTGTTTATACTGAGAATATAATTCTCACCGGAGTTATCCGGCTGTTGTCGTGTTTGTATGTGTGCATGACAACAGGTGAGACAGGATCAGGATCAAGAAGAGGATGAGAGATTACGGTTAGCGTGGAGATCCGGGCCCAGAAGTAGAGTAGGCTTCAGCACTTGATGTATAGCGACTGAACCCTAGTTGATAGGATGTATTTAGTACAAGACATGTACTTTCGTTTTGATATGTATATCAGACTGATTACGTTACATTTTCGCATTTGTATTTAAAAAAAAAAATTATGTCCCATATTTCTTAAGTGTTATATTGAATCTTAATAATTATTAAAAAGATGAATTAGCACCCGGGTCCCCACAATCCTCTTCTTCAAGCTTGATGTCAAGATTGTCTAAGTCATCCAAGATCTTGTTGAACTCATCAATCTGGTCTAAGATGTTTTTTTCCTCTCTGATCTTGAAGGAGTACAACCGCTGATTCATGTATAGACGATTGGCTAAAGGTTTTGTCATATACAACTTTTCTAACTTGTTCCATATCGCTTCTGCCGACTTCTCCTTCGATACTTCTCGAAGAACTTTATCCCCAAGGCTGAGAATTATCGTGATGTGAGCCTTCTCCAAGATTGATGCCTTTTATGTATCCTTTAGTATTGCTGACATATTCACTTCACCTCCCAATGCTTCGATCAATCCTTGTTGCACCAAGATTGCACGCATCTTGATCCTCCACAAGCCAAAGTTGTTTTTCCAAGAGAATTTCTCAATGTCGAATTTCAACGAACCCATTCTTCCCGATGTTCCCACAGACGGTGCCACTTGTTAGAGTTCGATCCAATTCTAGTTGATCGTTCTTGGACTTGCTAGATGATCATGCATGCACAACTCGCTACTCACACCTCACGTAAATAAGTAAATGCAAGAGTATTTACGTGGTTCGGCGTAACTCGTCTACATCCACGAGAGGGCAACCAATTTTATTGAACAAGCTGGATTACAAGTACAGAGCATTTGAAACCAAAGAGTACAAAGGAACGAAGCTAAAAACTCTATCAGAAAGCTGATGTTCCTTCCTCTTTTTTTCCCTCTTTCGAGTCCCTTTGTCACTTCTTGATTGTATGTGGAAGACTTTTTTTTCGTGTTCTCTCTTTCTCCATTTATTTAACCGCATTGACTTCCATCAGTTGATTCCCAAATTTGTTTCCCCTTGGTAGTTAGATTCCAACCAACCCATCAATTTACATGTGCCAACTTGAGAGACACACCTTCACATTTTTTTATTGCAATATATGAAAGTACTTGTTCGTTTTCTGGCTATGTTTGAAATAGCTAATACCCGGTATTGTATTCTTGTTTTGGCACAATGTTTGTGGATTGGACTCCCTTAGAATCTGATTTTGATTAGAAATGAGAGGACAAATTCATGTCAAACATTCGGTCATGTCCTGTGTCGGAACATTAATATGTTCTTTGCCCTTCAAATTCTTTTGCACTATGAATCTCTTGGAGGAAGTGACTATATGCCGCACCGTCGACCCGAAAGCTCATAGAAGCGTAAGACAAGATAAAGAAGACAATGTGTTTAGATGTTGGAAGATGCCGCATATGTTGCGGGAGCACAAAGTATCGAGTTTGTATTGCTTGGTGGAAAAAATTCTAACGTACTATAAAAACTTGAGTAATTATGTACTTTTTCTCCTCGTATGTATGTAAATCGTTTGTCCAAACATTTATAAAATGTTTTATTAAAATGATATTTACAAAATATTAGCTTTAATTAATGCTTAGTCAGCTAATTATTAGTTAACATCACAGTTAGCGGTTCACTGCTTTTAGTTAGTTAGTTAACTAGCGGATGCATATATCTGTACAAAAATTGACTTTACACTTCACTTGAGCAATAATAGAGTAATCAGATTTTCTCTCTCAATTCATGCTCAATGCAATCCAATATGGTAATAGAGCACAACTGCTCACTCGATTGAAGATCTCCGATCAAGTTGAGACGCTCGTCGCTCTACATACTCCGACGATAAAGCTGAATTAATCCAGCTTGATTTCTCTGAGCTAGGATCATAATCTGGTTGATTTCAGTGCTTCACGGTTTCTTTCTGCAATGGCACAAGCGATTGCTAATTTTGATGATTCCATGAATCCTTACTATATACATCACTCCGATAACCCAGGGCTTGTTCTTGTCTCTCAACTACTGACCAGAGATAACTTTGCCTCCGGGTATCGAGCTATGATCATAGCTCTCTCTGTGAAGAACAAGCTGGGGTTTGTGGATGGATCAATTCCAAAACCTGATAATTCCGATCCAAATTTGTTGAATTCATGGAAGCGAAATAACAACATTGTGATTTCATGGATACTCAATTCCGTTTCAAAGGATATATCAGCAAGCATCATCTTCGCAGATTCTGCTGTGGATATTTGGCAAGATCTCAAAGATCGTTTTCAGCAGAGCAACGGTCCGAGAATATTTTAACTAAGGCGTGAATTAATCAATCATCGTCAAGGTCAATCATCTGTAAGCGTATATTTGACAAAGCTCAAAATCATTTGGGAATAACTCAACAATTTCTTACCTCAATGCATTTGTGGGAGCTGTTGTGAAGGAATTAAGAAACTGGAGTTGCATCATCAGATGGACTATGTGCTAGCCGAGCCAAATTCTGTTGATTGATCATCTGCCTCCAATCAACAGGGTGTTCTCTATGATCATCCAAGAAGAAAGGCAACACCAGATTGGTACACCCACATATTCACCCGATGGTTTGACGCTTGTGGTAAAAGGAGAACCAATCAAGGGAAAACCAACCAAAGTTTCAAACGATGACGTGGGATCTGCATTCAGAGGTAAGCCTCGTTTCAACGTGAGTAATTATCCGAGAGAACGTCCTTTCTGCACCGCGTGCAACATGCATGGTCATACTCTGGACACATGCTATAAGATACATGGTTATCCACCGGGGTTCAAGACAAGGCCTCCTCGAAACCATTTTTCAACTCAAACTAATCCGGCTAATCTAGCTTCAAGTCAACTAAATTCCCCTGAGACATGCAAATGACGCAATTGACAGAAACAATGAGCACTTTTTTCAAGGTCTGAACAAAAATCAATATGGCCAACTCATGACCATGTTTGCCAATCATCTATCATCTACTGTGACAAAATCCCACGATGCAGCTAACACGTCGCATTCTTCATGTACCACATTGCATTCTTCATGTAAGTGGTGCATAGGAATCAATTTTTTAAAGTCAATTTCAATATCCCTATCAATAATCAAACAATAAATAGTTTCAATTTCAAAATAATTCTTTTAACGGATTCGTTGGAGTTATCGATCTTCCAAGCTCTATAAACACCAACAATATATTTTCCTATGGTCCTATTCAAAATCCTCTCTCCCGAGTGATAGATCCCAGATAAATATGACAATTAAATTATTGATCAAGTAATTGAAAGCAATAAAATCCAGAAAATATAAATAAAACACGATGAAATTCGCATATAAAAGTCAACAATTCATAAATAAATATTCGACCAAGCTATGTCAGTCCTCTAGATTAAAGAAATTTGTGTATAACAGAAAAGCGATAAAACAAATTCATGTTTTTCGACATCACTAATAGACTAAAATTAAGTAAGAAGAAGGGAAGAAGAATCGAATCAGAATTCCGATTCTGTCCCCGGTAGATGTTCCCTTCGTCTTCGTTCTTCGTTTTTCGCTCTCGTTCTCTTTACCATTCTCTGGAATTTTGTGCATGACTGCGGCTCCTCCCTTCCTTCCTTTGTGTCTAGGGTTTAAATTCTTATAATTGCATGAATTGTTAAGAAAGCCCAAGAAAAGCCTGTCAAATTCTGCGTTTTTCACCTGCGCATGTGGATACTGTTTCACGATTTTTTTTTCGCGCTTACGCTTCCTCTGCTTTCTTATTCGGCGCTTCATTATTCCATTTCAAATTTTAGTTTATTCCTCATTGGTCACAAGTTATGCGCTCATGCTTGATTCCTACAGTGACATAAACAACATCACAACCAAAAACACGTAATCAGCTCGATAACTGCACACTTTCATGCCAATTCCTTGGGTAATTTAAGTACAAAACTTTCACTTATCAGAATTACTCAGCAACCAGGTTGATTTTGTACACACAAGCCGCTCAAAGAAAATTGACTCTGTATAGAATCAGCTGGCTGAAGTTTCTGCTCAGTTCAAGTTCAGGAGTCTTCCTCCTCACTAAAACAGCAGGTGTTGACAAAAAAAGGAAGAAAATATGACTAGCAAGAAGAGGAGTGAACCAGAAAAACCAACTGACAAGGACCAGCTGAGAAGAAGTCCAAGAAATGATCAAATGTAGGGATGTAAATGAATCAAACTGTTTACGACCTATTTGGAGCTCGGCTTGATAAAAAGCTCGTTTAAGTTTGTTAGTTAATCATATCAAACCAAGCTCAAGATCGATTTCGAGCTAGAAAAATTAATTAAACCAAGCTCAAGTTTAAGGATATTCAGCTCGTGAGCTCACAAACATGTTCTCGAGCTCGGCTTGTTTAGGTGACTCGTAAGCTCGAGCTCAGCTTGTTTAGGTGGCTCGTAAGCTCGAACTTGGCTCATTTGTTGAGTTGACAAATAAAAATATTAGTACGGATGTCCATGGAAGGAATTGAAGTATTAAAGGAGTGAAATTATTGCAATGTTATTTATATTGTGATATCAGCATATGACGAATATTTGTTATATGGATGCTAGATGTATTATTTTTGGATGTTCAATAATATAATGAGTTTATGTATTTTTTAGTTATTATTTTTGTCGTTTTGGTTATTTATGAATGAATTTATATTTTTATGTCTGATTTAAAATTAGATCATAGATATATTTAATTTTTAACAAGCTCGAATCAAGCTCAAACTCGAGCTCAATTCTATGCTTTACGAGCTCAAAAACGAGACGGGCTAGTTAAACATGGTAAACGAGCTATTAATGAATCAAGCTCGAGCTCGGCTGGATTAACATGATAAAAGAGCTTTTAACAAGCCGAGCTTGAGCCTTTCTCGAGCTTAATAATTTCAAGACAAACCAAGCTCGAGCCTGATAATAGAAGTTCGAATCGAGCTCGAGCCGAACTCGAGCCTCAAACAATCTTAAACGAGCCAAGCTCAAGCCTGATACTGTTTGGTTTGGTTTGGATCGTTTACATCCAATCAAGTGTCATAAGTCAATTGTTAGTCTATTGGACATACATCATTTTTTTTTCATTTTGAAATGTATGTAAAAATCGTTACTTACCTATTTCAAATTCAATGAAAAATCCTTTCTGATTATGTACGAATATGTACATTATTTTATTTACAATCAATTTTGTTAATTCAGTCGATCGGAATAATCAGTTCATCTCTCCATGACCTAAGTTTTGTCAAACATAGACAAAAGGGGAAATTATTGGAATATTATAAGTTTCAGAGTTTGATAATAAAATCCACAAGAGAACTGAAGAACCAAACTGAAATGACATCAGTTTGAACTGATAATGTCCAGCTGAAATAATCTGATGATTAGTTGACTCCTAATCAGTTAGTCACAGTCATCAGTTGAAGTATCGGCCGAATGACTGACAGTTCGTACCAAAGCAGAACAGATGAAACATAGCAGAACAGTTTGAATACCTTGTACTACTATCAGATAAAGTCATACACTTGAACTAAACGAGATTCAACGGATATTAGCCATTTAATGCATTCAATGCGACCGTTGAAATCAATAACTATATATAGCTGATCGATTCAGTTGAAGAAGGTGGGTGAAACATACTGAACGAACAATCTACATTCAACAATCAGTTGCGATACATTTTTTAAGCATTTCTTGGTTCACAAATTGCACACTCAAGCTCTCAAATTAATTGTATTTATTCGTAGCATTCAGGCCACCAGTTAGAGCGATTCAGTTATTTACTATGAAGCGTTTACAAGCTAAAAGTTTCAGTTTGACAGTGTGTAAGACTAACTGAAGTGGTTAGTACAATCTATTGTACTATATCAAAGTTTTTTTTAGTGAAAAACATATCCTCGTGATAGAAGGGGTGACGTAGGAGCATTTGAAGACTCCGAACATTCATAAAAATCATGTGTTCTTTTCAGTTATTCTTTCAGTTTTTACATTATCTCAACTCTCAGTATTCAATCTATATTTCAATCTAATTCTGCACTATTATAAGTTGATTTATTTATATCGACAAACAAGATTTTACGATCAGTTTAATCAAAGAACTGATTCATACTCAAAGGATTGCAAAAAAGCCAAAGTGTTTATTCAACACCTCTTTTAAACACTTCAACTTCATAAACCGATCCTATCACAAGTACATACACCAAACCAACATTTGATTTTTCTTACCCCCAACAACACGTAAGTGATCTATTTGCAGATGATGGCAATTTGAAGACCATGCTTACATAAATTTTCAAAAGAAATTGTGATAATGACTTAACTGAAAAGTACCAATATCGAGAATTTTCACAATATTACACGTGGATAAAATCTAAAAAAACAGATTCGTCGAAGAAGCAATAATAAAGTGGTTAGAAGAGTATATGTGTGTTGTCATCTGAAGGTGAGAGGTTTTATCTTCATATACTTCTAAGTCATGTTAGGTGGCCAACATCTTTTGAAAATCTAATGACTGTGAATAGGGTTACTTATTCAACATTTAAGGAGGCTGCGCAAGTGAGGGGACTTCTCCAACATGATGATTATGTTCAACAATGTTTGATAGAAGCATGCTCATTTAGAATGTCATCTTCACTGAGAAGGTTATTTGTATCCATATTGTTTTTTGTCAACCAACAAAAATTCGAAAACTGTGGGATCAGTTCCATCCTTACATGTATGAAGATTATGATAGAGCAATTTCATCAAGTAACTTAGTCATCAATAAGTTATTTCTAGAGAAACGAAAGTTGCTACATGAGTGAAAAAAGAAACTTGATGATTTCGATTTGCATCAATAAATGCTGAGTATTTATATAACATGCCGCTACCAAGAATAATTAAGGATGGGCTTTTTATTCAGATTTTTGATGATGATTTGAGATCTATTGAACGTTTGAATACTCAACAGAGGATTGCATTTGATACCATCATAGAAAGTATTATGTATAACCAATCAAAACTTTTCTTCATTGATGGTCTTGGTGGTACTGGTAAAATTTTTTTATATCGCTCAATGTTGGCACAATTAAGAAAAATGGATAAAATTGTAATTGTGGTAGCAACATCTGGAATAGCTGTGACATTGTTGGCAGGTGGAAAAACTGCACATTCACGCTTTCAAATTCCAATTAGACCAACCGCATAGACACTCTGCAAAATAAAAAAGTAGACAGAACTTGCAGATCTAATAAAGCATGCATCAGCTATAGTTTGGGGCGAGGCTCCAATGGCAAATCGTTATGCTTTTGAATATGTCAATAAGAGTTTCCAAGATATTATGGAAAATTAATTGGCATTTGGATAAAAGACAATGGTTTTTGGTGGTGATTTGATAGGACTCGTTTTTACGTGTTTTTAGTGTTGGTTTTGAGTCGCGTTCATGCATCATATTAGTTTGTTTTAGTTGAATTTTGCATTTTTTTAGCATTATTTAGCATTTGACTGATCTCGTGTATTCTGTGGTTATTTTGTAGGAATTGAACCAAAAAGTGGGAGAAACTTTGGCATAATATCGAAGAGGTCTCGCTAGGGCGGTCAAAAGTGACCGCCCCAGCGAGGATTGTGGTCTGGCCGAGGATTATTTTGCGCAAATTTCTCGCTAGGGCGGTCAAAAGTGACCGCCCCAGCGAAACCAGGGACATGCTCGAGGAAGCTTATTCGAGGACCTCTCGCTAGGGCGGTCAAAATATACCGCCCTAGCGAGAAGCGAGATTGAGAAAGATTTGTTTCCAAATTTATAGGGAATCTATCCTACACCAAAACCTAACACACGAGATTAGCAGCCGTTTTTTTTTTTTTGGATCTTTTATCAGACTTTTCATCATTTTTCTTGGAGAGGAGGCTAGGAGCAAAGGAGATTTCGAAGACCTCGAGATTTCCACGCGTCGTGGCCGTCAACCATCGTCATCTTTAGTATTTTCATTATTCAGTATTTTATTTCTTACATTGATTGTTGGTTTTTATCATGAATTTCAGTAGCTAAACTCTAGATTTGTTGGGATTTGAGGGGATCCTACCCCGTACTCGGTGTTTAACATTATTTCTCGACGTTTTTATTAGTGATTTGTTTATGCTATTGTTCTTTCTTGTTTCAATCGAAGCCTAGCTAACTTCCTTTGATTATTTCATGTTGTTGATGATTTCGAGAGAACAATTAACAATAGGATCAAATAGTATAAACCACGGATTTACAATTTTAGTAGATATACGAAATTGGGTACGTGTCGATAGTGATAGTTCACCCGAATGAAAGCTAGTGGATTCCATGGAATGTAATGCAATCTTGACATGTTAAATATTTGAGGACACTTGAGTACTGCATGTTTATGATTAGTATTAATATAGCTCGACAGAGTATATTAATGCGTCCAGGGAATTCCGTCGAATGCACGAGTAAAAGTCGAGTGTAATTATTTAAACACGAGTGGTAGGTGAACTGCTAATTCCCAACAAATTCATTTCTCATTCGATTTAATCCAAATTAATCATTGCTGTCTTGAATACGTTTTCTCTGCATTTTAATTATTTTAGTTGTTTAATTTACATTAGTTTAATCTTCAACTCATTTTATCAGTTGCTAAAGAAATTTTACTTGAAAATAAAAATAGTGTAACGCAGTCCTTGTGGAACGATACTCGTATTCACTTACGTTTATTATAACTTGACTATCGTGCACTTGCGATATTTAAATCGAGCTTTCATTTATAAAATAAATTGTGGGATTATTCACTGTGCAAGTTTTGCTCGATCAAGTTTTTGGCGCCGTTGCCGGGGACTGTTGATTCACAATTTTTTATTTTTCATTTAAATTCTTTAGTATTATTTATTTTATTGTTATTTGATACTCTCATTGTGTTGCAGATTTTTCTTGTGGTGCATGCGAAGATCACTCGATTTTAAGCTTGAGCCTTTTGACCCCGAGATTGAACGCACAGCTAGACGTCGACTACAGCAGCAAAGAGCGAAGAAAAGAATGGAAGACGATCAACACAAAGAGGAGCCAAGGCGTATACCGATGATGGATTATGCACAGCCGTCTCTTGATGGAGCACGTCCAAGCATCGTAAGACCAGTCATCCGAGCTAATCAGTTTGAGATCAAGACAGCTATCATTCAGATGATTCAGAACACTGTCCAATTTGGGGAAAGTGCACTTGATGACCCTAATTCTCATATAGCTGACTTTCTTGAAATTTGTGATACTTTTAAGTTTAATGGCGTGTCTGATGATGCTGTTCGTTTGCGTTTATTTCCATTTTCACTGAGAGATAAAGCTAAGTCGTGGTTAAACTGTTTGCCTGTAGGGTCTATTACTACATGGGAGGATATGGCAAAGGCATTCCTGATCAAGTACTTTCCTCCGTCGAAGACTATGAAGCTTAGAGCCGACATTACTACTTTTGCTCAATATGAGCAAGAGTCACTTTACCAGGCATGGGAGCGCTACAAGGACTTGTTGAGGAGATGTCCACACCATGAGCTGCTTCTTGGGTTAGTTGTTCAAACTTTCTACTACGGTCTGCTTACTCCTAACCGTACTATGATAGATGCTGCTGCCTGTGGTAACTTACTGAGAAAAACGGCTGAGGAAGGATATGAGTTATTGGAGGAGATGGCTACTAGTAGCTATCATCCTCAGTCTGATAGGCAGAGACGAGGTGCTGGAGTTAATCAAGTTAATGATTTGTCGGCGGTTTCAGCACAGTTAGAGGCTTTGAATAGAAAGATTGATGGGATGAGCATGAGTGGGTCGGCTATGCGTCTGCAAGAAATTTTCTGTGATAAGTGTGGGGGTGAGCATGACGTGCAGGATTGCCAAGATGACAATCCATTCTATGTGCCTGAGGGAGCACCGGTAAAACAAGTGGTATTCCAGAACCGTCCTAGAAATGACCCTTATTCGAACACATATAATCCGGGATGGAGGAATCACCCAAACTTTTCATGGGAGAGGTCAAAACAACCAAAATCGCCAACAAAGAGGTCCACCATATGGGATGCACCAAGGATTCAAACCAGAACCGCCTCGGGAGGAGAGATCCAATTTAGAGCAAATGATGACTAAATTTATTTCTGCAACAGAGACGAGATTTCAGAACCAAGATGCATCCATAAAGGGGTTAGAGAATCAAATTGGACAATTGGCTAAGTTGATTGCTAATAGGGAGCAAGGAGCTTTGCCAAGCAACACGGAAACTAAGCCAAGAGAACATGTGAAGGCTGTGGAATTGCGTAGTGGAAAAGCACTCGAGTCTAATGAGGAAAAGACCAAGCACGGTGAGGATGAGGTGGAAAATCGAGGAGGTAAGTATTCTAACTCTACATCTACACCTATTGCACAGAATAAAATTTTTATCCCTCCACCTTTTCCTGCAGCAATGAAGAAAGCTAAATTAGATGCACAATTTGGTAAATTTCTTGAGATATTTAAAAAATTGCATATTAACATTCCTTTTGCTGATGCTTTATTGAATATGCCAAGTTATGCAAAATTCTTGAAAGATATCTTAGCAAATAAGCGGAAGCTAGAAGATCATATGACGGTGAATTTGACCGAAAATTGCTCCGCTTTAGTTCAAAACAAGATGCCTCCTAAGCAAAAAGATCCAGGGAGTTTCTCTATAACTTGCATTATTGGTGACATTAATTTTCATAAAGCTCTATGTGATCTTGGTGAGAGTATTAATCTGATGCCTTTTTCTGTGTTTAGGAGACTGGGATTAGGTGAACCCAAGCCAACCAAGATGTCGTTGCAGCTGGCTGACAGATCTGTCAAGTATCCACGTGGGATTATCGAAGATGTTTTGGTGAAAGTGGATAAGTTTATTTTTCCTGCAGATTTTGTGATACTTGACATGGAAGAAGATTTAGAGATGCCTTTAATCCTAGGGAGACCGGTTCTGGCTACAGGGAAGGCGCTGATTGATGTTGAAGAGGGGAAATTGAGACTGAGAGTTGGAGAAGAAGAAATTATTTTTGATGTCTTTAATACTCTCAAGCACACAATGCACAATGATAGTTGTTTTCGTATTGATGTCTTGGATTCTCTCGTTTGTGATTTTATGCAGGATGGATTGAAAGAACCATTGGAGGCCACTCTCACTACTGAAAAGCAGGAGGACGAGCTAGACGAGGAAAAGATGGAGATGGTAGCTCACTTGAATGCCATTCCACCTTGGAGAAAGCAAGTGAGGCTTAGACTAGAGGAATTGAGAGACAGAAAAGATTTAATGCCTCAAAAGTCAAGCCTAGAGGAGCCACCTACTTTGGAGCTCAAACCACTACCTCCACATCTCAAGTACGTATATTTAGGAGAAAATAATAAATTGCCTGTTATTATTTCCTCTTCTTTGACAGATGATATGGAGAGTAAGCTCTTGGGAGTCCTTAAGGAGCATAAAGGAGCATTCGCTTGGAAGGTTTCGGATATAAAAGGGATAAGTCCTTCGATCTGCATGCACAAAATTCTGATGGAAGATAAATACTCACCTCTAGCACAACCACAAAGGAGACTCAATCCAAAGATGCAAGAGGTAGTAAAAGCTGAAACAATTAAACTTCTGGATGCAGGTATTATCTATCCTATCTCTGATAGTGCGTGGGTAAGTCCTGTACAATGTGTGCCTAAAAAGGGTGGGATTACTGTTATTACTAATGAAAAAAATGATTTGATTCCCACTAGAACTGTTACGGGTTGGCGTGTGTGCATAGATTATAGGAAATTGAATGATGCAACCCGTAAAGATCACTTTCCCTTGCCATTTATCGATCAAATGATTGAACGATTAGCAGGTCATGAATTTTATTGCTTTTTAGATGGATATTCAGGATACAATCAAATCACAATTGCACCTGAGGACCAAGAGAAAACTACTTTCACTTGCCCTTATGGTACTTTTGCGTTTAGGCGTATGCCCTTTGGTTTATGCAATGCACCTGCAACATTTCAGAGATGCATGACCGCTATCTTTCATGACATGACTGAAAATTTCCTTGAAATTTTTATGGATGACTTCTCTATTTTTGGCTCCTCATTTAATGAATGTTTAGAGAATTTGAACTTGGTGTTAGTTAGATGTGAGGAGAGCAATTTGGTGTTGAATTGAGGAGAAGTGTCATTTTATGGTTCAAGAGGGGATTGTGTTAGGACACAAGGTATCGGAGAATGGAATTGAGGTCGACAAAGCCAAGGTGGAAGTAATCAAAAACTTACCCCCACCTTCATCAATAAAAGGAGTTAGAAGTTTCCTAGGGCATGCTGGTTTTTATAGGCGTTTCATTAAAGATTTTTCCAAAATTGCTAAAATTTTATCCTCTTTGTTGATGAAAGATGCTGAATTTAATTTTGATTCTACTTGTCTGCATGCATTCGAGATACTCAAGGAAAGCTTGGTGACAGCACCTCTTCTGACTGTCCCTGATTGGGAGTTACCGTTTGAGGTGATGTGCGATGCTAGTGATACAGCTGTTGGTGCGGTGCTGGGTCAAAGGAAGAACAAGGTATTTCATACCATCTACTATGCAAGTAAGACTTTAAATGATGCTCAATTGAATTACGCTACTACTGAAAAGGAATTGCTTGCTATAGTATTTGCTTTCGACAAATTTCATTCATACCTTGTTCTGTCCAAAGTAACTGTGTATACAGATCATTCTGCCCTAAAATACTTGCTTGCTAAGAAAGATGCGAAACCTAGGTTAATTAGGTGGATTTTATTATTGCAAGAATTTGATCTCGAGATTCGAGATAAAAAGGGTGTGGAAAATGTAGTTGCTGACCATCTATCTAGGCTTGAGCATGTTAGAATTAAAGGCAGTGACGATGATATAGATGACTGGTTTCCTGATGAACAATTGCTTGAGGTAAATGCGTACCCTTGGTATGCCGATTTTGCAAATTTTCTTGTCACTGGCACACCTCCACCTAATTTATTGTTTCACCAAAGAAAGAAATTCTTTTCAGACGTGAAATATTATTTTTGGGAGGAACCGTTTTTGTTTAAGATCTGTGCACATTCCATGATAAGAAGATGTGTGGCGGAGGAGGAAACCAATCAAATTCTGAACCATTGTCATGACCGTGAGGTAGGTGGTCACTTTGGACCCATACGGACGGCATCTAAGGTACTTGAATGTGGCTTCTATTGACCAACTCTTTTTAAGGATGCTCGTTTGTATGTTCTCAATTGTGATAGATGCCAACGCACAGGTAATATTTCTAACCGTCATGAGATGCCTTTAAATAACATTATTGAGTGTGAAATATTTGATGTGTAGGGGATTGATTTTATGGGTCCTTTTCCTGCGTCTTTTGCAAAGAAATTTATTCTGGTGGCAGTAGAGTATGTATCTAAATGGGTGGAGGCAGAGGCTTGTGCCACGAATGATGCACAAGTGGTGTTAAAATTTTTGAAGAAACATATTTTTAATCGATTTGGTGCACCACGTGCAATCATAAGTGATGGTGGCACCCATTTTTGCAACAAAATTTTTGATAAACTGTTGGGCAAATATGGTGTCACCCACAAGGTTTCCACTCCATACCATCCCCAAACTAGTGGACAAGTTGAAGTATCCAATCGAGAAATTAAGAGGATTTTAGAGAAGACGGTTAATGTGAATAGAAAGGACTGGTCCATTCGGTTAGATGATGCTTTGTGGGCGTATCGTACTGCTTTTAAAACACCTATAGGCACTACACCATATAGGTTGCTTTTTGGTAAAGCATGTCATCTCCCAGTAGAATTAGAGCATAGAGCATATTGGGCGACCAAAGCACTAAACTTTGATTTTGCTCTTGCAGGTGAAAAACGATTGCTGCAGTTGAATCAGTTAGACGAGTTTCGAGGAAAAGCTTATGATCTTGCACTATCTTACAAGGAACGCACCAAACGAGCCCATGAAAAACACATTATAAGAAGGGAATTCAAAGTGGGTGAAGCGGTGTTGTTATACAATTCTCGCTTACGACTCTTTCCGGGCAAGCTAAAGTCAAGGTGGTCAGGACCATTCACTATAGCTGAGGTGTTCCCATCGGGTGCAGTGGTGTTGCATGATGGAAAGGAAGGGACATTTACCGTGAACACTCAAAGATTGAAGCACTATATCGGTGGCACAATTGAGCCACAAATTGGAGTCACTCGGCTCCATGATAGTCATTGAGGACATGGGTGAAAAGTCGAGCTCTAGACTATAAATTGAGAACTACTTCTACTCCTTATATTGATTTTAATTATATTTTCTTTAGATATTAATCGCATCATTTGCATTTAGATAGTTGCATGGCATTGCATTCATTTAAAAAATAATAATAATAAAAAAAAAGGAACGAGAATGTCTCGCTAGGGCGGTCAAAACTGACCGCCCCAGCGAGCACTCGCATCTTTCAATAACAGAGTCGCCGCAAACTCCTCGCTAGGGCGAACACAATTGATCGCCCCCGCGAGAGATACATTTTTTAAAAAAAAGGTTTTACGTCGAGGACTCCTCGCTAGGGCGGTCAAAAGTGACCGCCCCAGCGAGAACTCGTAATTTTCAAATATTTTGTCGGCAAGAACCCCTCGCTAGGGCGGACACAATTGACCGCCCTAGCGAGTCGCGCAGATTTAAAAACTTTTCCCTTTCTCTTTTCTTCTCCACTTCGAACCCTACTCCTCCCCTCCAATTTTCGGCGCCCCCCCTCCATCTTTTGTGCTCAATCCTTATTATTTGGTGATTTTTCAGGGCAAAGACTCAATCTTGGTCCATACACTCCACGAGGAAGCATTTAGGCTACAAGATTTTCTTCTCCGGTGGTCTTTCAAGCAACTCCGGTCATCTTCCACAGATTTCGGTGAGCTTCTCCGGCGACCCTCAACAATTTTCCGGCGGTTGGATACTTTGTGCACTCCAGTACCTACATGGCACCCAAAAGATCCAAGGTAACTCATGGTGCTTCTAGCTCTCGGTCCACTCCATCTATGTTTGTGAATGAAAATGCTAGGGAGAGATTTGAAAATGCTAGACTACATAGGAAACCAATCCCTGAGCGAGGATTTAGCTCGTCTATTATCAATAATTTTGCGGAGTTCCAAGTAGCAGGAAGAGGGTGGACTGCCTTTGTGGCACAACCGAATGCAGCAGTGGTTCCGGTTGTGCGTGAATTTTATGCCAATGCTCCGGAGGGGAATGAGCATAAGGCATTTGTGAGGGGACATCTAGTCCCGTATGATTCCAAGACGATCAATGACATGTTGGGTTTACCGTCGGTGGATGATTCGGTGTTTCAGGCGTGGGTGCTTAACCCGGATTATGATTTGATCATTCGCACACTCTGTTATCCGGGCACCACGTGGAAACAACCGGGGACGTATACGGTCTTTCTTGAAAAATATTTGAAAGTGGAGGAGGCAGTGTGGTATGCATTCTTGACTAAGAGACTAATGCCGGTCGGTCATACGAGTGATGTGCAGCGTGAGCGGGCGGTTGTTCTTTATGCCATCTGTACTGGGATGGTCATTGATGTGGGCAGGCTCATTTTCGGGCAGCTTACCATGTGTATTAATAGCAGCAATTTGGCTTTTTACTTCCCGACAATAGTGACCAAGCTGTGTGCCCGAGCGGGGGTGATATTCGCAGATGATGATGAGTGGAGGAGGTATTTTTCGATTATGGGGGAGCATCTCAACCACCTCCGGCCTTAGGACATGCACCACCACCTCCGCAGCCACGCCGTCGTGCCATGCGAGATCGCATCGACGAATTGGGCGCTTGGGCCAATTATCAGACTGAATATCAGGCCGTTAATCAGGCTCACATTCAGAACATTGAATACTTGGTGCAGGGGATCTCAGCTCATTTGGGCATCGACACTTCCGGACGGCCACCTACACCCGCATACCCGCCACCCTTCCAGTTTCAGTACCATTATCCTATGCCCCCAGCAGCTGAAGAGGGAGTTCCACCGCCTGAGAATGAGGAGGAGGACGATTTCTGATCAGGGGAGTTTACTGTTTCCCCTTTCTTTTTATTTTGCATATTTTGTCTTTGCATTTACATTCATGAGTTTTTATGTTTTTAGTGTTTGTTTCATTTTGTGCCATGAGGGCATTGCACAACTCTAGTATGAGGGGGGTAGATTGTTATGTTTGCTTAGTTAATTGGTTTTAAGTTTGTTGCATTTCTTTTGTTTGGTGTCGTTTATGGTGAGAAGACATAGTTTATGAGCCAATGATGATGTTGAATTGATAGTATACAAAAGCATTGATTGGGTCACTTCATGAATGGTACTCTTGATTGTTAAAGCATGAATTTTGGTACAAAGTTTGAACTTCTTGAGCACATATGTGTGGGGACTAGAATTTTGTAGGAATAATGGTGAAATTTGAAGGTTTTGTGTTGTTAACTTGAAAGACATCATTTATGAGTTGATTTAGCATGTAAACCCGTGAAAATAATTCACTAATTAGGACCTTGAATGAGAACATTTGGTTTGCCTTGAACTTTACATATACCCCCTTTTTCAATGCACTGAATTAAAATATCGTACTCCTAACCAGCTGTAATACAAAGTATATATTCTTAGCCTAGGGAGTACATGTGTGAAAATTGTGCATCAAAAAAAAATGGTGGAGATGTAAGATGAGGGGGACCCGAAATAAAAGGAATGAAATTCTATTCCTGGGCTAAAAGTTGGAGATGTAAGGAGACGAGGAAAGTCAGACGAAAAGTCTTGACGATTGCACAATGAAAATGATCGGTGTACTCCCGACTGTTAGCCACTTGAGCTTATTTTTCTTCTTTTCGACACCCTTATCTGCACTTAAGAATCGAATAAAGTTCAATCTATGGTTAGTGATGAATGGACACGGGGGTGCATGCTAGTGAGACTTGTATTGAAATGTTAATTGAGTGACTCGCATGATTTGATGATTGATCTATTTGAATTACGAATGACTAGACCCATCATGACACACACACACGTTCAAATTAGTGTCAAGATTTATGTGTAGATGAGAATGAGTATCGTTTGTGATTTGACTTGATTATGATTTGAATGCGGGAAAGTTCGCTGAGGCATGAGCATAACAGTTGTTAACTCACCATTGACATTTACTTGTGTTGGTTATTTCTTGTTTGAGTATTTTGTGGTTGTTGTGTTTGTTTAGAATCTCGTGCTTTAACATATTTTGCTCGAGGGCAAGCAAAAGGTTAGTATGAGGGGATTGATAGGACTCGTTTTTACGTGTTTTTAGTGTTGGTTTTGAGTCGCGTTCATGCATCATATTAGTTTGTTTTGGTTGAATTTTAAATTTTTTTAGCATTATTTAGCATTTGACTGATCTCGTGTATTCTGTGGTTATTTTGTAGGAATTGAACCGAAAAGTGAGAGAAACTTTGGCATAATATTGAAGAGGTCTCGCTAGGGCGGTCAAAAGTGACCGCCCCAGCGAGCATTGTGGTCTGGCCGAGGATTATTTTGCTCAAGTTTCTCGCTAGGACGGTCAAAAGTGATCGCCCCAGCGAAACCAGGGACATGCTCGAGGAAGCTTATTCGAGGACCTCTCGCTAGGGCGGTCAAAATATACCGCCCTAGCGAGAAGCGAGATTGAGAAAGATTTGTTTCCAAATTTCTAGGGAATCTATCCTACACCAAAACCTAACACACGAGATCAGCAGCCCTTTTTTTTGGATCTTTTATCAGACTTTTCATCATTTTTCTTGGAGAGGAGGCTAGGAGCAAAGGAGATTTCGAAGACCTCGAGATTTCCACGCGTCGTGGCCGTCAACCATCGTCATCTTTAGTATTTTCATTATTCAGTATTTTATTTCTTACATTGATTGTTGGTTTTTATCATGAATTTCAGTAGCTAAACTCTAGATTTGTTGGGATTTGAGGGGATCCTACCCCGTACTCGGTGTTTAACATTATTTCTCGACGTTTTTATTAGTGATTTGTTTATGCTATTGTTCTTTCTTGTTTCAATCGAAGCCTAGCTAACTTCCTTTGATTATTTCATGTTGTTGATGATTTCGAGAGAACAATTAACAATAGGATCAAATAGTATAAACCACGGATTTACAATTTTAGTAGATATACGGAATTGGGTACGTGTCGATAGTGATAGTTCACCCGAATGAAAGCTAGTGGATTCCATGGAATGTAATGCAATCTTGACATGTTAAATATTTGAGGACACTTGAGTACTGCATGTTTATGATTAGTATTAATATAGCTCGACAGAGTATATTAATTCGTCTAGGGAATTCCGTCGAATGCACGAGTAAAAGTCGAGTGTAATTATTTAAACACGAGTGGTAGGTGAACTGCTAATTCCCAACAAATTCATTTCTCATTCGATTTAATCCAAATTAATCATTGCTGTCTTGAATACGTTTTCTTTGCATTTTAATTATTTTAGTTGTTTAATTTACATTAGTTTAATCTTCAACTAATTTTATCGTTGCTAAAGAAATTTTACTTGAAAATAAAAATAGTGTAACGCAGTCCTTGTGGAACGATACTCGTATTCACTTACGTTTATTATAACTTGACTATCGTGCACTTGCGATATTTAAATCGAGCTTTCATTTATAAAATAAATTGTGGGATTATTCACTGTGCAAGTTTTGCTCGATCATGATTTTTGACAAGTGTTACCAGTTGTTAAACGAGGGTCTAAGGCATAACAAATAGCCGCAAGCATTCAAGGTCAACATTTTGCGTTGTCTAAAGATAATACACCTTGAACAAAATATGAGATTTGCTCAAGATATTGAAATTTCACAATTTCTATTGCGCATAGGTGATGGATTGCAACAAGCTTTCAATGATGGTTTTATAAAATTACCAGAGTCGATTATTATACCATGGGAAGGTGAACAATCAATTAATCAGTGGATTGATTCTGTTTTTCCTAATATGATAGATCATGTTAAAGATGCAAACTATATGGTCGGTCGAGCCATCATCACACCAAAAAATGTTAATGTTGACAATATTAATCAAATGATCATTCTCAAGTTTCCTGGAAAAGAAAAGGAGTATGTGTCTTGGGATAGTGTAGAAGAAGACGATCACATTTTTTTCAAGAAGAATGTTTGAATTCTCTTAGTCCAAGTGGTTTGCCGCCACATAGAATTGTATTGAAAGTAGGCAGTACTATCATGCTCTTGAGAAATGTCGAGCCCGAACTTGATCAATGCAACAGAACAAGATTAATATGTCGTGGTCTTGTTAGAAATTTTATAGATGCAGAAACCATAACAGGTCCTCGTAAGGGTACAAGATAATTCTGGATTGTCATTTGAATTAACACGTCGATAGTTTCTATTAAGACTTCGTTTTTCTTTGACAATAAACAAAGCACAATGTCAAACGATGCAAAATATTGGCATTTTTTTTGTATCCATGTGTTCAACCACGATCAGCTATATGTAGCACTTTCAAGAGGAGTCTCACGAACTTCTATCAAAATTTTGCCAAAGGATGGGAATTTAGACCGTCGATCTGGTATGTAAGCAAGAAACGTTATTTTCAAATACGTGTTGCTATCTAAAATAGAACGATAAAAGTGTAGTTAAGCCAACTCTCCTTATTACAAAAATTTTAACAATAAATTCTATACAAACAGTTAAGATACTTTTTCATTTCATTTTGCTCTACAAGTGAGAGTCGGATTTATATATTTCTCAATATGATGGTTCAAATCCATACATGTTTTTTTTATTTCTCTTGGTTTGTCCATGATTGGCCTTTCATTTAATCTTTTTCTTCAATGATTTGCCTTCCATTTAAAATTTTACTACGCTAGTCTTGATGATATTAGTAGTTTATATCATGTGTCTTCTTATTTGTTTTTGTCATAATAAGCTCATCTACAAGCGAAACAGATTATATATAAGAGATTATTGCATCATTGATAATATATGCTCATCTTATGTCGTGTCATTAGTCTATGGAAATTTTGGTGTTTTTATATTAACACGTATTATATTTTGAGGAATCTGTGTGTGCACATTAACGTTTATTTTTAGTTTTGTGAATACTGATGGGAGGATTCGTGTGGGGACCCGGACGCTAATTCATTTCTTAATCATTTTTGGGACTAAGTTAATCAATTATAATAAACAGGGTGTAACGTCCCGAAAATCGAAAAGTCCATGTGTACCACATGCATGCAAAATATTAAATTTCTTTGGTATTTTATTAAATTATTTTAAACCATAAAATGAATGTTTATTTTATTAATTTGTGTTTAATTATTTTTATGCATATTTATTTAATAGTAAGATTTAATTCATGAAATTTTAAAAGTTCATGCATTAGGGCTTCTAGATGTATTTCACACTCGAACGAGGAATGTGGACCAGACCGGAGAATTATCAGGAAAATTATTTTTACTACATGATTAATTTTTATAAATTAATATAAAGTGTTCTAAAGGTATTTTTCAAGAAATGGGATATTATTGAGTATTTTGACCCGCAAGATTTTATTTTATCCGGTACGCAAATTTTATCGTATCGGGAGACTTTTTGACGGTTCTGCTAATATTTTCAAAAAACTTTCCAACATGAAATATTTTTCGAGAGTATGTTTAGATTTAATGAGCCTAATTTTAAGCTTATTTGACTTAAAACCATTTTTATTTTAATTGAGACCCACTAGTATATATTTTAATTAACCTAAACTACAATTAAACTAAACCTAAACCTACCCTACACCAATTACCCATCCCACCATCCAACAACCCCTCACTCCTTCATTATGCATGTGGGTTCAGCAGCATTCCATCCCTTAAAATACAGCTGGTTGCCTCGGTTTCAATTGTCTTGCAAAGAAAAACAACCGACACCTTCTACAACCACTTCATTATCTCGGTCTTCCAGCATCCCCCAGCTGTATTCTCCATTGATTTCAGCAGCCTCCCTTCAGCAAAGTGGCGGCCAAGCTTCATCTTTCAAAGAAAATCCTCCGGTGCCTTCCCTTCGTGCGGTTCTTCACATTTTTGAGTATAATAAATCCAAGGCACGCATTGTATCATTATTTCTGCATCATTTACGTCATATATGTGCTGTCTTGTGTGTTATGTTTATGCATTTTTCGGTATTGGCATGGCAAAGCTTTTATGCTCTTGGTTTGACACGAAAACCGTATGTTGTTGCATACATCTCACGTTTTGTTTTCTGTGGTGCAAGGGGCTGCTGCTTTTAGCGTTTAAGGGTCCTAGGATGAGTCTCTTTATGGTGGTTCATGGCCTGGAGTGGCAGCCAAGAGGCTGAACAAAGAAAGTTGCGGCTGTGCAATTTGGGTTCATGTAGAGCAAGTCACGGCTGTGGGGTTTGGGGCAGCTGCTGGACGGGGCTAGGGCATGGGGCAGTGTCTTGGGTCGTTCCTTATGGTCCTAGGGAGGGCCTGGTGGTGTTGGTTCAGGGCTGGGTTGGCTAGAGAAGGTGGCTGGACCAGCAAGCAACTAGCTGCACCAATGGGAGACGGGTTAGGCTAGTCACAGCTCTTGCTCGCTTTGGGGCTCAGGCGTTAGTTCTGAGTTTGAAAGGAGTGTATCATGGTCTTAAGTTATGTCTACGGGTCGGGTCTAGGGCCTGGTTTGGGTCTGGTTCGAGTCGGTTTAAGCATGAAGTAGTTAGAAGCATGCTAGGGTCACGGCTAGAGTTGGGCGATGGCTTGCTGGAATTTCCAGCAGCTGTTCAGGGTCTTGTTCGAAGGTCTAAGGGGTCTGGATTATGGTTTTAGGGCCTTTTAAGTTTTTAGAAGGGGTGGTAAAAAGTTGGGAAAATTTTGGTTAAGTTTCGGTTCGATTCGGGTTAAAACCGGGATTCCGATTCAAGTTTTAAAACAATTCGGTTACGTAATGAAATGGACTCGAGTTTACATCTACGGATGATTTTAAATATGTTTTGGGATGTTTTAAGGATTTTGGTAAGTTTCGGATAAAAATAATGAGTTTTGGATTTATCCAGGATTTAGTCGCCGCACGAAAGGTTAATTAAAGGATTAATTGAAACGCCTAGATTTAAGCTTGATAAAATTATGAGAAATTATATTTAAACTCAAATAATTATTAGAAGTCTAATATTTTAAATTGGGAATTTTATGCTAAGGTTTGGTTTAATTCGGGATTAAAACGTATTATTATGTTATAGTTAAAGATTAATTTTAAAAGTCATCGATTTAAGCCAAATAAAAATATGAAAAAATTCGTGTAGGCTTAAATAATTATTTGGGATATGTTAGAGTCAATGGAATTAAGAAAATGTCAAAAAGGTGAAATTTTACGTCTAGGAGAAAAATGGTAGTTTTTGGAGTTTCAGGGGCAAAATGGTCATTTTGCGCCCGGGGTGAGATTTTGGTCAAGACAGCGTCCTGAGCACAAATTTACTATATTTTAAAGGTTTATGCATCATGATCATGATTTTTAAGATTTTATGAAAATATACGTTGTATGCTTGGTTTAAAGTTAAAGTTACGTATATGCATGTTTTTATTAAGTGATGAATATAATGATATTTTTGAAGGATGTGAATTGGTTGTGACTGACGATGTATATGTATACGATGATATGAGATATGATGAGCTGAGACCAAGGCTCAGTGGAAGGGTAATCCTGTCGCTGATGTCCCCGCCGCCGGGTACCACGGTTTTATAGATGGATCCATCGATAGAGCTGATACGATAGAGTTGATACGATAGAGCTGATACGAAAGTCACAACTAATGAACTGAATTCAATTAAAAAAAATGTATACGTATATGATGACATGCTTTGAGACGATATGATTTTACACGACACATATACGTATATGATGACATGAGATGACATGCTTTGAGACGATATGATTTTACACGACACGTTTACGTATATGATGACATGATTTAACACGTATATGATGATATGATGATACATGCTATGATTATTACCATGTTTTGAAAGGACATGTTTTCGTATACGATTTTTAATGCAGACACGAATGCTTTTAAGTTCATGAAAGATATGTTGAGTATGATATTTTTCACTGCTGTGTGCTACGTATATGTACTTGTTATTACTGGTACAAGTGTGTTGAGTCTTTAGACTCACTAGGCGTGTGTGATGCAGGTGAGTTGGATGCTGAGTAGACTGAAGGTGCCGAACTCTGAGTAGGCAGATCTGGTGTGGTGTGACACGACCCGAGGACCACACGTTTTTCGCATTACGATTTATGATATTGAGATGAGATGAACATTTTCTTACGATGATGATTTTATGATTTTATTCGTTTACGTTTACGTATGATTTTGAATGAGTTTGATTATTTTAAACGACGCTATTTTTATGTTAAAATAAATATGATTATTTTAAATGTTATTTCGAAAATGCGAGCTTTAATTTAAAAAAAATATTCCGCATTTTTTTTAAAAACGAGTTAAACGTCACACTGGGTCTTTTTTTTAAAAAAATACAATTGTCAAGTGCGGAACGTAATGGAATTCATTTTGATATACATATCAAAAGTAAAGTACAAGTCTTGTCCCATATACAATCATTCACCACTAAGGTTCAGCAACTACATATCAAGTGTTCAAACCCTATTTATAAACAAAGTCCGTGATCTCCACTCTAAACACAATCTCTCTTCATCTTCTCGACCTTGATCATGTCCCACCTGTTGCCATGCACACATACAAACACGACAACAGCCGGATAACTCCGGTGAGAAATACATCGCAATATAAATCAACGAAACATGCGATTATAACATCAATATAAAAACATAGAACAGATATCAATAATATGTATCAAAATCAGAAACATAATTAATATAAACTGTAAATCAGACTCGTGACTCCACGTCTCAGACTAGACTCAATCCTAGTCTAGGGATCCCGGTTTTCAGATGTCGACATTCCATATCGAATATCAGTAATAGAAGAAACTTCAATTCTATCAACTTCGATATGACCAAACATCTGGTGTCTTGACCTATCTGTCACAGACTTTGGCATTTTCACCAATACACTATCCTGTGACAATGTGCAATGTGTCAGTAACGATTCTATCACTATCCAGCACTACTGTCACAAGATCACTCATCTAATACTCGTCTAATACATGCTCTCTATAAATCAATAGAACAAGCATATCAACTCAAAGCAACGCATACAATAATAAGTATGTGATTTAGGGAAACTCAAGTATATCATACTCGAGTCATTCTTCCGGTACCACATTGACTTATATCTTTTTTTTATTGCAATTCTGACGACGTTCCTGTTTGGAATTCAAAGTCTGTCAACACTCAATCTGGCAATGACAATATCAAATAATACCATATCAATATACTACTCAGATCAATACCAATCTGATCAATCTGGATTTAACTCAAAATCAACGGCATAACGGAACAATCTCGATATCCCAGTCAATACAATATCAGCAGATATTAATTACAATCCATAACCAATATCCAATACAATCTGTAATCAATCAACAATCCAAATCTGTCCAATATCAACCAATATAATCTGCAAAACCATAACAGTTCCATAATCAATCTGTTTCTCAATCTGACTTCGATTTTACGATGTCTAACATGTCAAGAACATCATATATGAATCATATCCGATTCTGGCAATATCATAATTTCAAAACATAGTAAAACTTATGTGGGGACCCGTGCTCCTGAATAATATTAAATGATCAAACAACTAGGATTTATTAATGTAAATAGCGAAAGCGATTAAATTTTTTGCTTTTAGGACCAATAGAAATTTCGGCATGACCTCTCCGTAAGTAGGACATCCCAAAAATTTCCAAACAACACAAACAACATTTATATACTCGAAATAAAGTCATAACATCATTTCACAAACCTATAGCCGCACTGGCCATGACTAAATACATGCAGAGCCGGCAAGGCTCGATCACAAAACTATCAATTCAAAACATCGTAAAACAACAGTACAGCTACACGGGGCTTCTCCCCGGTAAATGTATGACTCCATATCGTATATATATATCTGGGAACTCTCAACCATGACTCGACGACTGGGCAACACTACCTGACGCTCCACCTGAGGCGTCAAATCCTCCTGGATAACCTGTTATGGCATCAAAAACAACCACAGCATAAAAAAACGAGGGGTCGGGCCCCAGTACGACGAACCAGTAATATTACGACAAATATAACTGACATGAAATAAAATCAAGTAAAATGTGATGCAATGCGTGTCGGTAACAACAAAATAATGGATACCAAAATGGAGTCCAAATGAAACGCATCAGCAACAAGAACAGTGGCCACCCGTGCCAAGACTACAGCAACGTAATATCATGCCGCCGCTCATCCATGCACGTAGCATCGAGGGTACGGGAGCTACCCGCTCAGCCCTTATGCAAGTCATCAGGAGTGCTAATCCTACCCACCCGCTCCATCGATGACGCAACAACTCGATAGATCAATATCAATATCAATAGCAATCGAAGGAGTCAAGGCTTGAAATGCTATGCACTAATAGTATCAACTCAAATAAATGCATGAATGCAATCACGTATTCACAGAAGCACATAAAGCACGCCACAACTCATCACAAAATACTCAACGTCATCTCACGTCATAATAGACGTCGTAATGAAAACAGTTCGTACGTACCTCAACTGACTTTAATTTACCACAAAATCTTAAATATTTCTCGAAAACTCCAATCCTGTGGCAAATAATACATTTCATATCAAGTTCAATTTATTTTTCCAATATTCACTAATTTAGCCTAAAATTCTAAAAATCCATAATTTAGGCTTTAAAATTCCTAAAACTCATCGCAAAGTCAAATATGGTGATTTATTTAACTTAAATCTCTCAATACCGGACAACTTGAAATTTCGAAAATTCAATCATATCGAATCTGAAATTTTTGATATTTTCTAGGAATTTCCAAAATTTCCATTTTCTATTTCTAATGCTATAAACACATCCCAATAACGATTTAGCATTTCAAAAATCATAAATTCCCAAATTAATAGGCTAAATTCAAAATATTATCTAATTAAATTTCGAAAATAGCTTAATACCTCCAATCGGCTCCGATATAGCACCTACAATCAATAATCCAATATATATTAATTATTGAAATTAGAATTATTCAAAATACCCAAAAAGTCGAAATCCTAAATACCTCAAGGCTTCAAAGTAAAGCTCTAGGAAGCTTAAACCGAGAGTTTCCTCACAAATTCCGGCGAAAACGAGCGGCGGTTTCCGACGGGCTCAAAAAGTATCGTGAGATTTCTGTGCAAAATGGGTATCAATGCGTAGCTCTTGTCGAGAGTATTCCGAATATGTATTTACTTAAATTTTTGGGCGATTGGAGTGGCCACAACCGAAGAATGAAAATCGAAATGGAAGAAGAAAGAGATAAGCTCGGCCGATGCAGGTTACGGTAGATTCACGATGCTTCTTTTCATTTCTTTTTCTTTTTTTATATTAATTACTAAATGGGCTAGGCTTTAGGGCTAACGGGCTGGGCTTGGGGAATTTGAGCTCTCACATTCTCCCCTACTAATAGAAGATTTCTTCCTCGAAATCTAGCATACACAACATTTATAAAAAAGTGATTTATAAACATTTATTACTGATAGTATATAGGGAAATCAGAATACATGGAATAATTTATTACATTTTCAAACAAATGAGGCTAATCCTGACGCATCTTAGCCTCTAATTCCCATGTATCTTCTTCTCTCCCATGTCTACTCCATTGCACCATAACCAGTGAAATCGTCTTATTCCTGAGTTGCTTTTCTTTACGATCAAGAATTTGCACTGGATGCTCAACATAGCTAAGGGAACTATCCAGCTCCACCTCATCAGTCCTCAAGATATGAAAAGGATCCGGCTCGTACTTTCGTAACATAGATACATGAAACACATTATGTATCGCAGACAAACTCTGCGGCAAGTCCAAATGATAAGCCAAAGTGCCAATCCTCTCAACAATCGCATATGGACCAATATAACGAGGAGCTAGCTTCTCTTTGCGCCCAAATCTCATGGTTCCACGAAAAGGTGATAATTTCAAGAAAACCTGATCGCCAACTTGAAATTCTAAAGGCCTACGCCTTTTATTAGCATAGATGGCTTGACGATCTTGAGCTGCTTTCATTCTTTTCCTGATCATTTCAACCTTTTCTTTCATTTCTTGTATAAATTCTGGCATAGATAGTTGTCGTTCCCCAACATCTTCCCAGCATATCGGGGATCTACACTTTCTACCATACAAGGCCTCAAATGATGCCATTCCGATGGTTGCTTGGAAGTTGTTATTGTAAGAGAATTCAACTAGAGACAATGATTCCTGCCAACCACCCCTGAAATCCATAACGACTGCTCGCAACATGTCCTCAAGTGTCTGAATGGTCCTCTCTGACTGACCATCTGTCTGTGGGTGATATGCAGTGTAACGTACCGTACTTTTACCATTCAAAATTTGCAGAAAAATTAAAAATTTTCTTAAACATAAAATCTATACGGTTGTCACTCATCATTCATCATAATAATATTTGAAATCAACATCACCAACTAAAATTTTCTAACAACATACTTATTCAAAACGTCTCACAACCAACATAAAATCAGAGTATTTTAAACTTTTCATAAAAACATAAACTTAGTGGTCCTCGGGTTTAGCCTTCCGCTCAGTCCAAGCCTGCCCCTTGGTCGCCACCTCCTGTCTCCTCCTCAACATACTCACCTGCATCGATCAAGTCTAGTGAGTCTAAAGACTCAACACATATAAACTGGGAATAACGAGTACTACATAATAAAATCGCATGCATCTTTAAAATATAATATACATAACTCGAAACTTGAACTTGCATACTAAACTTGAACATACGTACATACATACTTTGACGTGCCAAGAACATAAACTTTGCTTAAACATACTTTCATACTTGAACATACATAACTTCTTCATTTTGCGTAGAGGATGTTTCAAAGCAAGTGACCCATAACATAATAAATGCCTGATCAGACACACCACAGTACTGGGCTGACAGGGACATATCCACTGCCACATACATAAGATCCCCGTTCATAATTTAACGGGCTGATTGGTCACCGTTCATAATTTAACGCTTTCCAACCTCGATCTAACCCGTTCATAATTTAACGGGCGGATTGGTCCCCGTTCATAATTTAACGCTTTCCAATCCTAAACATTCACAACCAAAGTGAATAAGTAGCTCATGATATTCTAGTTCGCTCAGGACTTGACCTCGCATAATCATCGTACTAAACCATGACATAAAACCACAAAACAAATCCTATATTTTTACATAAATAAATTTTTAACCAAGGTGCTAAACCATGATATAGAACCCCGAATCAAATCCTAAAAAAAAAATTAATTTTTTTTAAAAGGGTGTACACGGACCCCGTGTAGGGGTCCGGCTAGGCTCGAAAATTTCGTATTTTTGAAGGAAAAAGGACACGACTCCGTGTCGGGGTCCGGGAAGGGGTCCGGGTAGCCTCGGGACATGGAAACTCACGAAAATTCACTATCTTATTCCTTCATTCTTCCAATCTAAGCCTAAGGACCATAAACCAATACCTCAAGACTCATCCTAGGATGTTATTACATTGATTCAAACACGTACAAACACCCCAAACGTCCCCAAACATTGACAAGTAAATTCAATACAACAATAAGCCGTAATTCAACATCGTTTCGCTTTCTACGACTTCTATTACATTCCAAGCCAATCCCGACCCAAACGAACCACCAAATAACACCTAAACACATCCCATAACATATCTAAATACAGTAACACAGGCCCAGCAATGTCCAACGAAGCCTGCAACAAATAACTTCAAGAACATGTCAAGAACACATTTTCATAAAAGTCGCAGTTTGAGCAGTCCCACGAAAACAATCATAACTCACTCATTTCTTATCCAAATATTTCGAATTTTATATCAAATCGAAGGTATCAAAAAGTTCTATGTTTCATACGTTGAACATTTTTCCAGAAAACCGACCGAAAAATCGCAGAAATTAAAAAGACAGCAAATTCGAGTTTTCATAACCAAAAACCGTTTCAAAAGTGATCTATCCATATTTGCTCAAACTCTTACATAACATGTACATGATTTTTCATACAATAAACATCAAAATATTTATTATGACAAGATCGATGCAGAAAACGAAAGATTATACATGCCTTTGATGATTAAATAATACCGAAACGACGACACCGAAGCGGAGACGGAGCGAGAGACGATCCGGGATGAACGAGGTTCGATTTTCTTGAAATAAACTCAACAAAATATTGCTGGAGATTTTCAGAGAGAAGGTGCTTGATGAAGGAAATGGGAGAGGAAATAATGGAGAGGAGATTTGATGCAAAAGAATTCTAACAAAACTTCTCATCTCCTTTCTTTAGTCAAAGATATAATATAAAAATGTGTTGTGTTTGATGTGTATGTGTGATACGTGTATGAGTGTGTGTGAAAGTGTGAGTGTGTGTGGGTTTAGTTAATTAGGGAAATATAATATGCTAATTTAATAGTTAAAAATGTTATTAAAAGTTAATCTTCTATATTTTACAAAATCCTCAAATTAACAACATAAAATACAAAAGTACTAAATCTCTAAAAGTTTTAAAAATTATAAAATCACCTAATAATTAAATTAGGCTTTTAAAATATTAAAACCTCATAAATCCATTAAAATACTCAAATCTAACTTAAAATAAAATATCGCAATTAAACTACTAAAAATCATCCCGGTCTCCTTTCCTCGATCCCGCCTCGAATAATTGTCTGAAACATAAAACTCAAGAAAATATTTTAACGTAGATCAATTAAACATAAATATTAAAATAATAAATTTCATAAATTAAATAAATGCATAGATTTTACGTATACTGATTTTGGGCATTACATGCAGTACTCATCGCCAACTTTGAACCCAAAGCTGATTGCAAACTACCCCAAAACTTCGAAGCAAACCTGGGATCACGATCTGATACTATGGTTACAGGCACACCATGCAATCTCACTACATGATCAATGTACATTTTTGCTATTTTCTTATAAGTACAAGTACGATCATAAGGAATAAAATGAGCTAATTTGGATAATCTATCCACAATCACCCAAATCACATCACAACCACGATTAGAACGAGGTAGGTGTGTCACAAAATCCATAGCAATGTGCTCCCAATTCCACTGTGGCACTTCCAGACTATGTAACATACCACCAGGTCTCATTCTTTCAGCTTTAACATGTTGGCACGTCAAACATCTAGCCACAAAATCAGAAATCTCTTTCTTCATACCTTCCCACCAGTAATGAGATTTCAAGATATGATACATCTTTCTGATTCCAGGATGAACACTGTGTCGACTACAATGAGCTTCGCGAAGTATAGCTTCTTTTAAGTCTAGACATCCATCTGAAGCAACACTGAACTTATCCGATTGACCTGTCTGAATCAATTCTTTCAATCTATGAACATGTGGATAAGTTCTCTGTGCTGCTTTGATTTTAGAAACAATCTGTGGTTCAACTTGTATAGATGAAACTATAAAGTAGTCGCCCTTAGACTGATAAGTCCATCCTGAAGTTCCCAAATGCTCATGAACCTTTGAAATAGTCAAATATGTCAACATTTTAGGCTGATCTTTTCTGCTCAGAGCATCTGCAACTTGATTCATTCGCCCTGGCTGGTATTGAATCTCACAATCAAAATCTTTAAGCAATTCCAACCATCGACGCTGTCTCATATTCAAGTCGGACTGTGTGAAAAGATACTTCAGACTCTTGTGATCAGAATAAATCACAAATTGTTCTCCGTACAGATAATGACGCCATATCTACAATGCAAACACAATGGCAGCTAACTCCAAATCATGAACTGGATATCGAGTCTCATGTGGCTTCAACTGAAGAGAAGCATACGCAATCACTCGTCCATGTTGCATCAAAACACAACCCAGTCCATTTAGAGAAGCATCTGTACAGACAACAAATCCACCTGAGCCTGAAGGCAAAGCTAATACTGGAGATGTGGTCAATTTTTCTTTCAAAGTTCGGAAACTAGACTCGCATTCCGCAGTCCACACAAAACGTCAATCTTTCTGTGTCGACTGGGTCATAGGCCTAGCTATTCTAGAAAATCCTACAATGAAACGCCTATAGTACCCAGCTAATCCCAAAAAGCTTCGAATCTCAGGCACATTGGTTGGTTTAGGCCAGTTGATAACAGCTTCGACTTTACTAGGATCAACAGATACTCCTTGTGCAGATATAAAATAGCCTAAAAATAAAACTTTGTCCATCCAGAACTCACACTTTGAAAATTTGGCATACAATTGCGCTTCTCTGAGTGTTTGGAGAACTGATTTCAAATGTTTCTTGTGCTCTTTCTGTGACTTGGAATAAATCAAGATGTCATCAATGAAAACGATAACAAATTTATCTATGAATTCCCGAAATACACGATTCATTAAATCCATAAACACTGCGGGTGCATTAGTCAAACCGTAAGGCACAACTAAGAATTCATAATGCCCATATCATGTCCGAAATGCTGTCTTAGGAACATCTTCCTCTCGGACTCTAAGCTGATGGTATCCGAAACGAAGATCAATCTTGGAATACACAGAAGTACCCGGCAACTGATCAAACAAGTCGTCAATACGCGGCAGAGGATACTTATTCTTCACAGTAGCCCATTTCAACTGCCGATAATCGACGCACATTCTCATCGTTCCGTATTTCTTCTTTACAAACAATACTGGAGCTCCCCAAGGTGACATACTGGGTCTGATATAGCCTTTTTCCAGTAAATCTTGAAGCTGTTCTTTGAGTTCTTTCAAATCTGTTGGAGCTAAACGATATGGTGCTCTAGAAATAGGATTTGTCCCTGGCATTAATTCAATGCTAAGATCTATTTCCCTTTGAGGTGGAAAACCTGGAATCTCATCAGGAAATACATCTGGAAAATCCTTGACAACGGGAATGTCTGAAACTTTCAATCGTTCTTCCCGTGTTGCATCAAGAGCATAGATAAAAAATCCTTCATTACCGATTGACAACAACCTAAACATTTCCATTGCAGATACTAATGGAATTCGAGACTGTGAATCATAACCATAAAAATTCCATTTGCTGCCATAATACGGTCTAAATCTGACAACTCCATGGAAACAATCCACAGTAGCTCGATAATTCGTCAACACATCCATACCCAGAATACAGTCAAAATCAGTCATGGTTAATTTGATTAGATTTGTTATCATAATATATTCTCAAATCTAATCACACAGTTCAAAACTATCTCACGGGACATCAAATATACACCGGCAGAAGTAGCAACTGACACAGTATCCAACAAAGGAATAGTAGCAATCTCATGCTCATCAACAAATACAGCAGATAAAAATGAATGAGATGCTCCTGTGTCTATCAATATGCGTGCAGGATAGTCAAAAACATAACAAATACCTGCAATCACTCCTCCTGGTGCATCCTGGGCCTGGTCCTGAGTCAAAGCATGGACTTGGGCTTGCTGTGGCCCTGGAAATGGCTGCTGAATAGGACCTCTAGGAGGTGGGTAACTTGACTGCTGAAATGATTGGGTAGGAGCATATGGTCTAAAGACTGGTCCACAGGGAACTTGACCAAACTGTTGTGGCTGGAACTGCTGTCTCCCTGCATTAGGACATACTCTGGCGTAATGTCCAAGCTGACCACAAATATGACAAGTTCCTTGAACTCCTACACATTGGGAACTGAAATGTCGACCACCACATCGATCACAATGCACAATGCTAGACGATCCAACCGAACCTCCTCCTCGTGCACTTCCTGAACTGGAAGAGCTGGATTGAGACTTCTTCTTGAATTGCTTTCCTTTTGCCTTGTACCTCTGTTGTTTGGGTTGTTGGTATGACTGTACAGGCTGATATAGAGGTAAATCCACTGGTATTGACATACTACTCCCAGATCCCTGAGAAACAGATGATGGACCTGGCTGTGGGTCTCCTCTGAGCAAACTTGCTTTAATTTTCTTCGCCTTTTCCACCGCTTGAATATACGTATTAGGCGATCCAGTCATTACCAAAGTATGAACAGTCTGCTGCAACCCTTGCAAAAAACATGATAGTTTAGCCTGATCATTCCTGGCAACATGTGGAACATAGGGCAAAAGAGCAGAAAACTGTGAAGCATATTCCACCACTGATTTGTTTCTCTGCACCAACTGATTGAACTCTTCTTCTTTAGCAGCATAATATGATGGTGGTGCATATTCTTGGCTAAAGTGAGCACGAAAAGCATCCCAAGTAATAAGTTCACCAGAGTATAACTGACATGAAATAAAATCAAGTAAAATGCGATGCAATGCAATGTAATGCAATGCGTGTCGGTAACAACAAAATAATGGATACCAAAGCGGAGACCAAATGAAACGCATCAGCAACAAGAACAGTGGCCACCCGTGCCAGGACTGTAGCAACGTAATATCATGCCGCCGCTCATCCATGCACGTAGCATCGAGGGTACGGGAGCTACCTGCTCAGCCCTCATGTAAGTCATCAGGAGTGCTAATCCTACCCACCCGCTCCATCGATGACGCAACAAATCGATAGATCAATATCAATATCAATAGCAATCAAAGGAGTCAAGACTCGAAATGCTATGCACTAATAATATCAACTCAAATAAATGCATGAATGCAATCACGTATTCACAGAAGCACATAAAGCACGCCACAACTCATCACAAAATACTCAACGTCATCTCACGTCATAATAGATATTGTAATGAAAACAGTTCGTACGTACCTCAACTGACTTTAATTTACCACAAAATCTTAAATATTTCTCGAAAACTTCAATCTTGTGGCAATTAATACATTTCATATCCAGTTCAATTTATTTTTCCAATATTCACTAATTTAGCCTAAAATTCTAAAAATCCATACTTTAGGCTTTAAAATTCCTAAAACCCATCGCAAAGTCAAATATAGCAATTTATTTAACTTAAATCTCTCAATACCGGACAACTTGAAATTTCAAAAATTCAATCAAATCGAATATGAAATTTTCGATATTTTCAAGGAATTTCCAAAATTTTCATTTTCTATTTCTAATGCTATAAATACATCCCAATAACGATTTAGCATTTCAAAAATCATAAATTCCCAAATTAATAGGCTAAATTTGAAATATTATCTAATTAAATTTCGAAAATAGCTTAATACCTCCAATCGACTCCGATATAGCACCTACAATCAATAATCCAATATATATTAATTATTGGAATTCGAATTATTCAAAATACCTAGAATTTCGAAACCCTAAATACCTCAAGGCTTCAAAGTAAAGCCCTAGGAAGCTTAAACCGAGAGTTTCCTCACAAATTCCGGCGAAAACGAGCGGCGGTTTCCGACGAGCTCAAAAAGTATCGTGAGATTTCTGTGCAAAATGGGTATCAATGCGTAGCTCTTGTCGAGAGGATTCCGAATATGTATTTACTTAAATTTTTGGGCGACTGGAGCGGCCACAACCGAAGAATGAAAATCGAAATGGAAGAAGAAAGAGAGAAGCTCGGCCGATGCAGCTTACGGGAGATTCACGATGCTTCTTTTCATTTCTTTTTCTTTTTTTATATTATTTACTAAATGGGCTGGGCTTTAGGGCTAACGGGCTGGGCTTGGGGAATTTGGGCTCTCACAACTTACGTCCAGTTGAAGCCTGCGTCGATAGAAACACGGTACTGAAGTCGGATTGAAAATCGAACGGACGGATTTCTCGTAAATCAAAATCTAATATCAAGAAACCTTTCCCCCGGAAGCTTCCTCGTTCCTCTTTCTTGTTTCCTCTGAAGAATGAACGAATATATGTGTATATATATATATAGTATATATATATATATATATATATATATATCATGCATGTGCAAGCTAGGTGGCTCTTCCTATGTGATGCACGTCTCGCGCATATGCGCGACCATCCTCGGTGCATATGCGCGAGACATAATGTCTCGGCCCGTAACCTTCACAGCAGCCTCGCGCATATGCGCGTCCATCTTCCACGCATATGCGCGAAGTCCTCTGGAATTTTACTTGGCTTCTCGAATGACTCGCGCATATGTGCGCACCACTTCCGCGCATATACGCGAGGTTCTCTGGACATGGTGTTTGCCAATACACCTCCTCGCGCATATGCGCGCCCTATCTCGCGCAGATGCACGAGGTACTCTGCCTTCCTCGCGCATGTGCGCACATCACGTCGCGCATGTGCGAGAGAGGTACTGTCCTCGCACATTCGATATCACATGAAATCATATTTCAAGCCTCAGAACGATCCTTCATAATCATATCAATTCAAAATTAATAATCGCAAATTAACATGGTATAAAATCTCGGGCATTACAATTCGAATATCTAGAATGTCAATTTTATATATTTTGTTATGTTTTATGGGATAATTGAACTCACTAGAATGCCAATTTTATAGATGACATCACATTATGATGATAATATGTATGCGAAATTGAACTATATTTTTTTCATTCAAAAAAAAGTTGAACTATTATTTATCCACGCCTATTTTCTTATAATTTATTAATATTGTAATTTTTCATGTTTTATTGGGACAAATTATAGGTTATTTGATGGAGTATACTGATGCAAATAATAGTTCTTCTGGGATTATTCCTGCATATGGTACCATTTTCAGGTGTCGCAACAAAGAAATAGTGTTTGAAATGTCAAATTCCTTTCTACCGGTGCTAGAGTTGGACTAAAAAATGTTATTTCGATATTCATGCAATTATTTAACACACGCAGCGCATGTGCCTCGCCCGCTAGTTATAAGAAATAGTGAAGAATTATACTGTAATTTTGATATATTAGTTAAAAAATAAATAGAAAAAAAAGGAAAAAAACTCAAGTTGAACCTACAATTTAATGTTTAGAAATATCTGACCTTTCGGATTTTGCACTAAAAATTTCTATATTAATTTACATATTGATTATTTTATCTCTAAATTATATAAAAAATTTCCACAATATATTTCCTCTTTTAAATATAAGTTTTTGTATATTACTAGCTATACATATAATACTTATACATACCAGTATCATTAGTTTGGCAAATAATGTGATGATATTAGAGCATCAATGGTGTATTAATGGGTAGATATTTGTTAATTTGAAATTATATGAATGACTTGATTCTTTAATTCATCGTACCACCATTTGTTGACTTGCTATACATACACCATTTTTTGTTTTATATATATTTTGTGGGAAAAATATTGAATCAGTTGTGGTAGCTGAAGAGTGGATCCAGTAATTGAGCTGAAACAAGACGAGATATCTCTCACTATTTAATTGTGTTCGCGGGTTCTAGGGATATACTGCTTCTGGTGTCATGGTGTAACATTTTGGAATTCCAAGAATGTTCTGTTGGGGAAAACCCATAAACCACAGAATCCATCACGCTAAATCATTAAGAATTTGACTGAAAACTTAAGCAGAAGCGTACCTGAAGCTATAATCCTGAATTCTTTAGAACGTGTCTTGATCTTCCAGATCTACATGCTCTTTTTTTGAGAGAATCATTTAGTTTCTCTTAAGAACTATTATCTTAATGGGGGAGAGAATAGTGAAAGTGATAACGCGAGATCTGGGGACCATGACCCATATTTATAGATAATGTTTATCAATATCTTCTTATATTTCTATTTTAGCCCATCATAAAAACAGAAATTACACTTATGTCTCTACACATTAAAGGCCCACAACCCATTAGATACATTACAACCCAATAACCCGAAACATTAATTGATCACTTTATTTTGGGCTTAACTTAATAGACAACCCACAACACATAATTATTCACACATAAGCTCATATAAATAAAATTGATCTAACAATCTCCCACTTGAGCTATATGTGCAACCATATAATTATGTTTGTGAAAATAACCTTATGAGCTCAAAATTGTTGTCATTCTAAAATGTATCTATAACCAATCCGGTCCATCAATCACATCAACATAGGATCAAAGCAGTCTTCGCTACACTCAAGGTAACTAGACCCATCAATGATAACATATGTCAACACAACTGAATGACATGGATCATGAAGTGGATGTGTAGCATGGAAATTTCATGCAATGTGACCGTAACATGCCTATTTCCAACTGGTCATCTCTTAACCTTATTGAGATCAAAATTTAAACCATAATCAGAGTGTAACTTAACTTGAAATTTATTTCTACAGAAAATAAATTTACATAACTGTAACTGAAAAATGTCTACAACTGAAAAGCATTATAAAATAACAAACTCTCACTAAAACTGAATTTCCTCAATTGACATAACACTCATACTAGCAGTGTGCTCATGAAACTATTTGGGTGGTAGTCTCTTGGTAAGCGGATCTGCAACTGTGGGGACCCGGACGTTAATCATATTCTTAATCATCATTGGGACTAATTAATCAATTATAATAAACAGGGTCTAAAAATTTTTCTTTTTTAAAATGCAAGTACGGAAGGTAATGGAATTAACTAATATACATATCAGTATGAAAATACAATTCTTGTACAACATGCATCTAGTTCAACTAGATTAAGGTCCAACCACTACAATCAAGTAATGAAACCTATCTACATCCAAGTCCGGAATCACAACTCTAATCTCGATCTCTCATCATCTTCTTGACCCTGATCCTGTCCCACCTGTTGTCATGCACACATACAAACAAGACAACAGCCGGATAACTCCGGTGAGAATTATATTCTCAGTATAAACAATGTATCAATGCAATCATATAAAACATATATAAAAGCATAAACAATCATTAAAACATGTATCCAATCAGACTACATGAATCAATACGAATATGTATTTAAGTCAATGACTTGTTATCTTATCTCAACTCATTTCTAATCTAGGGATCCCGATCTAATTTAGACTTGGGCATGCTATATCGAATGTCTACAATAGAAGTCGATCTACATCTAAGCTCATCGATATACCACAAGTCTAGGGTCGTCGCGGTTCTGACAAAGACTTGGCGGTTCTGCCCTAGCTAGGCTGGTCTGCCCTAGACTCAAACTCTGGCTCTGCTATCATTCAACAAATTAAACATATCAATCTGATAATTTGCAAATATCAATGCAATGAAATAAAGTATGTGATTTAGGGAAACTCAAGTCAACCTAACTCGAGTTGTGCAATCCCGAATCAACATTTATTTATACCTTTATCTTCTCGATCTAACGAATTCGAAGTCTCGAATTCACATCTGTCCATACCCAAATCTGGCAATGACAATATCAAATATATTGTATCAATGTATACTCAATTCAAGACTTGTTCTGATCAATACCCAAATCAAAATACAATCTCAATCAATAACAAATTTGATCAAATGTCAATCTGCTGATGTTTCAACAGTATAACAATACAGTCTTGATAACCCCGTCAGTCTCAACATCACAAGTATAATACCAGAATTCAAAATCTCAATATCGGTACAACTCATAATCTCAACGATAACACAAGTCTGATATCGAATCTCAGTCAAATCAACGCCGAAAATCATAACAATTACATACACAGTCTGTTCTTCGATCTAATTTCAATTATACGATGTCTACTGTATCAGAAACACCATATATGATTCATATTCAATTTTTACAATACCATAATTTCAAAGCATGTCAAAACGTAACAAAACTTACGTCCAGTTGTATTCTGCGTCGATAGGAACACAGTACTGAAGTCGAATTTAAAATCGGACGGGCGGATTTTTCGTAAATCTCAAATTCTCACCCGAAAGAACTTGGAGCATTTCTTAAGATTCTCTCCTCGTTTTCCTTCTTTCTTTTGCTTCAGAGAGGAATATGTTTGTTCTTTATATATACATATACTTACACGTTGCATTTCAAGAGAACAAGTGGCGATTTGTCATGATGCAAGCCGCGCGCATATGCGCGCACAAAGCCGCGCATATGCGCCTGCTATTAATCTTCTTTCAAATTAAACAATCGTCGAGATACTCAGCCGATCATCTCCTAGATGTTCGGTCCAACATCTTGGCGCCAGATGTTCGGTCCAACATCTTGGCTTATCCTGTAACAATGTCCTACTTCTTTATTTGAGTTCCTATAACCTCTATTTTGTCAATTAATCAACGTCTGATTACAGTAATTAAATCTCTGGCATTACAGCAACCATGGAGTTTGTACCGATATGCTCAATAGACAACTTTGCACTCTGAATTCTTTCTTTAACAACCAAAAACTTGATGTCAATGTGTTTAGACTTCGTCGAGCTCCTGTTGTTATTGGAATACATAACTGCTGATTTATTGTCACAATATAATCTTAGTGGCTTTTCAATACCATCAACAATGCGCAGTCCCGTGACAAAATTTTGCAGCCATATTCCATGATTGGATGCCTCATAACACGCTACAAACTCAGCTGCCATGGTGGAAGAGGCTATAAGTGACTGTTTAGCACTCTTCCAGGAAATGGCACCTCCAGCAAGGAGATAGATGTAGCCCGACATAGATTTCATACTGTCTTGGCATCCAGCAAAATTGGAGTCAGTATACTCAATGATCTCAAGCTGATCCAACCTCCGATATATGAACATGTAATCTTTTGTTCTCTGTAGGTACCGTAAAACCCTTTTGACTGCTTTCCAATGTTCCACTCCTGGATTGCTTAAATATCGTCCCAACATTCCTGTCACGTACGCAATATCTGGACGTGTACAACATACATAAGACTCCCCACTGCAGATGCATAGGGAACCTTCTGCATTTCTTTTTCCTCAAAATCATTCTTTGGGCATTGTTTGAGAATAAATTTGTCTCCCTTAGCCACATGGGTGTCTGTTGGTTTACAATCTTGCATTCCGTATCGATTGAGAACTTTATCGATATAGCATTTCTGACATAATCCAAGAATACCCCGAGAACGATCTCGATGTATCTGAATACCCAGTACAAAAGATGCATCACCAAGATCTTTAATCTTAAAATTCTTAGCTAGAAATCTCTTGGTTTCATGCAATAACTATATATCGTTGCTAGCGAGCAGAATGTCATCAACATATAAAACCAGAAAAATATGCTTACTCCCACTGAACTTATGGTACACGCAATCATCGACCAAATTCATCTCAAAACCAAACGAGATGATCACTTGATGAAATTTGAAATACCATTGTAAAAATGCCTGCTTGAGCCCATAGATGGATTCCTTTAATTTGCAAACCATATTATTTGTGTCCTTGGACACAAAATTTTCTGGATGCACCATATAAATCGTTTCATCAATGCCACCATTTAGAAACGCAGTCTTTACATCCATCTGATGAAGTTCAAGATCGAAATGCGCCACCAAAGCCATTATAATCCTTAAAGAGTCTTTCGAAGAAACCGGAGAGAAAGTCTCTTTATAATCAATGCCTTCTTTCTGTGTAAAATTTTAGCGACAAGACGAGCCTTATATCTTTCCACATTGCCTTTCGAATCTCTCTTGGTTTTAAATATCCATTTGCAACCAATGGGCTTCGTACCTTTAGGCAATAGGACAAGATCCCATACGTCATTGCCCTTCATGGACTTTATCTCCTCATTCATGGCATCATTCCACTTTTGAGAGTTAGAACTTTCCATGGCTTGACGGAAGTTAATAGGATCATCCTCCATCAATCCAATGTCTGCCTCATGTTCTTGAAGAAATACAATGTAATCATCTGGCACTGCATTTCTCCGCTCTCTAGTGGACCTCCTTAATGGCATAGGTTCTGGAGGTGCTTGAGTTTGTTTATTTGGAATTGGAGGATCTCTAATATTGTCTTCCTGTATTGTGTCTTGGTCAAAGTGAGGAATATGATCCTGATCAATGTCCAAGACACCTGTGGGAATATTTACATATTCCTCTTCAAAGACAATATCCCTTACTTTATCTCCCCCCGCAAACTCAACATCCTCAAAGAACCGGGCAGTTCCTGACTTAAAAATCGACTTACTCGTGGGATCATAAAATTTGTACCCCCTGGATCTTTCAGAGTATCCAATAAAATAACAACCAACCGTCCTTGAGTCCAGTTTCTTTTCATTAGGCTTGTAAGGCCTTGCCTCAACTGGACATCCCCAAACGTACAAATGCTTAATACTGGGCTTTTTACCCGTCCAAAGTTCATAAAGGGCTTTGGTCGCTGCCTTAGTTGGAACCCTGTTAAGGATATATGATGCGGTCTTTAGTGCTTCTCCCCAGAGTGATTCTGGTAAGGTAGAATGACTGATCACACTCCTCACCATGTCCTTAAGCATTCTGTTTCATCTTTCAGCAACACCATTCGTAGTGGGCGAACCCGGCATAAGTGTACTTAGGGATGGCAATTTTCCCCACGGGTTTGGGGCCCCGCGGGGAAAACCCGAAACGGGGATGGGGATCCCCGATTTTTTCGGGTTTGGGTTCGGGTTCGGGGATTTAAAAAAATCTCCGATGTAGTTCGGGGCGGGTATGGGATTACTATCCTCATCCCCGAAATCCTCGAACCCGCCCCGAAAATATATTATCAATAATAAAATAATAGTATTATTAGTATTAATAATATAATAATATTTTTATTTTTTAAAATATTAATAATATTATTATTATTAATATTGATATTAATATTAAAATTATCTCTAATAATAATAGATAATAATAATTTTTTGTTTAAGAAGATCTCCGAATCCGTCATCGTCTTACCATATTAATATTTTTGAAACGGGGATGGGGGCGGGGATGGGATGTTAATCCCCGAAGTTTCGGGTTTGGGGATTCCCCGAATCCGAAAAAACGGGGATTGGGATGGGGATGGGGGTGGAGATGGCATTCGGAGATGGTGATGGGGATGGCAAACCCGCCCCCGCCCAGGACCATTGCCATCCCTAAGTGTACTGTGGGACGATACCGCTTTCCTCCAAGACTCTAGTAAAATTTCCTGGACGTTGTTCACCTGAACCGTCATATCTACCATAGTATTCACCACCATGGTCAGATCTAACGCTTTTAATCTTTAAGACAAGTTGATTTTCAACTTCAGCTTTATAGTTTTTGAACACATCCAATGACTGTGCCTTTTCATGAATGAGATAAATGAAGCCATATCTTGAAAAATCGGCTGTGAACGTTATAAAATATTGTTGATCATTCCAAGAAGCTGAAGGGAATGGTCCACAAATATCAGCATGTATTAGTTCTAAGACACCTGAACACCTGTTGGCTTCAAATATCATTTTGTTGGTTTGTTTTCCCTTTATACAATTAACACAATTATTAAAGTTTGTGTAATCTAAAGGTTCGAGAATTTCGTCTGACACAAGTCTCCTTATTCATTTTTCAGAGATATGACCCAGTCTTTTGTGATATAACGCAGCTGAATTCTTACTGGTTAATTTTCTTTTAGTGCCTCTACTTGTTTGCAGGGATTCATTAAATGAAGCAATAACATCCAAAGAATAAAGATTATCGTATCCGGATAAAGAACCAGAACCAACCAATTTTGAATAGAGAAACAAACTGAATATTCCATTTCAAAAAGAACAAGAATAACCAAATTTGTCCAATGTAGAATGGAGATCAAATTCCGTGTAAAAAACGGTACAACAAATGTTTCATAAAGATCCAAATATATTCCAGTCTTTAACAATAATCTAAATTTTCCTATCGCCTCAACTTCAACTTTGTTGTTGTCACCAACATAGATGAATCTTTCAGCATCACTTGGTTTTCGCCAATCCAGGCAACCCTGCATAGACACACTGATGTGAGTTGTTGCACTAGAATCTATCCACCACGTGTGTCTAGGCACTGAAGTTAAATTAACTCAGAACAAATCATATTCAGAAGCATACGTTTCTTAGCACGCCAAGCGTGATAATTACTGCATTGCTTCTTGATATGCCCATCACTGCCACAGAAAAAACAACCAAAACTTTGAGAATCACTAGGATTCTTCTGTTGTTTCTTCGAAGGCTGTGTATCCGTAGCTTCCTTATCCTTTTTTTTCTTTCCTTATCTTTCTAGATAGAGGTATAATGAGCACTTTCTGTCTTGTCTTGCTTCAACCTTTCCTCTTCCTGGACACAATGCGAGATGAGCTCATTCAGAGACCAAGTCTCTTTCTGACAGTTATAGCTCACCTTGAACTGGTTAAACTGAGGAGGAAGAGATATCAAAACCAAATGCACAAACAAGTCCTCAATGAGGTCAAGCTTCAGTGCTTTCAACCTTGAAGCAAGATGAGACATTTCCATAATGTACTCCCTAATGTTGCCTTTACCCATGTACCTCATTGAAACTAGGCTAGCCAAAAGTATACCAATTTCAGAATTTTCAACTTTAGCAAACCTTTTTTCGAGGTCTTGAAGGAAAGCCTTAGTTGTAGCAATGTCGCTAGACATTGTGCCCCTGAATGTTTCTGGAATGGCCCTCTTCATGATCATCATACACATGCGATTCGATCTCTCCCACCTTTCAAACTCCATCTTTTAATCAGAGGGACTCTTATCTGTAACGGCAGGAGGAGAGTCTACCCTTATCGCAAGGTCTAAATCCATGATTCCGAGAACTATCAATAAATTCTCTTGTAATGATTTAAAATTAAAGTCATTTAACATAGGAATAGAATTTATGTTGGAGTGAATATTTGCATGAGTCAAATCTGAACAGAGAACAAAAACAAAACATACATGCTCAATCAAATATCCAAATAAAATAATCAATAAATTCAAATAATGTAAACCCCATAAACAGGATATCGTGCACTCCATTAATGTTTCATCTTTGGACAAAAGATTAACTTGTAAGTGATATCCTGGTGTAGCAGTCAAACACTGATAGTAAATATCATGTCACATAACAACATTCCTTTGGGCCGATTTATTATTCACATGAAAAACCGAACAACTATCACATGTTTACCCCACAAGTGCATATGTAATTATATTAAATATTAACCTTCCTTTGGGCCGATGAATATTCATATAAATCACATATACCTGAAATCCTTTTGTATTTTAAAATAAAATTAATTTCCATAAAAGATGTCACTTTGGCGACATTTTATTTCAATTAATCAATTTTAAAAATACATAAACTTATCATTATTTGAATATTTAACCTTAACCGAACAAAAACAAAAAAGTTTTTTTAAAATTTCGGAAATTCGGTACGACCCGACCCGACCCGAATCCGTACGGTCGGGTCGACCCGTGTCCACACGACCTGGCCCGAATCCGTACCTTTTTAAAAAAAATCCGAATTTTCAATTTTCCTCTAAAATATTTTGTTGAACAAAAACTGGAAAGAAAATAGAAATCTTATACCAAATCTTTAAAATTTACAACCAAATCTATTTACCAAAACTGAAACTTCAAAAGATTTGGTTTTCAACCAAAATATTTTCCAGATCTGAAGCCATAACAAAAAAAAAATTCAGATATGAAGCCTATCAAAATATTTTTCAGATCTGAAACCATAACAGAAATTTCGAGATCTGAATCCAAAAAATATCAAAAAACTTTAAACAAATCTCAATGATTCAAACATGATTGGCTCTGATACCACTTGTTGGGGAAAACCCATAAACCGCAGAATCTATCACGCTAAATCATTAAGAATTTGACTGAAAACTTAAGCGAAAGTGTACCTGAAGCCATAATCCTGAATTCTTTAGAACGTGTCTTGATCTTCCAGATCTACGCGCTTTGAAGAGGCGTTGAGAACGTACTTCAAAACTCATCCAATGTGATCGTCGCAGCTTTGAATGCGTTCCTTGGTATATGTGTCTTGACTTTTCTGACATGCCTCCGGGAATCTCTCGGCTTTAATCTTTGCTGCAACTTCCATTATTGTACTTTTGATCGTACATATATTTGTATTTTTGTGCGTAGCTGGAGTCCACTAAAATAAGCTTGTCTTGATCTGTGACTGAATGGTTCCTAACTGATGTTCCTAACTGGTCATCTGAACTGATCTTCAGTTGGGCTGGTGAAATCAGTTGACTCGTTAGTTGAACTGATTTCACTCTTTCAGTTGAACTGGTCAGCTGGGTTCTTCATCAGCTGGTCGGTCTTCTGAAGGTCTTCTGCTGAACTACCTATCAGCTGGGTAATCAGTTGAACCGATCTTTGAGAAATCAATTGAGCTGATTCAGTTTGGTCGATCAGTTGGTCTCATCAGTTAATCGTCTCGATAGCTTCAGTATTACCTCGCTTAACTGATCAGTTCGAAGCCTGATCAGTTCCAGCTACCTGCGCACTAAGTAAATCATCAGAAACAAAATAACAAGTTTTGTTAACATCAAAATCAAGATTGCGAACATTAAATGTTTCAACAGTATTCATTAATAGACTTTTAATGACTCCATGAAATTATATTAAATACAAGAATTAAAGTCTAATGTACAACTATAAAATTTCAAAAAATATATTTGATTCAATCTAAATATTTTGGATGGACATTTAATCGGAAAATCTCTCACTCAGAGTCTCACAAACTTCTACCAAAATTTTGCTAAAAGATGGGAATTTAGATCGTCGATCTGGTGTGTATGCAAGAAACGTTGTTTTCAAAGACGTGTTTGCTACCTAAAATAGAACGATAAAAGTGTAGTTAGCCAACTCTCTTTATTACAAAAATTGTAAAAATAAATTTTATACAAGTAGTTAAGATATTTCTTCATTTCATTTTGCTATACAAGTGAGAGTCCTATTTATATATTTCTCAGTATGATGGTTCAAATCCATACATGTTTTTTTTTCTCTTGGTTTGTCCTTGATTGGCATTTCATTTAATCTTTTACTTCAATGATTTACCTTCCATTTAAAATTTTACTACGCTAGTCTTGATGATATTAGTAGTTTATATCATATGTCTTCTTATTTGTTTTGTCATAATAAGCTCATCTACAAGCAAAACAGATATATAAGAGATTATTGCATCATTGATAATATACGCTCATCTTATGTCGTGTCATTAGTCTACGGAAATTTTGGTGTTTTTATATTAACACGTATTATATTTTGAGGAATTTGTGTGTGCACATTATCGTTTATTTTTAGTTTTGTGAATACTGATAGGAGGATTCGAATATCTAGAATTTCAATTTTATATATTTTGTTATGTTTTATGGGATAATTGAAATCACTAGAATGCCAATTTTATAGATGACATCACATTATGATGATAATATGTATGCGAAGTTGAACTATATTTTTTTCATTCAAAAAAAAAAAGTTGAACTATTATTTATCCACACCTATTTTCTTATAATTTATTAATATTGTAATTTTTCATGTTTTATTGAGACAATTTATAGGTTATTTGATGGAGTATGCTGATGCAAATAATAGTTCTTCTGGGATTATTCATGCATATGGTACCATTTTCAGGTGTCGCAACAAATAAATAGTGTTTGAAATGTCAAATTCCTTTCTACTGGTGCTAGAGTTGGACTAAAAAAATGTTATTTCGATATTCATGCAATTATTTAACACACGCAGCGCAGTGCATGTGCTTCGGCCGTTAGTTATAAGAAATAATGAAGAACTACACTGTAATTTTGATATATTAATTAAATAGAAAAAATAAAGGAAAAAAACTCAAGTAGAACCTACAACTTAATGTTTAGAAAACAAAGACTCTATCTGCTGAGTTATATGTGATTTACATTAAAACTTTAATATATTATTAATAAATATAATTATTAAAACCGAATGTGATATAAAAATTTAGGGATCTTAAACTCAATTTATAGGTTTTTTTATAAAATATACCGTAAAAAAAAGGCAAAATTAAACTGAAACCCTAGGCGACAGATCTCTCTTTACACAATCCTCAGTTTGTTTCTCTTCCCCAAGAAAGAAAGCCATCGGCGTCCGCTGAAAATCTTAAATTTCCCATGTATGAGTGCGACACTTCAGCGCCTGATCCCGCCGTAAACAGGCCAATCCCTCCTCTGCCGCCGGTGCCATACTCTTTAGACGATTGGAAGGGCTAGTTGTTTTGGAAAGCAATGGATCGAATTGATCACAGTTACTTGCGTCTCATACTCCGACATAGGAAACTGGAAGACATTCAATTGATCTTTTCAGAGTTGAAAGATCAGATATGTCCGTTGATGTTCAATCGGTTTGGCGCCTCTGTAATTCTGGATCTCTGTGAAGTCTGCGACGAACAACAGATGAACCAGTTGGTTTCTTCACTCACTGCTGATGCCCATTTACTCATGCTTGTCTGCCTCAACTCTAACGGGTATGTATGTATGTTAACTTTCAGCTAATTATAATATGCCGATTTCTGGATTTTCGTGTTCCTCTGCAGACATGAGGCTGTGTTGTTTCTTCTCGCGTGTCTCAGGACCCCAAAACAAAAATCTGATGTGATATACGCCTTGCAACCCCTCGTAGCTCAGCTCGTAAACCACCAGTTTGGTTCCGGCTTTATCGGCGTTATCCTCCGTATCTTCCGCGAGACTGCAAAAGAAACTCAAGTATTTGTTGCAGAATTTCATCGTTGTTTTCTTACTTTACCATATTTATGACAACCAGCTATTGTGTTTATCCCAGCCAATACTTGATGCCATAGCTGATATTTTTTTCGAAATGACCACCAATCTGCATGGATCCCTGCTTCTTAGGGAACTCCTCGATTCAAAAGTCTTTCTACTGGAAAGCAGACCGAGTATTCTGCCAAAACTAATAGCCGATGTACATCAGCTGTCTCATCATCCATACGGGTACGTACTCTCTGTGTGTGTGTGTGTCTCAAGTTTGCATACACAATTCAACATTTTTCCGGTTTCAGGTCTGTTGTGCTGGAGGGTGTAATAAGAATCGGGATGCAGGATGTGCAAAGAGATATAGTAGCTCAACTGAGAGGGGATTTCGCCCTCATGTCGATGCACGAAGATGCACGGATTGTAGTGTTGGCTTTGATTATGGAATCCAAGGAAGAACTAGCACCTCAAATATACAATGAGATAGCAAGCAGCCCTTATTTCTCCAGAGTCCTACAAGACCCTTTTGGCAAACGTGTTATCGAACGCGCTTGGACGTGCACTAAGGTACAAAAGACAGTGCTCATCTTTATTTGTTTATTTGCAATCTAGCTAGCTCGAAGTTTGAGGTGAATTCAACGTCATACAATCTTGCAGAAAACCAGTCACGAGATTCTCCCGGTCCCTGATCTCCATGAAGAGAATGTTTGGCCCAAAAAGAAAAAATCGAGGATTCATGTATGATGAGAGAGAAATATGGCTTCATTTATGCTCAGAAACCTTGTTTGTTTGTTTTTGTGTTTCTCTTATGCTTGATATTTATATTTTTTGTGTTTTAGGGCGTGGTTCTGAAGATTAAATGAACGACTTTATCAGTGATTACATTTGTGTTCTGTATTTAAAGTTTCATCCCATCCCAAGCTTGAGTTTTCTCTCTTGGTTTGAATTTTTATTTCCTTCATACCGATTGAATTTCTGTTTGCACCTATTGAGTGATCTTAAAGTGCTTTTCCATTATGAGTCTAGATGATTGATCTTTTGTTTTTATATATATTTTGTGGGAAAAATATTGAATCAGTTATGGTAGCTGAAGAGTGGATCCAGTAAATGAGCTGAAACAAGACGAGATATCTCTCACTATTTAGTTATGTTCGAGGGTTCTAGGGATATACTGCCTCTGGTGTCATGGTGTAACATTTTGGAATTCCAAGAATGTTCGTCCCAATTAACATAAAACACTTGACTGATTTATAATAATAATAAAATTTAAAAGGCAACAGTTATTCTAGCTTCCCATTTACAGAATCATGTTTTCACATCGTCGTTTTTTCTAAGGTCTCTTGTTCTTCGTGCACATCAGTTTTCCCCTCTGCGTTCAAGAGATTTCAGAGACCGATTTGAGGTATGGCCAACTTTCTCCTCCCCAATCTCATCTTCCGCATCTTCTCGATTCATTTTTCGATCCATTATTGTTCATAATACATTTGAATCTTGATGTGAAGTTTGCATCAAGCTGCTACTGTCATCGCAATCTTGACATCATTAGTCAAGGTTATGACCTAATTACTCTTTTACCTAGTTCTTGCCATTAGTTAACCAGATACTCCAATTGTTCTTTGAAATTTCTCAGTAAAAATATGTGTTAGTTTTTTATGCTTATCTGAATCTCAGGACGTGCATATGAGATATAGATGCTTACAATCTAATACAAAGCAAATTTCTCCTTTCCTTCAGTGACCGAGTTTCAAAATATATAAATGACATTTAGCGTTTAATTCATCATATGAATGAATCATCAGATTAAATATGGATATTTTACCCAATTTTTGTGTTTAGGGATCTTGTCATCAAAGTGTCACTGTTGGGTCTGATGCATATATTGTTCTTGATGTGGATCACTATTCTGGATGTTTTATGTTGAATGTGTTGCCAACTAGCATGCATATATTAAAAAGAAGAAACATTTGATTTCCGAATGAGGCAGGCTAAGAGGCTAAGCCTATGAAAACTAGCACTTCAGAAAATATTATAAGCAATAAAAAGTGAGCATAAACATTAATATTAGTCATTGTAATTAGAAAAGTACAAGATGCTGTCGATGTGAAGAAGATTCACTGGCCCATAGCAACAACCACATCACTGGTATGAGTTTTGTGGCATTCCCCCCTTTTCTACGCTGCTCTGTTAAATTGTAGTCTTGCAGTTATTAGTTTTATAAGCTTAAGGGAAAAAATTATTATGGCTAGTTAGATGTATAGATAATTATGATATGCGGTTTGTTTTTCCATGATTGAGATACATACAGAGCAAATGGCAAGGCATTCTAGATCATAGACTTCCTGCTATGGTACATTGATGGAATTTTGTGCTTTTAATCTTACAGATTTGCTGTTTTACAATTTTCTTTTGGGAAAATTGGTCTGTCTAACATGAGACATGCCCAAAATAGAAGCTTCTTCGAATATCATGGTACCATTTTTCTTTTTGGCTGAAGGGCGGTAGACATTTTTTAAAAGATATGCTACCCATATTTTGACAATTCATTACTCACATGTAATTAACTTTGAAGAAAAAACATTTATTTGTTTGAAAATATTTGTATTACTCAAAAAGTTATCGTATCATTTTCTTTTATTATTTATCTTTTCTTCTGAATAAATGCACCTATTTTCCCATTTTCTTGATTTATCACATTTTTCTAAGCTATCAATGATCAGCATTTATTTATTTTTTTAGTGGTGACTTTGTTACCTATTCTCTTTTACGTAGAGTTTGTTACTAGGGTCTAAGTGTCTTATTTTCATTGTCACCTTTAATTTCCGAAGACACATTTATCGTTGTTTTCCCAATGGTTAGATGATACGAATGATTTTACATCTAACTACGCACTTCAACAATTTTATATAGTTTTAGAAAATCTACGACATTCTTTGTTTGGTCGCTTTAAAACTATGCGACTATTATAGTTTGATTCCCATTCTAAAATAGAATTCTGTAAAGGCTTGTTACGTGCGATCGGTCCATATATTTATTTTCTTGACAGTATTCAAATAATTTTCAATCTTGTCATTTCATCATTATTTCGAACAATTTATGTTACCACTCAATAGCTACGAAAAATGAAATTCGTGGATTCTTCTATTCGATAGTAATTTCTCGAGGAATTTGAAAATCTTGAGTGTTTGATTTTTGTAGAAGATAGATTTAGTATTTCAATATCGTTAATCCGATGATTTAACACCTTTATATCGAACTAAACTTCAAAATTTGAAGAAGTACGGGATGAATGGCACGAATCGCGCCTTGAACTTCGCTGATCTTGAATTGAATAAATTTGAAAAAGAACACGATGAACGCCTTGAATCGCGCATTGAACTTCTCGAATTTGATGAGTTTGAATAAATTTGAAAATTAGCACGAAGAACGTCTTGAATTTCGTTGATCTTGAATTTAAATAAGAACATGATGAACATCTTCTTTGATCTTCTTCGATTTGAAGAATTTGAATAAATTTTCAGAAGAACACGGTGAACGTCTTGATTGTCCCTTGAACTTCGTCGATCTTTTTGAATTTTGTTGAATTTTGTGAGCTTGAGTTTAGAGAATTTATGTTTTGAATTCTTCTCCACTTCTTTGTTTATTCGTCTTTATGTGTCTGTATTTTTTCACTGGCCTTTTGACCCTATTTATAATATGCAAATTCTTGTCATTTTCATTTGTCATAATTTGATTAGCGCTTTATGATTATTTTCTGATAATCACAAATATTTAATTAGTGTATTGGTTCTAGATTTTTAATGATTTTTATGGAGTTTAAAAGTATCGAGGTATTCAATCTAGACATTTTTACGCTCCATAAAAGTTTAGTAGTATTCAATGTAAACTTTTGTAGAGTTTTAGAAAGTCATGTAATTCAAACTTGACTTTTTAAAATTATACAAAAGTCTATATGTATTTGAAGGATCGTTTGCAGAGCGAGCATCTTGGGGTGCTTCAAACAAAATATTCTCCAAGAGGTGCAATAGCTCATGTTCTAAGAATGTATACATCGATGAATTAGATCGAGTTTGGAATAGAATCAAGCGGAAAACACTCGAAATAATCCTTCGTTGAGAAACACTGATATGTTTTGTATATCCTGTGTAACTGAATAACTGAAAAATAAATAGATTAGTTTTTGCATTCATCAGTTCAGTTATAGTGAGAACTGAACCGACGGATGCTTTAACTAGTTAAATCAGTTGGAAAACAATAGTTAAACGGTTAAATACACAAGATATGTTTATGGATGTTCGGAGACTTCAACTGCTCCTACGTCACCTCTTCTACCACCTCGGGTAGGATTCACTAGAAGACTTTGATTAATTATAACAAGTGTAATAACCCACTCAGCTTAGAACTTACACTACTGCCTAACTGAACTCCTAGACTAGACTGAAGACAGCACCTTCTAGTCAACACTTCTTTAACGTCTATGTGAGAAAGACTACATACACAAGTTTATTGTCTTTGTGCAAGACTGTATTTGAGTTGTGGTTTTTGTGTGTGTGAGAGAACTGATCTTTGAAAACTACCCGAAAGTGTTCTCACACACTGAGAGAAATATGTTTCTAAACTAAGCATATAACACGATGAAGTGTTCCTTCTGGGCTGATTGCTTCTTGTAAGCTGATATGTAATATGCGTGCCCTTATTTGCTGATGGTCTTGAGCCTATATATATATATAGGCGTTGAGAACGTACTTCAAGACTCATCAAATGTGATCGTTGCAGCTTTGAATGCATTCTTTGGTATATGTGTCTTGACTTTTTTGACATGCCACCAGGAATCTCTCGGCATTAATCTTTGCTGCAACGTCCATTATTCTACTTTTGATCGTACATATATTTGTATCTTTGTGCGTAGCTGGAGTCCACTAAGATAAGCTTGTTTTGATCTGCGACTGAATGGTTCCTAACTGATGTTCCTAACTGGTCATCTGAACTGATCTTCAGTTGGGCTGGTGAAATCAGTTGACTCGTTAGTTGAACTGATTTCACTCTTTCAGTTGAACTGGTCAGCTGGGTTCTTCATCAGCTGGTCGGTCTTCTAAAAATCTTCTTCTGAACTACCTATTAGCTGGATAATCAGTTGAATCGATCTTGGAGAAATCAGTTGAGCTGATTCAGTTTGGTCTATCAGTTGGTCTCATCAGTTAATCGTCTCGATAGCTTCAGTATTACATCGCTTAACTGATCAGTTCGAAGCCTGATCAGTTCCAGCTACCTCCGTACTAAGGTAAATCATTAGAAACAAAATAACAAATTTTATTAACATTAAAATCAAGATTGCGAATATTAAATGTCTCAACAGTATTCATTAATAGACTTTTAATGACTCCATGAAATTATATTAAATACAAGAATTAAAGTCTAATGTACAACTATAAAATTTCAAAAAATGTATTTGATTCAATCTAAATATTTTGGATGGACATTTAATCGGAAAATCTCTCACTCAGAGTCTTACAAACTTCTACCAAAATTTTGCTAAAAGATGGGAATTTAGATCGTCGATCTGGTGTGTACGCAAGAAACGTTGTTTTCAAAAACGTGTTGCTACCTAAAATAGAACGATAAAAGTGTAGTTAGCCAACTCTCTTTATTACAAAAATTTTAACAATAAATTCTATACAAATAGTTAAGATATTTCTTCATTTCATTTTGCTCTACAAGTGAGAGTCGGATTTATATATTTCTCAGTATGATGGTTCAAATCCATACATGTTTTTTTTTCTCTTGGTTTGTCCATGATTGGCCATTCGTTTAATCTTTTACTTCAATGATTTGCCTTCCATTTAAAATTTTACTACGCTAGTCTTGATGATATTAGTAGTTTATATCATATGTATTCTTATTTGTTTTTGTCATAATAAGCTCATCTACAAGCGAAACAGATATATAAGAGATTATTGCATCATTGATAATATATGCTCATCTTATGTCGTGTCATTAGTCTATGGAAATTTTGGTGTTTTTATATTAACACGTATTATATTTTGAGGAATTTTTGTGTGCACATTAACGTTTATTTTTAGTTTTACGAATACTGATTGGAGGATTCGAATATCTAGAATGCCAATTTTATATATTTTGTTATGTTTTATGGGATAATTGAAATCACTATAATGCCAATTTTATAGATGACATCACATTTTGATGATAATATATATGCGAAGTTGAACTATATTTTTTTCATTAAAAAAAAAAGTTGAACTATTATTTTTATCCACACCTATTTTCTTATAATTTATTAATATTGTAATTTTTCATGTTTTATTGGGACAATTTATATGTTATTTGATGGAGTATGCTGATGCAAATAATAGTTCTTCTGGGATTATTCCTGCATATGGTACCATTTTCAGGTGTCGCAATAAAGAAATAGTGTTTGAAATGTCAAATTCCTTTCTATTGGTGCTAGAGTTGGACTAAAAAAATGTTATTTCGATATTCATGCAATCATTTAACACACGCAGCGCAGCGCATGTGCCTCGGTCGCTAGGTTATAAGAAATAATGAAGAACTACACTGTAATTTTGATATATTAATTAAAAAATAAATAGAAAAAGAAAGGGAAAAAAAACTCAAGTTGAACCTACAACTTAATGTTTAGAAAACAAAGACTCTATCTGCTGAGTTACATGTGATTTGCATTAAAATTTTAACACTTTATTAATAAATATAATTATTTAAACCGAATGTGATATAGAAAAATTAGGGTCAATAAAAAATATACGATCCTTTTAAAATTTAATTAAATAAAAGAGATTTTGACTTTTTAAATCGAGAAAAGAGAGTTGAATCTGTTAGTTAGGTGAGCTCATTACTTAGCTCATTAATTAGTTAGTTAGATTTCACCTGAGTCAAATTCTTTGTTTGGGTCGAGCTCGACCCACTCTTCAGACTCTCGACCCAGGTGTGAAAAACTCGATCCAAGTGGGTCGAGGTACTGGGTCGAACTCTTCAAAAGAAGAATGAAAAATAAATAAATAAATAAATAAATAAAAGAAGAAGAGTGGGTTGAACTCTTGCCACTCTTCTAAATTTTTTTAATTTATTTTTATTTTTTAAAATAAAAAAAATATAAGAATAGTGGGTCGAGCTCATACCCACTCTTTTTTTTTTAATTTTATTTTAAAAAATTTTATTATTATTTTTTATTTAATTTTTTTAAAAATAAGACTTTTCTAAATTTTATTTATTTATTTTATTTTTTATTTTCTTTCTCTTCTTAATGTGGGTAAATGATTTATAAATGATACATATAATTTGTAGAAATTTTATAATTTGTATAGCTCGACCCACTCTTCTTAATTTATATAAATTTCATAAATGATACACATTTTATTTGGGTCAATAAAAAATATACGATCCATTTAAAATTTAATTAAATAAAAGAGATTTTGACTTTTTTAAATCGAGAAAGGGGAGTTGAATCTGTTAGTTAGATGAGATCATTAATTAGCTCATTAATTAGTTAGTTAGATTTCACATGAGTCGAGCTCTTTGTTTGGGTCGAGCTCGACCCACTCTTCAGACTCTCAATCCAGGTGTGAAGGACTCGACCCAAGTGGGTCGAGGTGCTGGGTCGAATCTTCAAAAGAAGAATGAAAAAAAAATGGGTCGAGCTCTTCTGTAAGTTATATATGAACTTTATTTTTATTATTATTTAAATGAAAAAATAGTCTAAAAATAACGAGGAACAAATATAACTATAAAATGTACTATAATATAATATTTAACACTTCATAATAGTCTCTTTGATTTGTCAATATGACATAAAAATTTATTTTGAATTTTATTTTTATTAGTAATTTTCAGACATCATCTCTCAATTTTTTTTCCTCAAATTTCTCTATATTTTATTTCAAAATTCACAATTTTTTTCTTCCCTTGTACTTTTTTTTAAAAAAATATTTAAATTATGTAAATACGTAAAAATCACGTGCATTGTTCCTAATAACAATTAAAATTGGAAAATCGAATATCAACTACACCGATCCTTAATTTTAGAGCTACCGATATGGATATGGTATTGTGTACAATACTAGCGTTATATCAAGTAGACCTCATGTGAAATTTACATCATCCAACAGTTGTACATTGCACAATCAACATATGCATTTTACACGCATACACAATAATTAAATAATTTAAAATAGTAAAAATATTATATTTTGGTCACGAGTCATATTGGATAAATTGAAATGTAAGACGATCTTATGAGAGTTTTTATTTGTGTGTATATACTAAAAAAATACACGTGCGTTGCACGTGAACAACTAAACTGCTGAAAATATATGAATGACTAGTAGCATTTATCAATTGAAACAAACTAAACCACAAAAAAAAAAAAAAAATCATGACCATAGACGGTATATGAATCGGAAAAGTTATCATATCCACATGACACATTTTTCAATATTTTTTTTGGTTGATTTTGACAACTCAACAACTCTTTGTCGTAGTTTTTATAATATGCGTATAACTATTTTGGTATACTAAACAAGTATATGATCATCTTTAACACTTATTATGTTATTTAGAATCCTCATCGGGGATCTGACATGCTTGTAGTTTGCTTCTCTATCATGACATTTTTTCGGTTTTCTAGATTGTTTTTATTTGGTAATCTTATATTTCGACTATTTGTTTTTTTTTTTGTTGAATGATTTTTCAGTTTATGACAATCATCAACTGTAACTTCTAAGAAAAAATTCTTTTAGTCGTGATAGGTTTTCACTTGTGAGTAAAAATATGTATAACATATATATCCTTCAACAAGATAACCAAGGAATGCTGTTGTAATTTTTTATAACATCGTGATATTTGTAATATCAATTATTTATATTTAATATCAATATTATTAACATATAGCTTGTTGGGGATCGATATAGAGTTTAGAGGGGAGGGGGGTGGGAGGGGGGGTGAATAAACTATTTCCTTTGTTGGACATTTTTGCAAAGGATGCTAGAATCCTAGTTAAAGATTATAGCTGATCTTTTTTCGAATATATAACCAGCATATCACAATAATTAGTGCGGAAACGATATGAAGGTTTGGGGTGAAAACAATAAAACAGTAGGCAGTAGACAGTGGTTGTTTCTAGAAGTTCGAAGATGAAATCTTCTACGTGTTCCTTTCTTCTGTTTCCAGAAGGTGTCACTAAAAGACTTTGGATATTACAGTACAACTCTTGTACACACCCGCTTCAGTAGGACTTACCCTTAGCCTACTGAAACTCTTAGTTTCACAGAACACAATGTAATGAATATAGCAAAGTTCTGAAAAAGACTCTTTTCCAGATTACAGACTATTCTCAAAGATGTATAAAACGTGAATAGCTTGTGAAGAGGTGAAGAAACAGCAGCACAAAATGATCTCAAAAGATCAGATATCTATTATAAAGCGTGTGCTACTTTTCTATATGTTGAGCTTGAAGATAAGTAGTAGTTGATGATAGCTCAAACTAGCGTTGGAATAATCGCTGTGTTGGTAATGATAATAACGTTGTTTTCTATATAGGGTTGGCACTTATATATATAGAAACTTTGAATCCAACGTCTATAAGCAAAAACGGCTTCTGTGACTTCTGAGTAGAATCAGTTTTATCACCTAAAAAGGGATCCTGCAAAATACTTCAAAACAATCAGTCTTGTTTCATACCAAAACTAGTAAGCATCGTTAAATGTCTTTGTACAACATTAATGGTGTAATTAATACTTGTACTAGGTAAAGTAAAGATAACATTTAAGACTGTAACGATTAAGCAAAAGACGTTAAGTTCTGAAAAGTTTTGCTTCTGCTTTTCTAAGTTCCGATTCTGCTTTTATAAGCCGAGTTCTGCTTCTTATTTTATAAGTCGATAAGTACTTTGAAAAGTACTGCTTCTGTTAAAGCGATACGAGGGCTTCTGCTATTTAAATTGTCTTCTGATTTAGCTATCACGGCCTATTGGTTTTGACTCTCATCACCACAATTTAATTAAGTCTAACAATTTTCCATTTTGTGGTGATGCAAAAACCTAGATGTTAGAAACGATGAAGAACAACAGTTATAATATAAAGTAGATAGCAATTATAACAAGATAATTGACAAGTAAATTTAAACAAAAGAGTTTAAAAGAGATATTAAAAGAGTTTAATAATCCGTTCCGATATCTCTGAATATCGTTTCCTCATCCTGATGAACTTGATTTCTGAAGAAAGATTCTGCATGATGTCCTCTCAAGAATGTCAGAACTCATTTCTGATTGCACCCATCGGATCATGGTAAGAGCGTCTAGTAGCATCGCCCCATGATCTCCTAGGTATCACTGATAGTGCATGCAAGAACCAGTCGATTATGATTAACGTACAGTACGGTCCCTTCATCTCATATATCCCGATCGAATCTGCAACCATTGGTTCATCGAGGGTTGCATATTAATTCGATAACTATGTGATAACTATAATAGTGGCATCGCGTGTACTATTGTAGAACTTCTTCTCCAACGTCCATCTCATACTCTGGCCAGAGATTCCATGCACTATTATTACATTAGATCACATAGGATATCCACACCCGTAAGTGAGCGGTGAATTCCCGACTACAATGCACTGGCTCCTATATATGTCGCAACTATACCCAACCTCGCCACCCGATGACTCTCCTGGAGCCGGTAAACGAGTCAAAGCACAGCCTTAGCATATAGAGCCTCAGTGTTGTCCCGGGTCGTAAGGACTAATGGTGTACAATCATAACCACAGACTTATCTTCTCGATGAATGATAACCACTTGGAAAGTCAGAGGGAGGGTTGTTCGGTATAATCATCATATGACTACCCATCTGTATGTTTGGACATCTCTATGCCCTTACCAAGAAACACAGTACACAACATCACAGATGCTAATCTCGAGCTCAAGCGACCTTTATCCATGTTTTAGGCGGCTGAATCGACTAGGAACGAATTTAGATCATACAGTGTTTACAAATGAGTTTCAACATCGAATTACGATTCATTTGTATTAAAGTATAATCAAGGTCTTTATCTATATTGTTCACATGAGTATACAGATAAAGAAATAACAAACCATGAAAAGTTAAATTATATTAAAATAAAGATTGTTTATTACACTTGAGTCAATAAATTCCTTAGCCAACCGTTGGCTTGCAGGGCATCTACTCTAACACTTTGCTCCCTGATTTTGTGTTGCACACACACTTTATGTGGCTGGTCCCTTCAAAACGCAGCATAGAACCCCCCGCCATTGTCTTCGGATATATAGTACCCCTCCGTTCTGTGAATGTTTCATCCAAAAATCTCAATAGAGAGAGTCATTATCTTTGTTTCTAGTACATAAGAAGAAAAGAAAATGATCGGAGAAGTTGGGTCAGATTCATTTTGAAGTGCTCTTTCTTCCACAAATCCATGAAAAGGTCCACATCCCGTTCCAGGTCCAATGAGGATAAGAGGAAGGGATGGTGGTGGAGGAGGGAGCGGACCTTTCTTAAACCACGCTGCTATTAGTGCATCTGTTGACAAATAAATACAATTTGTGAAAGCATATAAACTGGAAACCAAAGTTTTTTTTGGGTATAATAGATCGAAGTCAGAATATGATTATGGACTAACTCTGCTGAGGATCAAGACTCGCTAGCCATGACGAGCAAAGACCTGCATGTATGGGGTCGTCCATGTCACCACACTTATCGTTAAGTGAACTTGATTTGGATGAGCTGAATGATAAGAAGAGATGGAGAAGGCTATATATAGTTTTTAATGTAGGAACCAATTACCAACCATTTGAAGGGCATCTGCACATAAGGGAAATCCTCCAATACCTACATTACAGCGACCACTGAAAATGAGTATGAATGCATGGTAGGAAAGAATTTAGCAATATTTACAGACGACTGGAACTATTTTTCCTTGGTTCATGTTAAGGTTCCGTGGGACAACTAACAGTTCATTAAGAAAGAAAATCGCAATTTATGCGTACAAACAAATTTATTTCCTTCATGCAAATGGGTTATGGTATATTTTCCCAAATCCCTACCTATATACAAATGGCTTGGTGATATATTTTCTCATATCCAACATATAATATGTCAAATAAAGTTGCAAATCAAGGACACTTCCATTTTCCTTGAAAAATATGAAACATGGAAGGTGAATATCGAATATCTTCCATTTTCCAGGGATTACACGCAGAAAATTAACAATATCTTGTCACCTCTAAAACAGCTCCGATCCTTCTGGTTGTACTGGTGCAGATCATCTCTTCCTTATGGCGAGGCAAAATATTAAAACCTTTCATTCTCATGTTCAGCACTCGCAAAAACACCCATGACCTAAAGAAGCCCATAGATTAGAAACAATACAACTAAACGTATCTTGATAATAAAGCAGTTGTGCAAGATTAAGATATCACGATACATGATACACCAATCAATCAGTGTCGTCGATTCAGAATAATTTGACAAAGCAAAATATACAAAGCAACTGGTATAGCTTACCCAGAGCCGATCTTAACAATATTTGGGCATGAGTCTAACTTTTAAAAAGAGGCATCTGAATCATAATGTGTGTTCATATTTTTTTAGTTCCATAACAAGTTTTCAAATTAAATCAATACGTTAAAGACAATATAAAAAAACTAAATGAATAAAAATATCAAACATGTCCAAAATGATCACTAAAAAACAACACGCCTAAGAGTTTTAGAGCTAAAAATACTAATCAAGTTTGTATAATCAAGTTGTTCAGTAATTTCTTTCTCAATCGATAACTTAGTCAATCCATTCAATCTTTCTTGTGACATGGTTGATCTGAGAAAAGTTTTGATGAGCTTTAACTTTGAGAAACTTCGCTCTGCACTTGCTACTGTGACCGAGACAGTCAACAAGATTTTATAAGCAATATGAGCATTTGGGAAACACCCATCCATTTTCTTCAAGTAATTCACTACATCAATGGTCGATTTTGCTTCTCTTGGTAATGAGCACCTCAAGAATGTCAACTCCGAAAATAGATCATCCCCATTAATATCAGAACAACCTTTATGAGTCAGAATTTTCAAGATTCTTGCAAGACCTCAACAAGGTTTCATCGTCTGCACGTTATAACCTCTCTAGATTGAACAAAAAACCAAATGTTTCTTCATATTTTTGAAACTGTTCAAATCGAACTTTCATAGAAGAACGAGCTTGATCGATTATAAAGAGAAATTAGTTAATTCGAAAAGATTATGCAGCTGACTGTATCACTTCTTCACTGTTACTTTCACCAAATTGTTTCTTTCTTCGAATAACACGTTTATCTCGAAATACAGCTTCAATGCCCATCTCATGTCATTTTTTTAGCTTCAACCATGGCCTTATCGTAACCATCTTCTCTAAATTCTTCAAGAAATAAAACAATTCCTTGTAAAAGTTTTATAGCAACATCAATATTCATATTTTCAGATTGAAGAAATTTGCTCACAGTGTTGATAGAATGCAACAACTTGTACCAAATTACCACACCAAGCAAGAATTCAAAATTCTCAAGTTCATATAACGCTAAGGACTCAGCTTCACTATTTGTTTTGGGATCTTCACTATCATTTGCCAAGTCATACAAAGTATCTCTTATTTATGCAATTTGCTCCTTTATAGGTTTAACACTCTCAACATGACTTTCCCATCGTGTTTGTGACAATGGCTTAACTGTCAAATCATTCACGTGATCTTTGAAAATCTTCCACCGCTTGGTAGAAGATAAGAACAATGTATAGATCCGTTGTATTACTCCAAAAAATGACATAGCCTTAGGACAACAATTCGTCATATCACACAAAGCTAAATTCAGACTATGACAACTAACCGACGAATTCGGTTGGGATTAATTCTAGCAAGCGGACTAGGTCAAGTTATAGTAAATGGACGAACAGTCCAAGTATCGATCCCACAGAGACTATTATTTAATTACTAAGATTCAATTATTTTATTTAATCTAGACAAACAATAACGAGCGATTTGATTATTATTTCAACTAAGTGAATTTTTAAACTAATTTATGCTAATTTAATGACTAAATCAAGTATCAGAGAAGCTTGGAACGTGGGATTTTCAAATTTAAATAGAATAACCGGGAACACACGACGGTAACAAACTCTGATTAAATTCATGCACTGGAATTATTCAACTAGCAATTATTCGCAGTCACGATGCAATCCTCCAAATTGATTATAAATCTATTTCTAGAATTTATAATCCTATTTTCATTTAACAGTCCAATTATTTCTAGTTGAATTTAATTAAACAAAAACGCATGCATCAACGATAGAATTACAGCTGTCGCCTAAAATCGCACACTGAAACCGAATATTATTTCTAGTCGGTTTAACCGTGTGTTGATTAATATTTTTGAAGCTAAATTCAATCTATTCCCTTTCGAATCAATCGAACGATAAACATGCAAATAATTGGCCAAATTAAAAGCACGAAAATTACGCAAACATTAATCAATAACATAAAATAATTTTATGAATCAAACAATCCAACGAATAAACAAAATCAGTCGTTTGCCCCTATCGTGGTCCCGATCACAAGAGAAACTACTCCATAAATTCAAAACTAAAATCAAATTTAATGTTTGAATTCATGTCTGAAAATAAGAAAATAAAAGAGAAGAAAAATCTCAATGACGGTGCGCGGATGTGCGATGTTTTTCCTCTCGTTTCTCCAAGTCGTCGCCGTCTTCAAGAGTCTCAAAGCGTGCGCCTATTTTTCTCTCCAAGTCGGCCGTTTCCCAGAAAATTCAACAACCTAATTAATGTCCAGGTTTTCCTCTTTTATTCCTCTCCAAATCACGAGCCAAATCTTCGCCAAGATCTCGATCTGATATTGCGTACACGGACCCCGTGCTTGCATCAGGGAAAGGGTCCGTGTAAACTTTGCCCCATATTTCTTCCGGAACACTGGACACGGACCCCGTGTAGAGGTCCGTCTTGGGGTCCGTGTACATACTGGATTTTTCTTCTTTCGGATGATGAGGGAGACGGACCCCGTGCAGGGATCCGTCGCCAGGTCCGTGTAGACTCTGTAAGTTGTGTCTCGGCAATTAAATGGCACGGACCTGTCTCCGGGGTCCGTGTCTTGATCCGTGCTTCTTCGGCCTAATTCTTCTTTCATGGTTGAGTGACACGGACCCGTCTCCGGGGTCCGTGTATAGGTCTTTGTTCCTCAATTTTTTTGTGTTCTCTCCTATTTTTTCGGGTATTTCTAATGTGGTGTTGCGAGGCTTGACTTTTCTTTCATTTCTTTGGTTTTCACCCTCTTTTGGTCAAACCTGCAAATAGCCATAATGAGACGAAATAAGCGCAAAACTCGGAATAAAAAATGTCAGATAAGCACGAATACGAAAAAATAAAATCCCTAAAATGCTATATAATTCGTGCTTATCAACTCCCCCACACTTAATCTTTGTTCATCCTCGAACAAATCAGACAAAAATAAAGATGAGAATATTTCAGATTCATAACTCAAGTACCACAATCAAAACTTCTCAATATGTCAAACTCTTTCACCCCCGGTCAAAAGATCACGCTTTGCATATCACAAGATTCGTTTTCGTTGCAATTTTAAGATTCAAACAGTTTACCCAGTAAGGATCAACAGAACAAGATGTGTGTAGTGTGCAGGTCAGACTCGTACTCATCTCCAGCTACTTGGTTTCATGATCACTTATTTTCATTTGTTATCGAGACGCCCCATATGCTTGACTTTCATACCCCTCTCGACTAAATGTTGAACGACGATGACTTGGTTAATAGGTCTTTTCAAGCTTATAACGTAAGACCACGGTTCACGGTTACAATAGAAGGTATGGAAATCAAAAGTGAGAGAGAATAAAAATATAATCATGCAGCACAGTCATCCAACTTTTGACTTATCACCAATTACTGTATTTTCATCGTTTTCAGAGCTCTATCGTCTCCTTTTCTTTCTCATTGTCCATCAACTTTCACCCACGCATTTTTTTTTCATGAATAAAGATTCATCGACTCCTTCACACATAATTTTTTCAACAGGAGGTTTATTCCTCTCACATGTAGGTAGAAAAAAGTGTATAGGCTAAGATTCAGGTAGTTGATGCGGGACATTGAATAAAGTACGAATGGGGGCTAATTGTGTGTCATTGACACACACCATTCGATTTTTACAGGCTCAAAAAGGGTTACTAGAGACAATAAATGATGTATCGGTCAGGCTTGAAAGGCTCAAACGTTTCAAAGATTGCCTAAATCATCCCTACGTCACCATCGTTCGTATTTTCGCTTCGAGGGCTAATCAGACAAGTTCTAGGGATCGTTGTTCGATTTCTCTCTTCTTTTTTTTTTAAGTTCACATTTCACCAATTCATTATCAATAAGTAAAAGTTTGACCACGTGCATTGAACAAAATGTTGACACAGAACTGGTTCATGTTTGACTCTTTCCTTGAAACTACGACTACTCTCATTCAATTACTAGGGGTGAAACTATTTCCCGGGTGATCCAAAATCTAACAAATTAATCCGATCATCAAGTGAAACAAGAGTTCTTAGTCTAAAAATAGTTCCATCCTACTTGAAAAGTGTTGTTAAGTGTTGTGCAACGATGTGAAACAAGACTGACCCACCCCCACACTTTGATCACGACACTTCCCTCAGTGTAAAAGGATATAAAAAGAACTATCAAGAATGTGAAAACAAAAACACTTCCCTGGTAAAATGTCGAGTACGTGGTGGAAAGAGGTGGAAATCAGCAAATCCTGAAAGAATGACATCGAATACACCAAAAACCGTAAAATGTAATATACAAAAACACGCAAGCGCTCCAATAAAGTCCAAAAGATAATAAACATAAATAGCATGTCCCAAAACATCAATAACAACGAACGAAATTTCGAAGTTAAACAAAATGAATACAATCCTCCACATAGTCTAAAATAAAGATACTCCCCATCGTCTGACCCCAGCTCTAAGTCATCTAAGGCATCTAGTGTAGATCTGTCCCATGGTGGTGCATAAGCGTCGGGGGACTGTTGCTCGAGTCGGGCCAAGCGGGTGCGTATGTCGTCCATGCAGTCAAACATAGACGAGAAAACATGTCATATACCTCTGGGGGCACGCTGTCGCGGGGGCATATCTGCCTGAGGGCCAGCGCGATCATCGAGAGCTGCTTCTTCCTCTGCACGAGCGTCCCAAGCTCGGTCATCGATGGCAGTGGGGGCACCGGCGGGTCGCGGGGGTGAGGAGTGATATGGCGACTCGTAGGGTTACGATACCAAGTACCCCGGCGGAAGATGAAGTACATGCCCTTGCATGGCCTGGGGTGTGAGCATCTGTGTAGAGGTGGGGAAGAGGAATGTCTCGCCATTGAGATTGACGCCGTGTGCTGCTAAAATCCGGGAGATGATGATCGGAAAAGGAGCATATGGCCGCTTGTTCTTGGTGGGGTCAATATGTGCGACAGAGCGCATATGGGTGAGGATAATCGAAGCCACCGGAATCGCAGGTATAGCCCCCAATACATTCAGCATCTTATCAATAATGTACAAGTCCATAATCCGGACCTCGTTGTTCCCCGCCTTGCTCGGTAAAATGTTAGCTCCCGTGAAATAACAGATAAGGCGATCAAGCAACGGGAGGGAAGTGGGAAGGACGCTCGAGCGAGAACCGGTCGGAGTAGTGAAGTAGTCCAGATGACGTCGGGCCTCGGGGATTCGAAAAATGATGTCTGAGAAGATCATATCGAGCTGATTGTGACTCACCGTAGGGCCCTCATTTGGCACATTCAACAGATTGGCTAGAGTTGCGGTATCAAACTCGATGAGCACCCCCTTGACGAAAGTGCGGACCCGTTGCAACCCAGTGATATTCTTGTCTTCGAAATTGGCATAGAATTGCCATACCAACTCGGGAAAGTAGGGACCGGTGATGTCCAAAAGTGATCCCCAACCAAATTTATCGAACTCGGCTCGGAGTGGCACCTCGACGTCAATCCTAGGATGTATAGAGCGCTCAACAATTACGGCGTTCCCGTGAAAGGCCGAGTAACCATTCAGAATTCTGGATGGAGGTGAATCTAGAGGAGTCAAACTCGACGCTGGTGTGTCTAGATGATGAGGAGGCACCGCTTCGTGCCCGCTTACTGGTTAGGCGACGAGGAGGCATGATGATGTAAACGGCTAGACTCACAGAGGCAATCAAAGAGGCACAGCAATCCCAACATAGAAACACAATTCAATTGATCCCGAGCAACCAAATTAATACACAAGGCAACACTAACGCAAGGAAAACAACACCCCCAGTCGACGGACAATAATCTCCTATCACAATTCAATCCCAACTAATCCACAATGACGATATGACAGGCCTCAGACAAACTAGATCCAACAAACCAACACACGACGAACGAAACCCAAGCATTAATCGAACCAATTCGCAATAAATTTATCTCTTCTACAGTAGCATAAAATTCCCAACACTGATAATCGCCAATTTGAGAAAAGGGGTAGCCACTCTTACCATAAACTCGAAGATGATGATGAAAGCACGGTGAAGTGGTGTGGTCCAGCGGTGGTCGGCGACGGGAGGAGGTGGCGAGTGGCGGCGGTGTTTGGTGTTTTTCGGGTGGAGGCGGCGACGGGAGAGGTTGTGGAAGTGGAGTGGTGTGTTGCTCAAGAGGATGCTAGAGTAGGTGGTGGTGTAAGAGATGGCGACGGGAGAGGCGCGAGGACGGCGGTGGTGCGGCGGCGTGAGGGGTGGGTGGTGGAGATGGAAGTGGAAGAGATTTTAGGGATTTATGGGTTTGGGGAGGAAGAATCGCGATTTTGTTCTGGGAGGTCGCGAAAATAAGCGACACGGACCCCAGACCCCGTGCTGGGGTCCGTGTATAGGTCCGTGCACCCTCGGGATTTGAGAAATTCTGAGAAGTGAAAGACACGGACCCCGTGCAGGGGTCCGTGGTAGCATCCGTGCAGACTCGGGAGTTTGGCATTTTTGAAGGTTAAGCACACGGACCCCGTGTAGGGGTCCGGGTAGCCTCGGTATCAGAAAACGAAATTTTCACCCTTCTTTTTTGGTGTTTTTTTTTTTTTGAAAAATATACGAACCAAACCCAAATGTGATGTCATGCATGTACAATTCTATAAATCTAAAGATCAAATTTGACACTCAATAAAGCACACAAGACGCAAGAATTGTACAGAAACTTCCCTGGTCAATTTGAGGTTTTGAAACCGATCGCCCTGATAAATTCTCCCACGCTTGAGACATTCCACCGCCAGTATAAAATTACCTGCACCACCATTCACTGAGGTTAACCAATGAGATATTCATGAAATAAAAAGAAGGAAAACTGAAATAAAATATGAAAGAAAAAATAAAACTAAACACTGGGTTGCCTCCCAGCAAGCGCTAAATTTAGAGTCGATAGCCTGACTGTACTCCCTTGATTTAGTTTGGATCCTGTAGATCCACTGTGGTCGGCTCATCGGGTATGGCACCACCATGATAAACTTTCAGCCTATGCCCATTTACTTTGAAAGCTCCAGTTGTTGCAATAGTGATCTCCACTGTTCCGTAGGGAAAAACTTGTGTGATAGTGTATGGTCCTGACCACCGTGAACGCAACTTACCTGGCATCAATTTCAGACGAGAATTATATAGCAGGACCAGTTGTCCTACCACAAATTCTCGATGGACGATGTTCTGATCATGCCAGCGTTTGGTTTTCTCTTTGTAAAGCTTGGCATTCTCGTAGGCCTCCAACCTAAACTCGTCCAATTCATTCAGCTGCAGAACTCTGTTGTCACCTGTGGTTTTAGTATCAAAATTTAAAAATTTAGTAGCCTAATAAGCCTTGTGCTCAAGTTCAAGAGGGAGGTGGCATGATTTCCCATACAACAATTTAAAAGGAGACATGCCAATGAGGGTTTTAAAAGCAGTGCGATAAGCCCAAAGTGCATAGTCAAGTTTGCTAGACCATTCTTTCCTTGAAGCACCGACAGTCTTCTCAAGAATGCGTTTAATCTCTCGATTTGATACCTCGACTTGGCCACTAGTATGAGGATGGTAAGGTGTAGCCACCTTATGTCGGACCCCATACTTTGCCAACAGACTGTCGAATTGACGATTGCAAAAATGAGTACCCCCATCGCTAATAATGGCTCTAGGTGTTCCAAAACGTGAAAAAATATTTTTCTTTAGAAATTGAACAACCACCTTAGAGTCATTAGTCTTTCATGCAAGTGCCTCCACTCACTTAGACACATAATCAACGGCTACCAAAATATACTTGTTCCCAAAAGAGATCGGGAAAGGACCCATAAAATATATACCCCACACATCGAATAATTCACATACAAGAATATTATTGAGAGGTAATTCATGTCTCTTGGAGATATTACCTGTGCGCTGACAGTTTGAACATTTTGTGACATATTCATGTGCATCCTTAAAAAGAGTAGGCCAATAAAAACAGGACTTGAGGACTTTGGATGCAGTTCTAGTTGCCCCAAAGTGGCCTCCAGCCGGACCAGCATGACAATGAAACAAAATTTCACTTACCTCTTCCTGGGATACACATCTACGGATTATACCGTCTGCAAATACTCTAAACAAATAAGGATCCTCCCACAAATAATATTTCAAATCGGAGAAAAATTTCTTCTTTTGCTGGTAAGTAAAGTGGGGAGGAATGAACTTACTTGAAATATAGTTAACAAAATCAGCATACCACGGTAAATTGGTGATCTCAAAGAGTTGCTCATCTGGAAAATTATCTCGAATAATGTCATTGCTTTGAATCGGGTTTTCCAAACGAGAAAGATGGTCTGCAACTTGATTCTCTGTGCTCTTCCTATCGATTATTTCCAAGTCAAATTCCTGCAACAGAAGAATCCAGCGAATTAGTCTTGGTTTTGCATCATTCTTGGACATCAGATATTTCAATGCTGAATGGTCGGTGTGCACGACAAATTTGCTCCCTATCAAATATGAACGAAACTTGTCCAAAGCAAACACCACGGCTAGGAGCTCTTTTTCTGTAGTGGCATAGTTCAGTTGGGCAGCTGATAGTGTCATGCTAGCGTAGTAGATGACATGGATGCATTTTTCTCTCTTTTGTCCCAACACTGCTCCTAACGCTGTGTCGCTTGCATCACACATCACCTCATATGGCGACCCCCAGTAAGGTGCTATCATCACAGGTGCTGTGATCAATTTCTCTTTCAAGATCTGAAATGCCTGTACACACTCAGCAGAAAAATCAAAAGGCACATATTTTATCAGTAAATTGGTCATAGGCTTGGCAATGCTAGAAAAATCTTTTATAAACCGTCTGTAGAATCCCGCATGCCCAAGAAAACTATGCACTCCTCTAATGTTGGTTGGGGCTGGGAGTTTCTCAATCACTTCAATTTTTGTCTTATCAACCTCAATCCCATTTTCAGAAATTTTATGCCCCAACACTATTCCCTCTCTCACCATAAAATGACATTTTTCCCAATTTAAGACCAAGTTCGACTCCTCACATCTCTCCAAAACCTTAGACATGTTAATTAAACAAGTATCAAACGAGGAGCCAAATACAGAAAAATCATCCACGAATATCTCAATGAAATCCTCAATCATATCATGAAAAATTGCCAACATGCATCGTTGGAAAGTCGCTGGTGCATTACATAGACCGAATGGCATTCGTTTATATGCAAATGTCCCATAAGGACAAGTAAAAGTTGTTTTCTCCTGATCTTCGGGTCAATGGGAATTTGCATATAACCAGAATAACCATCCAGAAAACAATAAAAAGAATGGCCAGCTAGCCTTTCCAACATTTGATCAATAAACGGGAGGGGGAAATGATCTTTACGGGTGGCGTCGTTAAGTTTTCTATAGTCGATGCAAACACGCCACCCTGTAACAGTTCTCGTGGGAATTAACTCATTATTATCATTTTTTACAACAGTGATCCCACCTTTCTTTGGAACAACTTGTACTGGACTGACCCACCTACTATCAGAAATCGGGTAGATAATACCTGCGTCCAGTAGCTTGATCACCTCTTTCTTCACCACCTCTTGCATGGCTGGGTTTAGACGTCTTTGGGGTTGAGTAGACGTCTTGTGATCGACCTCCATCAGAATCTTGTGCATACACATAGAAGAGCTGATCCCCTTAATGTCTGCGATGCTCCAGCCGATGGCTTTGATGCTGTCTCTCAGCACTCGCAACAGCTTTTCTTCCTCCTTACCTGTCAAAGTAGATGAAACAATAACTAGAAGTTTATCATTATCAAGCAAAAACAGGTATTTTAAGTGCGAAGGAAGAGGTTTCATCTCTAGGATCGGGGCTTCTTCGATGGATGATTTTAAAGGTCTTGGGACATGCCCAAGTTCCCCAATCCTAGAGTTTACCATTTTCGACAGTGGTCTGCCTGCGTCCAAATAGGAGATACATTCATCAAGCTCTTGATTTCCCAATTCTTGTGGCGATGAATGAGTTAAGCAAATCTCCAAAGGGTCCTCACCTATCATTCCCTGTAAATCACACTCAACAAACTCATCAGTAGCATCAATTCGAAAACAATCAGAAGTATCATTAGGATATTTGATGGACTGAAAAACATTGAATATGACACTCTCTTCATTAAACCTCAAGATTAGCTCGCCCTTTTGCACATCTATCAAAGCTTTCCCGGTGGCTAAGAATGGTCTCCCTAAAATAAAAGGGATCTCCTGATCCTCCTCCATGTCTAGCACAACGAAATCCACCGGAAAGATAAACTTATCGACTTTTACCAACACATCCTCTACAATTCTCCTAGGATATTTAATTGATCTATCAGCTAACTGTAGGGAAATTGTAGTTGATTTCACCTCACCTATCTCTAACTTCTCAAAACAAGAGTATGGCATTAAATTAATGCTTGCACCTAGGTCACATAGAGCTTTTCTGAAAAATGAAGTTCCTATGGTACAAGGGATAGAGAAGCTACCTGGGTCTTTAAGCTTCGGAGGTAGTTTATTTTGTAAGATTGCAGAACATTCCTCCGAAAGCTTAACTGTCTCAAAGTCCACCAATTTCCTTTTGTTTGATAAAATCTCCTTAAGAAATTTAGCATACGAGGGCATTTGAGCTAAAGCCTCTGCAAATGGGATATTTATGTGCATCTTTTTGAAAATCTCAAGAAATTTTGAAAATTGGGTATCCAGTTGCAGTTGCTTTGCTCTTTGTGGAAATGGGAGTGACTTAATATCAATATTGGGGTTTGAGTTTAGAGACTTACCTTTCTCCCTTGTGTCATTGGACTCTTGCTTGGATATTTTCTTCTTCTCATCTCCTTCAACATCGATCACTTCCTGTTTCATGGGAGACGTCACCGTGACTGCATTGACATCTTTTGGATTCTTTTCCGTGTCACTAGGTAGTGTACCCGGAGCTCGTGTAGCCATTTGTGTCGCTAACTGCCCTAGTTGCGTCTCCACTCTTTGCATCATGGCATCATGGTTTTGCCATCTTATCTCATTCCCAGCTATGTACTTGGCAAGCATATCCTCAAGATTTGACTTGCTATCCTGTGGCTTGAAACCAGGTGGCATAGAAGGTCCCGCACCTTGTGGAGGTTTTGGTGGTTGTTGAGGAGGTTTTTGTTGTGTGGAATGCTGCGGAGGATTAAATTGTAGTTGCTCGACAGAGTTTTCTCGTTGCCTCCACCCAAAATTCGGATGATTCCTCCAGCCCGGATTATATGAGAAACTGTATGGATTATATTGTGGACGACCTTGGTTTCCCACATAATTCACTGAGTCCCGTCCAAAACACTGTATCCCCTCACAAGACATATCTGGTATGAAGGGCATGTCACTAGATGATCCACCAACTGTCTTAACACTTCCCTGAATATGATGCACCGGTTTGGCTGGTATTGATTTATTTGCCTGTAACTGTGCCATCTGATGTGTCAACCCGTCAAGCTTCGATGTGATCGCTGTCAAAGCGTCCATCTCTAGAAATCCGAATTTCTTCTCTCTGCTGTTGTCTTGCCAACCCACATTGCTCTCTGCCATATTAGATATGATTTCGAGCGCTGCGGTTGGCGTTTTCCTGTACAAGCTTCCGTTTGCTGCCGCATCGAGCATAGATCTCACAGAAGGATCCACACCATAATAGAATGTCTCAACCTGTTGGCCTATTGAAAAGCCATGTCTCGGGCACATCCTCAACATCTTCTTGAACCTCGCCCATGCTGAATTCAGTGATTCCCCATCTCTCTGTCTAAGTGATGTAATTTCATTTCTCAACTGTGTAATCTTGGTTGGGGGAAAATACCTGTGCATAAAGAACTCGACCAATCCATCCCATGTCGTGATAGAACCAGCTGGAAGGTCTCGAAGCCACTCCATAGCCTCTCCTTGTAGGGAAAATGGAAATAATCTGAGTCGAATGGCATCAGTACTCACCCCATTGCACTTGATTGTGTCACAAATTGATAGAAAGTTCTCCAGATGTGCATTAGGGTCTTCAGACGGTGATCCCCCAAATTTGACTTGGAGTTGAATCATCTGGATGATGCCTGGCTTAAGTTCGAATGTATTCGCCTGAATCGTAGGGCGGATGATACTAGACCCATAACCTTCAAATGCTGGTCGATGAAGCTCCATCAACGTACGATTATCTTCTTCTCCGGCCATTTCTGTAACTTCTGGTTTACGGTCTATTTCAGATTCTGCTTCAGATTCAAAAGACAAGTTGTTGTTTCTTCTATTTCTACGGATGCTGAGGAGAGTGCTTTCAATCTCTAGATCAAGTGGCACTAGATCTTCGACGTCTTGAGCACGGCTCATATAACACAAGTCGACTCCTGAAATCAAAAATTTAGGTGCACGATTTAAGCTCCAAAAGAGTATAAAAGCTGAAATAAAGTTAACCGAAATGCTAAAGAAAGAATGAAAAATTTAAAGTTAAGAATAAAAGCCTAGTCTCAAACAAATAATTTATCCTAATATCAAATAAATAGTCCCCGGCAACGGTGCCAAAAACTTGACCGACGAATTCGGTTGGGATTAATTCTAGCAAGCGGACTAGGTCAAGTTATAGTAAATGGACGAACAGTCCAAGTATCGATCCCACAGAGACTATTATTTAATTACTAAGATTCAATTATTTTATTTAATCTAGGCAAACAATAACGAGCGATTTGATTATTATTTCAACTAAGTGAATTTTTAAACTAATTTATGCTAATTTAATGACTAAATCAAATATCAGAGAAGCTTGGAACGTGAGATTTTCAAATTTAAATAGAATAACCGGGAACACACGACGGTAACAAACTCTGATTAAATTCAAGCACTGGAATTATTCAACTAGCAATTATTCGCAGTCACGATGCAATCCTCCAAATTGATTATAAATCTATTTCTAGAATTTATAATCCTATTTTCATTTAACAGTCCAATTATTTCTAATTGAATTTAATTAAACAAAAACGCATGCATCAACGATAGAATTACAGCTGTCGCCTAAAATCGCACACTGAAACCGAATACTCTTTCTAGTCGGTTTAACCGTGTGTTGATTAATATTTTTGAAGCTAAATTCAATCTATTCTCTTTCGAGTCAAGATCGAACGACAAACATGCAAATAATTGGCCAAATTAAAAGCACGAAAAATACGCAAACATTAATCAATAACATAAAATAATTTTATGAATCAAACAATCCAACGAATAAACAAAATCAGTCGTTTGCCCCTATCGTGGTCCCGATCACAAGAGAAACTACTCCATAAATTCAAAACTAAAATCAAATTTAATGTTTGAATTCATGTCTGAAAATAAGAAAATAAAAGAGAAGAAAAATCTCAATGACGGTGCACGGATGTGCAATGTTTTTCCTCTCGTTTCTCCAAGTCGTCGCCGTCTTCAAGAGTCTCAAAGCGTGCGCCTATTTTTCTCTCCAAGTCGGCCGTTTTCCAGAAAATTCAACAACCTAATTAATGTCCAGGTTTTCCTCTTTTATTCCTCTCCAAATCACGAGCAAATCTTCGCCAAGATCTCGATCTGATATTGCGTACACGGACCCCGTGCTTGCATCAGGGAAAGGGTCCGTGTAAACTTTGCCCCATATTTCTTCCGGAACACTGGACACGACCCCGTGTAGAGGTCCGTCTTGGGATCCGTGTACATACTGGATTTTTCTTCTTTCGAATGATGAGGGACACGTACCCCGTGCAGGGGTCCGTGGCCAGGTCCGTGTAGACTCTGTAAGTTGTGTCTCGGCAATTAAATGGCACGGACCTGTCTCCGGGGTCCGTGTCTTGGTCCGTGCTTCTTCGGCCGAATTCTTCTTTCATGGTTGAGTGACACGGACCCGTCTCCGGGGTCCGTGTATAGGTCTTTGTTCCCTAATTGTTTTGTGTTCTCTCCTATTTTTCCGGGTATTTCTGATGAGGCGTTGCGAGGCTTGACTTTTCTTTCATTTCTTTGGTTTTCACCCTCTTTTGGTCAAACCTGCAAATAGCCATAATGAGACGAAATAAGCGCAAAACTCGGAATAAAAAATGCCAGATAAGCACGAATACGAAAAAATAAAATCCTTAAAATGCTATATAATTCGTGCTTATCAACAACCACAAGGAGTATAAAAATCTCTGAGATTCATTTCAAGTAACCTTTTTTGTACACCTTTCATATTAGATCCATTATCATATCCTTGACCTTTAATATCATCAATATCAAGCTCAAGATTGACTAAAGCATTTTTAAGATGCATAAAAAGCCCAAGTCACGAAGTATCATCAACATCTAAAAATTGCACCCAATATTCTTCAATTTTTGTGAAACTTTTTGAATCATTTAAACATCGTATGACAATGGACATTTGCTCTTTGTGACTGATATCAGGGGTACAATCTAATATGATTGAAAAATATTTTGATTGTTTTACCTTTGCAAGTATTGTTTTTCCTACCTCGCTTGCCAACATCTGTATCAACTCATTTTGAATTCTGCAACCAAGATATGTAGTATAAGTCTCATGGTCTTTAATCCGTCGGAGGTGCTATTTCATTATTGGATCAAACTCTGCAATCATTTCAATCATTTGTAGAAACAAACAATTGTTTTCAACATAAAGTTTTTCACAACTTTCTCGAAATGCTAAGTTGTTTTTCGCCAATCGTTGAACAACTGTGATTATCCTCTGTAACACTTGTTTCCAATGCTCTCTTTCTTTATTAATTTGTACTTGTACTCCTGCATCAATCACTTTATTTGTCTTCAATCTTCTTTCCAATTCAAGCTAATTCATCATACACTCCATATGCTCCTTACTCGCTTCATGATTTGCAAGACATCGAGTCAAATTATGCCAATCATTGTATCTTTCATTAGCTAACTGACCATATCCAGTTTTGGTTAATTGCTTCTTGAATAACTTACAGCAAAAACAAAAAATCTTGTTACAAGAAACTGAATATAATAGCCATATTCTATCACTTTCCTCTCTGTTTGTCAAAATTCTCTTATAATGTGACACATTGAAATGTCTGTTGCCGTTATCTTTAGGAAACACATTTATGACATCTCTATTCGGACCTCTTTCTACTAAAAAGTTTCTAACTTTTTGATCAATGTTGTCCCACTTTGCCGGATGATCATACCAAGTTTCCTGATTCAAGTTCTCATATTGAACAAACTCTTCATCTTTCTCATGATCATTGAATACATCCACATCGACAGACTCAAAGACTTTTTTAGTATCAATCTCATTCTCATCCAATTCATTATCTTGTTCTCTGCTAATTGCATTATCAACCGTGTTTTCAACCTCTGCAACTATGTTTTTGTTTGAAACAAAGTACTTGTTGATATCTCCAGCTTGACTTTGAATCATTTCTTCGATTTTTAGCTTTCTTTTTCTTTTTTGAGACCCAGACATGTACTTAGGAGGCATGATTAACCTAAGAATTCAAAAAAATAATTAAATGAACAATATTTGATTATAAAATGCAGTTGATTATAAAATTTTGATCTAAAAAATTCTAACTCCCATCACCAAGCTTCCCAGCCTTCAAGAAGACCAAATAAGGCCATTGAAAACTGTAACTAAAAGGAAAAAAACTCCACACTGGTTGTCTGGGAACTTAAGATTACCTGCATCGCATTTATGTTGGTTCCAACAAAAGGCATGGAATCATGTGATTCGGAGGATATTATGGTCGGAAATAATTCATAGAAAAATAAAATCGGGTGAATATATGATACATGATTAGATACAACTATAGGAGCAATCTCCCTTGAAGCAGGTTTTTTTCTTCTTTTTATCCAATGATAATTGCAGAAACAATACAAAAGGAAGAAACTTAAATTTCTAATTTAGACCACAAAAATGAAAGTCAACAAAGAAAAACAGAAATATATTTATGTGAATTATCTAGATTCCGCTCGGAACTAAATCTTTAATTATAATTGTTTAAAAAATTAATGCTTGCTCAAAAAGAACATTTTATTCAATTATTTCGTGTTAAATAGTAAGGTCCACTAAATATTGGTTTCCTTCTCTTGAGTCATTTGAAACTCAAATACTAATTAGTAAGGTCCACTAAATTGCTGGGAAAAAATTAGAAAGTTGTTGGTTTTAAAACAGAAAATTAAGACTTCAAAAGTGGATTTATGAGGAGGTCATTCCTCAAATTTCAGCGGGCACATGTTGCAAAACTGCAAATTGATACATGCTCCAACAAACTCTTTTGATTAAGATCAAATCTACCAAGACCTAACATTTCAGCTTTGGGCACAAAAAAAAAAAAGAAAAGAAGAAAACACAATAAAAAGACAAAAACCTCATCAAAAATTTGGTATTAAATTTCCCAAACATACCGTTACCACAAGTTCGAATCTTCCAAGAACTTAACTCGAAATAAAGAAAGATACCCAAAAGAGAATAAGATTGCGCGAAATAAATCATAAAACTACAAATCTAAATCCAATATATCAATAGAACTCAAATTATTCAAGTAGCAAGATTCAGGTGAGAAAGCATTATAATACAAATTGTCAAATTATTATTGTACATAACATTAATACACTTACAAGGGTTAGCAACTGATGCTGGAGTCGAAGAAGATGGAGAAGACAAAGGAATAGAAGAGTGGAGCGGTAAAAAGGAATTTTACAGGCTTTTATTTGATATTTTATTGATATTTATAAATTAAAAAAACAATTTTTTTTATATAATAAGTTTTTTTTTAACATTTTTGGGGCCAAAAAAAAAATGAACATGAGTGAATGGACTCATTGGCCTCGTAATAAGCACGGCCCTTAGCTTACCTCAAAGAAGTAGCGTCTAGGAGAAACTGAGGCCACGTCCATATTTAGGCTTCAACAAAAGTCTTTAGTTTCACAGGGAACAGGGAGGTATTTATCCCAGCTTTATTCCCTCTCTCTCGGCTGAATCTAAGACAAGTATTCTCATGAAAATAAATTTAAAGATGTTGTGAAAAAGTAAAAATTTATGGTAAAAAGTAAAAATCTCAAACTCTCAAAATTTACCAAACTACACATTTTATAATATTTTTCTCTCTACTCAATTGTGATTTTCTTCACAAATGAGAGATCTATTTATAGGAAATCTTTACAAATAATCCAAAAATAAAATACATCATTACCTACATCATCACACACTAATTTTCAATATTTACAACTCTTATTTTCAACATTCAAATATTCAATACTCACATTTTAAATATATTTTTCAACACTCCCCCTTGTGATGATGATCATAATGATTGTCTTCATTACGTGTTTTTATACTGCCTCGTTAAAAACCTTACTAGGAAAAACCCATTTGGGATAAAAACCATAGCAAGGAAAAAAGACTGCAGTCACGTAAACTCCCCCTCATGTTGACACGAACAATTCTTCACAAATTTCGTAGATTGCGCATCCCAATATTATATATATGTTATCTGAATATTGACGTAGGAAGCGCCTTTGTGAACATATCTGATGAATTTTCACTTGATTGAATGTGACGAACATCAATACATTTATTCTTCTCAAGCTCCTTGGTGAATGCGAAGAACTTAGGAGGAATATGTTTAGTTCTGTCGCTTTTTATGTATCCTTCTTTCATTTGAGCAACACATGCAGCATTATCTTCATATAGTATCACAGGCTTCTCATCAGATGATAATCCGCATGAAATTTGGATATGTTGGGTCATTGATTTTAACCACACACATTCACGACTTGCTTCATGTAGTGCAATAATCTCGGCATGATTTGATGAAGTTGTTACGAGCGTTTGTTTCTGAGAACGCCAAGATATTGCAGTGCCTCCACGAGTAAATACATATCCAGTTTGGGAACGTGCCTTGTGTGGATCAGATAAGTATCCAGCATCAGCATAACCAATTATACTTGGATTAGCATCTTTTGAATACAAAAGTCCCAAGTCTGTCGTTCCTCGTAGATAACGGAATATATGTTTAATTCCGTTACAGTGTCTCTTTGTTGGATATGTGCTAAATCTTGCCAACAGATTCACGGCAAAAGATATATCAGGCCTTGTACAATTTGTAAGGTACATAAGGGCACCGATGGCACTTAGATATGGTACTTCTGGACCAAGAATATCTTCATCATCTTCACATGGACGGAATGGATCCTTTTCTATGTTTAATGATCTAACAACCATTGGAGTACTTAAAGGATTTGCTTTATCCATATTAAAACGTTTAAGGATCTTCTCTGTATAATTTGTCTGGTGAACAAACATTCCACATTCTTTTTGTTCAATTTGTAAACCCAGACAATACTTGGTTTTTCCAAGATCCTTCATTTCAAATTCTTCCTTCAAGTATGACACAACTTCTTGAATTTCTTTATTCGTTCCAATGATGTTTAAATCATCAACATATACAGCAATAATTACGCATCCGGATGTTGTTTTCTTAATGAAAACACAAGGGCATATTGAATTATTTACATATCCCTTTTTCATCAAGTGATCACTTAGTCGATTATACCACATTCGACCTGATTGCTTTAACCCATATAATGATCTTTGTAATTTCACAGAATAACATTCCCTGGGTTTTGAACTTTGTGCTTCAGGCATCTTAAATCCTTCAGAGATTTTCATATATATATTACTATCAAGTGATCCATATAAGTAAGCTGTAACAACATCCATAAGACGCATTTCTAAATTTTCAGATACCGCCAAGCTAATCAAATACCGAAACGTAATTGCATCCATCACAGGAGAATACGTTTCTTCATAATCAATTCCAGGCCTTTGAGAAAAACCTTGTGCAACAAGTCGAGCTTTATATCTTACTATTTCATTTTTCTCATTTCGCTTTCGAATAAAAACCCATTTGTATCCAACAGGTTTTACACCTTCAGGTGTAAGGACTATAGGTCCAAAAACATTACGTTTATTTAGCGAATTTAATTCAACCTGGATGACATCTTTCCATTTTATCCAATCCTGCCGATTTTTACATTCACCAAAAGATTTTGGTTCATGATCTTCGTTATCATTTATGATGTCGATTGCCACATTATAAGAAAATATATCATCAATTTCATCTATATCTTTTCGGTTCCATATTTTTCCAGTATTAATATAATTGATAGAGATTTCATGATTCTCGTCAGTTTGTGGTTCTGACAGAACATTTTCATCATCATGTGTTTCTTCAGGAACACCATTCTCTATTTTGTGATCATCATGTGTTTCTTCAGAAACGTCATTCTTTATTTTGTGATCATCGTGTTTCTCTATGAATTTTCTTTTTCGAGGATTTTTATCCTTGGAACCGACTGGCCTTCCACGCTTCAGGCGTTTAATGACATCATGAGTATCTTCCATTTGTTTCTTTGGAATTTCAATTCGAGCAGGGGCATTTGCAGCATGTATATATGATTTAGTTACCCCTTTTGTGTCTGCAAATGCATCTGGTATTTGATTTGCTATTCTTTGCAAGTGTACAATTTGTTGTACATCTTTTTCACATTGTTTTGTTCTTGGATCCAAATGTAACAATGATGATACATACCATGTAATTTCTTTTTCGGTATGTTTCTGTTCTCCCCCTAACATTGGGAAGATTTCCTCATTAAAATGACAATCAGCAAAACGTGCTGTGAACACGTCGCCTGTCTGAGGTTCAAGATATCGAATGATTGATGGACTATCATAACCGATATAAATTCCAACCTTTCTTTGAGGTCCCATTTTCTTTCGTTGCGGTGGTGCAATAGGCACATACACCATACATCCAAAAATTCTCAGATGAGAAATGTCTGGTTCTTTACCAAATGCAAGCTGCAATGGGGAGTATTTATGATATGCACTTGGTCTGATGCGAATTAATGAAGCAGCGTGTAAAATTGCATGTCCCCATATAGAAATAGGGAGCTTTGTTTTCATAATCATTGGTCTAGCAATCATTTGCAGACGTTTAATCAATGATTCAGCCAATCCATTCTGTGTATGTACATGAGCAACAGGATGCTCAACAATGATTCCCATAGACATACAATAATCATTGAAAGTTTGGGAAGTAAATTCACCAGCATTATCAAGTCTAATTTTCTTGATTGTATAATCGGGAAATTGATTCCTCAATTTTATTATTTGAGCAAGTAATCTTGCAAATGCAACATTTCGAGTTGATAATAAACATACATGTGACCATCTGCTGGAGGCATCAATCAATACCATAAAGTATCTGAATGGTCCACATGGTGGATGGATTGGTCCACAAATATCACCCTGAATACGTTCAAGAAACATTGGTGATTCAGTTTGGATTTTGACTGGTGATGGTCTTATAATAAGTTTTCCAAGAGAACATGTTTTACATTGAAACTTATTATTCTGAAAGATCTTCTGGTCTTTCAGTGGATGACCATGTGTATTTTCTATAATTCTTCGCATCATTGTTGAACCAGGATGTCCCAATCGATCATGCCAATTGGTTAATATCGAAGAATTATCAACTACCATGTTTGATTCAATGGGACTTATATGTGTATAATGCAATCCAGTAGGGAGCATTGGTAGTTTTTCAATCACATATTTCTTTCCTGATTTATATGTGATAAGACACATATATTTCTCATTCCCTTCATTCATTGTTTGAGTATCATACCCATGGGAATATATATCATTAAAACTCAACAAATTTCTTTTCGATTGTGGTGAATATAAAGCATCATTGATCAAAAATTTTGTACCATTAGGTAACAAAAATTGTGCTTTACCACATCCTTTAATCAAAAGTCTACAGGACCTGATATTGTATTCACCGTTGTTTTTGTTGGTTTTAGTTCCAAGAAATATCTTTTATCTCGGAGGATAGTGTGCGTTGTACCACTATCGGGTATGCAAACTTCAGCTTTGCTCATAGCATTTTCCATATTTGAACTTCAAAAAAATATGCAATGAAATAAATTACTTGCAATATATATTTAAATATAACACAAATCATAATTATACAATAAAACATTATTCTATGAATACATGAAAAATAGATTATTGTACATTTATATTCTACCATTATATTGTTCATTTTCAGAGAAATCGTTGAGAAAATCTGCAGCATCAATATTGTTCATTTCTATCCCACCAACATATTGATCATTTCCAGAGAAATCATTCATAAAATCACCAGCATCAAAATGAGTTGAATCACTCAAACGGTCACTGCGTTCAGTGAAGTTGGTCTCCTTTTCTTTCCCCTTTAATGATTCTTTATAAAGTTTACAAAGGTGCTCAGGGGCTCGACAAACTTTGGACCAATGTCCTGGAGTACCACATCTGTAACAAGAACTTTCATATCTTTTTGAGTGATTCTCATTAACACTTGTATTCTCATGATGCCTTTTCTGTGGATGGTTTGGGACGTTCTTTTGAGATGAGTTATAAAAATAACTATCTCGATTATTTTCAAAACCACGGCCTTGACCACGACCACGGCCAATTCCACGTCCACGTCCACGTCCACGACCTCGACCTCGACCTCGACCAAAACCTTGTCTTTGAATTTGATTTTGGTTTCCAGGTTTAAATTCATTTTTACTTACAGCATTTACTTCTGGAAATGCTGTTGATCCAGTGGGTCGGGACTGATGATTTCTCATTAATAGCTCGTTGTTTTTTTCCGCCACAAGAAGACAGGCGATGAGTTCAGAATATCTCGCGAATCCACGTACTCTATATTGTTGTTGTAGAGTAATATTTGATGCATGAAACGTGGAAAATGTTTTTTCAAGCATCTCAGATTCTGTGACCTCATGTCCACAAAATTTTAATTGCGAGATTATTCTATACATCGCCGAATTGTAATCACTGACTTTTTTAAAGTCTTGGAATCTCAATGTATTCCATTCATCCCGGGCGGTCGGAAGTATAACTTCTCTTATATGTTCGAATCTTTCTTTTAATCCCTTCCACAAAGCCATGGGATTTTTTTTCAGTCAGATATTCACATTTCAATCCATCGTCGAGATGTCGACGCAAAAATATCATGGCTCTTGCCTTTTCTTGTGACGTGCATATGCCATTTTCTTTAATGGTCTCGCTTAGACCCAATGACTCAAGATGCATTTCTACATCTAGAGTCCATGGCATATAATTCTTTCCCGTGATGTCGAGCGCAACAAATTCGAGCTTTGTTAAATTTGACATGGTGGTACTAAAAAAAATTACGATGCATTTTATTAGTTAATAATTATTGCAATACAAAGTAACGGATAAACAACAAGTACAAGTATTTGTAAAAATAAAGAAAACGCACGAGGAGGATATTCTCCGATAAATAAAAGACTCGTGAGTATGATAACCAAAATAATTAAAAATATCCTTGAGAAAGCCATCTTCTTTTTTCTTCGAAAAATTTGATGATGAATAATTTTTAGAGAAGAAGAGAAAGTTGGAGTGATGGAATGTGTTTGTGAGATCATATTTATAGGGCAAAAACTAGCCGTTTTTTACCATTTATGACCGTTGGGGTACAAAAAAAATAAAGGTATGTATTTGTATAATTTTATGGTAATAATATGATATATATATATAATATTAGACATGTTTAAATAATTATGTATATCATATCATAATATTATAATGAGTGTCATAATTTATTTTGTTTAAAAACCTTATAGGCTTTTATACTTGTCGTATCCCTTACCGGGAGTGTGGGATGTCGTCTTAACATCCTCCCAGGATTTATAACAAGTTTATGAAAAATTTATTTTTATTATTTCTAATAATAACATTATATTGTATATTAAATAAATACACAATAAATAAATAACAGTAAAATAAATATAATTATTTTTGTTACCTTTTTCTTCTGTTTGGAGCTTGGAAAAGTATGTAGGACTTTTAGAGCTTCGTGCTGATAACGTGTTGTGAAAAAGTAAAAATTTATGGTAAAAAGTAAAAATCTCAAACTCTCAAAATTTACCAAACTACACACTTTATAATATTTTTCTCTCTACTCAATTGTGATTTTCTTCACAAATGAGAGATCTATTTATAGGAAATCTTTACAAATAATCCAAAAATAAAATACATCATTACCTACATCATCACACACTAATTTTCAATATTTACAACTCTTATTTTCAACATTCAAATATTCAACATTCAAATATTCAATACTCACATTTTAAATATATTTTTCAACAAAAGAAAGACTAGTTGTTAAACAAAATCAACCCACTTAGATAAAGCACCAAGTGTTCAATTTACCATTGTAACCAATGCCAGTCCAGTGGCCCATGTCTAACATGTATGGACAACTGATGATTAAATGTTGCTCCGAATAAAATTATATATTTTTATTTATAATTACTATTTAAAATTTAATTTGTTAAAATAATTTTACAGAATTTATTGATTAAATTACGTTGCAAATATTTTAATCCAATCATAATCAATTAAACAATAAAAAAATAATATTGTATATAAGATATTCAATAGATACAGATATGCATTAAAAAATGTTGTCTTTTTATTAGAAAAAACTATATTTATTGGTGTAAACTATATTTCCCCATTTTTTTTATGCTTTCCATTTTTTTCTTGGGGCCTCTACTTCCGGGTATTGTACCAAGCCCAACAATATTTGGGCCTAGCCCAGATGGAAGTAATTTTGGGCTGAGGCCCTTGAGACGATATACATACCGATTTTCCCACGGTTGTAAGAAATCGAAATCACAGTCATGTGAAGAAAGACGGAGACATGGGAGGCTCTAGGGTTCAATTGAACAAACATCATAAAACCCGGTTTGCTTCCAAGTCTTCGCGCAATGTTCACAAAGTTTCTGCAAAAGGTGAATTTCTTGATTTTCGAATTTCTATCTCTTCTCGGAACAGATAGCCTCAATTTCAATGTTTTTTTTTGGCTGTCAGATAAAATCAAGAAGTCAAAACCCGAACTCAATGTTTTCAAAGGAGCGAAAGCTGTTCGACTTCAGCGCAACAAGATGGTATCGTTAAAATTTATGCAGAATTTTTTCTTCTATTCACTTGATTTTCTACGTCTATAGGTGTAAGTGCACTGGGTTTATATCACGAATAACTGGTAAATCGAGTCGGGTAGCATTAATTTTTGAAATTTACTGCATCGTTCAACTGAATTGTAGTTAACAAACATGACTCTGCAGATAAGGGAACAGAAGAGGGCGGCGGTATTGAAAGAGAAGAGGGCATTGTCAGGGCAAATGTGTCCTCCTCGTGTTGTTGTATGCACTTTTTTTCCTTGCTCCTTTAAGCAACTAACATAAAGACTTAATAAAATTAAAAAAAGACTAACATAAAGACGTCAATAAAGTTTCTGCTTAGTTTTGTTTTCAGATTACATTGTGACAACATGTATGTGTCTTAGGTGCTATTTGGCCTTTTAGCCTCAGTGAACTTGAACTCACTTGAAGAAGACATCCTAACTCTGTTGTCTGAAGAGAGAAATGGAGTAAATTTTCCTGCTGTTGGCTCATCTGATTACAAGATGAGAGTCACGGTATGTCCACAATATGGTCTATATCCCCAAACATTTTGTGTGTAACTGTGTATCTCAATGATGGATTTTATAGACAGCTCACTTTCTTCTATAATGTTAATGTGTATGGTAGCTTTAAATTTTACCTTTTCATGGTTATTTTTGTGCCAGAAATATGTAATTTTGTGGGCATGGTTCGGTTTTCGAATATGAGTTTGGTTTTTAACTGAAAGTCGTGAGCTTCAGTGAGGTTAAGGCCGAAACTTGTAATATTTACGCACGTCAAATTCAGTAAGGATAGAATATTTGTTAACACAGTTCCAATTTAAGTTTAGGAGCTTGTTGTTTGCTGATAGTTATTACCACTGCCTGTTTGCTCATAGTAAATATGTGAATCATGATGGTATACGAGAATAACAAATAATTTCCTTGGTAATGTTGTTTGAAAATCTATAATGTTAATGTGTAAGTTGACGGATATTAACTTCATGTGTCTGCGTTAGGTCTTGAAAGCACCCCATGGTGATTTATTAGCATGCATGGAAATGGCCAAGGTAATTTCTGGTTCATTTTTTAATTTGCAGATCTAATACTTGTTACTATTGAATTATACTTACTTTTTATGCTGACGCCTTTTTTTTGTAGATTGCTGATTTGATTGTGTTTGTAGCATCCCCAAATGGATTTTCTGAAGAGAGTGACTCCAATTGTTTTATTGATTCATTTGGGTCTCAATGTCTCTCGGTAATCAGAACACTTGGTCTCCCGAGCACCGTGGTGCTAATTCGGGTATATGATTTTTTCTATTGCCATCTCTGTATGCCGCTCCCCTAGTTCAGTTAGTTATAGAATATTGGAAGGAAATTATGGGTTAAAACCTCAGAGGTGTCTGTAGGATCTTCCTGATGACTTGAAAGGAAAAAATGAGCTGAAGAAGATGTGCATGTCTGAGCTTGCTTCTGAGTTTCCAGAAGATTGCAAGTTTTATCCCGCAGATAAAAAGGATGAGTTGCATAAGGTAAATTGTTAATTGATTACCCTTTTGCATCATAATGTCATTATCAAACTGGCAACTAAAGCTGTCCTACAATCCTCAGTTTTTTTTGGCTCCTGAGATTTGTTCTCTTTACTTCTTTTGTGGTCATAGTTCCTTTCACTTTTCAAGGAACAAAGGCTTAAGGTGCCTCATTGGCGAAGCCAAAGGCCTTACCTTATGGCTCAAAAGGTACAATATGACAAATTTTTAGGCAGTCTCGTAAAAATTGCATTTGCTCTTAGTTGATTGAATTGCTTAATAGTTTTCCCATTTGAGTTGCTAATCTTCCTTCATTTAATATATTTTGCACTCGAATAGATTTTGACTAAATCCCCCAGAGCCCCCTGCTACTGACGATACTAACGAGTTTGAGATGCATGGACGTGGTGAAGCCGACTTACTTTTCTCTGTTAACATCGATATTACTGTTTTTTACTCTTATATTTAATTTAGATTAGATTAAATAAAAGAATTTACTTTTACTTTTTAATTGTGTCGGGTGAACACCATTTCCTGTCGCGAGTAATTCTAGACAAAATGTAAGGTAGTGTTCATGTCAAATTTATTGAACTTAGTTTTTAAATGTGATGTGCTATGTGGAGCTTTTTTTGGTAGCAATTTGCGAGAATTCTATTTGAAAGTGATAGACTCTCTACAAGGGAAGGGTACTCGGCCAATCTCCTCCCCGAGTAATCAAATTACATAAAGCAAAGGCCACAATAAAATTAAACTTTAACTTAGAACCTGAGGATGAGCTTCCTTGTTTTTTAGCTTGACTTCAAGTGACCATATTAGAATTGTCACAACCACCTCGAATAGTCACATATCTTGGAAGATTATCTGTAAAGCCTGCTTTACTCATCTTTGAAGTGGATATTAAATAATTTAAATCTTCCAAATCTTCATGACTCGTCTCAAAATTCTGTGACTCTACAATTGAGGACGGGAACATCATTAGTGGCATATCACGATATAGTTGCATGCACTGGAGAGGAGTTATACACAAGATTGCCAAGTTACAAGGACACCCATACTTTGCCATTGACTAAATTGATATATTGCATCTGAATTGGTTTCTAACATGTAGGAAGAAACTATATGCTACTTAACTCAGAGTCAAGGAATATCGCTTTTCTTGTGTTCAAATCTTCAATATTGTCTCAGGTTGACTTTGTGGCCGACGGTTGCAGTTCAGAACATTGTACCCTTGTCCTTACAGGCTATCTTCGTGCTTGTCGTCTCTCAGTAAATCAGCTGGTCACATCCTCAGCCTCTGTAGTTGATTTACTGCTATTATATCTGTTAGTGTTTGAGTTTTTCTGGATCAGGTACACGTAACTGGTGCAGGGGATTTTCAGTTGCACAAAATTGAACTTCTCAAGGATCCGTGTCTGAATGTACGAAAAGTAGGGGACTTGATGGACTCAGAAGGTATAAATGATGCACAAGTATGTCATTAGTTGTTTAAACTTTAATGCAGTTACATGCTTTGGACGAAGTATTGATTATCGAATGTCGAATAATCTATATGATGTTAATACTTGCAGTTGCTGTGACCTTCTATGGACCAATGGATGTATTATGTCCAATCAATATTCAATGGCCATAGTTACACAACACATGATTTAATGATTATGGAATATGTTTTATCTTTCGGCTCCATTTATCTTATGACTACCACTTATCAGAACCTTATTTTTTCTATGCTACCCAGTGAAAAATGAAAGCTAACGACATATGACCAATCTTTTGGACTAGGAAAATTTTGGCGCCGAATTAATATGTGACTGTCAACATGTCTAGTGGTTATTTATGTGATTTATGTATCTATTTTATCTTATGGAGGATTTGGATGGTCATTGAAGGAGTAATCCTGGCTAATATACTCTATTTACTTGAGTTTCTGACCCGCTCCTTTCGAATTTAGCGTAGTAAAGAAAAATCTAGCATATACCTACTCTTATGGATTTTCAACGTGTGCCTAGAAACTTAGCGAACAATTTTGTAGAGTAACATGCTACTGTTATGGGATCTTTAGTCGCGCTTTAAGTTAAAATGTCATGATTAGAACTTGAGTCTTTTCACAGGTGGAGAGTGTTTTATCTTCGTACTTCATCTGATGTTGAGCTCTTGTCCTCTTTTCAGTTGTATTCATTTTGTTATTTTTCTCGCATATTGCAGGTTGTGAGGTGCCTTACCCCTGATCCTATGAAGCAAGATTCTTTGGTCATTGAAAATATCCCAGACGTATTGGCAGGAGAACAGGTTGATATCTTGTGATTGGTGCTCCATATATTTTCAGCTTCTGGATAATTGATTCTGTTCTTGTATATCTGTTACTTCTATTTGGGCATCTGGAACCTCGGCTTTTATTTCATGGAATGCTGTCCTCAATCAAATTATATGTTGATTTCTTACTTCTGCATCTTGTGTTACAGCTGTTTGCTATGTCAGCAGTTATCTGAGATAACCTGCTGTGCGCTTGGAAAGCGTGTTCATTAAATTTTCTTCTGATGCATATCTCTTTCCTTCATCTTTATATCATCTCTACTGAGTATCTGTTGATATTTTCTAAATTCAGACGTGGCCAACAGAGGCAGAAATGGCTGAAGCTGACAAGTATGAAGAGGAGATGAGGGTGAAAAAGAAAAGGCTTCCTAAGGGCATGTCTGAGTATCAGGTGTGGCCATGTTTGTTCCCTTGTTTAAAAATTTCTGAACTTTTCTTATATGTTAAATTTCGTTGATGGAGATTGACAACACACCACCTATGCAACGTAAATAAACGCTTCTACTGTTGTAAAAAAAAATTACAGGCTGCATGGATTATAGATGATTCTGACGATGATTATCCGGACAGTGATGAAGATGGAGGTGATGGTATGGTGGTGGAAGATGGAGAGGCCTGCTCTTCTGATCAGAAAGTAGAGAATGACTTTGAGTTAGACGAGGATCAGGCTTCACTGAATTTGAGAGATTCTGATGAAGAAACTGACTTAGATTCTTCAACGATGGTAAATATGTGATCTTATCTGCCGTCAATCAATGTCAATAACCTGTACAAGCACTCTAAGCAGGAGGCATATACCAAATGCATTACAATGAAGTTTGGCATGAATTCCATGTCATCTTTAACTGTAATAACAAGTTCCTATAAGAGCACTCTTTGGAATAGGCCGCAGATCGGTGATTTTCGTGTCGTTTTTTATTCATGTAAAATAGTTCACTTTGTCGGTTGATGAATAGTTCAATAGTCTCAATGGATAGTTTTAAATGGAACACTTTAGTTTTCTCACTTAAGTAGGGCCGTATTCTTCAACAAAAGCAATTTGAAGCTCATTCTTTTAATGCCTGCTATACAACGATTTGCCTTTTTTTCCTCTGAATGTGTGAATGAGGTTACTTCGTTCTTCAGGAAGGTGAGAATTTAACAAAAGAGCAGATTGAGGCTCAAATTCGAAAAATCAAAGAAGCACATGCTGAAGATGAAGGTACCTTTCAGTATTTTATTTATTTTCCGACATGTAGCTAAGTTTTTTTTTTTAGTCAGTATTCAGATACATGAATTTATAAGCTATGATAATATAAAATCTAAGGTTGTTTGGCTAAATTTATTGAATTTTCCCAGAAGATACCTTGCGCAGTTTGATGTTTGAATAATACGTCTTGATATACCAAAAATCTTTGAGCATGACTTTCATTTAGTTTGTTGCAATTGTATTTGAATTTTGATTTTCTTCTCTAGTTCCTGTTTACTGAAACCCAAAACCCATCTAATTCTCATTTGGTTGCTAATTGCATCTATATTTTTACAATACAGAGTTTCCTGATGAAGTCGATACTCCATTAGATGTCCCAGCTCGAAAAAGATTTTCCAAGTACAGAGGTGTCAAATCTTTCAAACCTCTTCGTGGGACCCCAAAGTATGTTCAGTTAAGTTAATTGCACTGTCCTGGATCTTTGTTGGTAATATCTCTTGGGACTTTTATAACTTTGTAGGAATCTCTGCCACCTGAGTATTCCAGAATTTTTGCATTTGATAACTTTTCAAGAACGCAAAAGCATGCTCTTGCAAAAAGTCTTGGTATGGAGCAAGACACAACTGACTCTGTACCAGTTGGCTCGTATATAAGAGTTTATATCAAGGAAGTTTCAGTAATTGTTGGATCTACGTTATGCAAATTGGTGAAGACCATGCCAATAATATGTTCTGGTCTTCTGCGCAGCATGAATCTAAAATCTCTGTGCTCCTTTTCTTTAATCTGATTTATTGTTGCAGAGAATAGACCTGAAATGGGATCTTTGTCCGGACTCCAGAGACTACATAATATTTGGATTTCAGATATAGATGCACATGTGGTTGGTGAAAAAGTGATAATATTTCTAAGGTATGCTCAAAGCTCACGTAAATAAAAATATATGGGAAAAACAATCATGAATTTCCACCTTCCCAAAAAATTTGACTTGCCATTTGTATTGATGATTGTTTCTCAAACAGGCTGGAACATTCATCAAGGAATTTGTTCATGGAGACTTTGGATGGACGCATCCTAGGTAAGAAAAGCAAAAAACAGAATGTCGTTGAAAGAAGTAGTGCCGAAGCAGAATTTCGGTCTGTTACACATGATCTTTGCGAAGTGCATGGATAAAGAGATTTTTGGAAGAGCTGAAGATTCTCATACTAAGACCAATTGAAGTCTATTATGACAACAAAGCGACTATTTCTATAGCTCATAATCCAGTTCTACATGACAAAATAAAACATGTAGAAGTGGATAAGCATTTTATCAAGGAAAAAATTGACAATGGTGTATTATGCATGCCTTATATGCCTACTACAAGTCAAGTGGCTGATATATTTCCCCAAAGCACAGTTTGAAAATTTGGTTGGCAAGCTTGCTATGAGTCATATATTCAAGGCAGCTCGAGGGGGATTGTTGGAAGATTTCCTAGAATATTGTATATTTGTGTACATATTTTTCTGGATTGTATTAGAGAGATTTTAGGAGTTCATTTGTTACTTTCATTATTAGGAAGATTTGTTTCCGGTTTTGTTGAAAAGTAGAGTATATGCTAATGTACAGGCACTATACGAAGTATATACAAGAATTATTACCCAATACTTTGTTTGTTTTCTGTCAACTCGGGAGAGGTACTAGGATTATAGATCATTAGAGACACATTGTTTACATATATCAATTAAACTTAGATTCTTATTAGGGTTATTTGGATCGAAGCTTGAATGTTACAATTTATACGTGACTTGGGAAAGAGGAATAAAATAATTAAGTGTTATTGGTCATTAAATAACTGGAATTCATGAATAATAATTCAACCGGGAATAATTATCGTGAAAATCTACTCATCTAGATATTTTATCTCATTGATATTTTCTCGATTCGGTGATTATATTAATATTTATTTGCGATTAATTAATTTTCAGCAAACCAACCGGTTGATTGATTTTTCTAAATAAAGTCGTGACTATTTTAATTACAAGTACTGATATATTTTTACATACACACTCCTCGTGAGAACGATAGTTTACTCAAATATATTAAAACTCGACAACCGTGCACTTGCGAGCGAAAAAGAGGCAACATACTTCCACAATTATGAACTATAACTAACTCAAAAATGTGGAGAGTCAAAATACATTCTCACATTCGTGATTTTCATCCCGGATTCATATTTATTATTATTTTTAAAAAAAAAAAAGAAAGTGGGGCACGGATCTTTTAAAAAATATATAAGGTAAATCAGCGACGGTTTATGTAAAACCGTCGCTAGTGGCGACGGTTAAGAAACATCCGTCGCTATTTGCGACGGTTTAAGCAACCACCGTCGCTAAAGTAAATCCGTGAATTCCTGCCACGGATTCTGAGAAGACGTTTAACTCCCGTGTGTTTTCTTTCTTCAAGTAGAAATGCGGGTATTCTTTCCATCATCGTCGAAAATAATTGTTCCTCATATTCATTCTCGTAACTTATTTTTTTCATTCGATTTATATGTGCAAAATCCATCTTTTTTACTTCGATCATATAATAATATTATTTGTTGAATTTATGGTCCATTTAATTTGAAGAGATACGAAAAGGTAATGTTTAATTTCGTTGATAATATTATAATTATATATTAAGAAGTAATTTTAATATAAATAATTTATTTTAATATAAGAATGAGTTAATATTAGTGTACTTAATACTAATGAAATTATAAAGTATTTTGTTACGTTTTTAAAGTATATTGAGAATAAGTTTTAAAATTTCACGTATTTTTAACCTCCGTAATTTATAATGCAATTAATACTATAATTATACATATAATATACATAAAATTTCACGTAAATATAAAATTCGTAATTTATATACATATTTTAATTCCAATAAAACAATTAATATTATAATTATTGTATTTATTGTAATTGTTGTAGATATAATATTATATCACGTAAATTAAATATAACTATTGTAATTATTGTAATTATTGTAAATATAATATTATATCAAGTAATATAATTATTGTAATTAAAATAAGTATATTAATTAAATTTTTTAATTATTGTAGATATAATATTATATCACGTAAATTAAATATAATTATTGTAGATATAATATTATATCAAACTATTTTTTAGCATCGCGATTAATATTAAAAATATGATATTTAACTAAATTATCTCTAATCATATAATGTTAGTGAACAAAATTATAATTACATTAATATAATATAAATAATACAAACAAAATATTAAAAAATTAATTAAATTATTTTCTCAGACGTAATTATAAGAAACTTGTAATAATATCAACGGACGATGCTATTATATGAGATAAATGACAAGTATTATAAAAAAAATTACACAAAAAAATTATTTCTTAATATATAATTATAATATTATCAACGAAATTAAACATTACATCTCCGTATCTCTTCAAATGAAATGGACGATAAAATCAACAAATAATATTAATATATGATCGAAGTAGAAAAGATTGATTTTGCACATATAAATCGAATGAAAAAAATAAGTTGCGAGAATGAATATGAGGAACAATTATTTTTGACGATGATAAAAAGAATACCCGTATTTCTACTTGAAGAAAGAAAATGGGACACGTCTTCTCAGAATCCGTGGCAGTAATACAATGATTTACTTTAGCGACGGTTGTTGTTTAAATCGACGCGAATAGAGACGCTGTCTTCTAAATCGACGCTGTCTTCCAAATCTTCGCCAATAGCGACGGTTTTTCATAAACCGTCGCCGATCTCCCTTATATTTTTTTTTAAAAAAATACGTGCCCCACTTTCTTTTCCTTATTTTTTTTTAAAAAAATAAAAAAATATGAATCCGGGACAGTTAGTTCCGGATTGTTATATTTTTACAAATCCTCCCAATTTGCTATATTTTTATAATTATTTTATTAATTTATAATATTTTTTAAAAAAAACCCATTAAAGGCCCGCTACGTTTAATTTAATTAATTAATAACGCAGTGCAGAACCTATTTGTATAATATAAAATTTTATTTTTTATTCCGATAACATGAAATAAGATGGATCGAGGCGAATAAATAAATGGAACGAAATTGGCCATGCACACGTGGCTAGTGGACAAAGTGTTTACATCTAGAAAGGACCAAGAAGCAAGGTCCAGTGTATCCCGGATGATTAATAAAAACCGATAAAAAATTTGAAACCCTTCACTCCGCCGCCTCTACAAGCTCGATGCAAGAAATCAGTCAGATCCCAACGCCGTCCGCTGAAAACATCCCTCTCCAGATGGATGTTGATGGATTTCCTATGAATGACAATAACCCTTCCGCCGGATATACAGAAACTCCAATAAAGGAACCTGGAAGATTTGAAGATTTGAAAGGGCAAGTTGTTTTCGAAAGCAATGGAAGAACAAGGTTGCCAATTGTTGCTTCAGAAACTCCAAGAAAGGAAACTGGAAGACATCCAAATGATCTTTTCAGAGGTGAAGGATCACATATGTAAGTTGATGTTTAATCGGTTTGGTAGCGATGTTATTCTAAAACTTTTCGAGGTGTGCGATGAAGAACAGAAGAACCAGTTGGTTTCTTCGGTCACCGTTGATGCCCGATTGCTAATTCATGTCTGTCTCGACCCTCGAGGGTATGCTATAGAATTCTGGATTATTTTTTCTCTTTGGAATTAATTTCATTGAATGAAGGTGACAATTCCGTTTTATGATTTTTGTTTCTTTGTAGATCCGAGACCATGCAGAAATTCATAGGGTTTCCTATGGAACAAGAACAAATCTATCGTATTATGCGCTGCTTCAGTTATTTTGCCGTTCCGCTCGCGAACCACCCGATTGGTTACCAAGTTCTTGGCCAGTGCTTCAAAATTTTCCCTGTCCCTGCTAAAGAAACACAAGTATTTATTACTGACTTTTATCCTAATTTTTTTGACTTTACGATATCTGGAAAAGCACTCGTGTTTTTTCGCAGCCAATACTGGATACCATAACTGAATTTTGTTTGGAGTTGGCCGTTGACGAGAACGGGTCCAACCTCCTAAAAATCCTCCTATCAGAACACTGGAGCGGCGTACTGTCTATTGTTGGAACAATACTAACGGACAATGAAATATTTTCTTTGGCTGGCGATGAATTTGGGTATGTATACGAAGACCAACACACACGTTTTCTTTTCATATCTTATATACAAATTTGCATAAAAAAATCCAAAATCCGATTTCAGGAGTTCTCTGATTCAGCATCTAATTGGATTGCTGAAACACAAACGGCTACGAGATTTAGTAGATCAAATGGAACCGCTTTTAGTTCCCCTGTCCTATGACAAATATGGAACCGAAGTTGTCAAGAAATTGATAGGTGCATCTAGAGGAAAATATGCACCTCAAATAATCTCTGTGATGATCAACGATCCTGGTTTGTTGGATGTCATATCATATCCTTGGTGCTACTCTCTTCTCAAATACGCTCAGACATACGCCAAGGTACCATAACAATGCTCATCTTTATTTTGCTGTATACCTGGCTCAAATTAGACAATATTTAAGGTGAATACAACATTATACAATCTTGCAGGGAACTGATCGTAAGAATTTGGATGATCTGATTCACCGGTACTCTCAACCGTTGTAGGAGAGCTTTATTGGTACTAGTCCCATCTCAAGATAGATTTCCTCTCTCGGTTAATTGAATTTTTTTCAGAGTTTACAAGTAATCTAATGAAACTTTTGCTCCAAGACACATGAAATCGTGTGCTAAGTTTATCCATTTATGAAGGGTGTACGTTGGTTGAGTTGGCTAAAGGTTGTTTGCTAAGTTGCGGGCAAAAATTATGATGTAGTGTACATTTGATTAGCACAGAGATTTTGACATGTATGTTTTCATTTGTATGTCTGCTGTTGGTGCAAATGGTATTTTGGTTGATTTTGTAGTTGGATTTTCTTTGTTATGTTGGCCTCGTATTTTAAGCCTTGTTGCTTAAGTTTACCATGTTTATACTCTGCATCCCAAGTTTTAACTTCTGTACCACTATGGTTGAGTTTTGATGAGGGAAATGGCAACAAGTAGTGGACAGTGGCTCTTAGTTGGTGTTGCCTAGAACTATAGAGGAGCTGTTTCACTGGAGAAAATCTTTCTTCTTCTTTAGGTGCAGGGTTGTGTTCGAGGCAGTATTCCACTTCGAGAAAATAAGGAACTTGATGAGTGGAGGGGTTAATAATGTCCTGACAGTTCGTGCCATTCTATCCCTTCAAAAATTAAATTATGTTTGCCACTTCTGATCACCACTCTACTTCACGATCTTACGGAAATAGGGGGTGTAAAAGTGACGTCGAAACATGCCTTTCCTTTTTGACAAACGAAATATACGCATTTAAACGAGTCATAGTGGTATCAAGATATATGATCTTAGGTTTTTCAGTTTAGTTGTCAGGAGTTGCTCGTATAACGTATTCGACGAGAAAGGAAAAGGGGTTGATTGATACACTCATTCCTATCATGGAAATTTTAGGCACCAAAGAGTCATCAAGCAAATAATAATAATAATAATAACAACAACAATAATAATAGATTTAGGACAAATCAAGTGAAATATATACTTTCTACAAGACCAGGCAACCTCAAATTGAGGTGTTTACCCAGATTTGTTGTGCAACAAACGATCGATTTTTAATGTAAAAATTATAAATATGTGTTTATATCTGTATACTTCATATGTCGGAAAAATTTTAATGCATTATATTGTATAAATAATGGTGTTTATAAGAAATCAAGTATAAATTTTACATTCGAAATGTTTGATTTGATTTTGACATCTATATTTCTCAAAAATAGAGGTTTTTGATTTGTTTAGTTAATTAAATGTATAAAAAAATAAGTAGAGGCTGAAGAATTTTTCATACATTTAAACCACATTTATCATATTTTATTTTGTTGGATATTGGTAGTGTTGGTAAAACTGAAAAACAAGTTATAGCTAGGTTGAATCTTGCTAGCATAATATTAAGAAAGTCTAGACATGATAAAAACATGATAATTTACAGATATTCTATGAAAATTTTTAAATATTACATACTTTGAAAGTACACAACTCTTATTTATATTCACAATAGTACAAGCTTATTTTAATCTCTATTTTCGATCGTTGGATTATAACTTAGGAAAATAAATCTGATATCAAGGTGAGTTGATTCCTAGTGTATTAACCGGTATCTAACAGTACAAATTTAACTGATTTTAAACAAAAGTGTTGAGAAAATGTAAGCATATGATCTTAACCTATTAAGAACAAAATAACTTGCGATAACAAACCGTTTAGAATTTATCATATTTATTTCGTCAAACGGTAAATATAAACTATTAAAGATTCTCACTCATAAACGTTAATAAATTTGGATATGCTACATTATTTATTGGCTATTATTGAGCATATCCATAATTCAAAGGTCATGTATAAAAATTGAAATTATATAAAAAAAAAACCTCTAATTTCATTTTTATATTCTTGCACAACACAATGAATTATTAAAACATTGATTAATTTATGTCCTTAATCAAGGGATCTTAGCACGTTTAGATTATGAAAATAAGTTGGGCCCACGAGGATTTTTCATTTTCCAACAATAATTGGTAGATACTGTAAGCGAAGTATAAAATATTGAAAGCAGACACCTCTAATAAATGAAAAAATCAAGCGTATCGATTCTTAGTGTACAACCAAAAATTTTGCTTCCCTTCTGAGATCTGTCAAAAGGTAGCGAGCACACATAATGTGATCGAATCGGAACCAGAGCTTCATTCCCAGTTGACAATAATTTGCCAGTTTCAAGCACCTTGTAGCGGGAACCATTGTTGGGGCCACTTCGGATACGTTCGCTTAAACAAGCTCATGCACACGGTGTCGTGCTGTTGAAGAACCCCATTTAATATGCATTTCATCGCACCTGAAGCAGAAAACAAAAGGATGGAAAAGGTCATGTAACCAACTCGAACACGTTTCGCCGCTCTCAATCTTTGCAGAGGTAAAATTAACAAAGGAAAGAGAACTGATCAAATTTGGATTGTATGTGTCTTCGTTATGCGCAGGTGAGAAAGGATAAAAAAAAACATTGAGGTTATTTGGCAACACTAATTTGGGATATGAAAACGTCTAGAGTAGAGAGAGAGAAAAAAGAAAGAAAGAAAGAAAAGGAAAGCGGGTGCCACAAAGGCACACCTTCATTTTGTATAAGAAAAAAAGCAAGAAAATTCCATCGTATGATTGAAAAAGCAGGCCTCCGCAATCAATCAGAAAATTCATTCAACGGTTAAAAAAATTTGCATGGACCTCACAAATTTCATCAAGGTGAGGAAAGTACCATGTGTGCCTACAGGTTCCTTGATGCGCCCGCGACGACCACATTTTGTCCAAACTTCAACAGGCTGCATTGAGAAAAGAAACCACTACACAAATAAATTCCAAATAACTTTAAACTTCACTGGTAAATTAAATTTTACAGATTTCCTAACCTTGAACCATCTCACATCCTCAGGGTTATGAAACATATATCTCACAGTTGCTTTTGATTTCGATACTCGTTGTGGATAACTGCATAAGATGCATCCTGCTGTATTATTTATATCCAATTTTGAAGAATAAATTGAAATGCAAAACCACATTATCAATTCCAAATCAACGCAAACTGATTACAAGGTGCATTATGAATAAGTTTCCTAAGTATCAAAATATCAAACTAAGAATTTTCACATTTGTTTAAAGCAAACACAAGAAGGCCGATATTTATCATACCCAGTTAAAATAATTTTCTTCAGAACAATCCTGTCAGGGTCTACACCTCTCAATGAACCAACAGCAGCAACGGTTGGAATGGCATCTTCTCCCTGGCTCTTGAAGGCTATCAAGGGAAGAGATGAAAAAGAAATCGGAGCATAAATTGAAGCGATAGAAAACCGCCCTGCTCCATTTTGTGCTTGTTAGCATTGATACTGTCCGCGGAAAAAATAGGTCTGCAATACAAAAGTAAGAACGAGTTAATCATTTGTAGATGAGACAATAGATACATACACGTGTTTCTTCTAAAGCAACTTAACCAACATATATTACCGTGATATAAACTTGCGGAAGCCGACATGAAACATGAGTTCTTCTTTTGCTTTAATAGGAGCAGTATATGTGTCATGCTTCCGAATGCTAGAATCCAATATAATTAAATATTGTCCAAAAAATGGCTTTTATAAAATAATTGCTGCAACAATAAATCAGATTAAAGAAAAGGAGCACCTGAAATGGAGCACAGAGATTTTAGATTCATGCTGCAGAAGACCAGAACATATTATTGGCATGGTCTTCACCAATTTGCATAACGTAGATCCAACATTTACCGAAACTTCCTTGATATAAACTCTTATATACGAGCCAACTGGTACAGAGTCAGTTGTGTCTTGCTCCATACCAAGACTTTTTGCAAGTGCGTGCTTTTGCGTTCTTGAAAAGTTATCAAATGCAAAAATTCTGGAATACTCAGGTGGCAGAGATTCCTACAAAGTTATAAAAGTCCCAAGAGATATTACCAACAAAGATCCAGGACAGTGCAATTAACTTAACTGAACATACTTTGGGGTCCCACGAAGAGGTTCTGAAAGATTTGACACCTCTGTACTTGGAAAATCTTTTTCGAGCTGGGATATCTAATGGATCCACTTCATCAGGAAACTCTGTATTGTAACAATATAGATGCAATTAGCAACCAAATGAGAATTAGATGGGTTTTGGGTTTCAGTAAACAGGACCTAGAGAAGAAAATCAAAATTCAAATACAATTGCAACAAACTAAATGAAAGTCATGCTCAAAGATTTTTGGTATATCAAGACGTATTATTCAATCATCAAACTGCGCAAGGTATCTTCTGGGAAAATTCAATAAATTTAGCAAAACAACCTTAGATTATATATTATCATAGCTTGTAAATTCATGTAGCCGAATACTGACTAAAAAGTAAAAAATTAGCTACATGTTGGAAAACAAATAAAATACTGAAAGGTACCTTCATCTTCAGCATGTGCTTCTTTGATTTTTCGAATTTCAGCCTCAATATGCTCTTTTGTTAAATTCTCACCTTCCTGAAGAACGAAGTAACCTCATTTACACATTCAGAGGGAAAAAAAGGCAAACCGTTGTATAGCAGGCATTAAAAGAATGAGCTTCAAATTGCTTTTGTTGAAGAATACGGCCAAGTGTTCCGTTTAAAATTATAAATTGAGACTATTGAACTATTCATCAATAGACAAAGTGGACTATTTGACATGAATAAAAAAAGACACAAAAATCACCGATCGGCAGCCTATTCCAAAGAGTGCTCTCATAGGAACTTGTTATTACAGTTAAAGAAGACATGGAATTCATGCCAAACTTCATTGTAATGCATTTGGTATATGCCTCCAGCTTAGAGTACTTGTACAGGTTATTGACATTGATTGACGGCAGATAAGATCACATTTACCATCATTGAAGAATCTAAGTCAGTTTCTTCATCAGAATCTCTCAAATTCAGTGAAGCCTGATCCTCGTCTAACTCAAAGCCATTCTCTACTTTCTGATCAGAAGAGCAGGCCTCTCCATCTTCCACCACCATACCATTACCTCCATCTTCATCACTGTCCGGATAATCATCATCAGAATCATCTATAATCCATGCAGCCTGCAATTTTTTTTACCACAGTAGAAGCCTTTAATTACATTGCATAGGTGGTGTGCTGCCAATCTCCATCAACGAAATTTAACATATAAGAAAAGTTTAGAAATTTTAAACAAGGGAACAAACATGGCCACACCTGATACTCAGACGTGCCCTTAGGAAGCCTTTTCTTTTTCACCCTCATCTCCTCTTCATACTTGTCAGCTTCAGCCATTTCTGCCTCTGTTGGCCACGTCTGAATTTAGAAAATATCAACAGATACTCAGTAGAGATGATATAAAGATGAAGGAAAGAGATATGTATCAGAAGAAAATTTAATGAACACGCTTTACAAGAGCACAGCAGGTTATCTCAGAAAACTGCTGACATAGCAAACAGCTGTAACACAAGATGCACAAGTAAGAAATCAACATATAATTTGATTGACGACAGCATTCCATGAAATAAAAGCCAAGGTTTCTGATGCCCAAATAGAAGTAACAGATATACAAGAACGGAATCAATTATCCAGAAGCTGAAAATATATGGAGCACCAATCACAATATGTCAACCTGTTCTCCTGCCAATACGTCTGGGATATTTTCAATGACCAAAGAATCTTGCTTCATAGGATCAGGGTTAAGGCACCTCACAACCTGCAATATGCGAGAAAAATAACAAAATGAATACAACTGAAGAGAGGACAAGAGCTCAACATCAGATGAAGTATGAAGATAAAACACTCTCCACCTCTGAAAAGACTCAAGTTCTAATCATGACATTTTAACTTAAAGCGCGACCAAGGTTGTAAATGGCGGGAGGCGGTGGCGGGGTGGTCGGTGACCGCCTACCGCCTCGGCCGCCTAGGCGACGCCCAGGCGGTGCCTAGGCGATTGAATTTTTTTAAGTAATTTTTTTATAGATAATCATGCAATATAATCATTTTTATTAAAAATATGCAATTAAATAATGTTTAAGCACAAAATATAATATCATCTAGATAATGTGCAATTAATAAAGATTCATCATCATATTAATGTTATTATGCTAACGAATTAATATAATTTTTTTTACCAAAAAACTAAGTTTAAATTCTCAAAGTTTCAATCAATTATCCATCATTAGAACAAGTAGTAGACTAAACATAACTAATCTTCCAAATCATCTACATATGCACCATCTACTACATCCATGATCCTCTCATCATTGGCGGCGGCGGGCGGCGGCATATTGCGTGTGGACTGTGGTGGTTGAGAGTTGAGAGTGAAAACATAAAAAAAAATAAAGAAAGAGGTGTGTTAGGGTTTTAATATTTAAAATTAGTTGACTTTGACTTGGTTTTTAAAATTGTTGACTACTGCCCCGCCCGCCTGCTCGCCGCCTCGCCCGTCTCGACCGCCTTGACCCGCCTATTCGCCGCCTCGACACGCCTCGACACCCCTCGACCCGCCTCGACACCCGCCTCATGCATAGGCGGTGCGGTCGAGGGCCGCCTACCGCCTAGCCGCCTAGGCGGCCGCCTCGACCGTCATTTAGAACACTGAGCGCGACTAAAGATCCCATAACAGTAGCATGTTACCCTACAAAATTGTTCGCTAAGTTTCTAGGCAGCCAGTTCACGTTGAAAATCCGTAAGAGTAGGTATATCCTATATTTTTCTTTACTATGCTAAATTCAAAAGGAGCGGGTCTGAAACTCCAGTAAATAGAGTATATTAGCCAGCATTACTCCTTCAATGACCATCCAAATCCTCCATAAGATAAAATAGATAAATAAATCACATAAATAACCACCAGACATGTTGACAGTCACATATTAATTCGGCGGCCCAAAAGATTGGTCATATGTCGTTAGCTTTCATTTTTCACTGGGTAGCGTAGAAAAAATAAGGTTCTGATAAGTGGTGGTCGTAAGAGAAATGGAGCCGAAAGATAAACATATTCCATAATCATTAAATCATGTGTTGTGTAACTATGGCTATGATTGGACATAATACATCCATTGGTCCATAGAAGGTCAGTTACAGCAACTGCAAGTAGTAACATCATATAGATGATTCGACATTCGATAATCAATACTTCATCCAAAGCATGTATCTGCATTAAAGTTTAAACAACTAATGACATACTTGTGCATCATTTATACCCTCTGAGTCCATGAAGTCCCCTACTTTTTGTACATTCAGAGCACACGGATCCTTGAGAAGTTCAATTTTGTGCAACTGAAAATCCCCTGCACCAGTTACGTGTACCTGATCCAGAAAAACTCAGACACTAACAGATATAATAGCAATAAATCAACTACAGAGGCTGAGGATGTCACCAGCTGATTTACTGAGAGACGACAAGCACGAAGATAGCCCGTAAGGACAAGGGTACAATGTTCTGAACTGCAACCGTCAGCCACAAAGTCAACCTGAGACAATATTGAAGATTTGAATACAAGAAAAGCGAGATTCCTTGACTCTGAGTTAAGTAGCATATAGTTTCTTCCTACAAGGTAGAAGCCAATTCAAATGCAATATATCAATTTAAAAGTATGGGTGTCCTTGTAACTTGGCAATCTTGTGCATAACTCCTCTCCAGTGCATGCAAATGGCCATCACCCTATATCGTGATATGCCACCAATGATGTTCCCGTCCTTAATTGTAGAGTCACAGAATTTTGAGACGAGTCATGACGATTTGGAAGATTTAAATTATTTAATATCCACTTCAAAGATGAGTAAAGCAGGCTTTACAGATAATCTTCCAAGATATGTGACTAGTCGAGGTGGTTGTGACAATTCTAATATGGTCACTTGAAGTCAAGCTAAAAAACAAGGAAGCTCATCCTCAGGTTCTAAGTTAAAGTTTAATTTTATTGTTGCCTTTGCTTTATGTAATTTGATTACTCGGGGAGGAGATTGGCCTAGTACCCTTCCCTTGTCGAAGTCTATCACTTTCAAATAGAATTCTCGCAAATTGCTACAAAAAAAAAGCTCCACATAGCACATCACATTTAGTTCAACCATTTGACATGAACACTACCTTACATTTTGTCTAGAATTACTCGCGACAGGAAATGATGTTCACCCGACACAATTAAGAAGTAAAAGTAAATTCATTTATTTAATCTAATCTAAATTAAATATAAAAGTTAAAAACAGTAATATCGATGTTAACAGAGAAAAGTAAGTCGGCTTCACCACGTCCATGCATCTCAAACTCATTAGTAGCGTCAGTAGCAGGGGGCTCAGGGGGATTTAGTCAAAATCTATTCGAGTGCAAAATAAATTAAATGAAGGAAGATTAGCAACTCAAATGGGAAAACTATGATACAAGCAATTCAATCAACTAAGAGCAAATGCAAGTTTTACGAGACTGCCTAAAAATTTGTCATATTGTACCTTTTGAGCCATAAGGTAAGGCCTTTGGTTTCGCCAATGAGGCACCTTAAGCCTTTGTTCCTTGAAAAGTGAAAGGACCTATGACCACAAAAGAAGTAAAGAGAACAAGTCTCAGGAGCCAATAAAAAGTGAGGATTGTAGGACAGCTTTAGTTGCCAGTTTGATAATGACATTATGACGCAGAAGGGTAATCAATTAACAATTTACCTTATGCAACTCATCCTTTTTATCTGCGGGATAAAACTTGCAATCTTCTGGAAACTCGGAAGCAAGCTGTGACATGCACATCTTCTTTGTCTCATTTTTTCCTTTCAAGTCATCATGAAGATCCTACAGACACCTATGAGATTTTAACCCATAATTTCCTTCCAATATTCTATAACTAACAGAACAAGGGGAGGGGCATACAGAGATGGCAATATAAAAAATCATATACCCGAATTAGCACCACGGTGCTTGGGAGACCAAGTGTTCTGAATACCGAGAGACACTGAGATCCAAATGAATCAATAAAACAATTGGAGTCACTCTCTTCAGAAAATCCATTTGGGGATGCTACAAACACAATCAAATCAGCAATCTAAAAAAAATGTGTCAGCATAAAAAGTAAGGATAATTCAATAGTAACAAGTATTAGATCTGCAAATTAAAAAATGAACCAGAAATAACCTTGGCCATTTCCATGCATGCTAATAAATCACCATGGGGTGCTTTCAAAACCTAACTGCAGACACATGAAGTTAATACCCGTCAACTCACACATTAACATTATAGATTTTCAAACAACATTACCAAGGAAATTGTTTGTTATTCTCATATGCCATCATGATTCACGTATTTACTATGAGCGAACAGGCAGTGGTAATAACTATCAGCAAACAACAAGCTCCTAAACTTAAATTGGAACTGTGTTAACAAATATTCTATCCTTACTGAATTTGACGTGCGTAAATATTACAAGTTTCGGCCTTAACCTCACTGAAGCTCACGACTTTCAGTTAAAGACCAAACTCATATTCAAAAACTGAAACATGCCCACAAAATTACATATTTCTGGCACAAAAATAACCATGAAAAGGTAAAATTTTAAGCTACCATACACATTAACATTATAGTCAAGAAAGTGAGCAGTCTATAAAATCCATCATTGAGATACACAGTTACACACAAAATGTTTGGGGATATAGACCATATTGTGAACATACCGTGGCTCTCATCTTGTAATCAGATGATGCAACAGCAGGAAAATTTACTCCATTTCTCTCTCCAGACAACAGAGCCAGGATGTCTTCTTCAAGTGAGTTCAAGTTCGCTGAGGCTAAAAGGCCAAATAGCACCTAAGACACATACATGTTGTCACAATGTAATTTGGGAAAAAAAAACTAAGCAGAAACTTTATTGGCGTCTTTATGTTAGTTTTTTTTTTATTATTATTAAGTCTTTATGTTAGTTGCTTAAAGGAGCAAGGGAAAAAAGTGCATACAACAACACGAGGAGGACACATTTGTCCTGAAAATGCCCTCTTCTCTTTCAATACCGCCACCCTCTTCTGTTCCCTTATCTGCAGAGTCATGTTTTTAACTAGAATTCAGTTGAACGATGCAGTAAATTTCAAAAATTAATGCTACCCGACTCGATGTACCAGTTATTCGTGATATAAACCCAGTGCACTTACACCTATAGACGTACAAAATCAAGTGAATAGAAGAAAATAATCTGCATAAAATTTAACGATACCATCTTGTTGCGCTGAAGTCGAACAGCTTTCGCTCCTGTGAAAACATTGAGTTCGGGTTTTGACTTCTTGATTTTATCTGACAGCGAAAAAATACATCGAAATTGAGCCTATCTGTTCCGAGAAGAGATAGATAAAACAATTCGAAAATCAAGAACTTCACCTTTTGCAGAAACTTTGTGAACATTGCGGGAAGACTTGGAAGCAAATAGGGTTTTATGATGTTTGTTCAATTGAACCCTAGAGCCTCCCATGTCGCCAGACGAATTACAGTTGGGCGTCTCCTCTGTCTTTCTTCACATGACTGATTTCGATTTCTTACAACCGTGGGAAAATCGGTTTGTATATCGCATCATGGGCCTTAGTTCATATGGGCTAGCTTCGGGGACTAGTTTAACAACAAGCGAGAATTGAATGGGTTAAATGTTAAGAATTCTTGTTGATTTGGACTCGAAAGGATATTTAGAACCTTGAGATATCTTGGTTATAAGGTTATATGGAATGTTAATCAAAGGTTTCTAAGGATGAATCGATATTAGGCTTGAAAATCTAAGCATTAACGGATGTGTTTGGGATTTTAAGGTTGAAATATGATAAGTTTGATGAACATTTTGGGTATAAAATAAGGAAAGTAATATACGATAAGGGTGGTCATCCATTTTTATATTGGGAATTTTAAGAAAAGTTGAAATTCGAGGTTATAATAATATAGCATTAAGTAATTATGGGTCTTTTTAAGTTGTCATTTGCAAATAAGGATTTAGAAGAAATATTTAATTGGGATCAAGGAGACGTAAGGACATTCTAGAAGTTAAGTTTTACCAGAGTAGCGCAGCGAAAGCGTAGATTTTTGTGAAATTAGAACTAAGCCTAAACTTTTGATTATTAAGGATAAGCGAATTAGGAGGGAAGATTGTAATGCCCCGAAAATTTAAAAGTCCACGCAAACCACATGCATGCAATTATTAAATTACTTGTGTATTCCAATTAATTGTTTTAATTGCATGAATTAATTATGTTGTGCATAATTGCATGTTTAAAATATATTTTTCTACATTGTTGCATTAAAATGTATTTTTAAAGGTTATTCTAGTTGCGATCGAGGAACGGAGACCGAGGGCTGAAAAAAATAGAAAATGTTTTTATTAAATAATTATTTAAAATATGGGTGATGTTTTTTCACATTTTTTAAAATATGGGGTTTTGAGGTTATTTTATACGCCGGAACGTCGTAATTTTTATCGATGTTAATTTTTCAACAAAAATTCAAACATTTTGACAACCCGAATAATAATTTCACAAACTTATTTAAACAAAATTATTTTTAGTTTTCTAATTAAGCACTAATGAGCTAAGTGGGCTTAATTAAATTTATTAATGGGCCTAAGCCTTGTTAGTGAATTAATTAGGTATATAATATATTAAACAACCCTCCCCCACTCTCATAACTCACTCCCCACGGCCCAATAATTGATAAACTCTCCCCCTCAAACACAAATACACGACACACACCTTCAGCAATATTGAAAGAAAATTCGTTAGCTTCAGGGGAGTTTCAAGCCTTGGTTGTTCGTCACCCTTCTTCGCAATCGTCAACGATTATTCGTGCGTTTAAAACGCAAAGGCACGCCATATTTTTTCATTTTCTCATCTTTCACAATTTAAAATCGTTTTGCATGAAAACAAGCCACACATCATAATATTTTCGCAACTATGCATACCCATGTTTTGAACTCATGATTTTTCATCCAAAAAACTTGGTTAATATGTGCTAAAGGGCTGCCATGACTAGGGTATTGATCAAGGACGTTTTTCACAAGTTTTAGGGACCTAATAACACACACAAAACGCTGAATTCATGATAGGAAACAAGCTGGAACCGTAGGACAAAGGAAATAGAAGAAACGTGAGTTCATGGTATGTGCAATCTTCAAGTGGTTCGATCACTATGCATGGGGCTTATGGGTTCGACCAGATCTCGATGGGGGCTCGTTCTGGATGTGGGTCAGGGTCAGGAAGGGTCCTGGCATGGCTAGGACCCCTCACGCGCAGCCTTGGAGGAGTCCCATGGAGAAGGGACTCCTCGCGCAACCTGTGGAAAGGTGACAGAAGCCAAGGGGGGCTCGTTGCTGGGGCTTGGGTGAGCTAGGTAGGTCCTATAGGATCTAAGGAAGATGGGTAAGGTCTGGGCTAGGGGCTGGTGCGGCTGGGTCGCAGCTGGCTCGAGGGAAGAAGCTGTAATCGTGAAGAAGCACATCTCGCGCAGCTTGTGTCTTCTGAGTTCAGAGGCTTTGTGCTTGGGTTCCAGGGGCTGGGCTGGTCTGGGTCGAGTCTGGGTGTGGTCTAGGCTCGGTGAGGGTCAGTGCTGGTAGATGGTTAGGGGCTGTAAGGTTCCTAGTAAGAGTAGGAGTCCTAGTACACCAAAACTCACGCACACACAAAGGGTCATGGGCAGTAGGCTGTTTCGGGAGTTAAGGGGCTGGTCAAGGGCTTGGGCCTGGTCAGGAGGGTGCCTAGATGGGTTGGCTAGGTATTGGCTCAAGGTGGCTCGGGCGTGGCTCGAGTAAATTGGGAGATGGCTCGGGTTGTTCGACAATAGGTCAATATTTCGAATTTAATAGGAAAAATTGAATCCATGGGTCCACGGGGGTGGCTCATGACTTGAAAGGGTAGAATAAATCATAAAAAGGTTATGCTAAAAATTTGGGATCAAAATATCGAGTTTTGGAATTTTCCGGAATTTAATCGCCGCACGAAACATTAATTAACGCATTAATTGAAACGCCTAGTTTTAAGCTTTATAAAATTATGAAAATTTAGGTTTACGCTTAAATAATTATTATAAGTCTAAGTTTTTAATTTGGGAAATTTATATTAAGGTTTGGTTTAATTCGGGATTAAAACGTGTTAATACGTCTTATTTAAAGATTAATTTAAAAGTACTCGATTTAAGCTAAAAAAATATGGAAAAATTTACGTAGGCTTAAATAATTATTTGGGACATGTTAGAGTCAATGGAATCAAGAAAAAAGTCAAAATCAAAAAATGTCGAGTTCATGGGTAAAACGATCTTTTTACACCTAAAAATTTGTAAACGTCATGGCAGTGCCTAAATGCTATTTTTATGATATTATGATTATTTGTAAATGTTTATGAAATGTTCATGATTAAATTATGATTTTTAAATGTCTAAGGGATTTTTATGATTTAAGGAAGACATTTAAAAGACATGTTGCATGCTTGGTTTCAAAAACAAAATTGTTATGTTATGCTGATTTTATAAAGTGATGTGAATGTAAAACGTTGAAGAAAGTAAAAGTAGTTGTGACTAATTCGTTAATGATGGGGATATCGTGAGGGTGATGGTCCCAGTGGGAGCCCGACGATCGTGTTTCCAATATTGCGAATATGAGGTTATGAGGATATGAGGTTTAAGGTAAGAATAGGAATATCGTGAGGGGAGAAAGCCCCTGAGGGAGCCCATTTATGGTAGAAGGTCCCAGAAAGAGTCCCGACGATCGTATTTCTATTCAATCATGATAGTCCAGGGCCGAGTTGACCGGTGAGAGTGTCGTTGGTGTCCCCCGCCGCCCAGTACTATGGTTACATGTAGATGGTTCCATCGACTTTTGAGGTTTGAGGAAAGTCACGATTAACGATCGGAATTCAATAAAAGAAAAAAGAAAAATGTTTATGATCATGTTAAAATATTTTATGTCATGATAAGGAAAAAGGTTAAGGTTTATTTATGCATATCATGAAATATTATTTTTACCTAAAAGTATTTTCACTGTTGCATGCGATTTTATATGTATTATTCGTTATCAAGATTATGGTGTGTTGAGTCTTTAGACTCACTAGGTGTTATGGATGCAGGTGGTATGAGGGAGGTCTTGACGGGTGATTCTACTGGACTGTCGGTGCACACAACCCGAGGACCAGCGTTACTATTTTTCGCATTACGTTTTATGATTTCTGATTTAAGTTAGAGATTTTTAAGACTATTTATTTATACTTTTAAGAGATTTTTTGAGAGGTTTAGTATGTGATATACTTTTCAAACGTATTGCTTTTAGGTTTGGTAAACATGCGACGATTTCATTTTATGACCATTGCATTTGATTTTTAAAATGCTAGGTGGTTGGTATTTTATTTTAAAAAGATAAAATATTTTATAGGGAAAGCCGAAATTTAGAGGATTTTTTTAAAAAAAATCTAGTACTTTTTAAGCAATAAAAAGGGCAGGACGTTTCAGAAAATTTAGCGGTTGCTCAATGTAACGTTGGATAGATAAGAATGATTAGCGTTATTATCTAAATGGTTTTGATCCATATATATAGATAGCTGAATCCAACGTCTATAATCAGAGAGTGTCTCGTGTCCTCTGATACAATCAGCTTTATTACCAAAATAGGTTCCTGCATAAAAGCTACAGAGCAATCAGTCCTGTTTTATACTAAAATCGGTAAAGCGTATTAAATGACTTCATACAGGAATTAATGCTGCAATTAATACTAGTATTATGAAAAGTAACGGTAGCATTTAAAGCTGATTTCGTTAAGAGTAAAGTCTTGTTAAGTCCTATCTTCTGCTTCTGATTCTATATCCGTTTAGTACTTCTTCTGATTTATCAATACATTAACTGCTGCTTTTCATTTATCTGCTGTTTTAACGAGCGATCTACTGGTTTTGATTTACATCGCCACAATAATTTTAGATCCAACAAACTTGGATTTTTGTTGTTGTGCTCATTTTTCACCCCGAATTTACTTAATCAACCAAATACTTCGAATTTGGCACATATGCTCTTCTACATGACTATATATTATACACATTAAAATCTATCTACTAAAAAAGGCAAATGAAATTTTTTTTCCCTCCTATGTTGAAATATTAAGTGTCGTTTTGCTTTATTTTATTTATTTATTTTTTAGATTTTGATGTAGCCAATAAATGATATTACCCAAAATGAAAAGATTAGGTGTTCAATATATTCGGGTGATCCACCTTTTGGGTGTTCATCAACTCTGAGTAGATAGCCACTCTAAGTAGCTATATGATACTTGTGTCAAAAATATCATTAGAAGTGCCGGTAATGCCCAACAAAAATCATTAGAATCTCACCTCTGAAAAAATTATCTATTTGTGGTAGGGATGTCAAAATGCAACACGACCCGTCAACCCGACACGACCTAACACGAAAAAAATCAGGTTCGGTTTGGGGTTTTTCAGGTTTGGGTCGGGTTCGGGTTGGGCGGGTTCGAGTTGGTGACATGTTAGACGGGTTTCGGGTTGGGTCGGATTGGGTCGCGGGTTGACCCGAATTTTTTTTAAAAAAATATTACCTATATTTTTATATATTGTATGTTTGAACAAAATTTATTGTATATTTATATGATAAATTTTCATCATTTAATATTTATTTTGTATATTTTTTATTTTTTTAACAATTATTTATTTGATTTAGTAAATATAGTTTTAATTTTCTACAATTAGACTTTCAAATTTAAACCGAAAAATTTGTAATTATGTGTTTAAATTAAAATATTATTATTTTTTATTTTTTCATTAATTTTTAAAAATAAATAAATAAAATTCGGGTTATGTGGGTTAGACGTGTTGAGTCGGGTTAGACGGGTTCGTGTTCGGGTTGAGGGTTTTCGGGTTGCTTCGGGTTCGGGTTGGGTTCGGATTGAAAAAAATATATATATACAAAATAAATATTTATCACTAATAAGGATGTCATTTGAATATGAATTTTGTACGAATTTTACATCTAGTATGGTGAATATGGAGCAATACAAAATACTTCATGCAGATCAACAAGACAATTAGGCTATTTCATCGTTCTCTTGTACATGACACAACTCGCCTGGTTTAGAATTTAGATTGACACTGGTTACAATTGACGTACTTGGCTTATTGCGTTTTGGCTTATTGCTCTTGGATATTGGTTGAGAAAAATATTGTTTTATTATTAATTTGTTGCATTTAATATGTAACAGAGAAATTTATTGCATTTTTTGTCTTGAAAACTGAGACTGAAACAAGCTAAAAATTTTATTGATACTTTCATATTCTTGATGGATTCTAGTTCAAATATAGAATTCAAGCCAAAGATTGATATGAAATTTGATAGTCTAGACGAGTCTTGGAAGTTTTGGGTTGAATATGGAGGGAAAACAGGATTTTGAGTTAGGAAGCATTATTTTAAAAAGATATGCATATAAATTAATGATGAATTTAAACAAAATAATTTACTAGAAAATCTAACCTTTTGTATTTTTCCTCCCTTTCCTTTTCGTGAATTTGAGATGCGTAGAAACCACAGCCTTCCAATACGATTCTTTCTATCGACGACAGTGTGTGGGCACTCAGAAACGCAAATACTTGAAATCAAAGTTTTTATTTTTATTCTCTATTATATTTTCAACTAATGAAAAAGTAGAGAGATAAAGTTATTTTTCAAAAGATCATCAAGATCCTATTTATAATTATTCAAACCAATAGTCCAAATCATAATCTAATTGGGACTCCAAAAAATCAGTCACTTTATCTAGGATAAGGCCAAAAAAATTGATTTGATTAAAATTTTATTATCTTAAATCTTTTAAAACTCTTTTTAAAAGTCGTAAGATATTTTAGGATCTTATCAAAATAAATTAGAATCTCATTCTAACTTATTTTTAAATATTAAATAATATTTAAATTTTCTTGGCAATAAATTAAAGATATTATTAACAACTTTTTAATATTACTATACTAATCCAAATATATAATTATCTCATTATTATAATTTAATATAATTAATACCTCATAATTAATTATATTTATCTCCAAGCATTTGATTTTTTAGAATTGTATTATCTTAAGTCTTCTAAAACTCCTTTTAAAAGTTATAAGTTTTTTTTAAGATCTTATCAAAATAAATTAGAATCTCTTTCTAACTTATTTATAGATATTAAATAATATCTAAATTTTATTCACAATAAATTAATTAAAGATATTATAAACAACTTTTGAGTATTATCAAACTAATCCAAATCTATAATTATCTCATAATTATGATTTAATATAATTAATATCTCATAATTAATTATATTTATCTCCAAGCATTTGAAGTTATGGAAACAATTTTTTCATATTCACATACGATTTCTAAAATGTATTTCTAGCTCGTCATTAATTTTGAAAGACGTATCGGAGACCATGGACTCATAATTAGAAACTCCAATAAATTGGATAATAATCAAACTATTTAATTAATTTTTCTAATTTATTAATTTCATAATTACTCCACTAAAAATATGAAATTGCACTCTTGTTCATTATGGAATATCTTACTCTATAAAATTGAGTATTTCATTGATATAATCATTACATATGGATTAATCTTCCATAAACAATTTGTAACTGAAGCTAGGAATTTTTTGTTTACTCTTCAATTGCTTCTTATCCTCATTTACCATTAATTCACTAGTGAGTGGTTCAATTTATAATTTAATTATAAATTAGTTGGGCCCAACACTCAGTTCCAGAATTAACAAATGATGGAATCGTCTTTCTATTTATCGCAAGAAGGAATGACTTCATTTCTGTGAATTCATATTCTCAGCCATTCAATTCAAATATAAATCTAAAATGCAAGTATTAAGAATGCATAATCGCAAACTTTAAACAAGCAAATTAAGAATTATATTGAAATGAACATGAGTTTATAATAACTTCAGGATTGAGATTTGTCCATATATGATCATCTTTATGATTTAATTTGAAATTCATAGTAACAACGAAATTTATTATGAAATGACTAATTAAATCGATCCAAGTCGTACACAATCATATTATATATAAATGCTCCCATCTAGAGGTCCTAACATCGACAATCTGGATAAGACGGTCACATTCATAATGTTCATGGGCCGCATTAGTGATGCTTAAATTAAAGATCCCTACATTAATTAATTCATCACGGACTTAATCTAAGTTTATTATCCATAATTTTAATCCTCTTGTATATATAACTCTTATATACACTAAAATTATGGTTACATCTAATAAACTAGGGATTATGCTATGATATTCATGACAATAACATTTTCATGCAAAAATGTTCAATAATAAATGTCGCTTTCATTAATAATATAAAAAATAGCTTATTACAATGCTTTAAGGGCACCATCCCCAACAATATGTAGGGGCATGGAAGGCGGAGCAGAAGAGTTCATCGTATCCCATGCAACAATTCAAATTATTCATATAAATCGGTCTGTTTTGGTTTTCGTAATGTAATTTGTTAATGTTTTTATTTTCATCCAATAACTTAGATTTTTGTTGTGTGCTCATTAAATTTTGGAGTTGATAAAATTCAAGGATTTGAATTTATAATTTAAATAATAAATTTATATGTTGAATTTGTAATGGATTTAATTTATTAAACTCAAAAGTTGAGTTTATTAAATATTAAATTAAAATTGGTGGGAAGTATGTTTAATTGGTTTGTAGGAGTACAAGTCCAACATACTAAATAATTAAAGTTCTTAATGGACTTTGATTAATTAATTAAACTAGTTCGACTAGCCCAATTAATTAATCAAGCTCATTAATATTAATTATGTGTATTAAGGTCATGGCTTAATTATAAAAGGGTGTTGAGAGGCCATAACCCTAGCCACCACAAGACACCAATTTCGAAAACACTCTTCTCTCCCTCACCTAAATATTTCGGCCCTCTCTTTAGAAAAGAGATTGAGCCGCCTCTCGATATTTTGATATCCAACGTAAAAACTTTTTCTACTTTTTCTAGTGCAAATTAGAAGATGAACAAATCTTCTAGTCGTGGACCTGATTTGAAGATTGAAGGAAGGATTTCTTGAAGAAAGTTCGTAAGGATTCATCAAGAGCTATATCCGCCTATACCGGATTAGTTGAAACCAAGTGATTTAATTCACCACATGTATAAAATTCTAACGCCTTATGAATGTTTAATCATAAAACCATACTAGTGCTCAAATATATATATATTTTGATTATCAAAATAAAATAAAAATTTTAAAACTTCCGCTGCGTTTGGTTACGAGAAAATCGATATCCAACAACAAGCATAGTTTAATCGGTTTCTACGAAGGATTATTTCGAGTATCTTCCGCTTGGTTTAAACATCAAACTCGATTTAATTAATCGGTGTTCAATAATTCAAGAACGAGCTATTGTAGCTCAATGATTTACCCCTAATCGATCATGTCATATGTGTTTGTTGTTGATAAAGAACAGTAGCATCAACAGATCCAACATGTAATGACATCCTATAATTAATAACAAGAATAATATATTATTATCTAGCACAATAATGTCTAAAAATATCAACTACAACATCAATTAACAAAACTGTTAGACATGAATTTTATTGTGGCGATGATAAACTAAAACCAGCAGACCAGAACAGTAGACTAACTTATCAGAAGCTACTGGTCTAATAAAACTAAACCAGTAGAAAGGATAGAAATCAAAACCAGTAGATGACGTTTCCTAACGTTGCTACCTTTATTGTTACCGTTAAAGAGTTCCTAGTACTAGTATTAATTGCAGCATTAAATACTATACGGAGACATTTAATGCATTTTACCCAATTAAGTATAAAACAAGACTGATTGTTTTATAGCTTTTCTGCAGGAACTTCTTTTGGTAATAAAGCTGATTGTATCAGTTATCTGGAGACATCCTCTGATTGTGAACGTTGAACTCAGTCGATTATATATACTTGGATCAAATCCTTATACGACACGACACTTTGCATAATATCATCTTTCAAGGAACAAAGCTATTTTCTCTCATCAGACAAATCTCGAAATTCCTTGAGTACTTAAAGTTCAACACAAAGAAAAGTAGCACACGCTTCATAGCTAATATCTGATCTTTCGAAGATCATCTTGTGCTACTGATTCTTACACTCTTCACAATCTTTACATCACTTATACTTTATCAGGAAGAGTTTGTAATCTGAAAAGAGTCTTTTCAGAACTTTGTGTTTCGCATTTTTTGTGAGTTGAGAAACTAAGAGTTTCAGTAGGCCGAGGTATAAGTCCTTCTGAAGTGGGTGTGTACAAGAGTTGTACTGTAATATCCAAAGTCTTTTAGTTATAGCTTCTGGAAACAGGAGAAGGGGAGACGTAGAAGAGTTTATCTTCGAACTTCCATAAACAACTGCTGCCTACTGTTTTATTGTCTTTCAACTACTTCATCAGATTGTTTCCGCACGTTTTATTGTAATCAGGTGAAAGTATACGCACAAGATAAACTACTATCCCTAACAGGATTTTAGTACCTCATCAGAAAAGAAAGAAAAACGAGTAGAGTTTATTCACCTCCCCTCTAAACTCAACTTCGATCCTCAACAATTGGTATCAGAGCAGGTTATTATTGTTCGTGAAAAACTACAACAAATGGCACACTTCAGCAAGATCCCTATGTTCTCTAAGGAAGATTTCGATGACTGAAGATCAGAATGCAAGCTCATCTTGCAGCACAAGATGATGACATGTGGTATGTCATCACAGATGGTCCACTGAAAATATTAAAGCCTAATACAGCTGTTGCTGTTACTGAGGGTGCACCACAGATGGTTGAAAAATCAAGAAGTGAATGGACCAGTGAAGATAAGAAGAAGGCCAACCTTGATAATGTGGCGAAGGATATATTGTATAAAACTCTCGACAAGAACACTTTTAGCAAGATCAAAATGTGTTCTACTGCAAAGGATATTTGGGAGAAGCTCATCCAGATATGTGAAGGAAATGAGCAAACGAAAGAAAACAAACTGTCAGTTGCAATGCAGAAGTTCGAAAATCTAAAAATGAGAGCTGGTGAAACTCTAAACGAGTTTGATGAAAGATTCAGCAGCCTGGTAAATGAGCTAACAGCTCTGGGTAAAGAGTATAACAACAGAGAAATAGCCCTCAAGGTGATGAGAGCCTTACCCAGAGAATGGGATGTTAAAACAATGGCTATGAGAGTATCCAAAGACTTGAACAAGTTGGAACTGCACGACTTATTTGCAGATCTGAAAGCCTACGAGTTTGAATTGGAAGTAAGGAGTGGAGAAGAGCCTTCAAACCTACCCACCAAGGCTCTTGCTGCTACTGCTACTGCTTTTACTGCTACTGCCACTACCTCTTCTACTGCTGCTGCAGTTGTACCTCAGGCATTACCTACTGTGATCATTGACAATACATTGGAGAAGACTGCTGAACAAATCAGTAGTGATGCTATGTCCTTATTTGTAAAGAAATTCTCCAGGTTCATGAAGAAGAACCATCGAACTTATCAGGGTCCCAATCGCAACTTCAAGAAAGATTCACCATCTGGTGATATGGGATGCTTTAACTGTGGAAAGATAGGTCACTTCATTGCTGATTGTCCTAAACCAAAGAAGGATGACCAAGAGAGAAAGGATCACAAGAGAAATGACAAAAAGACCAGAAGAGATCGAAAAGCAATGATTGCCGAAGAAAGCAAACCCAAATGGGCGGACTCTAGTTCTGAGTCATCTGACTCAGAAAGTCATTCCAGTGATAGTGATGCAGAAGAAGTCAAATGTCTCATGGCAGACAATGACTCAACCTCGACATTTGAAGAGGTATTTGATTTTGACTCTAATGAATTTACACGAACTGATTTTATTGATGCACTATATGACATGGTAAAAGAGTATTCCAGACTTTCTCAATCATTTGAAGAAGTTAAGATCGAAAATCGAAACTTAAAGAATCAGAACAGTAAGTTAACTTGATTGCAAGTAGACATCTGTAATGATTTACAAGTTAAGATGAGTAAATTAATAACTGAGAATGAAAGAGCCAAAGCAGATTACCAGAAGGTTCTTTCTGAAAACCAGAAGTTGTCGCTACTGGTAAATGCTTGGAACAAGTCTTCTGTTTCATTGGAAAAGATGCAAGAATTACAAAAACAGTCAGGAGATAGGAGTGGTCTCGGTTTTTGTAATAATGAAGGCACTTCTGAAACGAATACTAAGCCAACACTGGATATGTGCAAAGGGAAATACATTCACTTTGTGAAATCCAGTGTGGTACAGGAACCAGAGGTACCTACTGCTTCAGTTGAAAGGAATGTAAATCAGATGAACAGAAGAATGCACTATGGTCTGGGTTATGTTAAACCTAAGGAAAAAATTGACCAGAGTTCTAGATTCATAAAAGAATTCAACTCTGGAAGACAACATCCTATGAAGGTTAAAAACCACCAGTACTACAACTCTAAACCTGTTCAGAAGAGATACAGACTGGAAAACAGAAACAGAAGGGAGGAACAACATTTTAATATGCATACTGTTAGAAATAACAGACCTTCTGTTGCACACACATCTTTGGATACCCGAAATACAAGGTCACCAAGAATTGTACAAATGTGGGTCCCCAAAGGACTGATGAGGCTTGGACCCAAATAGATTTGGGTACCAGATACTAAAATTTGTGTTTGCATGAACAGCAGAAGAAAGCAGAAGTCAGTAACTCTACATGGTATCTGGACAGTGGATGCTCCAGACACATGACTGGACAGAAAAACCTACTTTCCGAGATAGTGAGTTGTACTGGACCAAAGATAACTTTTGGAGACAACTCAAAAGGTAAAACCATGGGTAAGGGTAAGATTATCCATGGTAACATAACTATTAATGATGTGTTATTAGTTGACAATCTTTGTTACAATCTAATCAGCATTAGTCAACTATGTGATAATGGTTATTCTGTAGCTTTTCAGAAGCATTCATGTATAGTTAGAGATTCTGCTGAAACTACTGTGTTAACCGGAAAAAGAGAAGGCAATACTTACAGAGTCTCTTGGAACTCAAATCATGTCAATACTCCTACATGCTTAGTTGCTTCTCTTAGCAATAAACACTGGCTATGGCACAAGAAATTGAATCATCTAAATTTCAAGTCAATCAATTATCTCAAGAAGCAGAATATAGTTGATGGATTACCTGATATTAATTTTGTTAAAAATCATGTTTGTTCTGCTTGTCAGCTTGGGAAACAGATAAGATCCAGTTTCAAGAACAAAGATAGCAAATCAACTTCAAGATGTCTGGAACTACTGCATATGGATGTTTTTGGTCCAATCCCCATCATGAGCTTAGGGGGAATGAAATATACTCTTGTTGTTATTGATGATTTTTCTAGATTCACTTGGGTAATATTTCTCGCAGGAAAAGATCAAACCAGTAGCCTCTTGATCAAGCTTTTGAAAAGGATTCAAAATGAAAAATCTACTACCATCATTAAAATCAGAAGTGATCGGGGTACTGAGTTCACTAACAAGTATCTTGAGTTATATTTGAATGAACAGGGGATTCATCATGAATATTCAGATGCCAGAACACCTCAACAAAACGGAGTAGCTGAGAGGAGAAATAGAACTCTAAAAGAAGCAGCTAGAACAATGCTAGCAGATGCAGACACCTCTCAGCGCTTCTGGGCTGAAGCTATCAATACTGCTTGTTACACGTAAAACAGATCTATGGTCAACAAAAGGCACAATCAGACCCCTTATGAAATATGGAAAGGGAAGAAGCCTAACGTATCTTATTTTCATGTGTTTGGTTGCAAATGTTTTGTACTAAATAATGGCAAAAATCATTTAACTGCATTTGACTCAAAATCAGATGCTGGACTATTCTTGGTTACTCTGCTGTAAGCAAAGCCTTTAGAATCTTCAACAATAGAACTCTTAATGTTGAAGAATCAATTCATGTTGTCTTCGATGAAGACAGCAGTGCTGCTGAAATTTCTAACATATCTGATTTAAGTAACAGGCTAGACATGATTCATTTGGAAATTGACAGTGAAGATGATGTAGAAGCAAACATCAAGGATCTTCAAAATCCAGAACCAGACATTCCATTAGTGGAACCAGAAGTACAGACTTTGGATCTACCAATACCAGCAGAAGACACTCAAGAACCTACTACTGGTTCTGTCGAGAACAATCTCAACATATCAAATCAGGAAGATGTCCCTTTAAATCCTTTTATCTGGAGAAAATCTCATCCTCCATCATTGGTTATTGGTAATCCAGCAGCGCCTTTGAGAACCAGAAGGCAAATGCTTAATGAATACATGCATGCTGCTTTTATATCTCAGGATGAACCAAAGAAAATTGAAGAAGCTCTTCTGGATCCTAGTTGGATTGAAGCCATGCAAGAAGAGCTGAATCAATTCAAACGAAATGAAGTTTGGTTTCTAGTACCTAGACCATCTCACCAAGCTGTCATTGGAACTCGGTGGGTATTTAGAAACAAACTCAATGAAGAAGGCACAGTGGTGAGAAATAAAGCAAGATTGGTAGCTCAAGGTTTCAGACAGGAAGAAGGAATAGACTTTGATGAGACCTACGTACCAGTAGCAAGGCTCGAAGCAATCAGAATATTCTTAGCCTTTGCTGCTTTCAAGAATTTCAAAGTATATCAAATGGATGTGAAAATTTGTGGGGTCCTTAGCTCCTAATCGTTATTACAATGCAATCTGATTAGGGTTAATTAATCACAGCGAAAAAAGAGTTTAAAATTTCTTTACAACGAGCCCAAAATATCTCTTCTGATATTTAAATACTAAAAATAGTATCTAAATTCAAAACATAAAACACGCCCACACATAATCAAAACTAATCACATACAAACAACTCATATCCTCGGGACATGCCCCGGTATATAGATACATATACATATATACTGGGAACAAGACATAAACATAAAACCTCAGCCCAAGCTGTGGCTCCCTCCAGAAGTACCCTCTCCGGTCTCCTGATATCCTGGAGTACCTGCCATTGTCCACACACAAAGACAACAACAGCCCCCCTTGGGGGTGAGCAAAGCTCCGTATGGAACAACCAATCATATATACCACAGATATCTAAACAATGATATATGGTATGCAATGCATGTATGTCGTGGAGGTATCAGGTCAAATGCCCATCCACTGAGCACATGTCAGAATCAATCGAATCGCTATCAAATCAAATCAATGCTCGAGCTGGCACACCGGTCGATATGGGAATACACGTATGATAGCGTCGACGAAGCGCCATCAATCCCACATCTCATATCCAATCATATGGGGCCACAAATGTCTATGTTTTAAGGGTCATGTAATACCAAACATAGCATTGTGTTCAAAAACCCCGGAATCCAATCCAATCATATCAGGGTATCCAAGGATCATAGCTCAACGTGCATGTCATGTATCGATGTATGCATAAAATGATGTGTGTTAACAAAACATTTATTTTATACATCGATATTCAATTCTCCATGTCATGTATGCCACATTAATCAACAAGTAGGCATATAGACACATATTCTCAATCCAATCAATCAAATCAATCCAACATATATCATATAATACAGATACCTGTCGTATGTTACCCGGTCGCAACATATCTCAATTCTTTGTTCCAGTCGATGTAGCTTGAAGATATCAGTATAATACTTTATCTACATCAATAACATACTCATTTTAATCAATAACATACTCCAAAATCATTAATATGAGTTTCAAATATCATTTGAAACTTCAATAATTCATATCAAATTCAAATCATATCATAATTCAATTCCGACTTCGAATATGAGTTTCTTGTCGGTTATTCTACTACATATAAGAAATTCAACTTCAAATACATGCTATTCCAGCACTTTGATCTTTCAAGCTGCTGGAACTAGAAGAAAATTACCTCAGTTAGAAGCCCTCGACGCGAAGATCACAAATATATAATTTGTTTCGCGTTTAGACAGCGTTTCGAAGTCGATTCAGACGAAAGAAATCGAATTCTCTAACTTTCCCTCGAAGTTGCTGAAATGAAATGACGAAGGAAAAGAAGAAAGAAAGCATTCTTATCTTCCACCGCTTCGGCGCTCGGGCGGTAGAATTCTTGCGCCCGAGCGCGAGACATTCTGCCCCCGACTTTCAAATGCACCGCGCTCGGGCGGTCAAAAACTACCGCTCGGGCGCGGCATGTTCTGTCCAAAGACTCAAAATTTCTACATTGGCGCTCGGGCGGTCATTTTCTACCGCCCGGGCGCCACTCGTTCTGTACAATTATTTATTTTTGTACTATATTGGCGTCCGGCCTTTCCAATCGAGCTCTTACAATGTCAATTCATATACAATATTCATTTCTCAATTTCATTATCATAATATACATCAAATGTATAATCACATATCAAATTCATAAATTATCGATAATCACTTAAGATTTACGATAACACGATACACGGTCCTTACAAAAGTGCTTTTCTGAATGGTCTCTTACAAGAAGAAGTCTACGTCGAACAACCTCCAGGTTTTATCGATCATTTCTCACCTCATCATGTATTTAAATTACACAAAGCATTATATGGTCTAAAACAGGCACCTAGAGCATGGTATGACACTCTATCACAGTTTCTTATTGATCATGATTTTACCATTGGAGCAGTAGATAAAACTTTGTTTACTTTAGTCAAGAATAAGCATACTCTTTTAGTACAGATCTATGTTGATGATATCATTTTTGGGTCAACTAACCCCAAATTATGTGCAAAGTTTGGAAAATTGATGCAGGATAAATTCGAAATGAGTATGATGGGAGAATTAACATTCTTCTTAGGATTATAGATTAAGCAACTGGAAACTGGAATATTTATAAATCAAGCCAAGTACACCAAGGATCTTCTAAAAAAGTTCGGAATGGAAGCATGCTCTGCTGCTTCTACTCCAATGAGCTCATCTATTAAACTTGATAAAGATGAAAGTGGTATTCCAGTAGAGGTAACTCAGTATCGCGGTCTTATTGGTTCATTATTATATCTAACTGCCAGTAGACCAGATATCATGTTTGCTGTTTGTATTTGTGCTAGATTTCAATCTAACCCCAAACAATCTCATTATATTGCTGCTAAACGTATTTTGAAGTACTTGAAAGGAACTCAAAATGTCGGCTTATGGTATCCCAATGATTCATCGTTAAATCTTATTGGATATTCAGATGCTGATTATGCAAGTTGCAAACTAGACCGAAAAGCACAAGTGGTTTTTGTCAATTTCTTGGTGATAGGCTGATATCCTGGTTTAGCAAGAAGCAGACTTCCATAGCCACATCTACTGCAGAAGCAGAATATCTGGCTGCTGGAAGCTGCTGCTCTCAGATATTGTGGATTCAGCAACAGTTAATGTAACACCTCGACCCAATAGCAATAAAAACACAGCGGAATTTAAAATTTTCTTTCAAATGGAAGGAAGTTTCAAAATACATTTCTATAAAAATGTTTACATCAAAATCAATACATGATCATTTAAATGATATACAAAACTACAAAATATCATTCCTATGATCATGCTCCGAAAAGCCATCAAAAGATTTTCCTTCCAACATGGTATGCATATGACTCCGGCCTCAATCAACGTCCCGGCCCATCGCTCTTATCTGCATCACATGAATAACTGAAATGAGTATAAAACTCAGCAAGTGGAACTCTTACATAGCAATGACATAACATACTCTGAAAAACATAGCAGTACTCTGAAACATGAATAGCATAATAATAACATAACAATGAGATGGTATTTCTCTTTACTCTGGTTGGATTGATATCAATAGTATCTCTGGCTCTGGTGCTCGTATCCCTATCGATATAAACCGATAACTCTGAGGGATATAAGCATATGGTCGTTGACCAACTAATTGCATGCAATCTCTGACTATGTATCTATCAATCCATAAATCAATTTAAATTCTCTCTTTGGCATTTAAAAAAACACTTTGTAAACTCTTTTCTCTTGTATTCCCTTTTCAATAATTGAGACATAAACTGCCTCCAATATATATAACAAGTGTATCAATACATAAACATGAATCAAATGAAGGGAATAACACATTAAAACCATTGAAATACCATACATATATTATCATGTGAGCACAAAGGATGAAATTCCACTTACTACACTTGGAACACTTGAATCTAAGCTCTTGGTACACCACCTACAACAATAATCCATAAATAACACCATCATCAACTCAATAATCAAGAACCCATGCCAAATAATCCATAAAACCAACATAAACAACAAACCCATATCATCTCTCTTCCAAAACCAAGAAATAACAATACCAAAAGCTTACCTTAGCTTCCTAGCACCAAGAAGAACTTCGATCTTAACTCAAATCACCAACTAAAAGCTTGAATCGAAGATAGGAAGTGAAAGAAATAAGGAACCCTAGCCTTCCCAAGGAGAGAAATCCGAAAATGAGAGGTGAGAAATGAGAGAAATGGAGTCAACTCATCCAATTAAATCACTTAAAAACTCGAGCTGCGCGCGACCGCGGGTGCGCTCCTAACTCTACCGCGGGTGCGGTGTCTTCTCGGCATACCATTAAAAATCCATAAACGACGACCGCGGGTGCGGTACACTCCACACCGCGGGTGCGGTGTGGCTTCGACCAATCCATCAAAATTCTGAACAGTAGACCGCGGGGGCGCTGCTTGCACTACCGCGGGTGCGGTCTGGTCACGGCCAAGAAACATACCAACGCAACTAAAATCGATCCGAAACACTGAAACGAAACAACCAACACCAACTAACAACATCAAAACCACCAAGCAACTATAACCAATCATACTATAACCCATAAACACAACTCTTACATCTAAACCAAATAATCCAATAAACATACAAAACTTAAACCGTACCGTACACCGGGCTCGGCTATTACAATCTCCTCTCCTTATAGGAATTTCGTCCCCAAAATTGACGTCACTGCACAAACAACTCAGGATACTTCTCTCTCATCTCATCCTCTGGTTCCCACGTTGCCTCTTCAATCAAATGATTCCTCCAAAGGACTTTAACAATGCCGAACTCTTTGTTTCTCAATACTCTGACTTTGCGATCCAAAATCTGAATCGGAATCTCTTGGTAAGTCAAATTCGGCGTCAAATCCAATGGCTCGTGGCGAAGAACATGGGAAGGATTCGCAATATACTTCCTGAGCATCGACACATGAAAAACATTGTGAACTCTGTCAAGATCTGGCGGTAGGGCTAATCTGTAGGCTCGATCACCAACTCTGTCCAATATCTCAAATGGACCAATAAACCTCGGGCTCAACTTACCCTTCTTGCCAAATCGCATCACACCCTTGAGAGGTGCTATCTTCAGGAACACATGGTTGCCAACCTCAAACTGCAAAGGCCTACGACGAACATCTGCATAGCTCTTCTGTCTCGACTGTGCTGTCTTCATCCTCTCACGGATAACAGCAACAACATCAGCAGTCTGTTGGACCAACTCTGGACCCAACATCTTCCTCTCACCAATCTCGTCCCAAAACAAGGGCGATCTACACTTCCTGCCATAAAGTGCTTCATACAGTGCCATGCCAATCGTCGCTTGGTAGCTATTGTTGTACGTGAACTCAACAAGAGGCAACTTAGAGTCCCAGCTACCAGGATAATCAATAGTACAAGCTCTGAGCATATCCTCTAGAATCTGAATGACTCTCTCTGACTGACCGTCGCTCTGAGGGTGATAAGCTGTATTGAAAGCTAACCGCGAACCCATAGCTCTGTGCAAACTCTTCCAAAACTCTGAAGTAAATCTAGGGTCACGATCAGACATGATCGACACTGGAACACCATGAAGTCTAACAATCTCTGCTATGTAATCCTCGGCATACTGGTTCATGGAATACGTCGTCTTGACTGGGAGAAAATGCGCTGACTTGGTCAATCGATCAACGATAACCCAAATGGAATTAAAACCTTTCTGCGTCCTAGGAAGACCAGTCACGAAATCCATCGTAATATGCTCCCATTTCCACTGAGGAATCGGCAATGATAACAATGTCCCAGCAGGTCTCTGGTGCTCGATCTTCACCTGCTGACAAGTTAGGCACTGAGAAATAAACACGGCAATATCTTTCTTCATACCTGGCCACCAATAGAGTCTACGAAGATCCTGATACATCTTGGTACTGCCTGGATGTATCGAATACGGCGCGGTATGTGCCTCTGTCAAAATGTCTCGCCGAATATCATCACCAACAGGAACACAAATACGGCCTCTGAAAGTCACCAAACCATCTCCATTCGAACCAAACTCTGAGTTACCTCTCTCCTCTGCTCTAGCTCTCAACTCTGTCAACTGAACATCATCAGTCTGCTCTCTACGGATCCTGTCCGTCAATGTAGCCCGAATGACCAACGCTGAAAAGCGAGCAATGGTCCCCGGAACCACGAAAGCAATCTCCTCTCTCTGCAAGTCCATCAACAATGGTTTCTGAATCAAAGAACTCAAGGAAGAACTCGACTTACGACTCAAAGCATCCGCTACAACATTCGCTTTCCCTGGGTGGTAACTGATCGTCACATCATAATCTTTGACAAGCTCTAACCACCTCCTCTGTCGCATATTGAGCTCTTTCTGAGAAAACAGATACTTCAAACTCTTGTGGTCTGTGAAAATTTCACACTTTTCGCCATATAAGTAATGTCTCCAAATTTTCAGGGCGAAAACCACAGCTGCCAGCTCCAAATCATGCGTCGGATAATTCTTCTCATAATCTTTCAACTGGCGAGAAGCATAGGCGATAACCTTACCTCGCTGCATCAACACTGCACCGAGACCCTTCTTCGACGCATCGGTAAAGACAACAAAATCTTCTGAACCACTGGGCAATGCAAGAACAGGAGCTGTCGTCAACTTATCCTTCAACTCTTGAAATCCACTCTGGCAATCATTGGACCACTCGAACTTCACAGACTTCCTTGTCAGATTGGTCAATGGCAAGGCAATCTTGGAGAAATCTGAAATAAAGCGACGATAATAACCAGCCAAACCAAGGAAACTGCGTACCTCAGAAACAGTGGTAGGAATACGCCACTTCTGAATCGCCTCTATCTTCACTGGATCAACAGCTTAACCATCCTTCGAAACGACATGGCCTAGAAAAGAAATCTGATCCAACAAAAACTCACACTTCTTCAACTTAGCATACAGCCTCTTCTCTCTTAACAACTGAAGGACAAATCTGAGGTGCTCTGAGTGAAGCTCTCGGGTCTTGGAATAGATCAAGATATCATCGATGAAGACAATGACGAAGCTATCCAAATAAGGCTTAAACACTCGATTCATCAAATCCATAAAGACTGAAGGAGCATTGGTCAGACCAAAAGACATCACAAGAAACTCATAGTGACCATACCTGGTCTGGAACGCCGTCTTAGGGATATCTGACTCCCTAACCTTCAACTGATAGTAGCCAGACCGAAGATCAATCTTCGAAAATACAGTAGCCCCATGCAGCTGATCAAACAAATCATCTATCCGTGGCAACGGATACTTATTCTTGATAGTCACTTTGTTGAGCTCCCTGTAACCAATACACAGCCGCAAAGACCTATCTTTCTTCTTGACGAAAAGAACCGGAGCTCCCCAAGGCGAAGAACTCGGACGAATGAAACCTTTATCCAATAGATCCTGCAACTGCGTCTTCAACTCTTTCATCTCGGTAGGGGCCATCCTATACGGAGCCTTAGAAATAGGAACCGTACCTGGAACCAAATCAATCACAAACTCCACATCTCTGTCCGGCGGCAAACCCGGCACATCATCCTCAAAAACATCAGCGAAATCTCTCACCACATCAATATCATCAATATTCAACTTCACAATATTATCCACATCCACAATAGAAGCCAGAAATCCATCACAACCTCTACACAATAATCTCTCAGCCTCAAGACAAGAAATAATAGGAAGGACCAGCGAAGTACCTGCACTGGCGAGCATACCTTCCCTATTGCCATTATCTGCAAATGATACCGTCTTAGCAACACAATCAATCACTGCACGGTAGGTTGATAGCCAATCCATGCCAAGAATAACGTCAAAGGCAACCATCGGGATAACAATCAAATCAGCAAAGACCTCTCGCTCATCTATACGCACAGAACACGCATACACAATAGACGTCGGGCACAATACATCCCCCGAAGGCAAAACAACATTGAACTGGAGGGGAAGAACAGAAGGAACTATACCCAAAGATCTCAAAAATAATTCAGACATAAAAGAATGAGTAGCACCAGTATCAATCAATGTCGTAGCTACTCTGCCTGAAATTAAAATAGCGCTAGAGATCACAGAAGAATCATGATTTATACCTTCCTTAGTCATCGTAAAGATACGACCCTGCACCTTCTCTTGGCTAGCACCTCTTGGACAGTCTTTGGCAATGTGGCCTGCCGTGCCACAACGATAACAAGAATGAGTGCCAAATCTGCACTCTCCCCGATGATGTCTACCGCATTTGGGACACAATGGCTTCTCAGGATCAGATGGGACTGTCGGTGGTCGAGGACTCGGCTCCATTTTGCCTTTCCCCTTGAATCGATCCTTGCCTCGCTGACTCGAACTCTGACCCCTCTGAGCAATGGCCTGGTGCCTCGCTTGCCTCTCCCTGGCAATGTCTTTCTCGTCCTGCTCGGCCAACAAAGCCTTAGACACAATCTCTTTGAAAGTCACAGCTTTGGACATGTTGATATCTCTTCTAATCTCAGCTCTAAGGCCTCTGATGAAATGAGCACCTTTGTCCTTGTCGTTGGAAGCAATGTACGGAGCAAACAAACAACCCTCCTCGAACTTCAGAATATACTCGTCCACATTCATGCTCCCCTGTCGAAGCTCCAAGAACTCCGTCACTTTCCTCGCTCGAAGTGCATCGGGAAAGTACTTGTCGTAGAAAAGATCAGTAAACTCTTGCCACTTAAGTGCTGGAACATCAACACCAACTTTGGTTGCATTCCACCATATGCGTGCAGCCTTGACTAACATGAAAACTGCACAACTGATTCTGTCTTTATCTTCGTAGTTGAGATGATCGAAGATCGCCTCAAGAGCCTTGATCCACTCCACGGCAACTAAAGGATCGGTGCTCCCTGCATACTCTGGCGGATCCATCCTCTTGAAAACAGAAAAGATGTCATCAGTACCAACAACTTGAGCAACTTGGCCTCTCACTTGCCCTCTACCTTGGCCTGCTCCTTGCAATCGAAGCAACTGCTGGATCTGCTCACTATGGACCTTAGCCTGCTCTTTCAACAACTTGCCGAACTCGTCGACAACTCTAGAAGAAAAACTATCCTCACCCTCTACTGCTTTCCTCTTAGGTGGCATACTCTACAATGTGCTCACAAAATACCAATCAATAGATAACAATGAATAGATGCAAAAGAAAACATACCCGGACAGTTGAAAGTAGACGAAGTCATATGCATTGGTCCGAAGAACGGTGCTCTGATACCACTAAATGTAACACCTCGACCCAATATCAATAAAAACACAGCGGAATTTAAAATTTTCTTTCAAATGGAAGGAAGTTTCAAAATACATTTCTATAAAAATGTTTACATCAAAATCAATACATGATCATTTAAATGATATACAAAAATACAAAATATCATTCCTATGATCATGCTCCGAAAAGCCATCAAAAGATTTTCCTTCCAACATGGTATGCATATGACTCCGGCCTCAATCAACGTCCCGGCCCATCGCTCTTATCTGCATCACATGAATAACTGAAATGAGTATAAAACTCAGCAAGTGGAACTCTTACATAGCAATGACATAACATACTCTGAAAAACATAGCTTTGAAATCATAAAATACCATCAACTCTGAAACATGAATATCATAATAATAGCATAACAATGAGATGATATTTCTCTTTACTCTGGTTGGATTGATATCAATAGTATCTCTGGCTCTGGTGCTCGTATCCCTATCGATATAAACCGATAACTCTGAGGGATATAAGCCTATGGTCGTTGATCAACTAATTGCATGCAATCTCTGACTATGTATCTATCAATCCATAAATCAATTTAAATTCTATCTTTGGCATTTAAACAAACACTTTGTAAACTCTTTTCTCTTGTGTTCCCTTTTCAATAATTGAGACATAAAATGCCTCCAATATATATAACAAGTGTATCAATACATAAACATGAATCAAATGAAGGGAATAACACATTAAAACCATTGAAATACCATACATATATTATCATGTGAGCACAAAGGATGAAATTCCACTTACTACACTTGGAACACTTGAATCTAAGCTCTTGGTACACCACCTACAACAATAATCCATAAATAACACCATCATCAACTCAATAATCAAGAACTCATGCCAAATAATCCATAAAACCAACATAAACAACAAACCCATATCATCTCTCTTCCAAAACCAAGAAATAACAACACCAAAAGCTTACCTTAGCTTCCTAGCACCAAGAAGAACTTCGATCTTAACTCAAATCACCAACTAAAAGCTTGAATCGAAGATAGGAAGTGAAAGAAATAAGGAACCCTAGCCTTCCCAAGGAGAGAAATCCGAAAATGAGAGGTGAGAAATGAGAGAAATGGAGTCAACTCATCCAATTAAATCACTTAAAAACTCGAGCTGCGCGCGACCGCGGGTGCGCTCCTAACTCTACCGCGGGTGCGGTGTCTTCTCGGCATACCACTACAAATCATTAAACGACGACCGCGGGTGCGGTGTGGCTTCGACCAATCCATCAAAATTCTGAACAGTAGACCGCGGGTGCGGTCTGGTCACGGCCAAGAAACATACCAACGCAACTAAAATCAATCCGAAACACTGAAACGAAACAACCAACACCAACTAACAACATCAAAACCACCAAGCAACTATAACCAATCATACTATAACCCATAAACACAACTCTTACATCTAAACCAAATAATCCAATAAACATACAAAACTTAAACCGTACCGTACACCGAGCTCGGCTATTACAATCTCCTCTCCTTAGAGGAATTTCGTCCCCAAAATTGACGTCACTGCACAAACAACTCAGGATACTTCTCTCTCATCTCATCCTCTGGTTCCCACGTTGCCTCTTCAATCAAATGATTCCTCCAATGGACTTTAACAATGCCGAACTCTTTGTTTCTCAATACTCTGACTTTGCGATCCAAAATCTGAATCGGAATCTCTTGGTAAGTCAAATTCGACGTCAAATCCAATGGCTTGTGGCGAAGAACATGGGAAGGATTCGCAATATACTTCCTGAGCATCGACACATGAAAAACATTGTGAACTCTTTCAAGATCTGGCGGTAGGGCTAATCTGTAGGCTCGATCACCAACTCTGTCCAATATCTCAAATGGACCAATAAACCTCGGGCTCAACTTACCCTTCTTGCCAAATCGCATCACACCCTTGAGATGTGCTATCTTCAGGAACACATGGTTGCCAACCTCAAACTGCAAAGGCCTACGACGAACATCTGCATAGCTCTTCTGTCTCGACTGTGCTGTCTTCATCCTCTCACGGATAACAGCAACAACATCAGCAGTCTGTTGGACCAACTCTGGACCCAACATCTTCCTCTCACCAATCTCGTCCCAAAACAAGGGCGATCTACACTTCCTGCCATAAAGTGCTTCATACGGTGCCATGCCAATCGTCGCTTGGTAGCTATTGTTGTACGTGAACTCAACAAGAGGCAACTTAGAGTCCCAGCTACCAGGATAATCAATAGTACAAGCTCTGAGCATATCCTCTAGAATCTGAATGACTCTCTCTGACTGACCGTCGCTCTGAGGGTGATAAGCTGTACTGAAAGCTAACCGCGAACCCATAGCTCTGTGCAAACTCTTCCAAAACTCTGAAGTAAATCTAGGGTCACGATCAGACATGATCGACACTGGAACACCATGAAGTCTAACAATCTCTGCTATGTAATCCTCGGCATACTGGTTCATGGAATACGTCGTCTTGACTGGGAGAAAATGCGCTGACTTGGTCAATCGATCAACGATAACCCAAATGGAATTAAGACCTTTCTGCGTCCTAGGAAGACCAGTCACGAAATCCATCGTAATATGCTCCCATTTCCACTGAGGAATCGGCAATGATAACAATGTCCCAGCAGGTCTCTGGTGCTCGATCTTCACCTGCTGACAAGTTAGGCACTGAGAAATAAACACGGCAATATCTTTCTTCATACCTGGCCACCAATAGAGTCTACGAAGATCCTGATACATCTTGGTACTGCCTGGATGTATCGAATACGGCGCGGTATGTGCCTCTGTCAAAATGTCTCGCCGAATATCATCACCAACAGGAACACAAATACGGCCTCTGAAAGTCACCAAACCATCTCCATTCGAACCAAACTCTGAGTTACCTCTCTCCTCTGCTCTAGCTCTCAACTCTGTCAACTGAACATCATCAGTCTGCTCTCTACGGATCCTGTCCGTCAATGTAGCCCGAATGACCAACGCTGAAAAGCGAGCAATGGTCCCCGGAACCACGAAAGCAATCTCCTCTCTCTGCAAGTCCATCAACAATGGTTTCTGAATCAAAGAACTCAAGGAAGAACTCGACTTACGACTCAAAGCATCCGCTACAACATTCGCTTTCCCTGGGTGGTAACTGATCGTCACATCATAATCTTTGACAAGCTCTAACCACCTCCTCTGTCGCATATTGAGCTCTTTCTGAGAAAACAGATACTTCAAACTCTTGTGGTCTGTGAAAATTTCACACTTTTCGCCATATAAGTAATGTCTCCAAATTTTCAGGGCGAAAACCACAGCTGCCAGCTCCAAATCATGCGTCGGATAATTCTTCTCATAATCTTTCAACTGGCGAGAAGCATAGGCGATAACCTTACCTCGCTGCATCAACACTGCACCGAGACCCTTCTTCGACGCATCGGTAAAGACAACAAAATCTTCTGAACCACTGGGCAATGCAAGAACAGGAGCTGTCGTCAACTTATCCTTCAACTCTTGAAATCCACTCTGGCAATCATTGGACCACTCGAACTTCACAGACTTCCTTGTCAGATTGGTCAATGGCAAGGCAATCTTGGAGAAATCTGAAATAAAGCGACGATAATAACCAGCCAAACCAAGGAAACTGCGTACCTCAGAAACAGTGGTAGGAATACGCCACTTCTGAATCGCCTCTATCTTCACTGGATCAACAGCTTAACCATCCTTCAAAACGACATGGCCTAGAAAAGAAATCTGATCCAACAAAAACTCACACTTCTTCAACTTAGCATACAGCCTCTTCTCTCTTAACAACTGAAGGACAAATCTGAGGTGCTCTGAGTGAAGCTCTCGGGTCTTGGAATAGATCAAGATATCATCGATGAAGACAATGACGAAGCTATCCAAATAAGGCTTAAACACTCGATTCATCAAATCCATAAAGACTGAAGGAGCATTGGTCAGACCAAAAGACATCACAAGAAACTCATAGTGACCATACCTGGTCTGGAACGCCGTCTTAGGGATATCTGACTCCCTAACCTTCAACTGATAGTAGCCAGACCGAAGATCAATCTTCGAAAATACAGTAGCCCCATGTAGCTGATCAAACAAATCATCTATCCGTGGCAACGGATACTTATTCTTGATAGTCACTTTGTTGAGCTCCCTGTAACCAATACACAGCCGCAAAGACCTATCTTTCTTCTTGACGAAAAGAACCGGAGCTCCCCAAGGCGAAGAACTCGGACGAATGAAACCTTTATCCAATAGATCCTGCAACTGCGTCTTCAACTCTTTCATCTCGGTAGGGGCCATCCTATACGGAGCCTTAGAAATAGGAACCGTACCTGGAACCAAATCAATCACAAACTCCACATCTCTGTCCGGCGGCAAACCCGGCACATCATCCTCAAAAACATCAGCGAAATCTCTCACCACATCAATATCATCAATATTCAACTTCACAATATTATCCACATCCACAATAGAAGCCAGAAATCCATCACAACCTCTACACAATAATCTCTCAGCCTCAAGACAAGAAATAATAGGAAGGACCAGCGAAGTACCTGCACTGGCGAGCATACCTTCCCTATTGCCATTATCTGCAAATGATACCGTCTTAGCAACACAATCAATCACTGCACGGTAGGTTGATAGCCAATCCATGCCAAGAATAACGTCAAAGGCAACCATCGGGATAACAATCAAATCAGCAAAGACCTCTCGCTCATCTATACGCACAGAACACGCATACACAATAGACGTCGGGCACAATACATCCCCCGAAGGCAAAACAACATTGAACTGGAGGGGAAGAACAGAAGGAACTATACCCAAAGATCTCAAAAATAATTCAGACATAAAAGAATGAGTAGCACCAGTATCAATCAATGTCGTAGCTACTCTGCCTGAAATTAAAATAGCGCTAGAGATCACAGAAGAATCATGATTTATACCTTCCTTAGTCATCGTAAAGATACGACCCTGCACCTTCTCTTGGCTAGCACCTCTTGGACAGTCTTTGGCAATGTGGCCTGCCGTGCCACAACGATAACAAGAATGAGTGCCAAATCTGCACTCTCCCCGATGATGTCTACCGCATTTGGGACACAATGGCTTCTCAGGATCAGATGGGACTGTCGGTGGTCGAGGACTCGGCTCCATTTTGCCTTTCCCCTTGAATCGATCCTTGCCTCGCTGACTCGAACTCTGACCCCTCTGAGCAATGGCCTGGTGCCTCGCTTGCCTCTCCCTGGCAATGTCTTTCTCGTCCTGCTCGGCCAACAAAGCCTTAGACACAATCTCTTTGAAAGTCACAGCTTTGGACATGTTGATATCTCTTCTAATCTCAGCTCTAAGGCCTCTGATGAAATGAGCACCTTTGTCCTTGTCGTTGGAAGCAATGTACGGAGCAAACAAACAACCCTCCTCGAACTTCAGAATATACTCGTCCACATTCATGCTCCCCTGTCGAAGCTCCAAGAACTCCGTCACTTTCCTCGCTCGAAGTGCATCGGGAAAGTACTTGTCGTAGAAAAGATCAGTAAACTCTTGCCACTTAAGTGCTGGAACATCAACACCAACTTTGGTTGCATTCCACCATATGCGTGCAGCCTTGACTAACATGAAAACTGCACAACTGATTCTGTCTTTATCTTCGTAGTTGAGATGATCGAAGATCGCCTCAAGAGCCTTGATCCACTCCACGGCAACTAAAGGATCGGTGCTCCCTGCATACTCTGGCGGATCCATCCTCTTGAAAACAGAAAAGATGTCATCAGTACCAACAACTTGAGCAACTTGGCCTCTCACTTGCCCTCTACCTTGGCCTGCTCCTTGCAATCGAAGCAACTGCTGGATCTGCTCACTATGGACCTTAGCCTGCTCTTTCAACAACTTGCCGAACTCGTCGACAACTCTAGAAGAAGAACTATCCTCACCCTCTACTGCTTTCCTCTTAGGTGGCATACTCTACAATGTGCTCACAAAATACCAATCAATAGATAACAATGAATAGATGCAAAAGAAAACATACCCGGACAGTTGAAAGTAGACGAAGTCATATGCATTGGTCCGAAGAACGGTGCTCTGATACCACTAAATGTAACACCTCGACCCAATATCAATAAAAACACAGCGGAATTTAAAATTTTCTTTCAAATGGAAGGAAGTTTCAAAATACATTTCTATAAAAATGTTTACATCAAAATCAATACATGATCATTTAAATGATATACAAAAATACAAAATATCATTCCTATGATCATGCTCCGAAAAGCCATCAAAAGATTTTCCTTCCAACATGGTATGCATATGACTCCGGCCTCAATCAACGTCCCGGCCCATCGCTCTTATCTGCATCACATGAATAACTGAAATGAGTATAAAACTCAGCAAGTGGAACTCTTACATAGCAATGACATAACATACTCTGAAAAACATAGCTTTGAAATCATAAAATACCATCAACTCTGAAACATGAATAGCATAATAATAGCATAACAATGAGATGGTATTTTTCTTTACTCTGGTTGGATTGATATCAATAGTATCTCTGGCTCTGGTGCTCGTATCCCTATCGATATAAACCGATAACTCTGAGGGATATAAGCCTATGGTCGTTGATCAACTAATTGCATGCAATCTCTGACTATGTATCTATCAATCCATAAATCAATTTAAATTCTATCTTTGGCATTTAAACAAACACTTTGTAAACTCTTTTCTCTTGTGTTCCCTTTTCAATAATTGAGACATAAAATGCCTCCAATATATATAACAAGTGTATCAATACATAAACATGAATCAAATGAAGGGAATAACACATTAAAACCATTGAAATACCATACATATATTATCATGTGAGCACAAAGGATGAAATTCCACTTACTACACTTGGAACACTTGAATCTAAGCTCTTGGTACACCACCTACAACAATAATCCATAAATAACACCATCATCAACTCAATAATCAAGAACCCATGCCAAATAATCCATAAAACCAACATAAACAACAAACCCATATCATCTCTCTTCCAAAACCAAGAAATAACAACACCAAAAGCTTACCTTAGCTTCCTAGCACCAAGAAGAACTTCGATCTTAACTCAATCACCAACTAAAAGCTTGAATCGAAGATAGGAAGTGAAAGAAATAAGGAACCCTAGCCTTCCCAAGGAGAGAAATCCGAAAATGAGAGGTGAGAAATGAGAGAAATGGAGTCAACTCATCCAATTAAATCACTTAAAAACTCGAGCTGCGCGCGACCACGGGTGCGCTCCTAACTCTACCGCGGGTGCGGTGTCCTCTCGGCATACCACTAAAAATCCATAAACGACGACCGCGGGTGCGGTACACTCCACACCGCGGGTGCGGTGTGGCTTCGACCAATCCATCAAAATTCTGAACAGTAGACCGCGGGGGCGCTGCTTGCACTACCGCGGGTGCGGTCTGGTCACGGCCAAGAAACATACCAACGCAACTAAAATCGATCCGAAACACTGAAACGAAACAACCAACACCAACTAACAACATCAAAACCACCAAGCAACTATAACCAATCATACTATAACCCATAAACACAACTCTTACATCTAAACCAAATAATCCAATAAACATACAAAACTTAAACCGTACCGTACACCGGGCTCGGCTATTACAGTTAAGAGACTATGGGATTCAAGCCTCCGAATCACCTATATTCTGTGATAATACCAGTGCAATTGCAATCACACAAAATCCAGTACTTCATTCCAGAACGAAGCACATTGACATCAGACATCACTTCATTAGAGATCATGTGCAGAAGAAGAACATTCTTCTGGAATACGTTTCTACTTATCAACATACAGCAGATATCTTCACAAAACCCTTACCAGAAAATAAGTTTTCTTACTTTCGCAACTCTCTTGGTTTGATAGATTTAACTTGATTATTTTCTGTTATCTTGGTTAATTTTTATTCTTACTCGATTATTTATCGTATTGAACTAACAGTAAGTTATTTGCAGAAAAGCAGAAGGGAAAAGTCAAATACGTAAACTGGAACTTTATTAGAAACCATTTCAGTACATTACACGATGCAAAAATAAAAGCACTAGATCTACAAATGCTATTTAACCAGAAGCGTTACATTTAGCTTTTGTCTTCAGTAATATGAGCTCTCTGCAATTTGCTTGCAAAGTACTTCAACATGAACAAGAGACTCCAGCAAGCTCAAGGCCTAAAAAGAATCTAGCAAGCTTGGGTCTTGTCAGCACTAATGTATTTTTAGATGCCTTACAGGGCATCATAGATGATTTCAGCATCATCAATCCACCAGCACTCTCTTATTGCATTAGCATGCTTCTGGAAGGAATCGATGCTACATTTCAATATCAATCGAAGCAACAGATTTGCTTGACTGTGGACATTACAACTCCAGGAGTGTGTTTCAAGGATCATTACGTAAAGAATGATATTCTCAAGCTTCCTTCTGAACATTTCTTCGGCTCCTGGATCAAACTCTAACTTATTTTTAACTTGAGTTTTCATTTTAGATTGTGTATGTTTTATCTCGTTCAAGTTGTGCAGGTATTTATAGAAGAAACAAAGACCCTTGCGACTGTTCATTTCGACGGTTCAGATTGAAAGATTGCCAAGAGTCATTTGTCGCAATTATGACCACTTATTAATTGCATTTACCGAGGGGGAACAGTATCTTAGTCAGACTAAGAGTTTGACACCTTTTCAGAAAACAGATAGAATGTTTGTCTTTTCGATAAAACTACAAGTCTGCTGGTTTTTGTCAAAGTGCTCAAATATTTCAGCACCTTGAAACTTCCAGCAGACGTTATCATAAAACGACAAATCCTCTTCTGATTTCTTTAGTAACCGTCTGGACAGCCCGCCTTTTTCAAATTTTCAAAATCATTCGTATATCTGACAGTTTCTGCAAAACTTTTCAAACACTCAACCAAAAAAATACTGACACGTGTCTTTATGTTTACTTGACGGCTGTATATTTATCTCAAATTTAACCTTTTCACCTTTACTGTTTCATAACTATCGTTATTCAGCTACTGATTTCTCTCTATCATCTCTAACTACTGCAAATTATATCTACTTCTATCCTCATACAGAAATGGCTGGAGCATACACTCTTAACGCTTATCAAGTAAATTTTGCTTCTGTTCTTAACATCAAGGATGAGAATCTCGTTAAAATGTTTCAAGACATTGAGAAATCGGGACTCAGAAAATTCCTGGAAGCACCAGCCGTAATTTACAAAAATGCTCTCCTGGATTTTTACGCTAAAGCGACAGTACATGAAGGAAAGATTGTTCATTCTCAAGGAGATGCATCCATCTCTATTGATGCCGCACTTCTAGGAGCGACCTTCCTTCTTCCACTCTCAGGTACTTCTGAACTATCTGATATTTCCAAGATAGATAGGTCTGTTGCGCTTAGCTCGTTCTCAGCCTCTGGAGAAGAAGTGTCTCCCTCTTGTCACAAGAAATTACTCAAAATGGAATATCAAATTCTGGCCGATATTGTGGCAAAAGCCATTTTGATCAAAGCTGGCACCTTCGACAAGTTGACGAAGGAGAAGGTTCAAGTGATGATTGCCATCACTAAGGGAATCAAAGTGGACTGGAGTCATTTTCTCTTTAGGATTATGAAGGATATGGTTGTCAGGAAAAGTTCTGGATTCGCTGTTCAAATCAGCGCAATGCTCAAGGATGCTGGTTTCGCCTCTACCAGTGATCAAGATGCTACTTCAGTAACCATGATTGATGCTGCGAACGTACTTGCTTTAAGGCCTAAGCCAACCGTGGCGGAGTTTGTCGCCTTGAAAAAGGAAATTGGAGAAACTGCTTCTGAGGTTCAAAAACCTCAAAGGAAAATTTCAAAGAAAAGAGTGATCATTTCGACTGATTCGGATAAAACAGCATCAGAAGAGTCTGCTGCTGATGTTCAACCACCCATACCAACCCCAGCCAAGAAGAAACCTCGCACCATTCTTAAGATCAAGAAGACAACAGCACTGTCTGAGATTGAGAAAGTACCTATCAGACAGATATTTCCAGAAGTGGTTCCTTCTGTTCGATCCATTACTTCTGCGACTGCACAAGCTACTGCATCTATTCTAGCACCACCTACTGCTTTTGTTTTCAAGCCATCATCTGGAATAGTGATTCGAGAATCAACTAGTGGGTCCTCTGCTTTCCGACCCATCGTGCCTATTTCTTCATCTGATAAATGCAAAGGAAAAATGGTCGAAGAACCACCAATTTTTGGACACAAAACAACTGTAACCACCGGCGTTGATCTTCATCTTGCAGAAATTGAAACCTCCGCAAATGATGATATGAATTTTTTTGATGAGTGGCACTCAGTTCGTCTTTTCCATTCTTTTGCTTACTTTAAGACAAAAGGGAACTATGCCAAAATGATGAATGCAGAGAAGAGAATTTTTCAGCTTGCAAAAATGGAAAATATCATCGAGGCCTTGCGCAGAAGGAGTTTCATCCTCGATCAGCTGAAATGTCAGAAGCTAGAATCGGTTCTGAAAGTTCTTGAATCGAATTTTGATCCTAGTGTTCCTACTGCTGTTTAGGATCAAAATGTTATTGTGATTCTATCTGACAGGTTAAAACAGATGCGTGAGCAACTTCTTGCTCAAGAACAAGGCTTTGGCGAGCCTATTGTTTATCACATTGGCCTTGTTCCAGACTTCCAACAGGTTCAGACAGTTGAGGAAAGGAATACAGCCTCACCAAAGGCTTCTGCTCTCAGTACTCCTGCTTCTCCAACAAGGCCCATTCCGTCCTCGTCGCTATTATCTGTACAAGAACTGGCTTCGGTTGAAGAAGTCATTGAGTCGATTGTTCCAACAGTCTCTACTACTCTGGAAGTAGCACCGGCTACTTCATTGCCACCTTCTGCTTCTCCGACCCCAGTGCAACATATAGCAGAACCAGATGCTACTTCTTTATTGCCAAATTTAGAGATATTTTCTGCTGCTCATCAAGCAGAAATGCACATTCTTTTGGATCAGCCTTCTGCACCTTCTACTGAAGAACCATCAGACTCACAGGCTGTTATTGCACCAACGGAAGAAATTTTGGCCTCTGACTTGGCCGTTCCCACTGAAGAAATTTTTCTTCCACTGGTTGCTGCTGAACCTACTGTTTCTACAATTCCAAAAGAAAGCACAGCAGACCCTGGTCCTTCTACTACTTTGGTGGATACTAATCTTGTCTCTACTGCATTGACTACCTCTCATGATGTTTCAACTCAGATGAACTCTCGTCTTATTGAGTTTCAGCAACACATGCTTAAGCGAACTCCATCCCCAGAATCAGATACATTCAACTTGGAATTTCAGATTGAGTCTCTGCAACGGGAACTCAACAACGTGTCTGACTTAGTGAAACGAATGTCCTGTGAAAACATTTCAGAATTCACTGGCGCTCAAGATTTCAGAGAACGCATGGGGAAACATATTTATAACACGACGGAAAACATGGAGAGAATGCATGCTGAAGCCATCGTTTTCAGACAGGCTATAGCGAGAAATCACAGCAATATCATTCTTGCTCAAACTGATATACTCAACCGAATCACTGAGCATGATGATCTCTTCCGATCACTTTCTACTTCCGTGGAACTTCTGGATGCCAAGATTGACTCTCAAAATCAATCTATCACTACACTGGATAATCGCATCTCTGCTCAAACTCCGTATCTGGAGATGCTAACCGATGGCATTCAAAACATATCCGGAAGACTGAATGACCTCTTTGCCCATGTAGTTGCGGCTGATGCCAAAAAGGGGGAAGATAGAGGAGATCCAGCAGGAGCTAGACAATCAGAAGATGAAGCTGAACCTTCAAACAGAAGACTTCAAGAACCTCAGAATGAAGAAGTCATCTACAGGGATATTGAAACTGATTGATCATTTTCTTTGATACTTTATTGACATTATCCTTTTGTTTAAATGATTATCTGCTTTATTTAACGACTTTCTACTGTTTAGGTTTTGGCATCACCACAAAGGGGGAAATTGTTAGACATGAATTTTATTGTGGCGATGATAAACTAAAACCAGCAGACCAGAACAGTAGACTAACTTATCAGAAGCTACTGGTCTAATAAAACTAAACCAGTAGAAAGGATAGTAATACAAAACCAGTAGAGGACGTTTCCTAACGTTGCTACCTTTATTGTTACCGTTAAAGAGTTCCTAGTACTAGTATTAATTGCAGCATTAAATACTATACGGAGTCATTTAATGCATTTTACCCAATTAAGTATAAAACAAGACTGATTGTTTTATAGCTTTTCTGCAGGAACTTCTTTTGGTAATAAAGCTGATTGTATCAGTTATCTGGAGACATTCTCTGATTGTGAACGTTGAACTTAGTCGATTATATATACTTGGATCAAATCCTTATACGACACGACACTTTGCATAATATCATCTTTCAAGGAACAAAGCTATTTTCTCTCATCAGACAAATCTCGAAATTCCTTGAGTACTTAAAGTTCAACACAAAGAAAAGTAGCACACGCTTCATAGCTAATATCTGATCTTTCGAAGATCATCTTGTGCTACTGATTCTTACACTCTTCACAATCTTTACATCACTTATACTTTATCAGGAAGAGTTTGTAATCTGAAAAGAGTCTTTTCAGAACTTTGTGTTTCGCATTTTTTGTGAGTTGAGAAACTAAGAGTTTCAGTAGGCCGAGGTATAAGTTCTTCTGAAGTGGGTGTGTACAAGAGTTGTACTGTAATATCCAAAGTCTTTTAGTTATACCTTCTGGAAACAGGAGAAGGGGAGACGTAGAAGAGTTTATCTTCGAACTTCCATAAACAACTGCTGCCTACTGTTTTATTGTCTTTCAACTACTTCATCAGATTGTTTCCGCACGTTTTATTGTAATCAGGTGAAAGTATACGCACAAGATAAACTACTATCCCTAACAGGATTTTAGTACCTCATCAGAAAAGAAAGAAAAACGAGTAGAGTTTATTCACCCCCCCTCTAAACTCAACTTCGATCCTCAACAAAAATAATTATAATATATAAACATTAACTATAAATAAACCAATTTATAAAAAAATTAAAAATAATAAATAAACTAAAAATAATATATTCATAATCTACGAGTTTTGAAAATACAAAATTCCTTTAATAATAAAAGTTTATATACATGCCTCGATTAAAATTTTTATAATTAAATTTTAATTGAATGAAAAAAAAATTAAAAAAACGAATATTGAATAATGCAAATTATTTAACACATGCATTATTATTTTTAAAAAGAATAATGCAAATTATGATTTTTTTTTTTTAAATAGTAATGCAAGTCACTTGCCTTTAAAAAAAATGATGTCAACTCAGTTGGCGTGATACATTTTCATTTCCACGTCAAATTATTAAAATTAATACAATAAATCATTAAACAAACTTTATTGTAACTCATTATTATATGGGATAATGTATTTTTTCAAAAATATTGAAGAATCAAATTAAAAAACATGATTTTTTTTTTATTTTTAAACAAAAAACTACGTGATTTTTATTTTTTATTTTCAAAATAATCTTTTAAATTAAATGTGGAACAAAAATATATATACAAAAATACATCAAATTTAAAATTATTATTATAGTAATATACAATTATATAATTATTATAAAACAATAATAATAACTGGAAAAAAAATTAACTAACAAAAAAAAATAGTCTAACATAAATAATAATTTCATTTGTAAATTTAATATTTAACATAAATAATTTATGTTAGTATACATGCCTTAATATCAGTTGGAACAAAAATTTACTTGCAAAAACACAAAAAGATTTCAAATTAATAAAAAAAATTGTGGGAAGTGAAAAAAAAATTCAAACATTACGAGAACTTAACGATGGAAAAAATGAAGTATTCAATTTATAGAGAAAAAGATATAATATAATAATGCGTTCGAAATTATTTAGGCTGTATTTTTGCATCTTTTAACACAAGTTCTGGTCGAGGCGTGCAACTTTAAAATTAAAGCAAATCACTTGCATCATTATTATTTTTTTGAAAAAAGATTAATGCACTTGCATTTCTTTTTTTCTAAAAAAAATGTAATGCCAATTCAGTAGACATGATCCTTCACCTCTGAAAAGATCATTTGGATGTCTTCCAGTTTCCTTTCTTGGAGTTTCTGAAGCAACAATTGGCAACCTTGTTCTTCCATTGCTTTCGAAAACATCTTGCCCTTCAAATCTTCAAATCTTCCAGTTTCCTTTATTGGAGTCTCTGTATCTCCGACGGAAGGGTTATTGTCATCCATAGGAAATCCATCAACATCCATCTGGAGAGGGATGTTTTCAGCGGACGGCGGTGGGATATCACTGATTTCTTGCATCGAGCTTGTAGAGGCGGCGGAGCGGGTTTCAATTTTTATTTTAGCATATATCGAAGGCTCTCAATTTTGATTTATCCAAAAATAAAAAAAAAGGAAAAGTTGTTGTGAATAGTAGAGAATATAGAGAAGAGAGAATGATTTTTGTGTACTTTATTCATCATTGGAGACCTCTATTTATAGAGTAGATTTACAGAACTTGAATAGGTAACAATATCATAATCATCTATAATATATTTTCTATAATACTCTCCCTTAGATGATTATCGACTCATTAAATTACTCCGAAGATATGTAGGAGTTCAAATGTTGCCTTGTTAAAACCTTGTCAGTAAAAACCCAATGGGAAAACCTGAACGAATGAAAAAGGGTACAACAATAGATACTCCCCCTGATCTCAATCATCTGAGATCCTTCAACTGATGCATCCCTATATTGTGCACCAATTTCTTGAATGTTGAAGTTGGTAATGCCTTTGTAAATAAGTCAGCTACATTGTCGCTTGAGCGAATTTGATGGACGTCAATATCACCATTTTCTTGAAGCTCATGTGTATAGAAAAACTTTGGTGAAATATGTTTTGTTCTATCACCTTTGATGTAGCCTCCTTTTAACTGCGCAATGCAAGCAGTATTATCTTCGAATATTACTGTGGGGTCATCTTTGGTGGTTGGGAGTCCACATGATTCTTGAATATGTTGTGTCATATATCTCAACCACACACACTCCCGACTTGCTTCATGCATTGTAATGATCTCAGAGTGATTTGAAGACGTCACTGTTAAGGATTGCTTCACCGACTTCCATGATATAGCAGTGTCTCCTCGTTTAAACACATAACCTGTCTGGGATTTAGCTTTATGTGGATCAGAAAGATATCATGCATCTGCATATCCGACTAAAGGAGACTTTGATTTTGTCGAATAAAATAATCCCATATCAATTGTACCCCGAAGGTAACGAAATATGTGTTTTACACAATTCCAATGTCTTCGGGTTGGACATGAGTTATATCTCGCTAAAAGATTAACAGAAAATGATATATCTGGGCGAGTACAATTTGCGAGATATGACAGTGCACCAATGGCACTTAGATATGGTACTTCTGGACCAACGATTTTTTTTCCATTTTCAGGTGGTCGAAAAGGATCTTTGTTAGCATCAAGTGATCGAACAAACATTGGTGATGCTAATGGGTGTGCCTTGTCCATGTAAAAGCGCTTTAATATTTTTTCTGTATATGATGATTGATGAGCACATGTTCCCTCTTGCAAATGTTCAATTTGCAATCCGAGGCAAAATTTTGTCTTTCCTAAATCTTTCATCTCAAACTCAATTTTCAAGTAATTGGCAGTTTTAGTAAGCTCTTCTGGAGTGCCAATAAGATTTAGATCATCAACATATACTGCCACAATTGAAAAACCCTCATCTGTTCTTTTTATAAAAGCGCATGGACAAATAGCATTATTTGTCTATCCTTCTTTTAACAAATATTCACTAAGACGATTGTACCACATGCGACCAGATTGCTTTAATCCATATAAGGATTTATGCAGTTTTATTGATAACATAGCCTTGGGCGCTTCATCATTTTCTTTCGATAGTTTGAATCCTTCAGGCACTTTCATATATATATCACTATCAAGTGAACCATAAAGATAAGCAGTTACAACATCCATAAGTCGTATATCAAGAGTTTCTGATATTGCTGAACTGATTAGGAATCGAAAAGTAGTGGCATCAATCACAGGTGAATATGTTTCCTCATAGTCAATTCCAGGTCTCTGCGAGAAACCTTGGGCTACGAGTCGGGCCTTGTATTTTACAATTTCACCATTTTCATTCCTCTTTCGTACAAAAACCCATCTGTATCCTACTGAGATTACATTTTCAGGTGTTCGTACTACAGGTCCAAACACTTTATGTTTTTCTAGTGAGTCTAATTCAGTTTGTATGGCTTTCTTCCACTTTGGCCAATCATCTCTTTGTTGACAATCCTTAACGGATTGTGGTTCTAGGTCTTCATTATGTATGATGTCAAGGGCGACATTTAGGGCAAAGACATTGTCAACAATTTTGTTATTTCGATCCCACAATTTTCGAGATGGTATATAATTTATTGAAATCTCATTATTTTCATGAGAATTTGATTCTTCATGAATAATATCATCCAAGTTTGGTTCATTGATCTCTCTTACTATATCATCCAAGATTTCCTCTTCGGGAGCTTTTGAATTTTCTTTCTCTTGTACCTTTCTTTTTCGAGGTACAATATCCTTTGAACCAATTGGTCGACCTCGCTTCTGGCGTATTTTAGATTCATTTGCAGGTTGAATAATAGCTGGTCCTACGGGGACATCAATTTTTACAGGGGTATTCTCTGTATGTATATGTGACTTTGTCACATTCTTTGTATTAACAAAAGCATCGGGCAATTGATTTGCAATTCTTTGCAAGCGAATGATTCTTTCAACTTCTTGCTCACATTGATTATTTCTAGGATCATAATGAGATAGTGTTTCTCATTCCAACAAATCTTTTGTTGTTCTTCGGGACACAACTTTATTTCCCCTAGATTTGGAAATTCCAATTCATCGAAGTGGCAATCTGCAAATCTCGCAGTAAACAAATCTCCTGTTAAAGGTTCCAAAAATCTAATAATAGATGGTGAATCATATCCCACATAAATCCCAAGTCTACGTTGTGGGCCCATTTTGGTTCGCTGTGTAGGTGGGAGAGGGACTTGTACTGTACAACCAAATACTCGAAGGTGAGAAACACCAGGCTCTCGACCATAATCAAGTTGTAAGGGTGAATATTGGTGATAATTATTTGGCCTTATACGAATCAATGATGCAGCATGTAAGATGGCATGTCCCCACACAGATGATGGAAGTTTGGTTCTCATCAATAATGGTCTAGCAATTAATTGCAAACGCTTAATAAATGACTCTGCTAAGCCATTTTGTGTATGGACATGGGCAACTGAATGCTCAACTGAAATCCCTATTGACATACAATAGTCATTAAATGTCTGCGATTTAAATTCAGCAGCATTATCAAGACGAATTGTCTTGATTGAGTGATCTGGGAATTGAGCTCGTAATTTAATAATTTGCGCAAGTAATCTAGCAAAAGCTATATTTCGAGTTGAAAGCAAACTAACATGTGACCATCTAGTAGACGCATCAATTAATACCATGAAGTATCGAAATGGTCCACATGGTGGGTGTATAGGCCCACAAATATCCCCATGAATTATCTCCAAGAAGGTTGGGATTTCAACATCAATCTTTGTAGGGGAAGGTCTTATAATTAGTTTGCCTTGTGAACAAGCTACACATGGATAATCATTGTGTAAAAGAATCTTCTGGTTCTTTAGAGGGTGTCCATGTGAGTTAATTATTATTCTGCGCATCATTGTTGCCCCAGGGTGACCAAGTCGATCATGCCATAATTTGAAGCTCTGTTGGTCAACAAACTTCTGGTTTGTGACAATGTTTGCTTCGACTGTTTTTATTTTTGTAAAATACATTCCGGAAGTGAGTGCACATAATTTTTCTTTTATCTGCTTCTGGCCAGATATAATAGATGTTATGCAAAGGTATTCGAAATTATTTTCATTTAATGTTTCAATATGGTATCCATTTTGGCGGATGTCTTTAAAGCTAAGCAAATTTCTATTGGATTTGCTCGCATATAGGGTATTTTCAATATATAGGCTTGTATTATTTGGTAAAATGATTTTTGCCTTTCCATAACCTTCAATAATTTTTGATGCACCCGATATTGTTGTAAAATTATTTTCAGCTAATGTTAACTCCAAAAAATATCTTTTATTTTGAAGAATGGTATGTGTTGTACCACTATCCACTAAGCATTCATCCTGACATTTCATCGTTGAAGTTGAGTTTAGAGGGGGGGTGAATAAACTCTATTCGTTTATTCTTTCGTTTAAAAGAGGTACTACAATCCTGTTAGAGATGGTAGTTTATCTTGTTACGTGTACTTTCACCAAGATAACAATTATACGTGCGGAAACAATCTGATGAAGTAAATGTGAAACAATAATAACAGTAGGCGGTAGTTGTTTATGGAAGTTCGAAGATAAAATCTTCTACGTCTCCCCTTCTCCTATTTCCAGAAGGTATAACTAAAAGACTTTGGATATTACAGTACAACTCTTGTACACACCCACTTCAATAGGACTCACACCTTTGCCTACTGAGACTCTTAGTTACTCGACGACTCAAAATAGTGTGATACACAAAGTTCTGAAAAGACTCTTTTCAGATTACAAGCTCTTCTTGAAAAAGTGTAAGTGTTGTATGAGATTGTGAAGAGTGTAAGAATCAGTAGCACGAGATGATCTTCAAGAGATCAGATATTGCTTATGAAGCGTGTGCTACTTTTCTTTGTGTTGAACTCAAAGTTATCAAGGAATTCGAGATTGTCTTGTTGAATGCGAATAGCGTTGATCCTTGAAAAGATATTATGCGTAGCGTCGTGTCGCTGTAAAGATTTGTTCCAAGTATATATAAGCGACTGAGTTCAACGTTCATAATCAGAGGATGTCTTCAGGTTTCTGATAGAGTCAGCTTTATTACCAAAAATGGTTCCTGCAGAAAAGCTATAAAACAATCAGTCTTGTTTTATACTAAACTCGGTATAGTGAATTAAATGACTCCGTATAGTATTTAATGCTGCAATTAATACTAGTACTTGGAAACCTTAACGGTAACATTTAAAATAGTCACGTTAGACAACATCTTCTACTGATTCTGTTTTTCTATCTTTCTACTGCTTTTGTTTTGCAAAACCAGTAGCTTCTGTTATTCTTAATGTCTACTGTTTTCTTGAAACAGTGCTGCTGGTCTGGTGGTTTTTTATTCTCATCGCCACAATTAATTTATGTCTATCAATTTCCCCCTTTGTGGTGATGCCAAAACCTAAACAGTAAGAAATCGTTAAACAACAGATAATCAGTTAAAAACAAGATAGTATCAGTGCAATTAACAAAGTAAATTTTCAATCAGTTCCAATGTCCCTGTAAATAATATCTTCATCTTGAGGATCCTGAAATCTTCTATTCGAAGGTTCAGCTTCTGATTGCCTTGGTTCTGCTCCAGATGCATCTCTTCCTTTTTCTTCCCCCTTTTTGGCATCAGCGGCAATCACATGGGCCAAAAGATCATCCATTCTTCAAGATAAGTTCTGAATGCCATTGTTTAACATCTCCAGATACGGAGTTTGAGTGGAGATACGATCATTGATAATAGTGAGAGATTGAATTTGAGAATCAATCTTGGCATCCATTACTTCCATAGAGGCAGAGAATGAGCGAAATAGATCATCATGCTCGATGAGTCGATTGTGAATGTCAGTTTGAGCGAGCACGATGTTACTGTTATGTCTAGATACGGCTTGTCTGAAAACAATGGTATCAGCGTGCATTCTTTCCATGGATTCCGCCGTTTTATGTATCTCTTTGCTCATTCGTTCTCTGAAGAACTGAGCACCAATATTTTCTGATGCATTTTCATAGGAGATCCTCTTGACCAAATCAGTCAGGTTATTGAGTTCCCTTTGCAGAACATCAATTTGATACTCCAAATTGAATGTTTCAGACTCAGGTGAGGGAGTTCGTTGAAGCATTTGTCGCTTTATTTCATCAAGACGGGTGTTTGACTGTGTTTGATCAGTGACGAACAGCGCCGAAGAGACTTGAATAGGGTTGAGAGGAATGGCATCCATCACAGCAGTAGATGGACCAGGGTCAGCAGAGCTTTGTTCTGGAATAGCAGGGACAGTAGGTTCAGCAGCAATCATTGTTGGGACAATCTCTTCATTAGGAGCAACCAAGTCAGAGACCAGGTTCTCTTCTGTTGGAACAATCGCAGTAGGTGAAGCTGATTGTGCTGCAGTCATTGGTTCAGATTGCTGATCCAGAAGAACTTTCATTTCTGCTTGATGAGCAGCAGAAAAATTCTCTAAATTTGGCAAAAGAGATACCGCATCTGATTCTGCCAAAATTTGTTCTGTGGTTGGTGATGGTGATGGTGGCAATGAAGTGGCTGGAACTGCTTCTTGAGTGGTAGGAGACGTGGAAACAATGGACTCAATGACTTCTTCAACTAAAGCCAGTTCATGCACATATAAAAGAGATGAAGACTGAATAGGCCTTGTCGGTGAGGCAGGAGTACTGAGAGCAGAAGCTTTTGGTGAAGCTGTAGTCTGTTCCTCAACTGTCTGTATTTGTGGAAATTCTGGAATAAGGCCGACTTGATATTCAATTGGCTTGTCAAAGCCCTTTTCTTGCTCAAGAAGTAGCTCTCTCATCTGTTTCAATCTGTCATTTAGAATCAGAATGACGTTCTGATCCTGAACAGCAGTAGGATTTGAAGGATCAAAGTTTGATTCAAGAGTTTTCAAAACCGACTCTAACTTCTGACATTTCAACTGTTCGAGGATGTAGCTTCTTCTTCGTAAAGCCTCGATCACATTTTCTGTTTGGCAAGTTGAAACACCTTCTTCTCAGCGATCATTATCTTCCATAGGATCCTTTCTTTTTAAAGTAAGCAAAAGAATGGAAAATTCGAACCTTGTGCCATTCATCAAAGAAAGTTATATCATCATTTGCAGAACTTTCTATTTCAGCCAAATGCAGATCAACACCTGTGGTCACAGTTGTTTTAAGTCCAAAAGATTGTGGTTCTTCAATCATCTTTCCTTTTCCTTTATTGCTTGATGAGATAGGGAAAATGGGTCGAAATGCAGAAGACCCCCTTGAAGGTTCTCGAATTACTATTCCAGATGTGGGTCTGAGACTAGAAGCAGTAGAGGTTGCTGGAACAGATGCAGTAGCTTCCACTGAAGTAGGAGCAGAGGGTCGAGCTGATGGAACCAATGCTGGAAACACTTGTCTGATTGGTACTTTCTCAATTCAGAAATTGCTGCGGTCTTCTTCATTTTAAGCACAGTGCGTGCTTTCTTTTTTATTGGAGTTGGTAGAGATGGTTGATCATCAGCAGCAGATTCTTCTGATACTGTTTTATCAGAATCAGTAGAAATGATCACTCTTTTCCTTTTAATTTTTCGTTGAGACTTCTGAGCTTCAGAAAGAGTCTCTCCAATCTCCTTTTTCAAGGCAACAAATTCAGCCACAGTTGGCTTGGGTCTTAAAGCGAGTACATTCTCAGCATCAATCATTGTAACCGCAACAGCATCCTGTTCACTTGTAAAAGCAAAACCAGCATCCTTAAGCATTGTGCTGATTTGAACAGCAAATCCAAAACTTCTCTTGGTAACCATGTCTTTCATTATTCTGAATATGAAATGACTCCAATCCACCTTAGTTCCTTTAGTGATGGCAACCATCACTTGAACTTTCTCCTTTGTCAACTTATCGAATGTGCCAGCCTTGACCAAAATAGCTTTTGCCACAATATCAGCCAGAATTTGATATTCCATTTTGAGTAACTTTTTGTGGCAAGACGGAGACACTTCTTCTCCAGAGGCTGAGAAGGTGCTGAGAGCAATAGACATATCTAGCTTTGAAATATCAGATAGTTCAGAAATACCTGAAAGTTGGAGTAGGAAGGTTGCTCCTATCAGTGCGGCATCAATGGAGATAGATACATCTCCTTGAGCATGGACAATCTTTCCTTCATGCACAGTCGCCTTAGCGTAGAAATCCAGAAGAGCGGTTTTGTAAATTACAGCTGGTGCTTCCAGGAACTTTCGAAGTCCTGATTTCTCAAGGACTTGAAACATTTTGACAAGGTTCTCATCTTTGATCTTGAGAACTGAATCAAAGTTGACTTGATATGCATTAAGAGTGTATGCTCCGGCCATTTCTTAACGATCAAGGATTAGATAAAATTTGCAGTAGATAAGAGATGAGAGAAAGCAGTAGCTGATTCACAATAGTTTTGAAGCGTTAAAAGTGAAAAGTGAAAAGATAATATTTTTAAAAAATAGATGTACAGCCGTCAGGTAAACATAAGGACATGTGTCAGTATGTTTATGATTGAATGTGTGAAAAGACTTGTAGAGTATGTCAGAGACGCGAATGATTTCAAAATTTTGAAAAAGAGACGGGCTGTCCAGGCGGTTACTGAGAATAACCAGAAGAAGATTTGTCGTTTTATGATAACGTATGCTGGAAGTTTCAAAGTGCTGAAAAGTTTGAGCACTTTGATAAAACCAGCAGACTCGTTGTTTTATCGAAAAGACAAATATTCTATCTGTTTTCTGAAAAGATATAAAATCTTAGTCTGACTAAGATACTGTTCCCCCTCGGTAACTGCAACTAATAAGTGGTTATTAAATACTACGCGACTCTTGGCGATTTGAATCGTTGAAAATGAACAGTCACAAGGGTCTTTGTTTCTTCTTAAGATTGCTATAAATACCTGCATAACTTAAGCCGAAGTTAAAACCTTCATAAATTAAAATGAAATCTCAAGTTAAAGAAGAGTTAAAGTTTGATGCAAGAGTCGAAGCAAAATTGTTCAGAAGGAAGATTGAAGATGTCATTCTTTACGCAATGATCTTTGGATCAAACTCCTGGAGTTGTAATGTCAACAATCAAAAAGATTTGTTGCTACCATTAAGTCTGAAATGCAGCATCGATCTTTTCCAGAGACTCTCTAATGCAATAAGAGAGTGCTGGTGGATCGATGATACTGATATCTTCAGTTGTACCCCTGCAAATCTTTTTTCAATACATTAGTGCTGACAAGACCCAAGCTTGCTAGATTCTTACTAGACCCAAGCTTGCTAGATTCTTACTAGACCCAAGCTTGCTGGAATCTTTTCGAAAAAGATCATCCTTCTCCTGCTGAAGATACTACGATCTGCTGAAATAACTGAAAGCAGAAGTTAAATGTAAAGATTCTGGTTAAAAAAGGCATTTGTAGATCTACTGCTTTTACTTCTGTATCGTTTAATGTACTGGAATGGTTTCTAATAAAGTTTCAGTTTCAGTACTTGAAGTTCCTTTCTGCTTTTCTGCAAATAACATATTGTTAGCTAAATAAGATAAATAATTTATGAATTTAAGTTCAGAAGAAAAGAGGTCGACTCGAGATAGCTTCTACTGGAATATAAGAAAAGCCCTATTTGATAATAAGACAAATTTTTTTCTATGTCTGACCGAAATCTCATATAATCAGAAAAATGTTCTTTCTAAATTAATGATAATTTAGATATGTAAACTGTCAAGAGCCAGACATAGGACATTTCAGTATCCTTTACTATAGGTGTGATAATCTCGATTTTTGGTGCTTTTTGACATCTATAAATAAGAGCAGAGGGTTAAGCCAAATAGTCATAAAACATAATGTCAAAAGAGAATAGTCCTGATCTAGCTGAGAATTCATGAAAGAGATAACTGCTGCTAGAAAACAAGCAATAGAAGATGAGGTTCTGAACAAAGTACTTTCCACTTGGACTAAGCTTCATGAGCTTCTATCCACCTTTGAAGCTGGGTTGACGGGTACTACCAAACAGTTGGTAGCAATGCAGAAGCATTATCGTCGTCTCCTAAGAGCTGATAGTGCAGACGTCTTCTCTGATGATGGCGTCTACCTTCTTATGCTCTTAAAGGAGCTGAGGACTCTGAAAAAGATTGCATTTTCAGAGGAGTTCCTACGTACCTCTACTGGAGAGTTGACCACTTGGTTGGATTTTTGGATAGAGCACATTAGGGAGGAGGTTAAGGATGTACGCTCCCGCTTTCCTTTTTAATAAAACTTTATATTTTGTCTGCTGAATTTTCTTTATCCTGTCTTTTATTTTCTGTAAAATAACTCTAAAGAGATAAATGAAATTACAGCACAATCATGAAGATAACAGATAATTAATTTAAATCTATCAATCCAAGAGAGTTTCGAAAATAAGAAAACTTATTTTCTGGCAGAGGTATTGTGAAGATATCTACTGTTTGTTGATCAGTAGAAACATATTCCAGACGAATGTTCTTCTTCTGCACATGATCTCTGATAAAGTGATGTCTGATGTCAATGTGCTTCGTTCTGGAATGAAGTACTGGATTTTGTGTTATTGCAATGGCACTGGTATTGTCACATAAAATAGGTGATTCGGAGGCTTGAATTACATAGTCTTTTAACTGTTGTTGAATCCATAATATTTGAGAGCAACAACTTCCAGCAGCCAGATATTCTGCTTCTGCAGTAGATGTGGCTATGGAAGTCTACTTTTTACTGAACCAGGATATCAGTCTATCACCAAGAAATTGACAAAAACCACTTGTGCTTTTTCTGTCTAATTTGCAACCTGCGTAATCAGCATCTGAATATCCAATAAGATTTAACGATGAATCATTGGGATACCATAAGCCGACATTTTGAGTTCCTTTCAAGTACTTCATAATACGTTTAGCAGCAATATAATGAGATTGTTTGGGGTTAGATTGAAATCTAGCACAAATGCAAACAACAAACATGATATCTGGTCTACTGGCAGTCAGATACAATAATGAACCAATAAGACCACGATACTGAGTTACCTCTACTGGAATTCCACTTTCATCTTTATCAAGTTTAATAGATGAGCTCATTGGAGTAGAAGCAGCAGAGCATGCTTCCATACCGAACTTTTTCAGAAGCTCCTTGGTGTACTTGACTTGGTTTATAAAAATTTCAGCATCAAGTTGTTTAATCTGTAGTCCTAAGAAGAATGTTAACTCTCCCATCATACTCATTTCAAATTTATCCTGCATCAATTTTCCAAACTTCGTACATAATTTGGGGTTAGTTGACTCAAAGTTAATATCATCAACATAGATCTGTACTAAAAGGACATGCTTATTCTTAACTAAAGTAAACAATGTTTTGCTACTGTTCCAATTGTGAAGTCATGATTAATAAGAAATTGCGATAAGGTGTCATACCACGCTCTAGGTGCTTGTTTTAAACCATATAATGCTTTGTGCAATTTGAATACATGATGAGGTGAGAAATGATCGATAAAACCTGGAGGTTGTTCGACGTAAACTTCTTCTTGTAGAAGACCATTCAGAAAAGCACTTTTCACATCCATTTGATATACTTTGAAATTCTTTAAAGCAGCAAAGGCCAAGAATATTCTGATAACTTCGAGCCTTGCTACTGGTGCGTAGGTTTCATCATAGTCTATTCCCTCTTCTTGTCTGAAACCTTGAGCTATCAGTCTTGCTTTATTTCTAATTACTGTGCCTTATTCATTGAGTTTGTTTCTGAATACCCACCGAGTTCCAATGACAGCTTGGTGAGATGGTCTAGGTACTAGAAACCAAACTTCGTTTCGTTTGAATTGATTCAGTTCTTCTTGCATAGCTTCAATCCAACTAGGATCCAGAAGAGCTTCTTCAATTTTCTTTGGTTCGTCCTGAGAGATAAAAGCAGCATGCATGTATTCATTGATCATTTGCCTTCTGGTTCTCAAAGGCTCTGCTGGATTACCAATAACCAATGATGGAGGATGAGATTTTCTCCAAATAAAAGGATTTAAGTGGATATCTTCCTGATTTGATGTGTTGAGATTGTTCTCGACGGAATCAGTAGTGGGTTGTTGAGTGTCTTCTGCTGGTATTGGCAGATCTAATGTCTGTACTTCTGGTTCCACTATCGGAATGTCTGGTTCTGGACTTTGAAGATCCTTGACGTTTGTTTCTACATCATCTTCACTGTCCAGTTCCAAGTGTATCCTATCTAACCTGTTACTCAAATCTGACATGTTAGATATTTCAGGAGCACTGCTGTCTTCATCGAAGACAACATGAATCGACTCTTCAACATTAAGAGTTCTATTGTTAAAAATTCTAAAGGCTTTGCTTACAGCAGAGTAACCAAGAAATAATCCAGCATCTGATTTTGAGTCAAAAGCAGTTAAGTGATTTTTGCCATTATTCAGTACAAAAAATTTGCAACCAAACACATGAAAATAAGATACGTTAGGTTTATTTCCTTTCCATATTTCATAAGGGGTTTGATTATGCCTTTTGTTGATCATGGATCTGTTTTGCGTGTAACAAGCAGTGTTAATTGCTTCAGCCCAGAAGCGATGAGAGATGTCTGCATCTGCTAGCATTGTTCTAGCTGATTCTTTTAGAGTTCTATTTCTCCTCTCAGCTACTCCGTTTTGTTGAGGTGTTCTGGCAGCTGAATATTCATGGTGAATCCCCTGTTCATCCAAATATAACTCAAGATTTTTGTTAGTAAACTCAGTACCCCGATCACTTCTGATTTTAATGATGGAAGAAGATTTTTCATTTTGAATTCTTTTCAGAAGCTTGATCAGGAGGCTACTGGTTTGATCTTTTCCTGCGAGAAATATTACCCAAGTGAATCTAGAAAAATCATCAATAACAACAAGAGTATATTTCATTCCCCCTAAGCTCATGATAGGAATTGGACCAAATAGATCCATATGCAGTAACTCCAGACATCTTGAAGTTGATTTGCTATCTTTGTTCTTGAAACTAGATCTTATTTGTTTTTCAAGTTGACAAGCAGAACAAACATGATTTTTAACAAAATTAATATCAGGTAAGCCATCAACTATGTTCTGCTTTTTGAGATGACTGATTGACTTGAAATTCAGATTATTCAATTTCTTGTGCCATAGCCAGTGTTTATTACTAAGAGAAGCAACTAAGCATGTAGGAGTATTGACATGATTTGAGTTCCAAGAGACTCTGTAGGTGTTGCCTTCTCTTTTTCCAGTTAATACAGTGGTTTCAGCAGAATCTCTAACTATACATATGTGCTTCTGAAATGCCACAGAATAACCATTATCACATAGTTGACTAATGCTAATTAGATTGTAACAAAGGTTGTCAACTAATAGCACATCTTTAATGGTTATGTTACCATGGATAATCTTACCTTTACCCACGGTTTTATCTTTTGAGTTATCTCCAAAAGTTATCTTTGGTCCAGTGCAATTCATTATCTCAGAAAGTAGGTTTTCTCTGTCCAGTCATGTGTCTGGAACATCCACTGTCCAGATACCATGTAGAGTTGCTGATTTCTGTTTTCTTCTGTTGTTCCTGCAAACACAAATTTCAGTATCTGGTACCCAAATCTATTTGGTTCCAAGCCTTATCAATCCTTTGGGGACCCATATTTGTACAATTTTTGTACTTCGGGTATCCATGGAGGTGTGTGCAGCAAAGGGTCTGTTATTTTTAACATTGTTCAACCTAGTATGTTGTTCTTCCCTTCTGTTTCTGTTGTCCAGCCTGTATCTCTTCTGAACAGGTTTAGAATTGTAGTACTGGTAGTTTTTAACCTTCATAGGAGGTTGTCTTCCTGAGTTGAATCCTCTTTTGATTCTAGAACTCTGGTCAACTTTTTCCTTAGGTTCAACATAACCCAGACCATAATGCATTCTTCTGTTCATCTGATTTACAACCTTTTCTTCCGAAACAGTAGGTACTTCTGTTTTCTGTACCACGCTAGATTTTACAAAGTGAATATACTTCCCTTTGCTCATATCTAGTTTTGGCTTAGTATTCGTTTCAGAAGTGCCTTCATTATTACAAAATCCGAGACCACTCCTGTCTCTAGATTGTTTTTGTAATTCTTGCATCTTTTCCAGTGAAATAGAAGACTTGTTCCAAGCATTCACCAGTAGTGATAACTTCTGGTTTTCAGAGAGTATCTTCTGGTAATCTGCTTTTGCTCTTTCATTCCCCATTTTTAATTTACTCATCTCAACTTGTAAATCATTACAGTTCTCCACTTGCAAGCAAGTTAACTTACTGTTCTGATCCTTTAAGTCCTGATTTTCGATCTTAACTTCTTCGAATGATCGAGAAAGTCTATAATACTCTTCTACCATTTCATGTAATGCATTAATCAGATCAGTTCGTGTGAATTCGTTATAATCAAAATCAAATACCTCTTCAGATGTCGAGATTGAATCAGTGTCTGCCATGAGACATTTGACTTCTTCTGCATCGCTGTCACTGGAATGACTTTCTGAATCAGATGACTCAGAACTAGAGTCCGCCCATTTGGATTTACTCTCTTCGGCAATCATTGCTTTTCGATCTCTTCTGGACTTTTTGTCATTCCTTTTGTGTTCCTTTCTCTTCTGGTCATCCTTCTTTGGTTTAGGACAATCAGCAATGAAGTGACCTATTTTTCCACAGTTAAAGCATCCCATATCACCAGATGGTGAATCTTTCTTGAAGTTGCGATTGGGACCTTGATAGGTTCGATGGTTCTTTTTCATGAACCTGGAGAATTTCTTTACAAACAAGGACATAGCATCACTACTGATTTGTTCAGCAGGTCTTCTCCAATGTATTGTCAATTACCACAGTAGGTAATGCTTGAGGTATAGCTGAAACAGCAGTAGAAGAAGTAGTAGCAATAGCAGTAGGCAGTGGCAGCAAGAGCCTTGGTAGGTAGACTTGAAGGCTCTTCTCCACTTCTTACCTCCAATTCGAACTCGTACGCTTTCAGGTCTGCAAACAAGTCGTGCAGTTCCAACTTGTTTAGATCTTTGGACACTCTTATAGCCATTGTTTTTACATCCCATTCTCTGGGGAGGGCTCTCATCACCTTGAGAGCTATTTCTCTGTTGCTATGCTCTTTACCTAGAGCTGTTAGCTCATTTACCAAGCTACTGAATCTTTCATCGAACTCATTTAGAGTTTCACCAGCTCTCATTTTTAAACTTCTCGAACTTCTGCATTGCTACAGACAGTTTGTTTTCTTTCATTTGCTCATTTCCTTCACATATCTGGATGAGCTTTTCCCAAATATCTTTAGCAGTAGAACACATTTTGATCTTGCTAAAGGTGTTCTTGTCGAGGGTTTTGTATAATATATCCTTTGCAACATTATCAAGGTTGGCCTTCTTCTTGTCTTCGCTGGTCCACTCACTTCTTGATTTTTCAACCATTTGTGGTGCACCCTCAGTAACAGCAACGACTGTGTTAGGCTTTAATATTTTCAATGGACCATCTGTGATGACATACCACATGTCATCAGTCTTGTGCTGCAAGATGAGCTTGCATTCTAATCTTCCAATCATCGAAATCTTCCTTAGAGAACATAGGAATCTTGCTAAAGTGTGCCATTTGTTGTAGTTTTTCACGAACAAGAATAACCCGCTCTGATACCAATTGTTGAGGATCGAAGTTGAGTTTAGAGGGGGGTGAATAAACTCTATTCGTTTATTCTTTCCTTTAAAAGAGGTACTACAATCCTGTTAGAGATGGTAGTTTATCTTGTTACGTGTACTTTCACCAAGATAACAATTATACGTGCGGAAACAATCTGATGAAGTAAATGTGAAACAATAATAACAGTAGGCGGTAGTTGTTTATGGAAGTTCGAAGATAAAATCTTCTACGTCTCCCCTTCTCCTGTTTCCAGAAGGTATAACTAAAAGACTTTGGATATTACAGTACAACTCTTGTACACACCCACTTCAATAGGACTCACACCTTTGCCTACTGAGACTCTTAGTTACTCAACGACTCAAAATAATGTGATACACAAAGTTCTGAAAAGACTCTTTTCAGATTACAAGCTCTTCTTGAAAAAGTGTAAGTGTTGTATGAGATTGTGAAGAGTGTAAGAATCAGTAGCACGAGATGATCTTCAAGAGATCAGATATTGCTTATGAAGCGTATGCTACTTTTCTTTGTGTTGAACTCAAAGTTATCAAGGAATTCGAGATTGTCTTGTTGAATGAGAATAGTGTTGATCCTTGAAAAGATATTATGCGTAGCGTCGTGTCGCTGTAAAGATTTGTTCCAAGTATATATAAGCGACTGAGTTCAACGTTCATAATCAGAGGATGTCTTCAGGTTTCTGATAGAGTCAGCTTTATTACCAAAAATGGTTCCTGCAGAAAAGCTATAAAACAATCAGTCTTGTTTTATACTAAACTCGGTATAGTGAATTAAATGACTCCGTATAGTATTTAATGCTGCAATTAATACTAGTACTTGGAAACCTTAACAGTAACATTTAAAATAGTCACGTTAGACAACATCTTCTACTGATTCTAGTTTTTCTATCTTTCTACTGCCTTTTGTTTTGCAAAACCAGTAGCTTCTGTTATTCTTAATGTCTACTGTTTTCTTGAAACAGTGCTGCTGGTCTGCTGGTGTTTTATTCTCATCGCCACAAGTAATTTATGTCTATCAATCGTTAATCTAAAATAAAAATATAATTCAATATGCTAAATTCAATAAATAATCTGTAAAGCTTTCAAAAGAAATATTTTATTGAATAATGAAAACATTTATTGAATAACAAAATAAACCTCCATGACAAATCCTAAACATGAACTGAACATCAAAATAAAAACGAGACCTCGATAACCTAATAAACAATAGAAATTCAAAGTAGGAACAAGACCAATGAAAGTAATTACTTATTATTTTCTAACACACCACCACCAATCAAATTATCTATATTTCCATCTGGATAAGCAAAGAAATCAGAGACGTCCAAGTGAGTTATATCAATTGGATCATCATTGTCCACAAAATTTATCTCCATTTTTCCATTTTCCTTGATTGATTTTTGGTATAGATCCACAAGATGTTTTGCCGTACGACAGGTACGAGACCAATGCACTTCCATTCCACATCTATAACATTTTTCTTCATATACTTTGGAACTCTTCTCCTTTGCTTCTTCATTATTGGAATTCCACTGCTGGTGGCTTGTTTTGTGTTTCTTCCCATTTTGTTGCTGATAGTAATCTTCTTTGGCCACGTCCACGCCCACGCCCACGCCCACGTCCACGTCCACGTCCACTTTCATTGTTATGATTTTGAGTGGAATTAGCATTCGCTTCAGGAAATGCAATTTCATATTCTTCAGGAAATTTAGTTTCATTTGCTTCAGGAAATGGTGTGGACCCGGTTGGGCACATTTGGTGATTTTTTATGAGCAGCTCATTGTTTTGTTCAGCAACTAGTAAGCATGAGATGAGTTCAGAGTACCTTTGAATCCACGTTCACGATATTGCTGCTGCAGGAGCACGTTTGATGCATGAAAAGTGAAGAATGTTTTTTCTAACATGTCTTGATCAGTGACTTTCTCTCCACAAAGTATCAGTGTGGAACTAGTCTTGAATAATGCAGAGTTATAGTCACTTACGGACTTAAAATCTTGTAACCGTAGGTGCATCCATTCATATCGGGCTCTTGGGAGAATTACAGTTCGTTGATGGTGAAATCTTTCTTTTAGATTTTTCCAAAGCTCTCGTGGCTCTTTCACAGTGAGATATTCGACTTTCAACCCATCATTGAGGTGATGACGGAGAAAAATAAGTGTCCTTTGAACGGTCCTGCTGGGACATTTCATTTCCTTCTTTTATTGTATCTCCTAAATTCATAGAGATAAGGTGGACCTCGGCATCCAAAAACCATGATAAATAATTTTTTCCAGTCAAGTCAAGTGCTTCGAATTCAAGTTTGGTGATGTTCGTCCATTGCAACTTAAAAAAGAAATTATATAATTAGAATCATGACATAAATAGATTAAAATTGCATTACTATTATTGAAAATAAATATTATAACAAATTATGCATGTTACTACTTTTACTATGCAATTTTGAAATTTTGTTATTCTATTTGTTAAACTAACATCTATGCAGGTGTACATTGAGATGTGCTCAATTAATAATTTATGTATCTATTACAAATTGCAATAATTACAAATTGTAGCATTATAAACTAAAAATAAAAAATAAAACTCTTTTATGCACAATTTTGCTAAATATGTAAAACAAATATCACAGAATACTGCCCAACTTCGTAAACAAGCCATATATTTTTTGAAAAGGAAAAAAAAAATCCAACACTTTGGACTTAAAGAAATTATAACAAAATTTATGTCTTAAAAAAAATTACTCCTACACCTAGAATTTCTCACATCGCTGCTGCTGCGGTTGTGAAGAATTTTTTTTTTTTTTTTGGTCCAATTGATATCAAATATAGTGTTATGATTGACTCAAAAACTATCATGAAACTAGTAAATACTAGTATTCACACAATATTTTAGCGACTAGTTAAATCATCAAAATTCAAATAATATAAATCTTAAACAAGCAATCCAAGATATGATAAAAAAAAAAAAAAAAAAAAACTTGAATCAAAACAACAATACATTTATAACCAATATTCTTCAAGAATATTGTCAAAACATATGATAGTTCTCTAAATTCTTGAGGAATATGATAACATTATATTTTATATCAATATTATTCATAGATATTGATAGATCTTTATGATTTTAGATTCAAGATTTTTCGGGAATATTGATAAATCTTATTCATCTATATTTTATTATAGATCTATCAATATCTTCAACATAAAGTCGTGTTGTGCTACTTCAGGAGCATCAACATAAAATTAAAAGTTGTGCTTCTTCAGGAGCATCAATATATATCTATAATTTGTGCTACTTCGGGAGCATCAATATTAAATCTAAATATTGTGCTTCTTCAAGAGCATTCATACAAGAATAAGAATAAATTATTTATAGATTTTACCTTGAAGAGCACTCGTGCTGATAACGTGTTGTGAATAGTAGAGAATATAGAGAAGAGAGAATGCTTTTTGTGTACTTTATTCATCATTGGAGACCTCTATTTATAGAGTAGATTTACAGAACTTGAATAGGTAACAATATCATAGGCTCTCAATTTTTATTGCATCGAGCTTGTAGAGGCGGTGGGATATCACTGATTTCTTGCATCGAGCTTGTAGAGGCGGCGGAGAGGGTTTCAATTTTTATTTTAGCATATATCGAAGGCTCTCAATTTTGATTTATCCAAAAAACAAAAAAAGGAAAAGTCTTTTAAAAGCTACAACCGAAAATATAATGGTGTGTTTTCGCACTTGCACGTACAAGGTTAACAAAAAATTCGGTTAAACTAAATTATTCTACCATACTTGACTAATTCGAATATTCATTTTGGTTTTAAAAAAATCGGGTAAATCCATTTAACCAATATATTTTAATATCTCTACTATATTATAATTTATAATACGTAAATCCATTAGAGAATCTACAATTGATAATTTTAATGAATATACAAATTTATAATTTACCACTCATAAAAGATATTCGATAATTAAGATGTAATAATGTAAATTGATGACTCAAAAACTTTTCACATTCGCTTCCCATTATCCTAAATAACCATTATTACATTATCTTAACATAGAAGCAAAATTTATAATTAAAATTTATGAAAATAATAGATATTATAATATTTACTTTTTATATAGGCAATGTCTGGTCATGGTGAATGGGCATAGTCTTCGATAATTAAATATCAACTCGCGGAAAAAAGAAGTCGAAGCATTTTATATATTTGAACGTGGGGAGTAATTATGACATCCATTGAACAAATATTACAATTCCTGAAAGTAATTCGTCTCAATCAGGAACACATTGAAAAGTAATCAAAGGACACACGAAGAGGTCCACGAACGCTAACGTGTTGTTCGAATGATCGGCGAATTGTAACCTTAGCTTTCATGATTTTCATCGTGTGCGGTTTTGTTCTTTTAGAAAGAGAAAAAAAAGGATCTGTTGCAAGCCAAAGATCCACATTCAATCAGCACAAATTTTGAACGAACACGGGACGAGTTCGAAACACAATAAAATAAAATTGAACGATAATCATCCTGTCAATTCACAAGCATTGAGTGGCAAAATTCTCAACGAAATTTAACCGAGAATTTCAAAAGGTTCATGTTACTATTACAACAAATTTAACGGTTTAATTATATTTGGGCGGGGGACAAATTTCCTTTTAATAACTGGTTAAAGCACATGACAGTATTTGCTGGAGGAATTTTGGTATAATTTGAAGGACGGCATACCATCATAATATTATAATTTTGCATCCTCAAAGTGGCCATCATGGGCAAAAAACCAGTATCACCTGATATGATCAACAAATTAACGGGAGGGTGGTTTACTTGCGCCCAAGCCCAGAAGTCCAACAACATTTTGTGGTCTGCGGCGTCTTTCCCTGTATCAAAGAAATGAAAGCCACCGAATTACAATCAATGTAAAAAAATAGAAAATAAATGAATATGAAAATACGATTACCTGTGTGATCAACGTGCACCAGTGTGATTCCGCTATGTTGTAGCGACATTCTCTGTCTCTCGGGGATAAAATTGATTTCCCCATATGCAGTAATGGATATATCATTACTGCGGTACCCTAATTCTCTAAGAGCGCCAACTATGTGACAACTCAGTTTTGATAAACATTTGTTGGGGGAGATCAAACAGTTTTCAAAATCTATCCAGACGGAAATCTGGGCATCTCTTTCCATGATACTTGCCATTGGCAAGCCGCTTCGATGCATCCTACTACCACTTGCTCCACTCATAGTTACTGTAAGAAGAAGACAATGTCATCCAAACAACTTTATATATTCTTGGTAGAGTATATTGATGATTCACATTCCTCTTAAATAAACATCACACACACAATATGAGATGTAACGTCCGTAATTTTCTTAGAAATTAATGAAATAATTTTTTTTTTAAAAAAATGTGATGGCCGAACAAAATAAATTTTATTAGTACGATCAAACATTATAAAAAATTTATGAAAGACAATGGAATAATAACATACATATTTCTGGGTGAAATAATAGCAAGATTCGGTAAGGTGATAAATAAGAGGAAGATCGGTGGATATTTATAGAGGGACGAAATTTTACGAAAATTTGAATTTTTTTAAAGAAAATTTCATAATCACTTTTTTAAAAAACATCTGCAAACGTTACCTACTTACAATGATGATGATTGACTTTAATTTAAAATTTTATTTAACACGTGCATGTCTAATAATAATATAAAATTTTATTAAAATATTTTCTAAAAGTACAAGTTTTTTCTTTGCACAAGTATGTGTTAGTAAATTATTTTATCTTTTAAAAAGGTATTTCTTATTTTTAAATAATCTTATCCAATATTATCCTATTTATGAGGAGGAAATGTCAAAAATTTTCTAAGCCATGAGATTATTTTTAATTATTTTAAACTATTTTTCGATTTAATATATATTGTTAATAATTGGGTCTCACATAGACATGTTAGCTTCATCTATTGAAAAGGATAATAATGCACATTTAATCATTTAAGTTTGGAGGTTATATATCAAGAATAAAAAAATTGAAAGAATGACTAAACATCTTAAATATTGTGTTTATAGCCTAACACTAGCTCTATACGATATTTTGGGAACAATTCATATAACACTTGTTAAAAAATAATTATAGGGATAATGTCAATTTTAGTATCTATATATAAGTGACATATGTTTGATTTTACATTTTTTTAACTTGAATATTAATTATTGACATATGTTTGATTTTACAATTTTTTAACTTGAATATTTTTTTTCAAATACGCTCTCCGCTAATTATGAGCCACAATAATGTTATATGTTTATTTTGTTGGTTATTGTTAATTTTTATAATGTTTCTATAATCATATGTTAGGATTAAAATTAATTTTAAATATAATATGTTTTGTATGTATATTTTTGTTAAGTTGTTTGTCTAAAAAAACCGCGACTTTTGTTATTTTTTTAAAAAATAATAAAAATTTAAAATCAGGTTATACGGGTTCATTCGATTTTGGGTTCGGTTTGAAATTTTCGGGTCGGCTCGGGTTCGGGTTGAGCAATTTTTGAATATTATTGTTCAACCCGACCCGACCCACCCGAATTGACACCTCTATTGTTGACTCTTGTTGTTGAGGGACCATCTTACGTGGAAGAATGACCATCTACTGCAGTTTTATTAATTATTGATTTGTTTGCATTTTTTTTAAAATTTTGCAAAGAAGACGTTATAAAAAATTTGATTATAATTCGTGTGTTAGAGTGATATGAATTTTTTATTTATTTTAAAAAAATAGAGTTATTAATTATTGACATATGTTTGATTTTACATTTTTTTAACTTGAATATTTTTTTTTCAAATATGTCTCTCCGCTAATTATGAGCCACAATAATGTTATATGTTTATTTTGTTGGTTATTGTTAATTTTTATAATGTTTCTATAATCTTATGTTAGGATAAAACTAATTTTAAATATAATATGTTTTGTATGTATATTTTTGTTAAGTTGTTTGTCTTAAAAAACCGCGACTTTTGTTATTTTTTAAAAAATAATAATAATAATAAAAAGTAAATTCTTAATTATTTTAATAAAATACACTCTCCAATCGTTATTATTAACTACAATAATGTTAGATTCAATTAATTATTTACGATAGATTCGAAAATTTATTACAACATAATCAAATCACCCCCTCATATACCTTAATTAATTATTTTTTTTGGAATAAAAAAAATTTGAAGTCGATCCCTTTGAAAGAGTTAAAAAAATATTTTTGTTTTGACACAGTCAAATATTTATTAGTATGTATATATCTTTAAATTATTATGTGTTTGTTATTATTATTGTTTGCATAGATCTTCAAATTATTAATTACATTAATAGATAGAATAATTACTTTATTATATTTTATTTAATATATTAAGCGAACTCAAGTTAACATTTTGTATTTGATTTTATTTAGATTGTCAATACTTGTGTTTATATTTTTTCATGTCTGTAAAATTTTAAATCTGTGTATGTATATAAATTTTTATTATTAAAATAAATTGGTATTTTCAAAATTCGTAGATCGTAAAAATATTATATTTAGTATATTTATTATTTTCTACTTATAGTTAATGTTTTATATTATAATTCTTTTGATAATTGATATTGTAGTTGTTTTTTAGACGATATTGTGATAATAATAATAATAATAATAATAATAATAATAATATATTCTTATTATTGATTATAGCATGTCGTTTCATGCTGGACCTGTTAATCCTAGACATGTTGATCTTACTGTTCTTTATCAGCAACAAACACATATATCTAATTTTATTACGCCTAACAACTTGGATAACACTCTAAGAATGCGTCGATCAGATAATTTAATTTGAGAATTGTGGAAAAGTGGTATACTACACCAGTGTTAACTATCTTAATACGTAATTAAACAACCATTGTTAATTGTTTATAATTATATCAACTATTTATACATATCTAGGGTTTTTTTAAAAAAATAAAATATTTTTAAAACTTATTTATTATAATATTGCAGAATTGGAAACTTTGTAAAAATATTACAATCGGTATTCATTGTCGCGGATTCATAATTTTTTTAAAAAAAAAAAATTGTGTGTCACGGATTCATTTGAATCCGTGACAACCCACAGTCCGGGATTCTGAATCCGGGATCCGGGACAGACAGTCACGGATTCATATCCGTGACCTTTTTAATATTTTTATATTATAAAAGTACTATTATGAATTAATGTCAAATGCAATTCCGGATTATTAATCATTTATAATTTGACATTTGAATCCGTATTTTACTCATCCGGATTATAAGGCATAATTGGGTGTCAAATGCAATTCCGTATTTTACTCATTTGAATCCGTATTTTACTCATCCGGCATTGCATTTGACCTTCCAAATCCGGAATCGTTGAAAAATTTTACTCATTTGCATTTTGACATTAAAATTTGTATGCCTTGTAATACTAATTACAAAATTAATGTATCACGCCTACTTACCAAGTGTTACATGTATTTACCATTTTTTTTAAAAAGAATAATATAAATGACTTTATAATTATTTCAAGGTTGCATTCCTCGACATTACATGTATTAAATTAATAATAATAATAATAATAATAATATATTTTATTCAAGATTTATTTAGAATTAATTTAATTTAAACTTTTATTTTAGTAACTAAATTAAGTTTCAAGGAAAATTTTCCTTACGTAGAAAAACAATTTTGACAAATATAAGTCTTATCTTTTAAATTTTTCATTTGTTTATGTTTATTATGTTTATTTTTATTTTAAATTTATTGATACTCTTAATTGTTAAAATTGTTAATATAAGAAATTGATATATTTGAAAATTTTAATAACTCATGTTTAAAAACTTAAATTTTTTAATGTAACTAATCAAATTTACTAAAGTAAAATTTAAAGTAATTTTATTTGCGTATATTTTTTAAATCTAAATTAATTTTATTTCAGTATATTTTATATTTTTAAGTATTTTATCTTAGTATATTTTTTAAATTTTAAAGTAATTTTATTTAAGATTTCATCTTTCATATCAAATTACTGTAACAACATAAATGTAAAATAATGGGTGAGATTTAATAACTAAAAATCAAAATGTTTTAATTACTGTCATTAGTATTAATAATGTAATTTTTTATCACATAATTATTAATGTTATCGCTATTCTCCTTTTTATATTATTATTAGTTTAAAAAAAATATCTTGTTTATTATTTGTAGTTACTTTTTTTTTCTTGTTTCTATTAATTATTCGAATAATTTGTCGTTGTTCCTAGTACTTATGAGAGAAACAAACATGCTCATATAATAAATGTCAGACAAACTTATATTGGAGTAATGTGTAATATGGAAATATATTTTACAAAACAAATATTAAATAAAAATGATTGTTGTTTGATTTTTTTATTACAAAATATGTTGTCATTATTACATTAATAAAATCTTATTTGTGTCAATAATATTATATTAAGCTAATTAGCTTAACATTACATTATGCTAATTTTCACAATCTTATTTGTGTTAATAATAAAATTCACAACATTTTAAAATCTGTCATGTTTTAATATATACTTTCTAAAATATATTGTTTTTTTTAAAAAAAAAAAATCGTGAGTTCTGACCATATAAGATAAAATAAATAATCACTTGGACCACTCTCTCTCCATATAGTATGGGGGTAAAATTGTTTCATAATAATTAAATTTTGAATTGCCATACCCTCCTCCATATATTCGTCGGGAGTTTTCATTATTTTTATTTTCTTCTTTTTTTTTGAAAATGAGTTTTTATTATTCCATGTATATAACTTTCACAATTTACCAGTATCTAACAATGATAGAAAACAATTGTTTTTAAATAAATATTCTGACCGGAATTTTAAGGAATGTGCGTCCGAAGATGATGATTGAAATAATATTACATTATGCTAATTTTCATAATCTTATTTGTGTCAATAATAAAATTCCATCAATCAAATTTAGTTCAATAAATCAACGACCAATAATAAATATAATTAAAAAAATCAATAACGTTACTTCTTAAGATTCACTAGTACGAAATAAATTATCAGATCAACGATCAAAATAATAACATGTCAATGTTAAACATTATTACAAAAAAATACAATACAAAACAACATTAATTCAATAACAATAAAATAAATTAAAACCTGAATCAGAAGAAATGCTTCAACTTGGGATGAAAATATGCGAAGATCGGTGGTGTTGAATTGCAACTGAATTAGGCGTGCTAATGAAAATCTGCGGAGAGAGTAAATTCGGTGTGCTAGCAAACTGCGGACATCGGTGCAATTTAAAGAGGGAGAGGAGGAGTCACGGGACTCCTCAGAATCCGCGAAAGTACATTTTTTTTAAATTTAGATTCCAAGTCCAATAAAGTCTCCATCGGTATTTAATATTTTTTCACTTCTTGTAAATTTTTATTAATTTGATTTTTTTTTTTTTTGTGTTTTTGCAGGTAAATTTTTGTTCCAATGTATATTATGTATACTAATATAAATTATTTATGTTAAATATTAAATTTATAAATAAAAATATTATTTATGTTAGACTAATTTTGTTGTGTTATTTAATTGTTTTTACAATTTTAGTTATTACGTGTTATTATTAATTTTTGTAAAGAAATTTCAAAATCAATTTTTATGATAAATTTCATTATCATTATTAAATATTAAATTTTGGAGGTGATAAAATTCAAGGAGTTGAATTTATAATTTAAATAAAAATTCAAATGTTGAATTTGTAATGGATTTAATCTATTAAATTCAAAAGTTGAGTTTATTAAATATTAAATTAAAATTGGTGGGAAGTATGTTTAATGGGCTTGTAGGAGTACAAGTCTAACATACTAAATAATTAAAGTTCTTAATGGACTTTGATTAATTAATTAAACTAGTTCGACTAGCCCAATTAATTAATCAAGCCCATTAATATTAATTATGTGTATTAAGGTCACGACTTCATTATAAAAGGGTGTTGAGAGGCCATAACTCTAGCCACCACAAGACACCAATTTCGAAAACACTCTTCTCTCCCTCACCTAAATATTTCAGCCCTCTCTTTAGAAAAGAGATTGAGCCGCCTCTCGATATTTTGATATCCAACGTAAAAACTTTTTCTAATTTTTCTAGTGCAAATTAGAAGAGGAACAAATCTTCTAGTCGTTGACCTGATTTGAAGATTGAAAGAAGGAGTTCTTGAAGAAAGTTCGTAAGGATTCATCAAGAGCTATATCCGCCTATACCGGATTAGTTGGAGCCAAGTGATTTAATTCAACCAAATGTATAAAATTTTAATGTCTTATGAATGTTTAATCATAAAACCATACGAGTGCTCGAATATATATATTTTGATTGTCAAAATAAAATAAAAATTTTAAAACTTCCGCTGCGTTTGGTTACGAGAAAACCGAGATCCAACAACAAACAGTTTAATCGGTTTCTACGAAGGATTATTTCGAGTATCTTCCGCTTGGTTTAAACATCAAACTCGATTTAATTCATCGATGTTCAATAATTCAAGAACTAGCTATTGTAGCTCAATGATTTACCCCCTAATCGATAATGTCATATGTGTTTGTTGCTGATAAAGAACAGTAGCATCAACATGTCCAGCATGTAATGACATCCTATAATTAATAACAAGAATAATATATTATTATCTAGCACAATAATGTCTATAAATAACAACTACAACATCAATTAACAAAACAATTATAATATATAACATTAACTATAAATAAACCAATTTTTAAAAAATTAAAAATAATAAATAAACTAAAAATAATATATTCATAATCTACTAGTTTTGAAAATACAAAATTCTTTTAATAATAAAAGTTTATATACATGCCTCGATTAAAATTTTTATAATTAAATTTTAATTGAATGAAAAAAATTAAAAAACGAATATTGAATAATGCAAATTATTTAACACATGCATTATTATTTTAAAAAAGAATAATGCAAATTATGATTTTTTTTTTAGAAAAAATAATGCAATCACTTGCCTTTTAAAAAAAAATGACGACATTTTCATTTCCACGTCAAATTATTAAAAGTAATACAATAAATCATTAAAAAAACCTTATTGTAACTTATGATTATATGGGATAATGTATTTTTTCAAAAATATTGAAGAATCAAATTAAAAAACATGATTTTTTTATTTTTAAACAAAAAACTACGTGATTTTTATTTTTTATTTTCAAAATAATCTTTTAAATTAAATGTGGAACAAATATATATATATATATATATATATATATATATATATATATATAAATATACAAAAATACATCAAAGTTAAAATTATTATTATAGTAATATACAATTATATAATTATTATAAAACAATAACAATAACTGGAAAAAAAATTAACTAACAAAAATTTACCTGCAAAAACACAAAAAGATTTTAAATTAAGGCATGTATACTAATATAAATTATCTATGTTAAATATTAAATGTACAAATGAAATTATTATTTATGTTAGACTATTTTGATACATTAGTTTCAATTTTATTTTTGTTTTATTTTATCAAATTATTAACATTAATAAAATAAACCGTTTCACTATTGCTTTATTTAATCAAATTATTATAATTCATACAAATAAACAATGAAAAAGCCCGATTAGTTGTTGTTATGTCGTCGGATAATGTCCCTTGAAGAATCAACAAGTAAACTTCATTGAACCATATAACACATTCTGTATCTCCGGCGGAAGGGTTATTGTCATCCAGAGGAAATCCATCAACATCCATCTGGAGAGGGATGTTTTCAGCGGACGGGGCGGTGGGATATGACTGATTTCTTGCATCGAGCTTGTAGAGGCGGCGGAGTGAAGGGTTTCAATTTTTATTTTAGCATATATCGAAGGATCTCAATTTTGATTTATCCAAAAATTAAAAAAGGAAAAGTCTTTTAAAAGAAAAAAGCTACAACCGAAAATATAATAGTGTGTTTTCGCACTTGCACGTACAAGGTTAACAAAAAATTCGGTTAAACTAAATTATTCTACCATACTAGACTAATTTCGGTTTTAAAAAAATCCATTTAACCAATATATTTTAATATATCTACTATATTATAATTTATAATACATAAATCCATTAGAGAATCTACAATTGATAATTTTAATGGATATACAAATTTATAATTTACCACTCATAAAAGATATTCGATAATTAAGATGTAATAATGTAGATTGATGACTCAAAAACTTTTCACATTAGCTTCCCATTATCCTAAATAACCATTATTACATTATCTTAACATCGAAGCAAAATTTATAATTAAAGTTTATGAAAATAATTAGACTATGAGTGTGTGTGTGTATCACCATCATAGGAGATCTACGGAGGCCGATGAATTTCAATAATCTATTCAAAAAGCAGGTTCCTCGTATAATTTAAGTAAAATTCCAACATAACAAATTGCAACCACAGACTATTATTATAGGCATTCAAAAGAGTAGGAAATGGGAGAAGAGTGTCTGTAAATTAACTCACATAACCATGTTAACTAAAAACTTCCACATGTTCCAAATCTGTGCCCTTCTCATTTCCCGAACCATCTCCACAAGTTGAAGAATTATCTGCACCTAAGTCAGGAAAGTTGCGGTAGTTCAAAGAATGCAGCCAGAGGGCCACAGCTCCATCCTTGTGCTCTGTTAATGCGATATATGGATAAATATACATCATTTTGAAGTCCTCGGCCTCCTCTGAAAAACCCTTCAATGACAACTCTTCGTGACTATCTTTCCATTTCTTATTGTAAGACGTGAAGAAGCATTCGTCCAGATACAATCCAACCTCAGGAGCCATGGGCACATTTATGTTAACTTTCCTGAACTCATTAAAAATGTAAGTTAACGACACAAGAATATTCATCAAAGAAAAGTTCAACCAAGTATAGGGTTTCAAAGAATCGTGCACTCACTGTTCAAAAACGGTCTCGAACAACGACACAGGGGTTAAGTTCCTCATGATCACAACTGCAAGACCGATCATTTTGCGTATTTGATGAAGCATGAAGCTCTGCCCCACAACCTCGCATTTCACGAATTCAATTCCATCAATGTTTAATGTGGTATCTGCGGTGAACGACATAATGTATCTTTTGGCGGATGGGTCCTCTGCTTTGATTCTTGAAGTGAAGTTATGAAAGTTGTGGGTTCCCTCGTAATTCTTGAGTATTCTATTAAACCTCTCCTTTACTTCCTCTCCATAGCAAAACTCACTCTTGTTATCCAAAATCGTAATGCCATCAGCATTCACATTCTCGAGGTCAACCTTGCCTTCCTCCGTCTCCCCGTGTAGCATGCCCCCATTTTCGAATTTCGTTACAGAATCACTATCATCATTTCCAGAAGTCGCAGCAACATTCTGTTCTGATAAAGCACATCCACTGTTCGACGAATTGCCTGAACCAACTGCAGCATCTTCACATACATACTCGAACTCTGAATTTCGGTTTCCCATCAACCCAATTACCTTCCGCCCTCTCTCCGAACATTCCAAACACTTAACGAGCTCATTTGCAGACCCTAAGCTAGCAAGGACACTCTCTCTATCGCGATGACAAGATGGATCGAGCGCAAACACAGGGATCAAGTAAACATACCGCCGCTTATCGCAGAACTTTTTAGCACTGAAGGAAGGCGTCGTGCGTTTGTAACCAAAAATCCGAATCTGGGTGGAAAGGTGCGAGTTCAATCTGTCAACCAATCCGGGCGGATCGATATAGAATCGCCCAGACACTACTTGACCAACTGCACTGACGCCCTTATCGGTCCTGGCAGACCTGGCAAAGTCGTACCGTTTGTGCAGACCCCTGTCAGCTTGGGGAACAGCTCCGGAATGGTACAGGGCTTCCTCGAGCTCGCCTTCAATGGTTTTTGCGCCGGGATTCTTCTGCATTCCCTGGTAGCCCACTCCGCAGTAAGCGAAAAATATCGCGATTTTTCGCCGCTTGAACTTTGGGTTTTTCGTAAGATTTTCACCGGCGGCGGTATTCTCGTAATGATCTTCGTCATCGGAGGTGGTTGATGACATCTTTGGACGTTTGGGATTCGGTAATTCTTTTTGTGGTAGAGGAGATGGCGAGGGGTTATCTGTAGCCATATTCATGTGTAGTGGGAAATGCGGCGTGTAACTGTGACCCCATGTAGAACCCTAGACAAGTAAGCAAGTATTCGCAAATCAAATGTACATGTGAAGGTGATACATACATACATATATATATACACACACACACACACATTTAGATAATAATATAATAAAATAATAGTATATATATCACATGATATTTAATGTTTTTTATGGATAATTTTTTAAAATTGTCCAAATTAAAAAAACTTCATCCCCTTTATATTGATTATAATTACTATTTTTTAAAAAATAGAAAATTATGCAAAGTAGATTTTAAAAGATAAATATATCGATTTTTTTCACTTATTTTCCCAAATAGTACTTTTTGCTTCTCCATGGTTTGTTTCAATTATAAGTATACCCTATCTTGATTTGTTTTTATTTTCTTTTTCGTGAAAGAGAGGCATCTTATTATCTATCGTCTTGGACACCAAAAACTCTCGAAATTTCTGTAAAAGATTTTAAAACTTGATCTGATTTGAACATGTTACGAGACTAATAATGAAATTGATTCCCGTTACGACGGAGACTGATATTAAGAACCAACAACGTCTATTGTTGATTGTTATAAGATAAATAAGACGTAATTACCACATCTTTTGGCACCTTGATTAAAGAGTAAATGCTACAACTTCAAAGGCAAATTTTGACGTTATTATAACCATCATGCGGCATCTGGACAAAGTAGCATATATGCTGCACAAGTGCAGCAAAATGTGTCATCAGGCCACATCAAAAGCCAAATGTCTTGAATAATCACCCCAAGAATTTCAAGGGGATGAAGAACAAAATCAAACCTGAAGATATGCTGGAAAAGATTGAAGGCGGTAAATACAGTGAGACCTACTTCAAGGGTCAACCTGATACAATCGGCATATAAAGATTTAGTTTTAAATAATGAAGTATTGACAAGATATAGGAGAAGAAACTTACTCGCATCTGAATTTGGCAACGAAATGGAAGCCAAGCCAAGCGGTGCTTAGAAAATAGGTTATAACCGGAAGCAATCAACGCTGCAATACAACATGATATATTAGGATGAGTCCGTCCAAGATCACCATCAACAAATTCCTTGATGTATGTTCCAGCCTGTTTGAGAAACAAGCATCAATACCAATGGCCAGTCAAATTTTTTGGGAAGGTGGAAATTCATTATTTTTTTTCTCATGTATTTTTATTTACATGAGCATTGAGCATAACTTGGAAATATAATCACATCTATGTCATCTGAAATCCAAATATGAAATGCAATCTCCTTCCTTTCAGTACATATGTTATGTAGTCTCCTCACAATTAAATATCTTCAGCAGCATTTTATATAATATAGCGATGGTATGGAAGCCTTAAGAGTTGTGCATAGAAATGGCGAAGACAATCCTACTGAAAAGATCACCTGTATGCATAGATGCAATAGGAAATATTGAGAATGTCCAGCTATCCTCTCAATTTTCATCCTGAAATGTCATGAATTGTAAATATATACCACATTAAAATGATACCGGAAAATTGTTTGTTAGTTTCAAATACCAATGTATGACTTTTTCACGCTCTAATGGACTTCGACGATGGAGAACCCATAATGGTGTTCTTTGCTGAATTGGCAGAATAATAAAAAGGACCCATTTATCATTTAATAGCCATGATATTGCATGTGTAAAGGAATAATTGCTTTTGAGTATATAGGGATTAACTAATCTCCAATTTATACAAAAAAAAATTCATTGGATGAGAGAGGAAGAACATAAAAAATGATGTTCACCGTGTCTTTGAGAGATGATAAGAGTCATGATGTTCACCCCTTCTCTCATCATCAATAATGCAGTGAGATTGGCTGACATCTCTTGAGTGCTGCATTAGAAAAGAGTTACTTGCATGATTAAGATATCTGGAATGACAATGTTAAACCGGTCAATTAGGAGAATTCTTCACGAATTAAATACCATGAAACAGATACCTAATGCCATAAAGTAGAAAATACACAGAAACAACCTATGATTTATGAATTATGAACAATTGGCCATCCGAGTATTGGCCGAATGCATCTCCAGAATTGAAGCCCACGGAGTGCAATGCAGGATTAAAAAGGTAAATTCCAAGGCCCCGTATAGATGGAAGAGGCTTATGACTCCTGAGATTACTTTTAACGAATGTCACAGAGATACATAGTTGCACCTTAAGATATCTCCCACCAATGAAGACGGGAGTCCTGTAGCCTTGAAAAACCAATGAGCAGCGTTGATTGATCTGAAAACAATGAAGTTGTCGCCAAAAATATTTAGTGTTATGTAACTCAGAATTGTCAATCCAAGGTTCCAAGGAATTAAAGTGATTATGGTGTTTCATGAAGCTGCTGCTTAGCTCCTCAAGTAAGAAAAATTGACAAGCGTGGAATGAATGACAGAATCAAGAATCATGCGCCAAAAAGCAGCATGGCCAATTAATTGACAGATAACAAAGTATTGAGTAATAATTCTTGTACATAATTCGTATAGTGCCTGTACATTAGCATATACTCTACTTTTCTACAAAACCGGAAACAAATCTTCCTAATAATGAAAGTAACAAATGAACTCCTAAAATCTCTCTAATATAATCCAGAAAAATATGTACACAAATATACAATATTCTAGGAAATCTTCCAACAATCCCCCTCGAGCTGCCTTGAATATATGACTCATAGCAAGCTTGCCAACCAAATTTTCAAACTGCGCTTTGGGAAAATATATCAGCCACTTGACTTGTAGTAGGTATATAAGGCATGCATAATACACCACTGTCAATTTTTTCCTTGATAAAATGCTTATCCACTTCTACATGTTTTGTTTTGTCATGTAGAACTGCATTATGAGCTATAGAAATAGTCGCTATATTGTCACAATAGACTTCAATTGGTGTCAGTATGAGAATCTTCGGCTTTTCCAAAATCCTCTTTATCCACGACACTTCGCAAAAATCATGTGTAACAGACCGAAATTCTGCTTCTGCGCTACTTCTTTCAACGACATTCTGTTTTTTGCTTTTCGTACCTAGGATGCGTCCATCCAAAGTCTCCATGAACAAATTCCTTGATGTATGTTCCAGCCTGTTTGAGAAACAATCATCAATACAAATGGCAAGTCAATTTTTTTGGGAAGGTGGAAATTCATGACTGTTTTTCCCATATATTTTTATTTACGTGAGCTTTGAGCATACCTTAGAAATATTATCACTTTTTCACCAACCACGTGTGCATCTATGTCATCTGAAATCCAAATATTATGTAGTCTCTGGAGTCCGGACAAAGATCCCATTTCAGGTTTATTCTCACAATTAAATATCTTCAGCAGCATTTTATATAATATAACGATGGTATGGAACCCGAGAGTTGTGCATAGAAAAGGAGAAGACAATCCTAAATCAGTTAAACAATCCTAAATCAGTTTAAACGCTGAAAAGATTACCTGTGTGCATAGATGCAGTAGGAAATATTGAGAATGTCCAGCTATCCACTGAATTTTCATCCTGAAATGTCATGAAATTATATATCACATTAAAATGATAAGGGAAAACTGTTTGTTAATTTCCCGTACCAATGTATGAATTTTTCATGCTCTAATGGACTTCAACGATGGAGAACCTCACTGGCGTTCTCTGCTGAAATGTAATGAAATGTAAATATATACCGCATTAACAATTAAAAAGGCCTATTTCGTGCTCTAAAGTACTTGAAGTCTTCAAAGATGGAGTATCACATTAAAATGGTAAGGGAAAACTGTTTGTTAATTTCCCGTACCAATGTATGAATTTTTCATGCTCTAATGGACTTCAACGATGGAGAACCTCACTGGCGTTCTCTGCTGAAATGTAATGAAATGTAAATATATACCGCATTAACAATTAAAAAGGCCTATTTCGTGCTCTAAAGTACTTGAAGTCTTCAACGATGGAGAATCCTTACTGGTGTTCCCTTGCCTATGCCTGAAGCAAAGCTAGCAAAAATTTCTAATAGCACAATGAGAAAAAATAAAAAAATTGAAAAATCCTAAAGATCATCTATAGAAAGTTTACAAGTTGAATACCAATTCGCATCCAGGCCTTGGTGATAAAATCTCCCATTCCAAACCCAAAAATTTCAGAAAAAAGCTTCCTTTCATTCCCTTGTGCAGTTGTGCAATCCAAGTGGTCGAAAATTCAATCTTAAATTCACAATACAACTTTGAAGATTTACTCTGGAACTCCATCACCAATAATCCGCACATGAGCAGTCTCCATCCTTGAAGTGGTGATAGCGATTTGTATCTCTAACAGAAATTTCTCTCCTCTCGAATCTAGATATAAACTTTATAACGGCATGGCAGTCTCCGCAAATGCGCAAGTTTTTAGTGACTCTGAGAGGTGACCCCTTGTTAGTGTTCAAAATTCCAAAAACTACAGCCAACTTTTCACTGTGCCCACATAAGATGTGTTCTTTCTCCTGATCCTCCACATCTTGTAGCACATAGTCAGTATCAGGGAAGTAACCAGATTTCTTCATTTCCATGCTATATTCATTCAACTTATCCATAATTTGAGCCATTTGTGGAAGTGATTTGTCACCTGCCAAAAGCATGTGAACTTTGTTTTTAACCTCTATCCAACTGCAGCCCGGGTTCTTCTTCAGCCCCTTATCTCTCATTATATCTCTTACCTCATCTACTTTTTTCCATTTGCCTTTAGAAGCATAAATATTAGACAACAAAATGTAATTTCCAGGATTGCTTGGTTCTAATTCAAATAATTTATGAGCCGCAAGCTCGCCCAAGCTCATGTTATGGTGAAGTCTACAGGAACTTAATAATGCACCCCAGACACAAGCATCAGGCTCAAACGGCATTTTCTCAATCATTGAATAAGCTTCATCAAGCTTTCCTGCACGACCAAGCAGGCTTACGATACAAGCATAATGCTCCAATCTAGCTTCAATTCCATGATCCACATACATGTTTTCGAAGTAATTACGCCCTTCTTCTGTAAGGCCACTTTGGCTACATGCAGATAAAAGGCTAGTGAAACTAACAGAGTCTGGTTTCTGCCCACTTCTTTGCATCCAGGCAAAAATTTCAAGAGCTTCTTTACCCTTTCCATGCATTGCATATGCTCCCAGAATTACATTCCAGCAGACCAAGTTATGCAATGGCATCCTGTCAAAACAGCATCGAGCTATTTGGATTCTTCCACAATTAGCATACATATCAATCAGTGCACTTCCTACATAAACATCATTTGAAATCCCAGCTTTAAGCGAGAAACAATGTGCAGCCTTTCCATACGTTAGAGCTGCAATATTACCACAAGCAGGAAGCATGCAAGGGATGGTCACCGAGTTTGGCTTTACCCCAGTGACCTGCATTTCTCTAAAAAGATCTAAAGCTTCGATATCTTTACCATGCTGTGAGCAACAAGCGATCACTGAGGTCCAAGAAACAACATTTAGTTCGATCTGCTGGCCTCGAAAGCCTTTAAAGACCTCTAATGCCTCACTGACAAGACCATGACGAGAGAGTCCAGCAATCAAGGCATTGCATGCCCCAACATCCACTTGACGCATCTCTTCAAACACTCGAGACATCTCCAAAGAGCATCCGCATTTTCCGTACATATTAATAAGTGCACTAACAATACATTTATCCACCACAAATCCCATCTTCATCACATGATTATGAATCTGAATTCCCATCACTAAAATACCCAAGTTACCTATGGCAGGCAGAACACTGGATATATTAGTCCCATCAGACTTAAAACCAAGTGAATGCATTTGCTGAAACATCAAAACAGCATCCAAGAAACACCCACTCTGATTAAATCCCGCAATCATACCATTCCAGGACACAGAATTAGGTTCAAACTCGAGATTTTGCACTTCATTAAATACCTTTTTCGCATTGACCACATCACCTTTCCTTGCATACCCTGCTGCTAATGCGCTCCAAGACTGCACATCTCTCTCAGTCATAGTATGAAACACCTTATAGGCGCAATCTAATTCATCACATTTCACGTACAAGTGAACCAATGATGATCCAATAAAAGGATCCAAGAATAGACCAAATGACAATGAATATCCATGAACTTGTTTCCCAATTTTGGAGGACAATAATCCAGTGCAAGCCTTGATAACGCTCGGTAAAACATGTACGTCAGGAAAAAGCCCATTTGATAGCATTTGAGAAAATAAACTGAGTGTATTCTTAAAATCATTGAATTTTGAGGAAGCATAAATTAAGGTAGTGAACGAGAAGATATCAGGGTTTATGAGAGATCGGATAAGGGTTTTTGCATCAGAAATGCATTGGCAGGCGGCATAGAGAGAGAGGAGCTTGGTGTTGTAACGAGGGTTATCAAAAAGGTAAGTTTTGAGGAGTTGAGCATGCACCTGTCGTGTTTGACACAGTGATGTTGGGACATTGGGGCTTAGTAGATGTCCAATAACTGAATAAATGTTGGGCTGAGCTATGACCTCACTGCTGCCATCAATGCTAGAAAAAATCCGGTAACCAAAACCCTGATTTTGGAAATTCAATTGCATGGTTCTGTTCATTTCAGTATCAGAACAATTGTTTGGCTGGTCAGAAAATGGTTCTTGGGAGTCGTTGGGAACTGAGATCGAAAATAATGGGTTACTGTGAAATGAAGCTTTACAATTTATAATAGGAGTTATAATCCCCCTGCAGACAAAGTAATAAACCAGTGCATCAATTATAAATTAACTTAAAGACATTAAAAGATACAATCTTCTGAAATAACAACTGAAGAAAGGTGAGGAGAATCCTATCCCACCTACTAACAGCATGACGGGTATTTCCACTGGTGATAGATCCCGGAAGAGCAATCATGAGAATCCTGTTATTCACATCACGACCAATAGGGATATCAACACACCCCGGTCTAGATGACGGAACTCCACTAGTAAGACTCGTGTAGACTTTGTTTATGGAGTGTTCCTTGAATTGTCCAGCTATATGGGCGAGAGAATGTTGATCCTATTCGGAGAAAATTAAGAAGCTGCCTACTTACATACTGATTATCATAGAAACACCAAGATGATCTTAGACAACTGAACGAGTTTTGAGGGCATACCATATGAGCAGACTTGTTGACAACAAGCACGTGTTCATCTTCAAATACAATGTCCAATGGACTATCTTCGGGTCCAGCCCTCAAATGATGCAACTCTGAGATAGTGCAGTGGACCATATCTCCGTCTCTCACCACATGAGACATCTTCACAAAATTTAACTAATAGCATTACCAACAAACCATTAACAAGAAAAGAAACTGCGAACTGAGATCAGGACTGATCTAGCTTGACAGTATCTCTGAAAGGCTAAAAAACACTCAAAATTCCCTAAAAATTTAAACTTGCCACAAAATCCACACAAAATATCTTCATTCCATCTCTAATTATCAGCAACTCACACCACTGAAAATAGAGACTTTCCATTACAAAGTAACAACATAACACGCACTGTTCTTTCTTTGAATACACTGAAGAAACACAAGCTTCTGAATGAAAAGACCGAGAAATAATTGGAACAAAAAAAAGAAGATAAAAAGAATGAGAAAATAACCTTGCTAACGACGTGACCAATAACCGACACCAACCCCGAGCGTATGCTGGACTGAACTCTAGCTCTGCTGATGCCATTTATCCTGGAAGCGATCCAGGAGTCAAGTCTCAGCTTTCCAAAATCCAAATTCAGGGTTTCCTCGATTCTGGTGTCAGAATAATGTAGTTCTCTAGAATCCGAAAAATCTGGGTTTCCGGCAGGAATGATTTCGGTACAAGAACAAGAAACGACAATGAGTCTTCCCAATGAAAAATTAACAGGTTTCGGGAAGGGCTTCGCACAGTTCCAAGCCATAGCGTTGAGCGAAAACATTTTCGAGGCTTTCCTACCAAAATTTGATTCTCATTAGTACGCATTAAAATACCTTTGAACCAATGGTAGACAATATGCAAACACATGGAATCTCTAATTTAGCTGCATAGAAAATGTTAGCTAGTTCGGACTCAGGAATTGTGAGACTTTTTTTCTTTTTCTTTTTTTGTTGATTTTAATTTGATTGAGAAATTGACCATTCAATTCTTTCAATAAATAAATTATCGTTCTTTTTAAAAAAAAAAATTAGGCTTATGTATTGGGTTAATAAATAAAAAATAATATATAAATTTGCCGACACTGCCAAGATACAGTGTGATTAGTGGCGTACCAATCCCGATCAAGAGTGAGTAATCGTCGGCGGGAGTAGGGAAAGGGACGGGGATAAAGGGTCTGCTCAGTGCTCTGCTCAGAATCCTGATGGCGCCGAAACCATCGGCGGCTTTGTGGAAGGCCAAGGATGGGAAATAGAAGAAACTCCCGATTTGATCCTTCATCTGAAGAATATACGTGAAGTTCTTTCCCGGTGGAATCGGGCATGTAGTCCCATACACTCCATCTTCATACGAATTCCTCCTGTTCTGTATCCCATTCCTGCATTTTTCATTTTTTTACCATACATTTTTATCTTGAAATCAGATTTATCATTCAAAGGTTGTACTTTTTGTAGCGAAATTCGTCATATATAATCGAGTTATGCTAGATAAAAATCTTGATTAGTTATGTGTTTGGACTAGGCATGATAACTTTCTCCACGGGTTTGGGGCTCCGTGGAGAAAACCGAAATAGGGATGGGAATCCTCGATTTTTTCGGATTTGATTTCAGGTTCAAAGATTTAAAAAAATCCCCGATATAATTCGGGACGGATATGAGATTATTATTCTTATCCTCGAAATCCCCGAACATGTCCCGAAAATAATATAAATAATAAAATAATAATATTATTAATATGAATAATATAATAATATTATTATATTTTAAAATATCAATAATCTTATTATTATTAATATTGATATTAATATTAATATTATCTCTAATAATAATAAATAAAAAAAATTTGGTTTGAGAAAATTTTCGAATTCGTCTTCGTCTTGTCATATTATTATTTTGGAAACGGGGATGAGAAGTTGATTCCCGATACTTTCCTGTCGGGGGATGTCGAGAGGATAAATGGTGCCGTAAGTCACATTCCACGTGAAGAATCTGTAAGGATCATCTGCCGAAACCGCCATGAAAAAACATAGAACAGAATACATTGCTGCTAATTTCAGAGCCATTTTTTTTTCTCTTTTTAATATTTAGTACCCAACCACAAATTCCATCGATGGGACTGACGGAAGAGTTTTAAATGGTGGAGGTAATTGCTGGCGAACACACAAATATATATACGTGTTTGTCTCAATGCGTGCGTGGTGTGTGTATTTATGTAAAAGTGGTGTTGTTCATTCAGACTGCAGCTGTGGATAATATACAGGAAATGTTGAACTTCTTTTAAATAAAATATAATGGGAAAAAAATCAAATTGCTTAGAGCATTTTCAAATATTGATCATTTACATTGATGCAAAAGTGGGAAATCTTTGCATAATTTTTATCATATAAATTTAATGAGCTTAAAATTATATTTCAAGACAAAACACAATATTGTATAAGATTGAACTATTAGCTTCATCGTCATTTAAAAAATAAAAACAAACTCCTATTCTTGATAAGCCTTCGTGTAAAATTAAGTAGAACAGGACGAATGTCATGTTCCCGAGTTGCAGTCGGGTGACCACGTTTGACATAATTTGATTTTGTTTTAGATTTATGTAATCGTGTATATGATCTTATTAACACTCAACAAACATTAATTCCATATGACACGTGTACGATTTGTAAAAAAATCGCAAAGAAATAAATAAAAGATTGGGTGGGAAATTTTCGAAAATAATGACACAAACTATTACAAGACGATCTCACGTGTCGACTTATTTGTTCACACATGCCATTTTCTTTATCTTTTCAACTGAGATCTCGACATTAAGCCATTACTGGCATAATTGATCTGTCGTCTGAATGCTGCAAATTTAATGAGTTTTCTGATAAGTTATTCATATATACATTTTGAAAATTTACTAAATGAATATATCATAAATGATTGATAGAATATAATTATTATTGTTTATGTAAAAAAAAATGTTGTGACCCCATCCTTTTTTATTTACTCGATTGAAATTATATATTAGTTTGCCAATTTATTTTTATCGATGACAAGTGAAATTTTCATTGGATCATTAGAGATTTGAAATTGTTCATATATCAGATCATATGCAATTGAATATAATGTTAGTTTAGCGTAAATATTTTTTTTATCGATAGACGGGATAATAGTGTCTGATTTCGGCAAGTGTCACTAGTCCAGACGCAGGTTCTGAAATTACCCTGAGCCTGAAATCACAAATAAGATCGTTAGGAGGGGGCCAGGAGGGTGTCCTGACGTAGCCCCTCCGACGCTCAAGTCAGTGACTGAGGATATATGGGGGGAGCAGCTAAGGGTGCTGCTGAAAACAATATATTGAATCCAATAATCATACGCTCCAACCTGGTATTTATAGGAGAATACATGGGCTTGTCATGGGCCATTCACCTGTGGGCCTTAATGATGGGCCGGGAATTTGGGCCGGATCTTGATGGGTTCATCCCTGGGTATCACCAGTCTCCCCCTCCCGAGTTGAACTGAATCGTAGGTTCAAAGTTCGATTGATTGCGTTGTTCTCGGTTTACAACATGTGAGTTGTGCATTTTCTTCCAGCCCTCCGTCAGTCTCCAAAAAGTTGGAAACAAATCAAATATCAATCCTAGCAACGCTTCATCATCACCTCGCCGCCTGCACGCCAGCCCCAACAGCGTGCGTCCTCCCTTGCACGCCTCGCCCCCTCGCGCGCTCGCCCGGCGCCCTCGCCCCGCACGGCCGCACAGCTCCCGCGCGCCACGCCCTCACCGAGCTCGTCCGGCGCCCTGCCGAAGCACTCGCCCCCTCGCGCACCACGCTCGCCTGCTCGCTCGGGCGCCGGCTCGCCCTCAAGCCCTCGGCCATGCCTTCGCCCTAGCGCCTGCTCGCAGGCGCCACGCCAGCTCGCCCGCACCCCGCAGCTCGCCCGCCACTCCAGCTCGCCCCTAGGTGATGCCTTAGCAGGAAAATAAAAATTCCCCACCCTCTAGCTTCTCTGCTAAGCCGGGTCTTAGCAGGAAAATAAAATTCAACTCCTCCATCTAACTCCTCTGCTAGGTGATACCTTAGCAGAAAAATTTAAATTCAACACATTCACCCTCTAACTCCTCTGCTAGGCCGGACCCTAGCAGAAAAATAAAATTCAACTCCTCCATCTAACTCCTCTGCTAGGTGATACCTTAGCAGGAAAATAAAATCAACACCTTCATCCTCTAACTCCTCTGCTAGGCGATGCCTTAGCAGGAAAATAAATTCAACGCGCCCACTCTCTAACTCCTCTGCTAGGCGATGCCTTAGCAGGAAAATAAAATCAACACCTCCACCCTCTAACTCATCTGCTAAGCCGGGCCTTAGCAGGAAAAATCAAACTCTCACCTCATCATCTCATAACTCCTCTGCTAAGCCGGGCCTTAGCAGGAAAATAAAATCAACACCTCCACCCTCTAACTCCTTTGCTAAGCCAGCTAAGCCGGGCCTTAGCAGGAAAATAAAATTCAACACCGCCACCCTCTAACTCCTCTGCTAAGTGATACCTTAGCAGGAAAATAAAACTTCAACACCCCCACCCTCTAACTCCTCTGCTAGGTGATACCTTAGCAGGAAAATAAAAATTCAACACCTCCACCTTCTAACTCCTCTGCTAGGTGATACCTTAGCAGGAAAATAAAACTTCAACACCTCCACCCCCTTACTCCTCCGCTAGGTGATACCTTAGCCGGAAAATAAAATTCAACCCCTTCACCCTCTAACTCCTCTGCTAGGTGATACCTTAGCAGGAAAATAAAGATTCTCCACCCTCACCCCCTAACTCCTCTGCTAGGCGATGCCTTAACAGGAAAATAAAATTTTTCTCATCCCCGACTCTGCTCCTCTGCTAGGCGATGCCTTAGCAGGAAAATAAAATTCTTCTCCTCCACTCTGCTCCTCTGCTAGACGATGCCTTAACAGGAAAAATTAATTCATTTCATCCTCACAATACAACAACATCCACGAACTTAATATAAGAACTTGGCTTTATTAACTTTCAACTGATAACATAAGATAAATTCAGAAACAAGTAACAGCAAAATTCAAGTCAAGATTAATATTCTCTAAGGTGGCAAGCGTTCCTCAGCCCCTTTAGACCCTTGCCCGACGCATTCTCCAACTTTTATCTCTGCTCCTCTTGTACCTCCATAGGACAAAGTTACACAGTTCTTCCTTTCCTAATCATGTTAACCTCCAAACGCGCTCTTTTCCCTTCCTCCCTCACTGCCCCTTCATAACATCGACACGCGACCCTCTGATCCCCGCATAAAACTCCAACCTCCTTCCCTACGGGAACTTCAACTTCTGATGATACGTGGACGCTACAGCTTTGAAATCCTTTAGGGCTGGTCGCCCCAGAATTCCATTGTAAGCAGATGGGGTGTCCACCACAGTAAATGTTGTCATTTTTGTTACCCGCTGAGGCACATGTCCCAAAGATAGAGGAAGGACAATCTGACCGAGCGGCGGGATGGGATGTCCTGCCAATCCATACAGCGGGGTGGATATCGGCTCAAACTCAAATCCTTCCATCTTCATTTGATCCAACGTGCTCTTGAACAAGACGTTCACGAAGCTTCCATTATCAATAAATATCCTCGCCACATCATAATTGACAATTATGGTCGTTACCACCAAGGCATCGTTATGTGGAGTCATAACGCCTCGAAGGTATTCCACCCCAAAACTGAAGACGGGGTCTTGTGGTAAGTCTGCACCCTTAGATATCTCAAAGTTCTCCAACCTTCTCCCATGTGCCTTCCGAGCTCGCCCAGAGTCTCCATCAGTAACACCCCCCAAGATCATATGAATCATTCCTCTAGTAGGGTGGTTATCCTCATTCATTCCTCTCCTCGGTTCGACGAGTTCCTTAGGAACACCTTGACCTCGACCTTCATCTCTCTGCTCCCCGACCCTCTGATTTAACCATGGAGGGCCTTGACCACGCCTAGGGGACGGGCAAGACCTCGGTCGACTCCCGGATGCAGATCCTTCTCGTCTGTCCCGCGAAGGCAACCTAGCACTGCTCTTAGCCCTTCGCGACTTCTCCCACCTCTCCTCGGGCTCCCTCACCTCCATCACCTCGTCACTGACTCCTATTCAGAGGAACATGTAATGAGAATTGTCTTTTGTCCCTAGCCTTATCATCCTCTCTCTCGCCCGCGCCTCTCTTCCTACTTCCTCTTTCCGCTCCCTCAACTCTACTTCCCCTAGGTCGGTGCTCCATCCTCTTATGCCGCTGGGCATCTTCGAGATTTACATATTTTTCCGCCCGAGATAACAGCTCATCATAACTTGATGGAGGTTTCCTTACTAATGATTTAAAGAACTCTCCTCCTCTAAGTCCCTGGGTAAAGGCACTTATCATGATGTCAGGAGTGGCCGCTGGTATCTCCAGCGCTGCGTTGTTGAAACGCTGGACAAATTCTCGCAAAGTTTCAGCCTCTTGTTGTTTCATCACAAACAGGCTCAAATAATTCTTCTGGTGCCTCTTGCTGCTGGCAAATCGGTGCGAGAAAGCTGTAGCGAAATCCTCAAAGGACTGTATGGAGTTGGGTTGCAGGGTATTAAACCATTACTGGGCTGACCTCACCAACGTGCCCAGAAACACCCTGCACCTGACCCCATCTGAATATTGATGTAATAGGGCCGCATTCTCAAATCTCCCCAAGTGTTCTTCGGGTTCAATATGTCCATCGTACTCTCTAACATTCGACTGTCGAAAATTTGGAGGAAGTCCTTCTTCTAAAATGGCTAGTGAAAAGAGACTTCCTCTCTTGGGTGCTGGTGCTCTGCTTCCCAACTGCTGCCTCAACATCTGTATCTCCCTCCACATCTCCTCCATCTCCGGATTCTCCTCACTTGGGAGGGGTCGCGTCTCCTCCACCCTACTCTGACTGCCCTTCACATTCTCCTCTCGCTCCTGGCGAGCGGCGTGTTCTTCTGCAAACATAGACTCTTGATTCCTCTTCATGGTCTCATCCACTGTTCGGGTGATAAATTGGCCCAACTGTTCCAGGGTCAAGTTCCCCACATTCTCATTGGGACGGGGTTGCTCGACCCTTGTCTCGTGAAGGGACTGCTCGGCTTTTGTCTCTTGACGAGATTGTTCTTGTCTCGTCTCAAGACGCGGTTGTTCTTGTCTCGTCTCAACATGAGATTGTTCGGGTCCCCTCTGAGGACGCGATGATGCCGAGGTAACTCTTCTACTTCCTTTCTTGCCTACCATCTCTACGTCTCAACTCAAGTGTTCCCATAGACGGCGCCAAGTGATACTCACGGGAAATTTAGGGTCCGATTCCGGCAAGTGTCACTAGTCCAGACGCAGGTTCTGAAATTACCCTGAGCCTGAAATCACAAATAAGATCGTTAGGAGGGGGCCAGGAGGGTGTCCTGACGTAGCCCCTCCGACGCTCAAGTCAGTGACTGAGGATATATGGGGGGAGCAGCTAAGGGTGCTGCTGAAAACAATATATTGAATCCAATAATCATACGCTCCAACCTAGGTATTTATAGGAGAATACCTGGGCTTGTCATGGGCCATTCACCTGTGGGCCTTAATGATGGGCCGGGAATTTGGGCCCGGATCTTGATGGGTTCATCCCTGGGTATCAGTGTGCAATCGCACTTGTACGGGTCTCGGTCCAAGTCGTGGAGGCCATCGCCCTTGAATTTATGGAAACTCACAAATGTTGGCACACGAGTTTTAAATAAAACTCACAAATGTTGGCAATCTTGAACCTCGTACCGTCGAGAATCTAGTGAGGCTTAAAAAAGCTAACTTGAATCCCAGTGTCGATCACAACATAAACCCCGGCTGCAATCAGCAACACACTCAACACCATCCCACAAATCCCCAATCCCCAATTCAAACACCACATAAATCCTCCTTTATTGGGCTTCTTGATCCTGATCCACATCAGGCATGGATAGGCAAATGTCACAGGAACAGCTATCCCACCGATTAATCCAGCCAAACTTCCAAGAAATGGGATCGCCACCGCCACGAAGAAACATCCATAGCCAAACATGACCCTAAAGACTGCCCTTAGCCACCAAGGGCATGGCTTCTTCATGAAGTTGGTGTATTTTGATTCCATGTCATCGAACATAGGCATGCCGTATATCTGGAATGAGCTTAATGCATTGATTATGATGAATATGCTTATCAATCCAAGGATTGTTTGGGACGTGTCTCGGCCATGGAAGGCATAGATTGCCGACAGCATTCCTCCGTATGCTGGTATCTGAATATTGCAAAACATGTCTTCAAATAACAAACTTGTGATAATGTATAGTTTTGGCCCGTGTCTTGCCAGAATAAATAAAATCAAACATTTACATGTAGCCTTATTCTTAGAATGACTTTTTGTGATATATACCTTATCCCCATATGCCCAATATCCTCCATAGCAAGAGGATACAAACATAGCGCAACAATGAAATATGCAGCTTGGACCCCTCTCCACATGGGCACCCGAGATGGCTTCTTTTCGCTTGAAGGCATAGTTGCCTGCAGGCCCAAATCAATGCTGAGTTATAGACACTGTAGATTTATGTAACTTTAAAAAAACTAAACCTTCGTTGATCTAATCGGAGAACAATATTTCATGTTTTGTTAAGATTTGGATTTGAACCTGACTTAATCCCAAAAGCTAGCTCAAAGGGGGAAGATTGTCTAAGTCCATATATACAACTCTCATGGATTTTATCCAACTGATGTGGGACAACTAACACACTCCCTCATGCCCAGAAATAAACATTTGGAGCTTGAAGTTTACAAATGACCCAAATATGGGCAAAACATGATGGCTCAACTATGGGCAGTCCAACACATAACGATGGAATATGAGCTCTGATAACATGTTAAGATTGAGCATTTGACTTAACTCAACTCCAAATTAATAGTCTCAAACATGGTTTTGAAGTTGAGTCAGATCCAAGTATCAATCTTAACATGTTTGAGACGATATTTCATGTTCAAGATCTTATTGTAATAAACATCTCCCTCAACTCATAAAAAACATTAATAGTCCCTTTGAACTCTCTCGTACCTTGTTTGTTGTTGACATTATGAGTTATGAATTTGGCATTAAGATTATACCTGAACTTCAAGAGTAACATTGTGGCCCCTAAAAGCAAAGGCAACGATCCCAAACGCGTTCAAAATCTCAAAAAAGCTTTCTGTATTAGTACTCGGTTTCACGTGATCATACGAAACACCTTTCAATCTCCCCTTTGTAACAGACACGAGCCACATCATGGTGCAGTACCCTATGGCCGTAACAGCGCCGAGGAGTGATACTCCGGCGATGGAGTTCAGATTCGGGAGCTGAGACAGAACCACGGCGGCGGAGCTGAAGACCAGGTACCATTCCACAGTGGTCAAGGGTTTGGCCGCGCAGTCGTGGCCTCCGCAGACTATTTGGTAGAAGAGCTTCGAGGTGGAGCCGCCCACGACGATGAGAGCCACGCATGTGCCACCGGATAGGTATAGGATTGGGAATAGGGCGAAGATTTTTCCCAGTTTCTCTCCTGTGAAATTAATGCATGTGATGGGGGTTCCATCGTTGATGTTTAGAAAGTGACGCTTAAGTTGAAGACAACACACGATTTATTTATGATAATTTATACGTCTTAATTATTACATTAATTTTCATTTTTTTTACCGGATTTAACCTTAACTTGACAAATGAATAATAATGATGTGGCACTGAACAAAGTTGGTCTATCCATGATGAAAAATGTTAAAATTAAAAAAATAATGACAAGTTAATTAGATTAAATTATGAAATAACCAATAATGACATAAAAAATAAACACGTTCAAGTTATTGAACATATTAAAATTGAAAATAATACAGTGATAAGTTACTAGACTATTTTATTTATTTATTAGCTATTTTAATAATAATAAATGTATTAGCATCATCCATGAGACTAACATGAATTAAATTTATTTTTTCGATTTTTTAAAATCGAATAAAACCAACTATATATTCGAACGACACTTGACTGTTGGTTTCTTGGTTCGATTAGTTTGGCTCATATCGATTAGTTTGGTCTTTGGGAAAATTCAATTTGGTTCGTATGGTTTTTACGAGAAATAATTTTTCCCGATTCAGTTAGTACTAGAAAACGATCGACCTCATATTAATTGGAGATTTACAAAATCGAGTTCTTCGATCTGTAACTAAATTACAGCAGATTTCTAGTAATTATACGCTATTTTCTAATATTCTTTATTTGTTTTTATTTTCAAAGTAAATAATAAAATTTTGACTTTTTAGATTAAAGATTATATTAGAATTTTGTGAACACGTAATGATAGAAAGATTTGTCTTTGATTGTACCAAACGTAGCATTGAAGAGTTGAAGAAATCTGCTGTAACGTATTCCATTTTCTGCGGATTCATGTAGATTTGTGAGCACCCAGAAGGTGTAAAGTTGCCATGCAAATGCCACGGTCAGACTTATGATCCCCCAACTCCTGCAAAATCATACCTATTATTTGAACTCCAAATGCCTAGCTAGGCAAGAAATTAAAAAGAGAATTAATGCAGCAGACTCCGATATATCCATCACTTACCAACCAAGAATGGTGAAGGCAACAGGGAGTACAAGGGCTTGGATCCCAATACCAGCACAGAGTGTGTGAAAAGCGGCATAGAACGCATTCCCATTCCTAGACTCCGTGATGGGAAGCCAAGCATCATGAGGATCAAGCCTCGTCAGCTTGATCGCCCTTCGCAATGGGCTTCCCAGCGGAGAAATGAAATTCGGAGTTCGAAAACGGGGTGGGTGAGGGGCTGAATTCGGGTGTACGATTAGCGAGAGCAGTGGCTTTCGAGATAGTGAAGGTGAGTTGTACTGTGTTTGCATGGAAGGGGCAGATATTTCGGTGCTACCCGTTGGCGGAGCTGTCGTCGGGCCTTCTTCGATCAACTCCGCCATCGATTCTCCGTCTGTATGTTTGTGTATGTGAAGATGACTGATAAATGGATGATTTTATAGAGGTATGAACGCTGAGGTTGAAGCAAGGGATTTTCTGCTGAAAACGATCATTCGATCGCCACGAGCCTTAGGCGTTGGATACGTTGGAAATTTGTCAAGCCATATTACTTACGAGTAGGTCTCTTGTGAAACGGTCTCACGAATATTTATCTGCGAGACGGGTTAATCCTACCGATATTCACAATAAAAAGTATCCTACCGATATTCACAATAAAAAGTAATACTCTTAGCATAAAAAAAATATTTTTTCATGGACGACCCAAATAAAAGATCTGTCTCACAAAATACCACACAAGTTTTTGTTATTTACTATATTGAGAGTGACAAAATTCTTGCTTTTTTTTTTTTTTTTTTGATAATTGCAAGTATAGTTCTTTGCCTCTTTGTTACTAGCTCGTTCATATAAATATATATATATATAAATATTATAATATATATATATATATTAATTTCCATATGATGGATTCACATAATGAATGATATTAAAATAAAAAAATACTCTTAATACGTATTGTGGATAGTTAGAAAAATTGGGGCACAGGAAACTTAATTTTATCTGACTTTTGATGCTCCAAAATGTTGTTTGTTTTGACTATTTATGTATGAAGTGTTGACCAAAAAATAGATTTGGTGGACGAATAATTCCGACCAGCACCACTTTTAGAAATTAATAATGATATACAAATGGTTCTCCATAAAGAAGGAATGAAAACATTATTTCTATCAAACAAACATGTCATAGCATCTCAAACTAAATAGATAATTTAGTAGTGTTGAGTGGAAATGATAAAAACAGTAGTAAATAAAATTAAATAACAAAAAAATTAATTTGCTATTATTATGTATTAAACATTAATAATTAGTTTATAACAAAAGTTCTTATGAGACTGTTTCACTGATCAATTTTTAGACGTATTTTTTACTTACTCCGACCCATACAAAAATATATTATTTTTATGTTAAATGTATTATTTTTTTACTCTTTACATAGATCGGATCCATCCGTCTCATTGATATAAATCTGTGAGTCTCGTCTCACAAAAAATAAACTCCTAGTGAGTTTATTTAAAAAATAAAAAATAAAAAATTATACTCTGATCTTAACTAACCACTCGCTGAACGTTGATACATGATTACGATGATCGACAGTCTCACGGAAAACATATTCTTGGTTTATTTGGAGAAGGGATATTTGATCTTAAGTAGCTACTCGCCAAAAGTAGGTACATGTATGTTTACGATGATTGACTAAATTTAGTCCTCTACTTCTTGCGTTTGTTTTAGTTATCTACCAAAGAAGTTTCAAACAAATTTAGCACCGTAACTACCCTACGTGGTAATTATAATTAAATTATGAATATAAGTTGGGCCCACGAGGATTTTTCATTTTCCAACAATAATTGGTAGATACTGTAAGCGAAGTATAAAATATTGAAAGCAGACACCTCTAATAAATGAAAAAATCAAGCGTATCGATTCTTAGTGTACAACCAAAAATTTTGCTTCCCTTCTGAGATCTGTCAAAAGGTAGCGAGCACACATAATGTGATCGAATCGGAACCAGAGCTTCATTCCCAGTTGACAATAATTTGCCAGTTTCAAGCACCTTGTAGCGGGAACCATTGTTGGGGCCACTTCGGATACGTTCGCTTAAACAAGCTCATGCACACGGTGTCGTGCTGTTGAAGAACCCCATTTAATATGCATTTCATCGCACCTGAAGGAGAAAACAAAAGGATGGAAAAGGTCATGTAACCAACTCGAACACGTTTCGCCGCTCTCAATCTTTGCAGAGGTAAAATTAACAAAGGAAAGAGAACTGATCAAATTTGGATTGTATGTGTCTTCGTTATGCGCAGGTGAGAAAGGATAAAAAAAAACATTGAGGTTATTTGGCAACACTAATTTGGGATATGAAAACGTCTAGAGTAGAGAGAGAGAAAAAAGAAAGAAGAAAAGGAAAGCGGGTGCCACAAAGGCACACCTTCATTTTGTATAAGAAAAAAAGCAAGAAAATTCCATCGTATGATTGAAAAAGCAGGCCTCCGCAATCAATCAGAAAATTCATTCAACGGTTAAAAAAATTTGCATGCACCTCACAAATTTCATCAAGGTGAGGAAAGTACCATGTGTGCCTACAGGTTCCTTGATGCGCCCGCGACGACCACATTTTGTCCAAACTTCAACAGGCTGCATTGAGAAAAGAAACCACTACACAAATAAATTCCAAATAACTTTAAACTTCACTGGTAAATTAAATTTTACAGATTTCCTAACCTTGAACCATCTCACATCCTCAGGGTTATGAAACATATATCTCACAGTTGCTTTTGATTTCGATACTCGTTGTGGATAACTGCATAAGATGCATCCTGCTGTATTATTTATCCAATTTTGAAGAATAAATTGAAATGCAAAACCGCATTATCAATTCCAAATCAACGCAAACTGATTACGAGGTGCATTATGAACAAGTTTCCTAAGTATCAAAATATCAAGCTAAGAATTTTCACATTTGTTTAAAGCAAACACAACAAGGCCGATATTTATCATACCCAGTTAAAATAATTTTCTTCAGAACAATCCTGTCGGGGTCTACACCTCTCAATGAACCAACAGCAGCAACGGTTGGAATGGCATCTTCTCCCTGGCTCTTGAAGGCTATCAAGGGAAGAGATGAAAAAGAAATCGGAGCATAAATTGAAGCGATGGAAAACCGCCCTGCATGAAGAAACCTCTCCATTTTGTGCTTGTTAGCATTGATACTGTCCGCGGAAAAAATAGGTCTGCAATACCAAAGTAAGAACGAGTTAATCATTTGTAGATCAGACAATAGATACATATATTTGTTTCTTCTAAAGCAACTTAACCAACATATATTACCGTGATATAAACTTGCGGAAGCCGACATGAAACAGGAGTTCTTCTTTTGCTTTAATAGGAGCAGTATATGTGTCATGCTTCCGAATGCTAAAATCCAATACAATTAAATATTGTCAAAAAAATGGCATTTATAAAATAATTGCTGCAACAATAAATCAGATTAAAGAAAAGGAGCACCTGAAATGGAGCACAGAGATTTTAGATTCATGCTGCAGAAGACCAGAACATATTATTGGCATGGTCTTCACCAATTTGCACAACGTAGATCCAACAATTACTGAAACTTCCTTGATATAAACTCTTATATACGAGCCAACTGGTACCGAGTCAGTTGTGTCTTGCTCTATACCAAGACTTTTTGCAAGTGCATGCTTTTGCGTTCTTGAAAAGTTATCAAATGCAAAAATTCTGGAATACTCAGGTGGCAGAGATTCCTACAAAGTTATAAAAGTCCCAAGAGATATTACCAACAAAGATCCAGGACAGTGCAATTAACTTAACTGAACATACTTTGGGGTCCCACGAAGAGGTTCTGAAAGATTTGACACCTCTGTACTTGGAAAATCTTTTTCGAGCTGGGACATCTAATGGAGTATCCACTTCATCAGGAAACTCTGTATTGTAACAATATAGATGCAATTAGCAACCAAATGAGAATTGGGTTTCAGTAAAAAGGACCTAGGAGAAGAAAATCAAAATTCAAATACAATTGCAACAAACTAAATGAAAGTCATGCTCAAAGATTTTTGGTATATCAAGACGTATTATTCAATCATCAAACTGTGCAAGGTATCTTCTGGGAGAATTCAATAAATTTAGCCAAACAACCTTAGATTATATATTATCACAGCTTATAAATTCATGTAGCTGAATACTGACTAAAAAGTAAAAAATTAGCTACATGTCGGAAAATGAATAAAATACTGAAAGGTACCTTCATCTTCAGCACGTGCTTCTTTGATTTTTCGAATTTGAGCCTCAATCTGCTCTTTTGTTAAATTCTCACCTTCCTGAAGAACGAAGTAACCTCATTTACACATTCAGAGGAAAAGAAAAGGCAAACTGTTGTATAGCAGGCATTAAAAGAATGAGCTTCAAATTGCTTTTGTTGAAGAATACGGCCTTACTTAAGTGAGAAAACTAAAGTGTTCCATTTAAAATTATCAATTGAGACTATTGAACTATTCATCAATAGACAAAGTGGACTATTTTACATGAATAAAAAAAGACACAAAAATCACCGATCGGCGGTCTATTCCAAAGAGTGTTCTTATAGGAACTTGTTATTACAGTTAAAGAAGACATGGAATTCATGCCAAACTTCATTGTAATGCATTTGGTATATGCCTCCTGCTTAGAGTGCTTGTACAGGTTATTGACATTGATTGACGGCAGATAAGATCACATATTTACCATCATTGAAGAATCTAAGTCAGTTTCTTCATCAGAATCTCTCAAATTCAGTGAAGCCTGATCCTCGTCTAACTCAAAGCCATTCTCTACTTTCTGATCAGAAGAGCAGGCCTCTCCATCTTCCACCACCATACCATTACCTCCATCTTCATCACTGTCCGGATAATTATCGTCAGAATCATCTATAATCCATGCGGCCTGCAATTTTTTTTTACAACAGTAGAAGCGTTTAATTACATTGCATAGGTGGTGTGTTGCCAATCTCCATCAACGAAATTTAACATATAAGAAAAGTTTAGAAATTTTAAACAAGGGAACAAACATGGCCACACCTGATACTCAGACGTGCCCTTAGGAAGCCTTTTCTTTTTCACCCTCATCTCCTCTTCATACTTGTCAGCTTCAGCCATTTCTGCCTCTGTTGGCCACGTCTGAATTTAGAAAATATCAACAGATACTCAGTAGAGATGATATAAAGATGAAGGAAAGAGATATGTATCAGAAGAAAATTTAATGAACACGCTTTCCAAGTGCACAGCAGGTTATCTCAGATAATTGCCGACATAGCAAACAGCTGTAACACAAGATGCACAAGTAAGAAATCAACATATAATTTGATTGAGGACAGCATTCCATGAAATAAAAGCCAAGGTTTCTGATGCCCAAATAGAAGTAACAGATATACAAGAATGGAATCAATTATCCAGAAGCTGAAAATATATGGAGCACCAATCACAAGATATCAACCTGTTCTCCTGCCAATACGTCTGGGATATTTTCAATGACCAAAGAATCTTGCTTCATAGGATCAGGGGTAAGGCACCTCACAACCTGCAATATGCGAGAAAAATAACAAAATGAATACAACTGAAAAGAGGACAAGAGCTCAACATCAGATGAAGTATGAAGATAAAACACTCTCCACCTCTGAAAAGACTCAAGTTCTAATCATGACATTTTAACTTAAAGCGCGACTAAAGATCCCATAACAGTAGCATGTTACCCTACAAAATTGTTTGCTAAGTTTCTAGGCAGCCAGTTCACGTTGAAAATCCATAAGAGTAGGTATATCCTAGATTTTTCTCTACTCCGCTAAATTCAAAAGGAGCGGGTATGAAACTCAAGCAAATAGAATATTAGCCAGGATTACTCCTTCAATGACCATCCAAATCCTCCATAAGATAAAATAGATACATAAATCACATAAATAACCACCAGACATGTTGACAGTCACATATTAATTCGGCGGTCCAAAAGATTAGTCATGTGTCGTTAGCTTTCATTTTTCACTGGGTAGCATAGAAAAAATAAGGTTCTGATAAGTGGTGGTCATAAGAGAAATGGAGCCGAAAGATAAACATATTCAATAATCATTAAATCATGTGTTGTGTAACTATGGCCATTGATTGGACATAATACATCCATTGGTCCATAGAAGGTCAGTTACAGCAACTGCAAGTAGTAACATCATATAGATGATTCGACATTCGATAATCAATACTTCATCCAAAGCATGTATCTGCATTAAAGTTTAAACAACTAATGACATACTTGTGCATCATTTATACCCTCTGAGTCCATGAAGTCCCCTACTTTTTGTACATTCAGAGTACACGGATCCTTGAGAAGTTCAATTTTGTGCAACTGAAAATCCCCTGCACCAGTTACGTGTACCTGATCCAGAAAAACTCAGACACTAACATATATAATAGCAGTAAATCAACTACAGAGGCTGAGGATGTCACCAGCTGATTTACTGAGAGACGACAAGCACGAAGATAGCCTGTAAGGACAAGGGTACAATGTTCTGAACTGCAACCGTCAACCGCAAAGTCAACCTGAGACAGTATTGAAGATTTTAATACAAGAAAAGCGAGATTCCTTGACTCTGAGTTAAGTAGCATATAGTTTCTTCCTACAAGTTAGAAGCCAATTCACATGCAATATATCGATTTAGTCAATGACAAAGTATGGGTGTCCTTGTAACTTGGCAATCTTTGCATAACTTCTCTCCAGTGCATGCAAATGGCCATCACCCTACATCGTGATATGCCACCAATGATGTTCCCCGTCATTAATTGTAGAGTCACAGAATTTTGAGACGAGTCATGAAGATTTGGAAGATTTAAATTATTTAATATCCACTTCAAACATGAGTAAAGCAGGCTTTACAGATAATCTTCCAAGATATGTGACTAGCCGAGGTGGTTGTGACAATTCTAATATGGTCACTTCAAGTCAAGCTAAAAAACAAGGAAGCTCATCCTCAGGTTCTAAGTTGAAGTTTAATTTTATTGTCGCCTTTGCTTTATGTAATTTGATTACTCGGGGAGGAGATTGGCCTAGTACCCTTCCCTTGTAGAAGTCTATCACTTTCAAATAGAATTCTCGCAAATTGCTACCAAAAAAAAGCTCCACATAGCACATCACATTTAGTTCAACAATTTGACATGAACACTACCTTACATTTTTGTCTAGAATTACTCGCGACAGGAAATGGTGTTCACCCGACACAATTAAAAAGTAAAAGTAAATTCATTTATTTAATCTAATCTAAATTAAATATAAGAGTTAAAAACAGTAATATCGATGTTAACAGAGAAAAGTAAGTCAGCTTCACCACGTCCATGCATCTCAAACTCATTAGTAGCGTCAGTAGCAGGGGGCTCAGGGGGATTTAGTCAAAATCTATTCGAGTGCAAAATAAATTAAATGAAGGAAGATTAGCAACTCAAATGGGAAAACTATGATACAAGCAATTCAATCAACTAAGATCAAATGCAAGTTTTACGAGACTGCCTAAAAATTTGTCATATTGTACCTTTTGAGCCATAAGGTAAGGCCTTTGGTTTCGCCAATGAAGCGCCTTAAGCCTTTGTTCCTTGAAAAGTGAAAGGATCTATGGCCACAAAATAAGTAAAGAGAACAAGTCTCAGGAGCCAATAAAAAGTGAGGATTGTAGGACAGCTTTAGTTGCCAGTTTGATAATGACATTATGATGCAGAAGGGTAATCAATTAACAATTTACCTTATGCAACTCATCCTTTTTATCTGCGGGATAAAACTTGCAATCTTCTGGAAACTCAGAAGCAAGCTCAGACATGCACATCTTCTTCAGCTCATTTTTTCCTTTCAATTCATCAGGAAGATCCTACAGACACCTCTGAGATTTTAACCCATAATTTCCTTCCAATATTCTATAACTAACAGAACAAGGGGAGGGGCATACAGAGATGTCAATAGAAAAAATCATATACCCGAATTAGCACCACGGTGCTCGGGAGACCAAGTGTTCTGAATACCGAGAGACACTGAGATCCAAATGAATCAATAAAACAATTGGAGTCACTCTCTTCAGAAAATCCATTTGGGGATGCTACAAACACAATCAAATCAGCAATCTACCAAAAAATGTGTCAGCATAAAAAGTAAGGATAATTCAATAGTAACAAGTATTAGATCTGCAAATTAAAAAATGAACCAGAAATTACCTTGGCCATTTCCATGCATGCTAATAAATCACCATGGGGTGCTTTCAAGACCTAACGCAGACACATGAAGTTAATACCCGTCAACTTACACATTAACATTATAAATTTTCAAACAACATTACCAAGGAAATTATTTGTTATTCTCATATGCCATCATGATTCACATATTTACTATGAGCGAACAGGCAGTGGTAATAACTATAAGCAAACAACAAGCTCCTAAACTTAAATTGGAACTGCATTAATAAATATTCTATCCTTAGTGAATTTGATGTGCGTAAATATTCCAAGTTTCAGCCTTAACCTCACTGAAGCTCACGACTTTCAGCTCATATTCGAAAATTGAAACATGCCTACAAAATTACATATTTCTGACACAAAAATAACCATGAAAAGGTAAAATTTTAAGCTACCATACACATTAACATTATAGAAGAAAGTGAGCTGTCTATAAAATCCATCATTGAGATACACAGTTACACACAAAATATTTGGGGATATAGACCATATTGTGAACATACCGTTGCTCTCATCTTGTAATCAGATGATGCAACTGCAGGAAAATTTACTCCATTTCTCTCTCCAGACAACAGAGCTAGAATGTCTTCTTCAAGTGAGTTCAAGTTCACTGAGGCTAAAAGGCCAAATAGCACCTAAGACACATATATGTTGTCAAAATGTAATTTGAAAAAAAAAAACTAAGCAGAAACTTTATTGGCGTCTTTATGGTAGTTTTTTTTTATTATCAAGTCTTTATGTTAGTTGCTTAAAGGAGCAAGGGAAAAAAGTGCATACAACAACACGAGGAGGACACATTTGTCCTGACAATGCCCTCTTCTCTTTCAATACCGCCACCCTCTTCTGTTCCCTTATCTGCAGTCATGTTTGTTAACTAGAATTCAGTTGAACGATGCAGTAAATTTCAAAAATTAATGCTATCCGACTCGATGTACCAGTTATTCGTGACATAAACCCAGTGCACTTGCACCTATAGACGTAGAAAATCAAGTGAATAGAAGAAAATAATCTGCATGAATTTTAACGATACCATCTTGTTGCGCTGAAGTCGACCAGCTTTCGCTCCTGTGAAAACATTGAGTTCGGGTTTTGACTTCTTGATTTTATCTGACAGCGAAAAAATACATTGAAATTGAGCATATCTGTTCCGAGAAGAGATAGATAAAACAATTCGAAAATCAAGAACTTCACCTTTTGCAGAAACTTTGTGAACATTGCGGGAAGACTTGGAAGCAAATCGGGTTTTGTGATGTTTGTTCAATTGAACCCTAGAGCCTCCCATGTCGCCAGACGAATTACAGTTCGGCGTCTCCTTTGTCTTTCTTCACATGACTGTGAATTCGATTTCTTACAACCGTGGGAAAATCGGCATGTATATCATATCATGGGCCTCAGCCCAAAATTACTTCAATATGGCTAGGCCCAAATATTACTGGGCTGGGTACAATTATCCGGAAGTGGAGGCCCCAAGAAAAAATCGAAAGCATAACAAAAAATTGGGAAAATATCGTTTATGTCGTGGAAAAGTAAAAATTTATGGTAAAAAGTAAAAATTTCAAACTCTCAAAATTTACCAAACTACACACTTTATAATATTTTTCTCTCTACTCAATTGTGATTTTCTTCACAAATGAGAGATCTATTTATAGGAAATCTTTACAAATAATCCAAAAATAAAATACATCATTACCTACATCATCACACACTAATTTTCAAGATTTACAACTCTTATTTTCAACATTCAAATATTCAATACACACATTTTAAATATATTTTTCAACACTCCCCCTTGTGATGATGTTCATAATGATTGTCTTCATTACGTGTTTTTATACTGCCTCGTTAAAAACCTTACTAGGAAAAACTCATTGGGATAAAAACCATAGCAAGGGAAAAAGACTGCAGTCACGTAAACTCCCCCTCATGTTGACACGAACAATTCTTCACAAATTTCGTAGATTGCGCATCCCAATATTATATATATGCTATCTGAATATTGACGTAGGAAGCGCCTTTGTGAAGATATCTGATGAATTTTCACTTGATTGAATGTGACGAACATCAATACATTTATTCTTCTCAAGCTCATTGGTGAATGCGAAGAACTTAGGAGGAATATGTTTAGTTCTGTCGCTTTTTATGTATCCTTCTTTCATTTGAGCAACACATGCAGCATTATCTTCATATAGTATCACAGGCTTCTCGTCGAATGATAATCCGCATGAGATTTGGATATGTTGGGTCATTGATTTTAACCACACACATTCACGACTTGCTTCATGTAGTGCAATAATCTCGGCATGATTTGATGAAGTTGTTACGAGCGTTTGTTTATGTGAACGCCAAGAAATTGCAGTGCCTCCACGAGTAAAAACATATCCAGTTTGGGAACGTGCCTTGTGTGGATCAGATAAGTATCCAGCATCGGCATAACCAATTATACTTGGATTAGCATCTTTTGAATACAAAAGTCTCAAGTCTGTCGTTCCTCGTAGATAACGGAATATATGTTTAATTCCGTTTCAGTGTCTCTTTGTTGGATATGTGCTAAATCTTGCCAACAAATTTACGGCAAAAGATATATCAGGCCTTGTACAATTTGTAAGATACATAAGAGCACCGATAGCACTTAGATATGGTACTTCTGGACCAAGAATATCTTCATCTTCTTCACATGGTCGGAATGGATCATTTTCTATGTTTAATGATCTAACAACCATTGGAGTACTTAAAGGATTTGATTTATCCATATTAAAACGTTTAAGGATCTTTTCTGTATAATTTGTCTGGTGAACAAACATTCCACATTCTTTTTGTTCAATTTGTAAACCCAGACAATACTTGGTTTTTCCAAGATCCTTCATTTCAAATTCTTCCTTCAAGTATGACACAACTTCTTGAATTTCCTTATTCGTTCCAATGATGTTTAAATCATCAACATATACAGCAATAATTACGCATCCGGATGTTGTTTTCTTAATGAAAACACAAGGGCATATTGAATTATTTACATATCCATTTTTCTTCAAGTGATCACTTAGTCGATTATACCACATTCGACCAGATTGCTTTAACCCATATAATGATCTTTATAATTTCACAGAATAACATTCTTTGGATTTTGAACTTTGTGCTTCAGGCATCTTAAATCCTTCAGGGATTTTCATATATATATTACTATCAAGTGATCCATATAAGTAAGCTGTAACAACATCCATAAGACGCATTTCTAAATTTTCAGATACCGCTAAGCTAATCAAATACCGAAACGTAATTGCATCCATCACGGGAGAATACGTTTCTTCATAATCAATTCCAGGCCTTTGAGAAAAACCTTGTGCAACAAGTCGAGCTTTATATCTCACTATTTCATTTTTCTCATTTCGCTTTCGAATAAAAACCCATTTGTATCCAACAGGTTTTACACCTTCAGGTGTAAGGACTATAGGTCCAAAAACATTACGTTTATTTAGCGAATCCAATTCAACCTGGATGACTTCTTTCCATTTTATCCAATCCTGCCGATTTTTACATTCACCAATAGATTTTGGTTCATGATCTTCATTATCATTTATGATGTCGATTGCCACATTATAAGAAAATATATCATCAATTTCTTCTATATCTTTTCGATTCCATATTTTTCCAGTATTAATGTAATTGATAGAGATTTCATGATTCTCGTCAGTTTGTGGTTCTGACAGAATATTTTCATCATCATGTGTTTCTTCAGGAACACCATTCTCTATTTTGTGATCATCATGTGTTTCTTCAGGAACATCATTCTTTATTTTGTGATCATCGTGTTTCTCTATAAATTTTCTTTTTCGAGGATTTTTATCCTTGGAACCGATTGGCCTTCCACGCTTCAGGCGTTTAATGACATCATGAGTATCTTCAATTCGAGCAGGGGCATTTGCAGCATGTATATATGATTTAGTTACCCCTTTTGTGTCAGCAAATGCATCTGGTATTTGATTGGCTATTCTTTGCAAGTGTACAGTTTGTTGTACATCTTTTTCACATTGTTTTGTTCTTGGATCCAGATGTAACAATGATGATACATGCCATGTAATTTCCTTTTCGGTATGTTTCTGTTCTCCCCCTAACATTGGGAAGATTTTCTCATTAAAATGACAATCAGCAAAACGTGCTGTGAACACGTCGCCTGTCTGAGGTTCAAGATATCGAATGATTGATGGACTATCATAACCGATATAAATTCTAACATTTCTTTGAGGTCCCATTTTCTTTCGTTGCGGTGGTGCAATAGGCACATACACCATACATTCAAAAATTCTCAGATGAGAAATGTCTGGTTCTTTACCAAATGCAAGCTGCAATGGGGAGTATTTATGATATGCACTTGGTCTGATGCGAATTAATGAAGCAGCGTGTAAAATTGCATGTCCCCATATAGAAATAGGGAGCTTTGTTTTCATAATCATTGGTCTATCAATCATTTGCAGACGTTTAATCAATGATTCAGCCAATCCATTCTGTGTATGTACATGAGCAACATGATGCTCAACAATGATTCCCATAGACATACAATAATCATTGAAAGTTTGGGAAGTAAATTCACCAGCATTATCAAGTCTAATTTTCTTGATTGTATAATCGGGAAATTGATTCCTCAATTTTATTATTTGAGCAAGTAATCTTGCAAATGCAACATTTCGAGTTGACAATAAACATACATGTGACCATCTGCTGGAGGCATCAATCAATACCATAAAGTATCTGAATGGTCCACATTGTGGATGGATTGGTCCACAAATATCACCCTGAATACGTTCAAGAAACATTGGTGATTCAGTTTGGATTTTGGCTGGTGATGGTCTTATAATAAGTTTTCCAAGAGAACATGCTTTACATTGAAACTTATTATTCTGAAAGATCTTCTGATCTTTCAGCGGATGACCATGTGTATTTTCTATAATTCTTCGCATCATTGTTGAACCAGGATGTCCCAATCGATCATGTCAATTGGTTAATATTGAAGAATTATCAACTACCATGTTTGATTCAATCGGACTTATATGTGTATAATGCAATCCAGTAGGGAGCATTGGTAGTTTTTCAATCACATATTTCTTTCATGATTTATATGTGATAAGACACATATATTTCTTATTCCCTTCATTCATTGTTTGAATATCATACCTATGGGAATATATATCATTAAAACTCAACAAATTTCTTTTCGATTGTGGTGAATATAAAACATCATTGATCAAAAATTTTGTACCATTAGGTAACAAAAATTGTGCTTTACCACATCCTTTAATCAAGTCTACAGGACCTGATATTGTATTCACCGTTGTTTTTGTTGGTTTTAGTTCCAAGAAATATCTTTTATCTCGGAGGATATTGTGCGTTGTACCACTATCGGGTATGCAAACTTCAGCTTTGCTCATAGCATTTTTCATTTTTGAACTTCAAAAAAATATGCAATGAAATAAGATTACTGACAATATATATTTAAATATAACACATATCATAATTATACAATAAAACATTATATGGATACATGAAAAATAAATTATTGTTCATTTATATTCTACCACTATATTGTTCATTTTCAGAGAAATCATTGAGAAAATCTGCAGCATCAATATTGTTCATTTGTATCCCACCAACATATTGATCATTTCCAGAGAAATCATTCATAAAATCACCAGCATCAAAATGAGTTGAATCACTCAAACGGTCACTGCGTTCAGTGAAGTTGGTCTCCTTTTCTTTCCCATTTAATGATTCTTTATAAAGTTACAAAGGTGTTCAGGGGCTCGACAAATTTTGGACCAATGTCCTGGAGTACCACATCTAAAACAAGAACTTTCATATCTTTTTGATTGATTCTCATTAACACTTGTATTCTCATGATGCCTTTTCTGTGGATGGTTTGGGACGCTCTTTTTGAGATGAGTTATAAAAATAACTATCTCTATTTTTTTCAAAACCACGGCCTCGACCACGACCACAGCCAATTCCACGTCCACGTCCACGTCCACGACCTCGACCTCGACCAAAACCTTGTCTTTGAATTTGATTTTGGTTTCCAGGTTTAAATTCATTTTTACTTATAGCATTTACTTCTGGAAATGCTGTTGATCCAGTGGGTCGGGACTGATGATTTCTCATTAATAGCTCGTTGTTTTTTCCGCCACAAGAAGACAGGCGATGAGTTCAGAATATCTCGCAAATCCACGTATTCTATATTGTTTCTGTAGAGTAATATTTGATGCATGAAACGTGGAAAATGTTTTTTCAAGCATTTCCGATTATGTGACCTCATGTCCACAAAATTTTAGCTGCGAGATTATTCGATACATCGCTGAATTATAATCGCTGACTTTCTTAAAATCTTGGAATCTTAACATATTCCATTCATCACGGGCGGTCGGAAGTATAACTTCCCTTATATGTTCAAATCTTTCTTTCAATCCTTTCCACAAAATCATGGGATCTTTTTCAATTAAATATTCACATTTCAATCCCTTGTCGAGATGTCGACGCAAAAATATAATGGCTTTTGCCTTTTCTTGTGATGTCGATATGCCATTTTCTTTTATTGTCTCACTTAGCCAATGACTCAAGATGCATTTCTACATCGAGAGTCCATGGCATATAATTTTTTCCCGTGATGTCGAGCGCAACAAATTCGAGCTTTGTCAAATTTGACATGGTGGTACTAAAAAATTACGATGCATTTTATTAGTTAATGAATATTGCAATACAAAGTAATGAATAAACAACAAGTACAAGCATTTGTAAAAATAAAGAAAACACACGAGGAGGATATTCTCCGATAAATAAAAGACTCGTGAGTATGATAACCAAAATAATTAAAAATAACCTTGAGAAAGTCATCTTCTTTTTTCTTCGAAAATTTAGTGAAGAATAATTTTTAGAGAAGAAGAGAAAGTTGGAGTGATTGAAATAGTTTGTGAGATCATATTTATAGGGCAAAAACTAGCCGTTTTTTTTACCATTTATGACCGTTGGTGTACAAAAAAATAAAGGTATGTATTTGTATAATTTTATGGTAATAATATGATGTATATAATATTAGACATGTTTAAATAATTATGTATATCATATCATATTATTATAACGAGGTGTCATAATTTATTTTGTTTAAAAACCTTATAGGCTTTTATACTTGTCGTATCCCTTACCGGGAGTGTGGGATGTCGTCTTAACATCCTCCCAGGATTTATAACAAGTTTTCGAAAAATTTATTTTTATTATTAATAATAACATTATATTATATATTAAATATATACACAATAAATAAATAACAGTAAAATAAATATTATTATTTTTGTTACCTTTTTCTTCTGTTAGGAGCTTGGAAAAGGATGGAGTACTTTTAGAGCTTCGTGCTGATAACGTGTTGTGAAAAAGTAAAAATTTATGGTAAAAAGTAAAAATCTCAAACTCTCAAAATTTACCAAACTACACACTTTATAATATGTTTGTCTCTACTCAATTGTGATTTTCTTCACAAATGAGAGATCTATTTATAGGAAATCTTTACAAATAATCCAAAAATAAAATACATCATTACCTACATCATCACACACTAATTTTCAAGATTACAACTCTTATTTTCAACATTCAAATATTCAACATTCAAATATTCAATACACACATTTTAAATATATTTTTCAACAGTTTACACCAATAAATATAGCTTTTTCTAATAAAAAAATACGACATTTTTAAAGCATATCTGTATCTATTGAATATCTTATATACAATATTATTTTTTATTTTTTAATTGATTATGATTGGATTAAAATATTTGAAACGTAAATTAATCAATAAATTCTGTAAAATTATTTTAACAAATTAAATTTAAATAGTAATTATAAATAGAAATATATAATTTTATTCGAAGCAACATTTACTATACGTACACATTTCCTTAGTTCGGACGCCATTTTCATTTCCTACGAAACCATATCGAATGATTAATAACGTTAATAAAACAATAATAAAATTATGACTCTAGAGATTATTAATTTTTATAATTACCTGGTTAAAAACATCTAATTGATCGGACAATTTTACTCATGCATCAAATATTATAAATGTAAATTTATAAAATTAACTAAAATTTGTTTTAGCTAAAAATTATCAGAACAAATTTAGACATTTTTAACACTTTTATTTAAACTAATTTAAATATGAGTATGTCTTGTGGGACGAGCTCGCATAACTTTATTCGTGACACGAGTCAATCATATTTATAATTATAATAAAAATAATAATTTTTTTCATAAAAAAACAATTTTTTTTTTTTATAGTGACTCAAATAGCACATATGCAAGATTCGTAAAAATGTAAGGCTGTGAAATTCACTCTTCTTCCTCTCACGTTTTCACGTCTGCGAGTAAATGTTGTAGGAGACAAATATTTGAACATTACACCGAAAATCTTCGAAGGGACCCGTACTATCATGCGCCACATTGTTGGTAGACTCGCCCCTTCAATTCTTGTCTTGTTACAATCATTATTCCGGTCCGTTTGATCCCCTTCATTCTCTCAAGTTCATTGAATCTCCTCTATGTGCAGGGAATATACAAATAACCTGAAAAATATTTGTTTTTGCACTAGATTCTGAGTGTTACAGACCTATAATCTGCATGATGATGAACTCTAATGTTTCAATTTGTACACTGCAAGAATTTGTGGGGCATTCCCAGATGCAGTTTTCAGAGTTGTGAAATGTCAAGGGGCGTCGTGCTCAGATTTGTATGTTACTTTGCTTTTTCAATATAGACAGTCGTTTCTTTTTCTTGGTATGCGGCTTTGGCGGGTGGCTGCCTACCGAATTTGTTGGGACTAAATTTATTTTAAGAAATGGAATATCAAGATTTTTTTTTTGGTTGGGGGGGGGGGGGGGTCGTCGGGTGTGGGGGGGGGGGGGGGTGTTTGGCCTGGTTATGTAACCGTTGAACAGCAGGAATATGTTTGTGTGTGTGTTGATTTGATTGCTCTGTAGCAAGTGTAAGATCATTGACTGTTCACTTGTTGTTTGGAAAATGCTGTGAGTTTTAGAGAAAAAGTTAAATCACTTTCCAACCATTTACTCTTAATTGATTGTGATTGAAAGGTTTTTTTTGTTTTAGCTCATCTTAAAAATTTCAGGTGGTAATGCATAACTTTTATCCTTTTAGTCGAATCTGAGAATCTTGTTGGCTTGTTACTTTCTTGAAATCGAATATTTTTTAGATGCCTGTATATTTATTTAATCTTAGGTATCAATGCATTGTTACTTGTTTTCTATGACAAACACTTCTTCAAGAACTAATGCCGGAAATTAAGAGAGGATCACCCCATTAATTACTTCCCGGAGGAACCTGCTTAACCAGAATGCTGATCTTTTTATCGAACAATTTTTCGGAATTAGAGTTCATATTTTGTATATATCTTAACTCTTGTGTAATTTGATTATCTGATTGGATGTAGCAGGCGAATTATGCATTTTTAGATGCAAATTAGACTGAAAAAATGCAAGCAGTTGGGCGGTTATCAAACGAGAATAGGTGTTGCTATTGACTGTAGTAGTAGGAAAAAAATTTCTCCTCTTTATCTTCTAGGTACAGTACGATTTTGATCATACTGCTTAAGGTTCGGAGAATATTAGAAAGACCCATGAGAGTGTCACCGTGGAATCAGTTCCAGTTGGTGGATAAAGAGGTTGATCCTGATATCCAGCTGGCTTCGGGAAAGAACGGGCTTGTCTGTGGGTGCACATTCTTTGTGTGCTTTGGTCGCCCATCTGCCAGACTTGAGAGCCCATGTCATTTGAAAGTTGGACCTGTGCAAAACCAAGAAGTCTTGCCAGGGCGTGCTGTTTTTTGTAAGAGCAAAGATCTGCGATGCTCTGATGATGGTGATGGTGATGATAGCAGCGTTAGAAAGATTATTAGTCTTAAGAGTAGTTTGAAGAAACCAATAGATCTTTCACTTGCTGCCACAGATTTTGGTGGCTGTACCAAGGATCACGTGGCATTTTGTGAAAATAATGGCGATGCTGCTTGTCAAATGGAGAGGAGGAAAGTGCAGTGGACAGATACTTCTGGAGGAGAGCTTTTTCAGGTTCGGGAATTTGAGATGAGGTAAGAGAAATTGATGCTTTGGTTTTTTTATGTTCCGGTCAATAGGATATTCTAACCAATTAGCTCCGGTTTTACTTCTCTTTTGTGTCACTTATGTTGTTTGGTTTGGGATACGCGGGCTACTCACCAACTACCAGCAATTACCTTTTCCTTGTATGGTTCTCTGTTTTTGGTTTTTGCTTGGATTAGTTGAATTACATCATCATTGGACTGAGGGTCTGAAATGCCACATTTGGTCTACTGCTCTCTGTGGACCTTGTGGTGTAGATTCTCATACTTGGAGGGACTCTCTATTTCGGTTGGCTGGTTAACTGGTAATTGTAACTTTATTGACTCAGAAACTTAATAGTGTAACTATTTTCCATCTATATTTTATTGATTCTCATGGGATTTTATTTAAGAACTTAAATATATATGGAAATGCAGGAACTGTATATCTCAAAATGGTACCACAGCCTTAAATGTTTTTGAATACATATACACTTTTTCTTTCTCCCGGACCACTGGAGCATGCTATTTCCTATAGCTGAGACAGATATATGATTGGCATCACTTTTTAAAAATGTTAATCATGAAAACTTTCGTATCTCTGAAACTTGTATGTGAGAGTGAACAATGTTGGTTATTCATGGACAATACGCGTAAACCTCAGATATCGTTAGGGTAGCAGAAAGTGAGGCAAAAAAAAACTCACTCTTGGGCATTCATTTACCTCATTTTTCCTTGAGGCTTGTTCTAATTGGCAGTTCCACCCCGGAAAATATAGGTTATACTCTGTTTTGTTTCTGTAGAAACATATTGTTTGAAAGTTAAATAAGAGAATACGATTATCTGTAATTTTGTTTTTAGAGAAGGACTTTTTCTATCAAACAGTTAGTTAACGTGAGAATTTGTTGGTAAAATGTCACTGGGTAATGTATAAATTTCTTATAATGTGGGATATTTTAAAACCTTAATAGATGGTGGGGTGAGTTATAAGTATCATATTATAAAACATAGTAATATAGTTGTTTTTGAAAGTGAGGAAAATGTGAATTGAAAAGAATGCTTGAATTTGGAGATGTGAAAAAGATTGAAAAGTGGTCCATTGTTTTATTTTGCTTTCGGAAGAAAATAGCTGGAATATGATTGTATACCTTCTTGGTGAAGGGAGTACCAGAGTTAATAAAGAGTATGGTACGCATTCTGTCATGGATAGAGTTCACGCAAAAGAGTTTTTGGAATCTCAAGCTGTACATTACTAGGAAAAGCACATGGCTGTGAGCTTGCCCTACTATAGTTTTTCCTTCGAATGGCAAAAAACCCTGATTCATTGCTGTAGTTCTGCACAATTGTGTCGAACAAACCTGCGCACCCTTGTTTCTAAACTTTGGTTGTCCGCATACAATTGTACTTTTTGTATCACATTTAATCCATTTGAAGATTGACAATCTTATGGCATGGCATTACGCACATGTGTGTTTTGTACTTGTTGAGTTTGTTCTGTGTATAACATTCTCAGTCAGTTTAATGATCAAGCATTCAATGTGATTGCAGCGAAAATGGATCAGACGATGAATTTTTTCATTGCAACAAAAAGGCTTGTTCTTGCAGTATTATGTAGTCTGAGGTTTTTTTTGCCTGATCCAACGAATCACTGCAAAAGATGTATTGAGCCTCATGGAAGAAGGAAATTTTGAGCCTATACAAGAGGTGTCTCTACTCTTGCTGTTTTCCTATTCCTTTCGCCAAAGTCGATGCTCACGTTCGTGCAGTAATAGCTCTCTTATCTAGTTTCTTGTTTGATCATTTCGATTCGGATCAGTCTGGGAAGAATCTTCTGCGCGTGGATGAATGATAGAATTGTTGTTGTGAGCTGTGGTACTTCTTTTGTAGTCTTGTAAAATCTAGTCGTATATGCTAAACTCTTCTATAAACTAGTGTTGTGTGCACACGATGCGTGTCGATTGAAATAATTATCATTGAGACTTTCTTTTTATTATGAATGATATTTAAATATTTAATGACACATATAGATATAGATAAAAATAAATATATTTTTTTATAAATTTTTTTAAAAGTATAGCTAAGATATAATATACCTAAATCATCAAAGTTAACATAAAGTCCTCGTGATTTATAATAGTGTATATATTTTATATATCATTGGATAAATGAGTCTCATATTTTGCAATACAATAATGTGTTTTCTTGTGTATTATGGAACAAACTTATAAATGATACAGTTTTTTTTTAATAAATACAAAATGTTGACTTGAATTTTAGCTCAATTTATTTTATTTTATCCAGTTATTGAGCTCTAGTTATCGAAAAATAAATATTTGAATTGGAGTTTGATCTTATGGGATTTTTATATTATATTATAATTATATATAATAATAATAATACATGCAAAAATCTGGTCATGTCTAACTCATTCACATCTAGAGCTATCGATGCGAGATTGGCTCGTTGAGTTGGCTCAATCGTCAGCCAAATTTAATGGGTTGGATCGGAAAAATCCCAACACATTTAAAAGCGAGTTCCATGGGCCAGCGGCCCGACCCGTTTTGCAACTCTGTCCACATCTTCCTAACTCATTAACCACAGGTAAAGGAAAATAACAAATAAAAAGAAAAACAAATCAAATTGTATAGAAATTTCACTTTGGGAAAACACATCATGGGTGAAACATAATTAATTATTTAAAGTTATTTTAGGTACTAGCGTCTATAAATGTAGTTCTAACTTAAGTTATTCAGATAAAGTGACAATAAAATAGTTCTAAAAGTGGATATGTTCTTATAAAAATTCTATTTCTATTTTTGATTTCATTATAGTGGAAATTTATAGCGGTGACAAGTACACGTGCTCTCACATCGATAGTGAACCACTATAAATCTTTTATATTCTTGTATTTATCTTTTATATTTTTTTATCGTTTTCGATAATAAAAAATAGAACTATAATTCATAACAACTGATATCAGAGCGTATGTTGAATTTGAAAGAGATGGCTAGCGAAGAAGGTTTGACACATGGTGTAATGTCATGAGGCTATTGATCTTTGGACCTGCAATCATGTTTCTCACAGTATCTCATGTATATAATTCATAGTTATATATCACTCAAAACAACAATTTCTCTCGCTTTTTCCCAGCACTCGAACTTAGTACTTTCTAGTCAAATATATATGTTCTTAAAGTGTTTGTACCAATTGAGTTAGCCATGGAGAACCCATTTATTTGACCAGGAAGTACTAGGTTCGAGGGTCGAGGAAGATGAGAGAAATCACTGCCATGAATAGGACAATACTGTGAATAATGTACATGAGATACTATGAGGGCCGCAGATCAGTATGCTCGTGAAATTACACATGAGATTGGAAATTTTGATGAGAACGATTTTGTTTTATGAAGAATGTAGATCAAGGAATGTTTGTATGATAAAAAAACTGCATCAACCGCTTGTAGGAAAAAAACCAACAAATTGTTCAGACGACAAATGGAAGCTTCTTGATAGCCATGTGTCAGGTGTTATTCGATTGACACTATCGAAGAATGTGGCTCATAATGTTGCAAATGAGAAATCGACTTCGGGTCTGATGAAGGTTCTTTTAATACGTACGATAAGCCTTCCGCAAATAATAAGGTGATTATCATGAATTTTTTTAATTTGAAGATGACTCAAGGGTCTTATGTGACAACACATCGATACGTATTTAACACAATTGTCAATCAAATATCTTCCATTGATATTAATTTTGATGATAAGATTTGTGTCTTGATACTTTTTACGTCTCTCTCAAACAGTTGGGAATCAATGCATGTTGCTGTTAGTAATTCTGTTGGTTCTGAAAAACATAAATTTAATTATGTTAAAAGATAGAATTCAGGTTCGCACAATAGATTCCTGTTGTACTTTTTCTACATCTTGTTTAATCATCAGTTGTCCATGCATACATGTTACACATGGACCACTGGACTGGCATTGGTTACAATGATAAATTGTACTTGGTGCTTTATCTAAGTGGATTGATTTTGTTTAACAACTAGTCTTTCTTTAAATTTATCTTCACGAGAATTCTTGTCTTTAGATGCAGCCGAGAGAGAGAGGAAATAAAGCTGGGATAAATACCTCTCTGTTCCCTTTGAAACTAAAGCCTTTTGTTGAGCTAAATATGGACGTGGCCTCAGCTTCTCCTAGACGTTACTTCTTTGAGGTATGCTACACCAGTTGCTTTGTATATTTTGCTATGTCAAATTATTCTGAATCGACGACAGGATTGATTGGTGTATCCTGTTATCGTGATATCTTAATCTTGCACGACTGCTTTATTATCAAGATACGTTCAGTTGTATTGTTTCTAATCTAAGGGCTTCTTTAGGTCACGAGTGTTTTTGCCAGTGCTGAACATGAGAATGAAATGCTTTAATATTTTGCCTCGACGGAAGGAAGAGATGATCTGTACCAGTACAACCACAAGGAGCGAAGGACTGTTTTAGAGGTGACAAGATATTGTTAATTTTCTGCCAGTAATCCCTGGAAAATGCAAGACATTCGATATTCACCTTCCATATTTCATATTTTTCAAGGAAAATGGCAGTGTCCTTGATTTGCAACTTTATTTCTGACATATTATATATTGGCTTTGGGAAAATATATCACTAACCATTTGCATGAAGGAAATAATTTTGTTTGTACGCATAAATTGCGATTTCTTTCTTAACGAACCAAGGAAAAATAGTTGCAGTCGTCTGTATATATTGCTATATATCAGAGATATAATGTGTAATATATTCTATGTTTTCCGATAATGTGCTCTTTGATAGGGTTCAAATGCTTCATTATTTATGTTAGAAGGACGAGGAAACGTTATCGACACTTTTCCAGTGTTAGAAGGACGAGGAAACGTTATCGACACTTTTCCAGCAAACTTCTTTCCTACCATGCATTCATACTCATTTTCACTGGTCGCTGTGATGTTGGTATTTGAGGATTTCCCTTCTGTGCAAATGCCCTTCAAATGGTTGGTAAAATTGGTTCCTACATTAATAACTAGGGCCTTCTCCATCTCTTCTTATCATTCAGCTCATCCAAATCAAGTGCACTTAACGATAAGTGTGGTGACATGGACGACCCCATACAGGAGGAAGCGTTCAGGGCTTTGCTCGTCATGGCTAGCGAGTCTTGATCCTCAGCAGTGAGTCCATTATCATATTCTGACTTCGATCTGTTATACCAAAATAACCTTGGTTTCCTGTTTATATGCTTTCACAATTGTATTTATTTGTTAACAGATGTACTAATAGCAGCGTGGTTTAAGAAAGGTTCGCTCCCTCCTCCACCACCATCCCTTCCTCTTATCCTCATTGGCCCTGGAATGGGATGTGCACCTTTTCATGGATTTGTGGAAGAAAGAGCACTTCCAAATGAATCTGACCGGATCATTTTTTTTCCTTCGGATTTAGAAACAAAGAAAATGACTCTCTATTGAGATTTTTCGATGAAACATTCACAGAACGGAGGGGTACTATCCGAGGACAAGGGTGGAGGATTCTATGCTGCGTTTTGAAGGGACCAGCCACAGAAAGTGTGTGTGCAACACAAAATCAGGGAGCAAAGCTATAGGATATGGAGTTTGCTTAGTCAAGGTGCTTCTCTATATGTTGCTGGATCGTCCCCTTTATACAATACAAGTTTGTTGCTAGGAAAGGAGAATCAGTCATCAATAGAAGTTTACTGACCTGGCCTCCGAACCGTACGTGGGATGAGTTTCTGCCCAGGAGATTCGGTAAAGTCTTCCGTTGACTAGGAAAACTTGCTTTTAGGCCTACAGGCGGCCGTCCGCCCTACAGCCGCCCGAAAAGGAACTGCAGTGATCTTGAATAGGACTCGGTATTAAGAGTATAAATGATAGCACTCTAATTGGAAGGCTTTCAAACAACCTAGCTTTTACTCGAAAGCATTAGCGAGCTCATAGCCCTCCACCCATTGTCTCCCGGAAGACAGAATTCCTTCTGATGTATTATCAGCATTTGAAGAAATCGTTTCTGCTGAAAATGGGGTTTCGAGCACTGGAAAAGGCTGGTAAGTATTATGTTGAAGCTGTGCTGTTGGAATGTTAACAGTATACGCTGACAAGCCGCAGACTTTGTGGATCAAGTTATAATCCACTATATACTCGATCTTGAATGATGCACACTTTTCTCGATCATCGTGACCCGTAAGTGTCACTTACTGTAATGATCATGCATTGTTTGTTAATTTTGGGTTGCTTTTTCTTCAGTTTATTGTGCTGCAATCATTTCGTCCATTGATCTTCTTAGCTCTCAAGAACACAGAATTTTGAACGTTGAAGCTCCTTTTTTGTGTCACACTGTGTACTAACTCATTTAACCTCTCTGTATATTTTGGTTCAACTTTTAATTTCAAAGAATTGATTTGCACGCTAAATTCCCTTCTGCTTTTGTTGTTTGAATCATTACAGCAAGCCTGTCTTCTTCAGCTTTTAAGCCTGTGCTTTAAAAAAAACAATATAGATAAATAAATATGAAATAAGGTAACCATGTCTTAAAATTCGAGAATGGAGGTTAGTTTTTAATATTGTTTTTACAACGTCACACTAAAAATGTTATTTAATTGTTAATTTTAGAAAAAATGTAATGGTGGTGACAGTTGTGCATGACCAGAGACAACCAGGCACCAATTATTGTTCACTATTATTTTGCCATTGTTCCAATATTAGAAGTTTACACCCGTGGGTGTGTGTGATATAGCACATTTCACTTGTTAAACCTTAAAATAGATCACCGGTCGAAGGGAAAATAGGTCGTTGTAATAAGAAGATTATGAGTTTAAAGTATGTTTGGAAGAACAATGGAGAAATTCGACTGTCTGCCCAATATGCATCAAATGAGTTACATTAAGAAATGATATTGTTTATCAAGATCAGTCTATGCTATATCGATAATGTTTCTCTCTCTGTTTCAATATTATTATACCATATTGGTTCCTCGCATTTTTATGAAAGTCGACATATATGTTTATATTTCAAAAGATAACATTTAACCAAATCATAGATAGAGAAATACTCTAGTATATGTTTTTTATTGTTAAAGTAACAGTAATAATTTAAATATAATGGGTTATTTTAAAATTACAATTTAATTTTTCACTAATTTTTACAATATATTTTAAGTATAATTAAATCAAATTACAATTTATAATATTATTTTTATTTAAATATAAATCAAATTAATTATAATAAAATTTCATACCAATTACACAAGTTTATATTAAAAAAAAAAAAACACTTTTTCTCCAAACATTCCCAAACTTTAAAAATAAACCCTGATTTCCAAAATTTCAAACCCGCTCTCCCACTCTCATCATCAGATCACAGAAAGCCAAGAGGATTATCAAGCCCCCACTTTTATTTCATAAATCCTGCCAAAAGGTCACGTTTTTTCAAAATTCAGCCCAATTCTGTAACTGAAAATCGCTCACTTGCGCAATTGCTTTTGGTCGTGGTTGAACGTCTCGAAAAAGGAGATGGACAATCACTGCAAGTTCCAAATCTTTGACTCCTTTCCCGCTTAGGACAGATCAGGGCGGCATAGTTTTAGCTCTATTTATTCTTTCTTCATCGCTGCTGTTTATACTGAATGGATAAGCGCATTTACGAAGTTTGGAAGGGGAATAATGTGAGATTTTTGTTTCTGCGTTTGTTTTTTGGGTACTTTATGTTTGTTCATACTTCAAAATTTCTGGGTTCTTCTTTTCTGGGATTTGAGTTATGCTTTTACTCTGGCTTATACTGTGACTGTTTTTCCCTCTTATCAGTGTAATTAGCATAAAAAATAAATAGTTCAAGTATTTTAAGTTCATTTTTGTGCTTTTTTTTTGTTCAAGTGGAAATTGATCTTGTCCAGTACTGTTAGGAAGTTGTGGACTTTATATAGTGGTTATCATGATAACTCGGGTAACTTTAGTTGAAATTAAAGGGTGTGGACTTTATCTCTGATGCTCGGGCATTTACAGCTAACTCTTGCTTTATTGAGGTATCATAGATGATTAATATGTATCATGATGATGGACATTGTCGTCTAAATTTGTATCCAAAAAAAGAATCAAGTGGAACTTGTGAGGCAACAGAGATTAATGCATCTGTTACATTTAACAGAAACGCTATCTTCTCAACTTCTTAAAATAGCGTGAGGGCTTGAATGATAAGTTTCTCGATTATCAAATATACAAGAAATGATTCAACAGAGCAATGGATAAACATGTCTTGGAATGAAGGCTATCTGAAAAATGGATTCTACAATGAATGATTCTATGTTCTCAACTACTATCATCTTTGGACTAGAAGTAATTTCTTTGAGGGATATTTCATTTTATATTGATATTGGAGAATGTGATCTCAGAATGGTTTAGGGGACACTGGTATGCATATGGTTTCCTTACTGCAGCCAATAATGTCATTATAGCCCACATGTGGGGCTCACATGCATTTCGAATCATGAAGTACTACACATCCTTACACTCGTTTTATGCTACTGACTTAAGTTTGCCACCAACATGATAAAATAAAGTGTGAAGTGTCCCTTGCACAGGGAATAAGAGCTAAAAATTGGCCATGCGTGTGTCTGGTGTATGCCTGCACTTGTGCATCTATGGAGTTACAGAATATTAAAACTAAGGGTATGAAGTGAGAACTTGTATCCACTGTGGTTAGATATTTTTCTTCATTAAACAGTCAAAATGGGTTAAATTGTGGAAACTAAACACTATAAATGTCATAACTTCTCATAAATAATTTGGTACTGCTTTGCATTTTATAAATTTAATAACATCTTCACAATCCACCTCTTGCAGATCTTTTTCCTTGGTGGGAGATTGATATTTGGCCCTGATGCGAGGTCATTGCTTGTCACCCTATTGTTAATAATCGGCCCAGTTGCTGTCTTTTGTGTTTTTGTTGCAAGACATCTTCGCCACGAGTTTTCCTCGTATAATGCAGGATATGCTATTATGATTGTCGCTATAGTCTTCACAATTCATGTTAGTGCGAAAACTCTTTTACTCTTAGATGCTTTTTGAACTAACATGGCATGCTTTGAATTTTTGGCTGGTGTGCGCTTTCCCCTGCCTTTTGTATGATTGCAATCATAGTTGTTCTAAACGGCAAGGATGTGTGGACATTTGACTGGGTGATCCTAGTATTTTTCTTCTGGCCATATTTTCTAAACTTCCTACAGACTATATTATATTTCATTAGGTAAAGCATAGTTCGCACCTGAGGGAGCTGGCATACTACCATGCATGGTTGATGCCAAAGAAGGCTGGTGGTGAGGGTCATGTATGCTATAAGTACTGTTTGTTGTGGACATAACATCAGCATGGATCATTCAATCAACAATCAACCCACACACATCATCAATTTTCGTATCTCATGTTCAAGGTTCAAAAATTCATTAGGCGCTGACTAGGCGCCCGCATAGGCGTCGCTAGATGTGATAAAAAAAATAAGGGAAATTTTAGAAATTTTAGTTACTAGGGCTCCAATCGTTCGGATCTCCTCCAATCTCATCATTCCTAGAATCTTTGCTATTCTCTTGAAGAACGTCGAAATCTTGGAAATTCCTTCTAAGAGGTACAACTGTTCTTACCCAGACTACCAACCTAAGACCGCCTAGGCTGGTCGACTAGCACTTTTTCTGTGCGGTGCCGCTGCCTAGGCTGCAATTTAGAACATTGCTTATGTTACACATCCATATCCTTTCACCATCCCATCCTGTCCCACCAGGATAGCGGTGCCATATAGTAAGCAATGACCATCATAGTAATTTTTTGGGCCCCTATGGTATGTCAATGTGTGAAATTATTTAAATTTCCAGTATCCCAACAGAGACATGCTAATATACCTTCTCACCAATTATGTTGCGGCTGCATCTTCTCATGTATGTCATGCCATTTTTCCCAAGTACTTACTCCATTGCTCATTGGCATGAAAATTTCTCCTTATTTGAAATTACATATAACTGCTGTCATAACACACACACACACATACAAAAGAAAGGGACCCTTTTTGATCTCGTGGTGAAGCTTGTTATAAAATCAATCTACACTCTCTTCTCTTCATTTGATCGTCTGAATATATATATATATATATAAACTCTTCCAATTTCCCACTTTAATTTTGCATATTAGTATTTTTTTCTCAATATTTTATTTGTTATTCAACAACTCTTTTATTACTATTATAGTCCAATTTTTTATTATAAAATCCATCTGTCTTTTTAAGTTTTACAAGATTATAATATATTATATCCACTATTTCACATACGCAAATTATGTGCATCTATTACTAGCTTAAATTAAATGCCAACCTATGCTTGCTCAACCGTGATTATTAAGTGATTTACTGGACAAAATGCTTGTTGTTATGTTGTAATTGCGTGTGAATTGCTAATTGGCTCCAGCTATATCTTATGCAATGATTTCATTACCCTTAGATTTTTTATATTCGTATTATCCGTCCTCTTTATTCCATTATGCACTCCACTTACCTTTATTCACTGATCTTTTCACCCTGCTCTATATAATGTTATCAAGATATGAATGCATTTTTCTTGATGCATGGTTTATGTTAATCCAAGTTTTTATTGGTTTATAATGAGATTTTAACTAATTTTGACAGGTGTTGGTGCTTCTTCTCCTCACTTCAGCTCGGGATCCAGGTATCGTACCGCGTAATTCACATCCACCTGAAGAAGAATTTTGTTATGACAATTCAGCATCAGTGGAGATTGGTGGGCGGCAGACACCAAGCCTCCAGTTTCCTCGAACTAAAGAAGTGATGGTTAATGGACTTCCTGTCAGAGTTAAATATTGTGATACTTGCATGCTCTATCGTCCTCCTCGTTGCTCACATTGCTCCATTTGCAACAATTGTGTGGAGCGTTTTGATCACCACTGCCCTTGGGTGGGCCAGTGCATAGGATTGGTATGAGAATTCATCTTGAGACTGTTAACATTTGGATTCTCCCTGCTTTTCCTTTATAGATGTGTTATGTCTTTTTCTTTTTTTTACTGTATTTTACTTTATTGCCCTAACTGGCTCTTCAATTCTTCAATGTGCAGCGGAACTACCGGTTTTTCTTTTGTTTTGTCTCTTCTGCTGCCCTTCTTTGTATCTACGTGTTTGCGATGTCTGCTTTGTACATCAAGGTTCTGATGGATGATTATCATGGGACTGTATGGAAAGCGATGAAAGAATCTCCGGCGTCTGTAGTTCTGATGTCATATTGTTTTATTTCCTTGTGGTTTGTTGGTGGACTTACCGGGTTTCACCTTTATCTAATAGGCACAAATCAGGTTGGATTTATAGTTTTATCTATTTGTCCTTTTTATTTAACTCTTTTTTTTGTTTTTGTTGCCTGTTGTTTGGTTGGTGGTTAGATTTTGGTTTTGATTATTCAAGAAACTGTAGAAAGAGCTGATGTAGTTTGTGCTCTGAAAAATTTGTGCTATTTGCTTATCAGAATTTATTAACGCCCTTGATATAGTAGTCACATTCCAAAGTTCAGTCAAAAGTTCGTTAAGGATAACACTGCATTGAGATAGAGCAATGGAATTAAATTGATGTAAAATGAAAATTTCTACCTTATCTGACTTTTTCCCTATTAAATTATTGCAACTCTCTGGTGGTTTTGGCTGTTGTGAATCATTATTGTATCATCTGTGATATTTCCATGATATAGTTCTTTCACCCGGTTGCGATTAATTCAAATTCTCTTTGTTGATATATGTTTCTGCAGACAACCTACGAAAATTTCCGCTATAGAGCTGATAACAGAATCAATGTTTATGATCGCGGTTGTTTGAATAACTTTTTGGAAGTATTTTGTACGAAGGTAAAACCTTCAAAAAACAACTTCCTAGCATTTGCACAAGAGGAGCCACAAAGGCCTCCTCTGCCTACCACCCGGGATGCTGAACCTCTTGATACTGGTGAGGACCGACGCACGAAAGTGGAAGATGATCTAGATATCGGTGGAGATCTTTTGAAGATCTCGCAGCGTCACAACATTGAAGATATTGAAGCAGATATTCGTAGCAGAGGAAGTGATGTTCCCCATCATAATTCCTCTGAAGGCGATTCTGTTTTTGGATCCGATAGGCGAGTCCCCACCATGCAATCAGATGTGAGACACTCAAGTTGGGGAAGACGAAGTGGAAGCTGGGAGATTGGATCGGAAGGAACATATGTTACTCCAAAAGAAGCATATCAATGAGCACATATAAAAACAGTTAATGAGATTCATACTTCGGAAGAGGTAACATTCCCAGATGCTCGATTCTTGTGTCGCTTTTGGACTTTGGAGGAAATATGCCTTGTGTTAGCTATTCAATCTTAGGCAAGCATATTGAGGATACTTTTGGTCCTCTGATCTCAATCTAATATTTTTATTATTTATGTAGCTTGAGGGGAAATAGCTTTTTTCTATCTTTTCCTGCATCTCTTAACATGCTTATTATTGATTTGTTGTGTGATCGTGTTCTCTTGAATTGGTATTCTTTGTGTAATTAACCTCGGAGGTCAATTATTGATTTTATTATTTATTTTGTTTCTTGTTGTATGCTATATTTTATATTTAAAACTCTCCATTATGTATGATTTTGCGAAGAGCATAAAAAATATCACGGTTTGCAAAAGAGAGAAATTGATACAGATGCAAAAAAGGCTATCCACTTTTCTTTTCTTTTCTATTTTGATTTGAAGATTATTATAATACAGTTTTTTGTGTTACAATCTATAAAATTTTAAAGACCTAACAAATAATAATTAATTACTCGACTGTTCCAACTATGATTGGTGTAGTGATATTTTTAGCATAATATGCCGGCAGCGTTGGCCCTTGGACTAGGAGGGACATTTTACAGTTTTCTCTAGCAAATATTGTCCCAATCCTCTAGGGACTTTTATGGAATCTCCTCTATCAAATAAAAGATTGAAAGACTATTTATCCAAATATATTTTGAAAGTTACAAATCATGTTGCGTAACTTAAAAAACAAAGGCACATTTAATGTGTGTGTGTATCTATATATATATATATATATATGTATATATATATATATAAGCAAGTCAACAAATTTGAAATTCATTATATCAAATCCATAAATCTAAACACAACCTTAAACTTCTCTGTCTAATTTTCTAAGTACAAGGTTAATATGAGAGTAATATACTAATCTCAAGGATACAAATTCAAAGAGAACATTGCACAAGCCTTGTTTTTATTACAAAAAACAGTGGGTACATCTACAATTGGTAATACTGCACAAAATAAAGGCCAGAATCAAATATCCAAGTTCACAGAGAAAGATACAAAACAAGCCCTCGAGTCTAAAACAAGAAGAAAAAGGTTCTTGTATGAGTACCCTTCGCAAGAAGGTGATATAATTTATGGGAAAAAACTTAACTTTATTTTCTTTTAGAATCACAGAACATAATTTATCCAAAGAATTGATGAAAACAAATATAAATGTGCGCATCCCAATCTTTTTTATCTACACACAGATCGCCCCATACCTTCTTCAGATAAAATATTTCCACTTCATGTCCATCAAAGATTGGGGATCTTTCCCTAGAAATTCTTCTGTTTTCTGCAGTTACCATGAAACTTTCTGCATATAAACTCATAAAGGCTGGTATGTTTTGACATCTTTAATCACAATTCAACCCGCAGACTTCAAGTATTATACCGTCTCTTGACAAAAACGGGTTGATTCGTACCCACAACAATGAGAATATAGAAGCAAGAAGGATAGACCACACCACAATGATGGTGGGAATCCTGTTTTGTCTTCCCATGAAACCTTTGAGGAAAGGGTATAAATGGAGAATGACCCAAATTGCGAAAAACAAACGGCCAAATAAAGGACCCCATGATTCGTACCCATTGCTTATGGCATCCGATATGCCAACTATAACTCCAATGATGTTGATGATCATTAGCGTCAATGGAGGGATCAACAATGAGGTCCATTTGAAAAGATAGAGATCAGAAAATTCTCCATCATCTGCAGCTTTGGAAGTAACAGTGAAATTTGTATTCACACCAGCCAAGACCTTAAGGAGACCTTGGATCAGAGCAAAGAAGTGAGCTGAGACGCCTCCAATTACCCAAAATTGCTCGTTTCTCCACATGTCATCTATCCCAACACGTCCCCACTGTATTTCTAAGATACTCGTTGCAGCAATTGATATAAAGAGAGCCATGAAAAGTATACTGGCATAATTGCTTATCTGTAGATTAACAAGAAATATATCAACAACAGTGCCATTAAAGGTAATAAGGAAGTTTCTTCTTGGGTGTACTACTGTTAGAAATCAAAGAACATATTACAAAATTTAATTGATAATATTAAGATTATGATTCATCTTTAATATGATTAATCCACTTTTTACCACATATATCCAATATTTTCACTTATATAAGGAGATGATTATTGCAACCTACTAAAAAAGATATAATAGAATTCTAGCCCTCTAGGCATTGTGCTGTGGAGACAAGGTAGTTAAGGCCGAACCACGTAAATTATGTTTTGTGTTGCATGCTTGCCTTCATTTTTAGTATTAATCCCGCATTGCATCCATAATGAGCAGGAAGAAATTTAAAATAGCATGCAAAGTTTACTTGACTTGCTCAATTCTGGAACAGAGCTTACCTCAGGGACAATGAATTTTCCTGTAAGGAGACAGACTGCTGGCAAGGTACAATAAGCAATCAAGGGAATAGAAGTCAATGGATAGATGATCGAGTTTATGTAAGAAAATCTCTCTAGTGGCTTCAGACCACACCCATACCCATACCAAATCGGGCAATGCCTACTCAAGAAAATCTCAACTGATCCCAAGGCCCATCGAAGAACTTGGTGCAAACGATCAGAAAGATTGATCGGGGCTGACCCTTTAAACGCGGGCCTTTTGGGTATGCAATAAACAGATCGCCAGCCATGACAATGCATCTTAAAACCGGTTAAGATATCTTCAGTAACAGAACCATAAATCCATCCAATCTAGAAGAATAGAGGTGTGAGAACATATAAATCAAGAAAATGTCGTGAAGAAAATTGTATTTGCAGAGAAAACATACATCTCTTCCCCATTCAGTTTTATCTTCATAACCACAACTAATGACATGAATAGCTTCCTTTAAGAGCGATGCCGAACTTGCTCCGGCAGGAACACCGCCATCTTCTAGAAGTGTTGAAGCAATGAACACCGGCGACTGTCCAAATTTTTTTTCAAACTTTATTTGGGGCATGAGGGATGATTTTTCGCTGTCAACTCCTGCCAAAAAAAAGGGGAAATAAAAGCATTAATCGGATTCTTGAAAAAGGGTATTGATGACTCTTTTGACATTTTTTATAGGATCGAGCTCTGTCCTGTAACTAATGTTAATTGTGCAACTCAAGTTAATTAAATTATACGTCAACCCCAACACCAAGTTTTGATCAATGCAGCCACATAGAACAACAAGAGCAATTATTGCAACCTGATATATCCACTCACCTTCGATTCCTTCCTCGATATTTTCTAGAGCATGAATCTGTGTCGAAGCTTCCCTAACCTTGGTATTTTTCTTCTTATCCTTCAACGTCTTTTTCTTGTTCTTCTTTCTCGATCCAAAACAGCAGCAAAACCATTTTGGCCAACAATTGCATGTCTTACCAGGGGGCTTAGCCTTCTTGGGGGCGTCGTATCCATAAAGTGCTTGCCTCCTGAAGACACATCCAGTTCCAACATATATCGGACCTTGGATCCCATCAAGTCCTTTCATATTTATCTGAAATCATGAGAACATTAGCTTCCTGAAGATAAAACTTATGAAAGGATTGACCAATATTCACAAAAGGAGTCACACATACATCGAAAAAGACAACATTACGATTTGAATATCGATCATGCTTATCAATTCCATCAAATCTTTGAGGAAATTGCACGTAACATATTTTCTTTCCAGACTGAGGATCCATCATGAAACACATAGCTTCCCTAAGAGCTTTGCTGTTATTTATATAGTGATCACAATCAACATTGAGTAGGAAAGGTGCATTAGAGATGACAGCCGACACCCTTATCTGGAATCACAATAAAAGGGAAAAACAAAGAGAGAATAAGATAGCTCAATATGTTAAAAATTAATCTCAAGAGAGAAATGACAAGATTGAATTACCAAAGAATTCATAGCACCGGCTTTTTTGTGATGCTCAAAACCCGGCCTCTTCTCACGAGAAACATATATAAGCCTAGGTAACTCATTCCCTTCAATATCTCGCACACCATTTTGACCAAGGAACACCTAAAATGAAAAAAAAAAGAAAAAGAAAAGAAAAGAAGCATTTATTAGTAAATAGTATGTTGCTGTCTCTTCATCAAACATGTAGGACAACATCGAGCATGAATTTTTAATTATACCTGTATCATTCCTGGATGGTCTCGAACATTATTTCCCGGCCATGGAGTTCCGTCCTGCATGGTCCAACCATCCTCAGGAACCTTCTGCGCTGTGGCAACCAATCCATTTATTCGAACTTTGAACTCTTCGTATTCTCTCTGTGTGAAAGCAGTCACAGCAGACAAGTTGCAGCCATTAAAGTTGCACCAAAACAGAACTTACTCAATTTCTTGGTACTCGAGTAATAAAACCAAAACTGGGTATTTTTACTGAATGGAATACAAGCATCTTCTTCTACATTTCACAAAGAAAATATGCCTACTAAGAGAAAAAAACAGAAAATTCTCAAACAGCTACAGTGAAAAAGTAGGATACCTTCATTGCACGGCGTTCTCTCACAAATGTTGGCTCGACCTTGTCTTTCAAATAGTCGACCTTTTGAACAAAATACCATTCAGGAGCCCGAGGCTCTATGCTATATTTCTTGCAGAATGGGACCCATTTTCGGGCAAACTCAGATGTTTCAGACAGAGCTTCAAAAGTAAGCATTGCAGCACCATCGTCCGAGACATAGCATGCAACCTTGTCAATTGGATAATCCACAGCAAGTATAGAAAGAACTGTGTTTGCCGTAATAAGTGGCGGCTCTTTCATTGGATCCACCGTACTCACGTATATGTCCACAGGAGCTAGCTCTGAGGGCTTTCCTTCTTTCTCGTACCTAATAAAAGTTTTCAATCCACATGAATTTATAAATAAAAACAAACTGAAATGGACCAGATAGTGGATGAAGGAAATATAAAGATAGGTATATACCTCAGCGAGAGCCTATCCAAGTAGGTTTCTCGCTCAATGGGATACCATTTTGGAAGCTGGTCAAATATCCACGATACAGCGAACCATATCTCACAGATAATGGATGTTAACCATAATCCATATGCATCATTCACAGGGTGAAGAATTCTATAATGGAAGAACAACCCAAGAATCGCCAACCGTATTACAATGATTATTCGGTAAGGGCTAATCTTGCTTGAAGAAATCGGTAACTTCCTGGAAAGTGGCTGCCTGCCTTCATCCATCCTGAAAATCATATCATAATGAAGTTTTAAAAAGAGAGATATCAAGGATGACAAACGCATTCAAAATCCTCTTCGGGGTAAGCACTTCGACCGTTATACCAAGTTCTAACCTTCTAAAGAGTTTGTTTCCAACATTATTACAACTTTAAACTTTTATCCATTAAGGTTGCATTCGGAATGATGGATCTCAAATTCATAGATTTTAGTTTCAAGTTCACTCAAAAAAGGAAGAATTTGAAATTTATTGTATTTTGTGTAACTAGTATGTGAATATAAAAGACGTAGATTTAAGATTTCATCCATTGTTTCATTGTACCAATAAAACTATAATCGAAATTCGTGAATTTCAAATCCATCCATCCAAATGTAACCTAAAACTTTATCCATTTTCTGCCAATGGAGGATGTAGTAGAACTTTGAGTTCAAAATATTGGCCTTGTTATCCATAGGGTGACAAAGCAGGAAAGGGGTATGAAAAATCACCGTCTCCAGAGGAAAAAAAATGAAACTGTGTACACCAACGATAGTTTCTTGAATTAAACCTTGTTATTAAATTCCAACCACGAAAACAAGAGTAGTTACTAAACAAGTCAACCACTCGTTAATATTTTTTTAAAAACTTGAATCGATTGAAAAATCACAATACAACCCAGACCACCGACACTTCTATACCGAACATAAATGAAAATCAAAGCGAGTGGACCTACTTGGGTAAATCAGGATCATCCAGCTCATCTCCATTAACACCACCTTCATCTCCTTGATGCTTAACCACTTGAAGCTTATCATTTTGCTTTCTCTTCCATTCTTCCATTCTATCTTTCCAGGCAATGGTACCATAACCGTATACGGCTAAGTCTTTCTTCGGATCCATCGGCCGTGGTGGCACTGAAATGTCAGTAGGCAAATAACATTTGTAACCCAGAAAAAAGATTTTTAAAGAAAAATATTAAATATTTTAAACCAAATTCTAGGGTAACTCACAAGTCATGGAGGAATCGGTGAACGGAGCCGGATGTATTCGCTTTCCACGGCTCATAAATGGTGGGATAATAAGAGCATGCTTGTCGGCAGAAATCGTATCATCCTTCAAAAAGACACGAGACTTTAGTTAACTTTAAAATCAAAACACTTGTACATTTACAAGAAACATCAAGATTCCGGGTTTGAGAAATTTTCGAATTAAAACCCAAATTTATACTCAAGAAACAAACAGATGAAGGAAAAATGGACGCCCAACCAACCTCTTGACCATACGTGAGAAGAGGGATATCTGAGTTAAGATTTGAATGGTCCACTTCCGACGGAATGGTGATCCCAGAAGCACTCCGGCCAATATTATGGCGAGCAAAGTGGCCAGCTTCAGAAAAGTGCAAAGGGGCTCTCCTGTCATCGCTGATATAGTCAAACTCGTTCTCCAAATCATCAAATTCATCTTCATCTTCGTCTCCATCAACTCTAGGACTCCCTGAAAAGTTAAGTAGGCCGGTAATTTAAAGCAGACAAAAAGCTGAGAAAATTTCAGGCACTAGTTACCTTTAATGCGTTTGTATCTGATTTTGCACTGAGGACAAGCTTGATTACCCTCCCTTCTTTCGTATTCATAGCAAGATCTACAAACAGGGAATGCACATTCATTGCAGGCAACGAAGGGCTCCCCATCTACGGTGAATTCAATCTCATCCCCACAAATCTGGCAATTTTGACCGCTCAACTCTTTTACAGAAGTCACCTGAAATTGCAAAAATGAATCTTTGAAGGTGTGAACAAGCTATCAAATCAAGAGAACACAAGATTTCTACAATCAATGAGACTGATTTTGGAGTAAAGAGAAGTGGAAATGCAGGAAAATGTAAAATTATTAAAGAATGCAACTAGAATTTTGACCGGCTCTGAAATCTAGAAAAGTTAAAAAGGAGGTAAAAGAAGCTAATTCAGGAAAAGTCATTCACATGACGCATAAATCGTGGTTTGACGCAGAAGGGCAAATTGTACAAACATGATTGTGTTAAGAAGATGGTAAATCTGAGCATCCAGAACAAAATGCAATGGACGCTAAAAACTTTTTTGAAAAAGAATACCAAATCGCATAAAACCTTAAAAATTAACCATGTTTATCGTAAAAACAGTGATTCCGAGTACAATCCATTTGAGAGATGAACCCACGAAACAACATGATGATGAAATCTTTTCAAACACTCACTCTTCCAACATCATCGGCATTGATGACCACAAATTCATTCCTGTTGTGTGAACCAGCAACAAGCCTGCCTTTAGTATCCATCCCAAAAGGAAAGAACGCCTAAAAAACCTGAGCCTCCTCTCTCTCCCTCTCCACTCAAACACAAACACGAAAGATTACAAGTAAAAATGAAAATCAAACAACCCCATTTGCACCTCTTCGAAGAAAGAAAGAAATAAATGCAAAGGGCCTCTGATTTTTCCTCTCCTCTTAAACACGCAGCCCCTTCACATTAAACAATCAACTGAAAATGATACGCTAACAGACATTAAAGAAAACAAAATAATATCACATTTGGAGATGAAAACTGGTTTTTTTAATCACAATGACTTCTTTAGTTTTTGGGAGTGGTTGTGTAGTCTCCCCTTTGATTCTTTTCTTGAGGGTAACCCCCTGTTTATGAAAAGGGTCCCTCTAAATACCCTCTATCTTTCCTACTCTCTCTAACTTTTGTTGAGTGGTGAGCTGGGGAAGCTGTGGTGCGTAGATCACAGAATCGGTTACCACGGGGTTTGAAGACCCCGATTGACGAAGACAAAAATGGTACGTAAATTTGTTTGTTTCGACATGTAATTTCAGGAAGAAAAAAAAAGGCGTTGAATCAAGGAACTGGGTTTTATGAAATATAGGTACAACTGTAAAAACTTTTATTACAATTTACAAGGGGAGATAGAGGGATGTTTATTAATGGAGTTTCTAAAAATATTCAACTTTTATTACAATTTACCAAAATTTATAAATGGAGTTTCAAAAATAATAATAAATGGGGTTTATTCAAAATATATATTATAAATAAGATTTTCAAGTAATTTTGATAATGTGAACTTGTCACTAATAATCATGTTTCTTTCATTTTTCTATTATTTTTCTTCAACATCTTTCTATTTTATCTCAAAACTCATTAGTTTTTTCTCTCTTAATTAAATTTTTTTAAAAAAATATGACTTTATTCGAATTAAATTATGTGAACACGCGTGTATATATATATATATATATATATATATATATATAAAGAAGAAAAGAAAAAATACATCACTAAATTGACCAATCAATATAAAAAAATATGAACCAACAAATAACATGAGATTGATTGTTAGTTACCAGAACAAAAAGCTATGATCGGAGGTAATTGTATATTCTAAAATTTGCAAATGTTATCATAATTCAAATATCATGTTTCAAATCATTATTCCATATAGAACTAACCATAATTTCATCCCAACAATTTTACCACTTACCTAATAAAAAAGCAAATATGAGATCTAAATTATTATTCTACAAAATGGGTAAACTTGTATTACTTCAAACAATATTTTAATCAGTGGAAAAAATCAGTGATTTATTTATATTTTTCAAAATCATTATAAATAAAAAAAATAATTGACCTAAGATGAATAAATTTAAAAAATAATAAATCAAGTAAACGATTCTCATTTGCATTTATTTTACATTTTTACCTCCACTGCGGTATTTAGCAGTGGACCCAAATGTATAGTACAGACAGTTGTTAATACATAAATTTTTTTTAAAATGTACCACATGGTGTATACACAAATATAGAGTAGGAATATTTTTAATATATATATGGTCGGAATATGTAATGCACGAAATTCATATTTTTCAAATAAAGAAACATACTGTAATTTTAATTCTCCTTTGAGTATAAATTGGTATTTTGGCGAGAAGAATCAGATTATTTTTCGTTGCTTTTGCCTTTCAATCGGTTAATGAGATCCTACCTATGGTACTGACCTCACTTTCATTTCAACGGGTAAGATCTCGCCACACATATAATTTCAAAAAAAAAAGTGGGTCCTATATATGTATGGGCAAATCTTGACCATCCATCCTATCATGGGACAATGCTCACATGGGTAGGATAAAATAAACCCTCTCAATCGAGGTGGTTTAATGTAAACTTTAAAGAGCCGATACATTTATGGAAAAATCTGTCTCGGTTTCACATTTATGTTCACCTGTTTTTTTTATTAAAATCATTTTCATTATATATTCAGTAAATAATGAACGACAATTTATCGATAAACAACGAAATCACACGCAAATATACAAAATGTATACGGTTCCGAAAACTATGTTGAGCTAACTCATTCATCACTTAGTTATCATTATATTTTGCTTAGCTATCGGTTCAGCGGGAGAGAAAGTAGCTTGTTCTTCTATGACTATTGAATAGAAAATTTTCATATTAAATTTATTTCTCAAAATATATTCTTTTTTGTTGATATGATTTTTACTTGTGATTTTGTCTTTCTAGATAATGATGTTAAGATTTTATTGTGATATGATATCTTTGTTTAAATAGAGTTTTTATCTAACAAAACTCTTACTTTCCATATTGTGTAGGTTTCCTTGTTGATAAACCCTAAGACTATAAATTAGAAATTTTCCTGATGCCAAGGTGTGGAATTACGTGAGTGTTTACAAAGGAGACATGTAGAGGAGTTTTTCGTTGTGATGTTTCACGTGTGTTCGTGACCGGTCGTTCCTTTTGGTGTTTAAATTCTATTACTCTCGAGTGTTTCGTTTTTTTACTATTCGCTTGAAAGTTTTCGTGGATGCATATCGTGTGCGCACTTAATTTGCACGTCGTGGATTTCAGAGAAAAACATTCTACAAGGATGTTGTTTTGAAGAGTGTTGTTGCACGTGCTGCCATAATTGTTGGAGACATTTCAGACAGAACGTGTGCAAGTGTTGACTGAAGATCGGTTTTTGCTACTTCAAGTTTTTTACATCACTTTTTTGCTTTCATATTTATGTTTTCGTATTCCTGGTTGTTTTAGAAAGCTATTTATTCTCTCAACGTGTTGAGAAAATTGATTTTCATTAAGATCACTAGTGATTAGTTTTTTGTAAACGTAACCGTTGTTTTCTGGTGATTATTTTTGTCATGAGACAAATTTAATCTCGTCCATCTATTTATTTAAACCCAATTTGTGTTACAAATTTTAATATTTCTCTGCATATTGTCTTAAATGTTGTAACATTTAGCACAACAACACTTAATTCTGATAAATACAAATTTACAATATTACAGTACTGGTATTATATAAACTCATATCTCTCAAACAATATCCCTGACATCTATGATCATTTGTATAGCATCGGTTTCAATTATAACTCTTTATCACACTATGCTGATAACTTTCTTCAACCTTTCTCTAACTGCATGCAATATTCTACGGTTCTCACACATAAAGCTCCCTGGAAATTCCAGGCTTCTGCAGATATCAGATAACGATTGTTATCACGTCCGGAAATGGTTAAATGATTGTGACTTTTACTCTCTTTTTTGGCGCTTTCATGTACATATTTGTGTATATTTGATGTATAATATTTTTAATAAATACAATTTCGGCTCTTCAGATTAGAGCGACATCCGATGAATGAAATTATAAATTTTCGACAATCATAAAATAAAATGATGATGTGAGGCTTAATTAGTATTTATATCACAAACCCCTGATTGTAATAAGTTCAATATTTTCTGAGAAATATAATATTATCAGTAAGTAGAATGCAAATCTTGCCATTAATCAGAAACAAAGAAAATCAATTTAAATTTTAATTATTTCAAAAAAAATTGCACTAAAATAAAATAATAGTTATCTAATCTAAACTGACATTTATTTGCATAGTAATTTATTAATTTTTATTGAATATATATTTCAAATCATTTTTGTGATTTATTTGAATAATTAAATATTTTCTTCCCAATTTTTTTTAAAATAAATATATATTTTGGCATGGGTTTAACGACTCACTTGTGCATACACGAGTACAAACCCCCTAAGGACCAATATCATCATACGTTCATATATTACTATATCTATCAATAAGGTGACATGACATCCATCTATTTGATGTGATGAAGAATATCTAAATTTTACATCCAATAAGTGAGTACTGTAACTTCGTTTGTGAGCACGTACGTAGACATGTTGAATGTGAAGCATAAATATATATATATATATATATATAGTTTTTCTAAATGAAAAAATCTATATTTATTAATATTTATTGAAAAATGTTTCGAACTTTATATATTTGAGTTGAATTATATGTAAACTAGTTATATTTTCAGAATTCGAAGCTGCGAAACTACAAGGAAAATATTTCCATTAAAATAATTAATACACGCATTTAGTTGCGTATGTGTACATGAATGCTCGGACACATGTCCAGACTTTTTTAATATAATTATAATTATATAATGTCATGATTTAATTAGTTGTTCTGACATTAATGTTTTAAAGTTTGGGATGAGACTTTGAATTTAACATCCAATTATATATACCTAACTCACTCACCAACTCAATACATGTAATAATAATAATAATAATAATAATAATAATAATAATAATAATAATTTAATTTTCTGCTTCTGTTTATTTATTCTTTATTTAATATAAAACAATTTTTTTTATTTTTCTATTCTCTTTATTTATTCGTGAAGTAAGTGCGACAATTCTCTAACTAAACAAAGCGAGTGGTCCCTTTTCGATGTTTCTTCCTCTGCCGCTCTGTTAATTTATTGTTACCAAATTTATCGTGCTGTTACTACGTTGATTGTAATTAAAAATAGAATATATTATAAATCTAATCAAATCAGATAAATTAAAATTACCAGTTCTTCCAGAAAATAATTTGGTCGAGCTTCGATAATATTGGAAATAATAGAAATAAATTTGTTCTGTTCAAAAAATGGAAAGAAAAGTTTAATAGTCTTAGTCTATATTTAAAATAAACAATTAGTTCGATCAAGTATTTTTTAATTATCTTTTCAAAATTCACCCTGAATATATTATATATATATAAGTTGATAAATGATGATTCTCGAAATGGTTGGTAGAAGACGACATCGAAAACATGTTGTAACCACTTTTCATATTTATATTATTATATATACAAGGAAATAACAATAATAAAATAATAATAATAATAATAAATCATATGCACTTATTGGATATAGTCTGTTTAATGTAAATTAGAATAATTTTATGTTTGATATAATTTTGATATGTTGTTTACATGTTGATGGACATTTCATGAGCGATTTAAAATATTCGTGCGGACATTTCAATAACATTTATAAAACATTAAATAAATGTTTTTCAAGATCTGAAATGATACGTGAGAAAACTATCGATGTGACGTTACACAATATATATATATATATATATATATATATATATAATATGATTGTTACAATATCATTATAATGATATTGTAATTATGACGTTAGGAGAGTTTGATCTCGATGCAAGGAAGACTTGATTAAAATTAGTATTCAACAACATTAATCCATAAGATGGTAGTAATTAATGTCGAACGTGGGTAGTTAAAGTATAGTTTTCTATTTAACTACTCTTGTAATTGCGTTATACTCTGATGTTGTACTCGTTCGCTCGTTCTTTCTCGTGGAGTTGCTATTGCTTTTCGAATATCATTAGTTTACAATTAGTGAGTCAAACATTAAATATTTTATATATACTCGAAACAAACTGTAATGCCCGAAAGTTAATCGCTGTTAATTAACGATTATTGAATTATAATTTAATGTGATTATGAAAGGGATCAACCGAGACACGATTTGAGGTAACGTGTGATAAGGTATGTGCGAGGACAGTACCTCTTACGCACATGCGCGACGTGATGCGCGCACATGCGCAAAACGGGCAGAGGGTCTCGCGCATATGCGCGGTGGGTGTGCGCGCATATGCGCGAGCTGTGCGATGGTTCAAGTCCATCTCCAGAGAACCTCGCGCATATGCGCGGGAGATAGGCGCACATATGCGCGAGCTGCCGAGAAGTTATGTGCGATGACCAGTAGGTCTCGCGCATATGCGCCGGTTGATGTCGAGCATATGCGCGAGACGTGTTTTGCAAAGGATGAGCCACACGTCCATTACATGCAACTTGATATATATATATATAATGTTATTTCCCTCAAACTTGAGAAGAAAGAATCGAGAACTCCAGAGCAAATTTCCCTCAAAGTTATTCGTATTGTAGAATTTCGATTTTGGCAAATTCGGTTATCAGAATTTAAATCCGGACACAGTTCTGTGATCCTCTCATCGACAGCTACAACTGGACGTAAGTTTTATTGAGTTCTGTTATCATTTGAAATTATGATATTGGAGAAATTATTATTTGATCATTATTATGTATTCTGGGAATACTACACATCGTAGAATTGAAGTCAGATCGAAGAACAGATTGATTATGGAATTGTTATGAATTTCTGATTATATGGACTGAAAACCGAACAGATTTAGATTACTGATTGATTACAAATTGTATCGGATATGAGTTATGAGTTGTAATTGATGTCTGTTGATATGGTATTGACGGAGATACTGAGATTGTGCCGTTATGCCGTAATTTGAATTAAATCCAGATTAATCAGATTCAGTGTTGAATTGAGAATAGAACATTGATATTATGATTCTCAATATGTCGTTTCAGATTTACAGAGACACTCTTGAGTTCAGAACTGATATTGCGTCAGACCGAGACTACAAACGCAATGTATAAGTCAATGTGGTATTGGGAGATCGACTCAAGTAGGATATACTTGGGTTTCCCTAAATCACATACTTATTGTTATTATATGCATTGATTTGATTATTATATGCTTGTTCTATTGATTTATAGGAAGCATGTATTCGACGAGTATTAGACGAGTGATCTTGTGACAGAAGCGTCTGATAGTGGTGGGATCGCCACGAGCACATTGCACGATGTCACAAGATAGGAAATTGGTGAAAACGCCAAAGTCTGTGACGGTTAGGTCAAGACACTGGATGTTTGGTTATATCGACGTGGATAGAATCAGAGTTTCTTCTATTACTGTTGGTCGATATAAGAATACCACATCTGGAAACCGGGATCCTTAGACTAGGATTGAGTCTAGTCTGAGTCGTGGAGTCACGAGTACGATTGACAGTTTTATATTGATTATGTTTTCAGACTTTGATATATATTACTGTTATCTGTTACATGCTTTTTTTATTGATTATATGATTGCATGTTCGTTGATTTATACTGGGATGTATTTCTCACCGGAATTATCTGGCTGTTGTCTTGTTTGTATGTGTACATGACAACAGGTGGGACATGATCAGGGTCCAAGAGATGAGGAGAGATCGTGATAGAGTGGAGACTTCGGATTTTGATGTATATAGGGTTTTGACACTTGATAATTAGATGTTGAACATTAGTTTTTACTGATTTGTAGACGGTACAGGACTTGTACTTTATTTTATACTGAGATGTATATAAGTTTTATTTCACTACGTTCCGTAATTCTTTTTTTTTTTTTTAAAAACGAAAATTTAGACCATGTTTATTATAATTGATTAAATAGTTCCAATGACGATTAAGAACATGATTAGCGTCGGGATCCCCACACAAACTCACACGTATAACTTTTTGTTTATGTTTTTTCGGAATCTTTCAATTTTTTTTTAAAATGTTTCACACAAATTCAATCATGTACCACTTTTTACCGGTTGCTAATATATATGTATGTATTATGGTGTTATAAAATAATGCATTACTAATGATACTTGTAAAGAAAAAAATTTATAATTATATCTCATAGAGTATGTCTCTTGTGATACGGTTTCACGAATCTTTGTCTGTGAGACGGGTCAACCTATCGATATTCATAATAAAAAGTAATACTTTTTCATTGATAACCCAAATAAGAGATATGTGTCTCAAAAAATACGACCCATGAGACCGTCTCACATAAGTTTTTGTCAATCTTATATGACTAAGTTTAAGACGGTCATATTTATTTATATTTGTGAAATTAGTTGATTTGGTCCATATTTATTAAGAAAATAATATCTTTGGTATGAAAAAAATATTTTTTCATTAATTGAGTCGGATTGAAAATTCGTCTCACAAAATTGACTATTAAAAGAGTTTTATATGAGTCTGTATAATATCATATAATTATCATTTCATATCCATCTTTCTTTATTCCCATTTTATCTTTTTTTTTTTCAAAAACTAAAAAAGGCTAAAAAATAGTACTAAAAAAATCCTAAATCGAACAAAGAATTAAACATACATGGGCAGAATGATGAGGGCGGCTGAAGGCCACGCGCTCTTCCCCTGTTTTCGTCGGTGGAATGAGACACTACCCTCCAAAAAAGAAGTAAAGTCCGGGCGGACCCATTAGGCCCAACGATTAAAAAAACGGGTATCTTTTGTACGCGCTTTGCGCAGTGCGCCATCTCCGCCGACAGCAAACTCACTCCTCCATCGACGGCTAAGATATGCCACTTGTCGAACAGCGTGGACCTCATTACAGCTAAGTGAAAACACTGACTGAGCGAAGTTGGTCCCGTCTGTTTCTTAGCTGTCACCCAAAATTGCGAAGAACAGAAGAAGCTGGTTCCATTTTTTTTCGACAAATCATTATTTTCGCAAGAAAATTATTTAGTATCTATATTTTACAATAAATTTTTGATGAGTGTTTTGTATTCGATTGTCCGATGAGATCTTAGTATAAAAATAATATTTTCGTATTATATATAAGAGTTTGAGTATGTTTTTTGTGAGACAGTGTCACGAATCTTTATCTGTAAGACGAGTCAACTATACCGATATTTACAATAAAAAGTAATATTTTTTTATGGATGACCCATATAAAAGAGTAGTCTCATAAAATATGACATGTGAGACTGTCTCACACGAGTTTTTGCATAAGAGTTTTTCTACATAAACTCTATATGTTTTTATGTAGTTCGCATGTCCAAATCTTTTTAGAATCTTTGTATTTTACATAAGTTTACTACTGATAGTAGGATGAACTTAATTATTGTTGAAACTTATCTCTCTTAACAAATCCAGGTAATATAATATAGCATGAAGATAAGTGTCCAATATTAAGTACATACGAAATAAATACAAAAAAAAAAAAACTATTTATTTTTCAGGAAATTTTAAAAAGGATTCTAAAAAAATAAATACAATTGAATGTCCTTTTTATTCTGGATAATGTTTTTAAATTAAGTATCAATCTTAGGAATGGAAAGTTTTATGTCCAAGAAACCAAAAAAATAGAAGTATTTAAGGCCTAGTAAAAAAGACGAGTTCCTAAAAAAAGAAAAAATAAATGAAAAGGCTTATTTTTCTACATTCAGGGGAAATTTGAGGTTAAACGAAAGGGAGCCCATAAAATGTAAATTTTGGATTATATATGAAGTCATGGGATAAGTTTGATCACAAACAAGATTAATTTACAGATAGAATTAAATTAATTCAATTGCAAAATTATAAATAAATCTGGACAGACGATAATAACCCTCGATCGTTCTTACATGCAGTTAATTTTTTTTAATAAAAATAAAGTCAGATTTAATTACAAATAAAGTCAGTATCAGTATAATAAATAAAGTCATGAACATAAAACATAATAAAAATAATTAGTCATGTGTTACCCGACATAACTATATAATATATTTTTTTAATCAAACACAATTAGTACACATCTCCAATAAAATAAATATTACCGAAAAAACAAAATTAAACACAATTATCTCAAATTCAACTTAAAAATTAATTAAATAAGCCACTCGAAACGTTTGACCCGGCCGTTTAATTTTATAGAGTCGGGTCGAAATATAGGATCCTGCCGACAGATGTTTTTTTAAAAAAATAATGACCAAAAATCATGACCACCACGTTCTTCATAATTATCACTATTTTATTTAAATTATTTTATTTTCCCACCGACAAAAGCATTACTAAGTTAAAACCAGATTTATGAACACATATGAGATAATGTCCCATATTGAATGTATAATTTTATCGAACGTGGTCTCAGTTGTAATCACATAAATGTTCATGATGTGTATTTATAATATCAATTTTTTATATATAATGAGATAATTTCCAGACAATTTGTACCTAAAATATAATTTGTTTGGTTATTTTCATGCAAAGCCGTAACTATGTTGTCGAGGTCTGCATCTAAATAGTATGTATTATTGTATATGCTTTCACGCTTTTTTTACTAATTAGTCATTGGAAGTACGTTTCTTAGTATTTTTGCACAGAGTGTATATAAGGGAACACGGTACAACGGTTTATCCAATAATATGGAATCAGTTTTATTAGCTCAGTGAGCTTGTTCTTATTTTTTTTACATGGTATCAGAGCTTTGGAGATTATTCCCGGCGCCCAATTTTTTCTATCAATTGCTCGATTGAACAGCTCTCGAAGCGATTCCATGGCTGCTACTACCAACTTCAATGATCCACTCTATATTCACCCATCCGATACTCCAGGGATGAATCTGGTCAGTGATCAATTGATCGGTGTTGAAAATTATGGCGTTTGGAGCAGAGCTATGTTGATTGCACTTCGAGCGAAGAACAAGATCGCTTTAATTGATGGAAGTTGTCGACGACCACCAGTAGGTAGCCAGAATTTGCTTCAATGGGAAAGATGCAATGCGCTTGTGCTATCGTGGATAATGAACTCCGTCTCGAAGGAAAATTTTGGTGGTATAATCTATGCATCAGATGCTTCGGGAGTGTGGACAGACTTAAAGGAACAATTCAATAAGATCAATGGATCGAGAATTTTTTCACTTCACAGAGAAATTGGACGCCTCACCCAAGGTAACAGCACTATCTCCACATATTATTGTAAGCTTAAGCAACTGAGGGATGAATACTCAGCTCTTGTGGTTTTGCCTTCGTGTGAATGTGATACTGCTCGGAGATATTTGGATCATGATCAACAACAGAGACTTCTCCAATTTCTGATGAGACTCAATGATAGCTACATGAACATAAGGAGTCAAATTTTAATGATGAGTCCATTGCCTACAATTGGACAAGCTTTTTCTTTGCTATCTCAAAAGGAATCTCATAGAGAATTATCCTCAGTTGATGCTCCTATAGCGGCCTTCTATACTAATCAGACCAGAGAATGTACTGCCATGAAAGAGAGGACAAACATGAGTTGTGATCATTGTCGCATGAGTGGTCATACCAAAGAGAATTGCTATAAACTTGTTGGTTATCCTTCATGGCACAAACTGTACAAAGCTTCAAATAAGGGACTAAGCAAGACATGGCACAAGGATAATTGGAAAGGCCGAAAGATATCAGGAGATGCCAATCTTATAGAAGAGAATACCACTGCTACTCAGGCAAAATCAACAAGTGGAACTCCATCTCTTTTTTCTCCTGGCCAATATGCTGAAATTTTGAAGCTTTTGGGCAGCAGCAATGTTCAGGGCAGTAGCAACATCCAAGATGAGTGTGCACCAACTGCAAATATGGCAGGTATTACCTCAAACAATATCATCTCTGAATGGATAATTGACACAGGAGCTAATGAGCACATGATTGGGGATTTATCTATGTTGCAATGCTCAAAATCTGTGGTAGGCTCCACTGGCACAGTGCGATTGCCAGATGGAAATAGAGCCAATGTTGATAAAATTGGTTCAGTCCCTTTGACAAGTTCCATTGTGCTCGAATATGTTCTATACGTACCTCATTTTCGGTTCAATCTCCTATCAGTCTCCCAGTTGACAAAAACACATGGTTGTTTTGTTACATTCTACCCCCATTTTTCATGTTTCAGGACTTCAGGACTGGGAGAGTGATGGGGATTGGTAGGGCAAGGCATGGACTCTATCACTTCATCGCAGACTCAGTACCGGAATCATCTTACAAGGATAGTTTTACTTTTCCATCTTTTAGAACTAAATGTGGTGAACTGTATTCATGCTCAGCTACTGAATCTTGTAAGGATGTGAATATTGATACTTGGCATAAGAGATTAGGACATATGTCTATGTCAAGGATGCAAATGTTGCCTTTTATACAAAGAAATGTCTCCATGTATCATTGCTCTGTGTGCCCTGTTTCAAAGCAAAGTAGATTAAAATTTCCACGAGTTCGGTCCTCTCAATCTTCATCAGCATTTCAGTTGGTCCATATGGATATTTTGGGTCCATTTCACACCCCAACCTACAATGGTGAGAAGTATTTCCTTACCATTGTTGATGATTTCACTAGGGGAACATGGGTTTACCTCATGCAATCTAAGATGGATGTGCTTAGGATGATTAGATTGTTCTTTGCTATGGTAGACAATCAATTTTCAAGCAAAATCCGAGCTGTTAGAACAGACAATGCAATCAATTTTTTCAAAAGTGAATGCCAAGCCTTCCTTTCTTCTTTGGGAGTGGTACACAACAGCTCATGCCCCTATACACCACAGCAAAATGGAGTAGTGGAGAGAAAGCCTAGGCATATTCTTGACATAGCACGAGCACTTCGATTCTAATCTTCTTTACCACTCAAGTATTGGGGAGATTGTGTATTGACAGCTGTGTATCTGATTAATAGAGCTCCTACACCACTGCTGAAGAACAAATCTCCTTTTGAATTGCTATTTCAGAAGGTTCCCACATTGGCAAACCTATGAGTATTTGGTTGTTTATGTTATGCTTCGGCTTTGCCAATCGGCCACAAATTTTTTTTACGTAACTTAGTGTGTGTCTAGGTGTGTTTGTGTGTGTAGGTGTTTAGAGGTGTGTGTGTGGGTTTAGGTTTAAATAAATAAAAAAACAAAAATTTGTGGCCGATTGGCTTGTGTTTTTATTGGATATTCCAATGTTCAGAAAGGATATAAGCTTCTCAATCTTCAGTCACGAAAGATTCTAATCTCCAGAGATGTGGTGTTTCATGAACATATATTTCCATTTGATGGTACTGATCAACCTCATTCCATTTTTAATCCACCACCTCTTTTAGTGGACTCTTCATCCATTGATGAAGGGTCATCTACTGCCATATCCACAGATGAACCACCGATTTCTGGTGATGTATCTACTGCTGTACCATTACGCAAATCCACCAGAAGTAAAGCTCCTCCGATCTGGACAAAAGATTACTCTTGTTCATTTACTCAAAATCATGGTGACAGCACTTGCCTTTATCCTATGATCAATTATCTTACCTATGATCGTTTTTCAAAATCACATCAGAACTTCTTAGCAGCCATGTCTTCGGTTAAAGAGCCAAATTTCTACCATGAGGCAGTAACTAATGATAAATGGCGTGATGCCATGAATGAAGAGCTTGTAGCTCTTGAAAGAAACCACACATGGGACATTGTGGATTTGCCACCACAGGTCAAGCCTATTGGCTGTAGGTGGGTGTACAAAGTTAAGCTGAAATCTGATGGTGACGTTGATAGGTTTAAAGCACGATTAGTGGCCAAAGGATACACACAACAACCAGATATTGATTTTGATGACACTTTTTCCCCCACTGCGAAGATTGTGACGATTAGGTGTCTTCTCAATGTGGCTGTGAATTGTAATTGGCCTCTTTTTCAAATGGATGTCACCAATGCGTTCCTACAAGGAGATTTGGATGAAGACATCTATATGGTTCTTCCGCAAGGCTATAAAGTTCAGGGGGAAAACAGAGTTTGCAAGCTGAGAAAATCATTGTATGGTTTGAAACAGGCATCTCGGCAATGGAACACGAAGTTCTCGAATGTCATGATGGAGGGTGGTTATTGTCAATCCCAACATGACCATTCTTTGTTCTTCAAGCGTGATGACACTTCACTCACTTTGCTTGTAGTATATGTCGATGACATTGTCATCACTGGGAGCTGCGCAACAGTAATCACCAATTTGAAGATGTTCATTCACTCCAAATTGCAGCTTAAAGATCTTGGGGATCTAAAGTACTTTCTTGGGATTGAAGTAGCACGATCTATGAAGGGTATCTACCTTAGCAAACGAAAATATGCGTTGGAGCTTATTGATGATGCAGGGGTGGCGGGGGCCAAGCCGTTTGATACACCAATGGATCAAAACAAGAAGCTCACTAGCCATGAGCTTGATTCTGTTATGCAGAAAAGTCAGGGCAGTGTTTCAGTCGATGCATTGCTGGAAGATCCAAGTGAATACCAGCGATTGGTTGGTCGGTTAATTTACCTGACCATAACTCGACCAGACATCTGTTATGTGGTTCAATCTTTGAGTCAATTCATGCACGCTCCGAAGACATCTCACTTCGATGCGGCTATTCGAGTTGTGAAATATATCAAAAGAAATCCTGGTCAAGGCATTCAACTATTGCCTTCCACTTCTATGTCTCTTACAGCATATTGTGATTCGGATTGGGCTGCTTGTCCCATGACTCGTCGTTATGTTACTGGTTATTGTATCAATCTAGGGACCTCGCTCTTATCTTGGAAATCAAAAAAACAGAACACCATCTCACGATCATCTGCGGAAGCTGAATATCGTGCCATGGCGACCACCACATGCGAAATTATTTGGGTTATTGGTCTTTTGCGTGACATGGGAGTTCACATTCGTGGTCCTACGACTTTATTTTGCGATAATATGGTTGCTATCCACATTGGTGCTAATCCAGTGTATCATGAACGGACGAAACACATAGAGATAGATTGTCACGTAGTCCGCGAGAAGATCAAAGAAGGTATCATACGCACTCAATACATCCCTACTCATCAACAACTTGGGGATATTTTCAAAAAAAGTTTGGGAAAGGTTCAGCATGCTTGCTTGCTTGAGCTTCTGGGAGTGCGTGATTTGCATCAACCTTAAATAAGAATTCTACCTTGCTGCACGTGTCAAGCGACTTCAAGCTTGTTGTTCATAACTACATCAAGCTTGAGGGGGGAGTATTATTATATATGCTTTCACGCTTTTTTTACTAATTAGTCATTGGAAGTACGTTTCTTAGTATTCTTGCACATAGTGTATATAAGGGAACACGGTACAACGGTTTATCCAATAATATGGAATCAGTTTTCTTAGCTCAGTGAGCTTGTTCTTATTTTCTTTACAGTATGTGAATTGGACATTTTAAAAAAAATTGGACATTGGCCCATTGAAAACATGATTAAATATGATGATTGTGTTCATTGATGATTTAATCAAATTATGTAGAGCCCAAACAATAAAACTACACGGCTCATTAATTAAATTTTTAAAAATTTTGTATGCATAAAATGATAATGTTTGTCCAATATATTTATTATTTTATCTTTTGTCAACTCGTGTGTTAAACTTTTATATTTTACTTATCGATTATTTGATCTCTTTTCTGAAATTTATGTAGTTGGACACATTTCAAAAAATAAAACACTAAAAATTATGATACTTACCTATTTTACATATCTTTATTTTTATTTTCTTGAATAAAATATTATATTTATTATTTAAAATAAATCATATATTTTTACAATATTGGTTCATTATATTTATCATTTTGTATTTGGATATTTTATATTGATAAATTTCAATTTTAGCAACATATCTTACAATTTTTGTCAATTTCAATCTTTTTCCAATATAATTATTCATATGACACTGCATTACGTTAGAGTCATGTTAATGTTGTGACACACGAAGAAAAAAATCGCAAAAAGATAAATATATAACTCGTAAATTATATTTTCCTTATATATATTATTTGGTTATTTTTAATTTGCAAACTGAACTTTACAGTTATTTATCACAACAAGATTTTTTTTAACATATCGCCTCAGACCCTGTGAATCACAGGTACGGCTCTGTTTTCAGGGTTGCCACTTGTTTCATTTAATAACAATAAATTAAATAAATAATCGTAACAACTTAATTCCTAAATTTTACGGTAGGAAGGTAAGAGCAGTCAATAATGGAATTAAATTGTCAGAAATACTCTTAATAAAATACGAGATCCTGAAAGTCTTTTATTTTTTATAGTTTTCATAAAAATTTCACAATAATTCTTTTAAATGCAATTTGGGTTCAGACAAAATAATCAAGTATAGTCACGTTTGACCAAGTTGGTGATTCAGCTGTCACCACTACTCGTATCATCGAATAACGAAGAAAATCCTACATTGTGCGGGCCTAGTTTTAGAGTTATTAGAATTTGAATTATGTCAAAAACTTGTGTAAGACGACCCAAATAAAATATATGTATCACAAAATACAACTCGTGAGACCGACCCAAATAAAATATCTGTATCACAAAATACAACTCGTGAAACGGTCTCACGAGTTGTATTTTGTGATACAGATATTTTATTTGGGTCATCCATGAAAAAAGTATTATTTTTTATGCTAAGAGTATTACTTCTTATTGTGAATATCGGTAAGATTGACCCGTCTCGTAAATAAAGATTAGTGAGATCGTTTTACAAGAGACCTGCTCATGAATTATTACGTGAAATTTGGATTTTCCAAAAGTGAGATATTGGCACTTACCTGCGGTTCACCTCGGAACCGAATCGAAACAGGCCCGTCAAGAACCGAAACCGAAACCGAAACCATCTAGAAAGTCATATTAAAATCGAATTTCAATCCTCAATAATTTATTTTAAAGCACAATAAAAAATATTAATCTGAAAAAAGATACAATGATAATTTCATGATCATTTGTATATCATCCTCCTCTGTGAATAGTTGGAATCTTGTCATTGTTCATCACTGCAAAGACAAAGAAAAGACAAATGGGCCTCTCCGCAGGCCCAATAAAACGTCTAATCAAAATCATCATCGATCTAATTTTTTTTATCGTTTTAAGATTCAATTTCATTAATTTAAATAACAGACATGCCCAATTGACATTTTAATTATCGTGATAAATAAAATAGAGATCTACCTTATAATTTGGCGGTGTTTCTCTCTCTTTTTTTTTAAAAAAAAATATACTAACAAATGATATTTCTCTAGTACGAAGAAGACATGCAGCCTTGTGCCAAAATATATTGTGCATCCAAGAGAAGCCCAAACAAAACATCGACCCAACAATGTTTAAAATTTGGGTCGACCCAATTTCACCATATTTCTTGATCCAGCAACTGCTAATCCAAATTGGGTTTCCCGGCGCTGGTTTGAGGCATAAAATTAAATATTTGATGACTTTGATTTGATGGGGTTCACATCAAGAAGCCGATCCATGCTCATTTTGATTTTTCGAAAGTGACAAAGATATTTTGATATACATATGATACCCGTTTTTTATTCTTTTCCACGTCTTTACAATCTATAAATTTAATCAATTATCTGAAATTATAATCTTTTCAAACAATAACTTAGTTTAATATGGTTAAATGGAAGGCACAATGGCCCATTCCCGCCTCTCTTTGTTTGAGACTCATCATTTACACCAAACGATAGATTATGCATGCATATAACCCTTGTATAAGCTTTCTTCTTTTTAATAAATCTACTGGACATATAATTTCTGAAAAGTGACAATAAGAACCGGATTTGATATACCATTAGAAAATTTAATCCATAACCAAGTTGCTATCTTAAACACAGCTAATGGATACGAAAAAGCTGACATCCATTCTCTTCGTTAAGCCATGGAAAGAGAGTTTTTTGCCCTCCATGTTAACACATGAACCTAAAAACCAGCCCCGAATAGTGCAAAATGAAGCCATATCATATTTTTCAATAAAACAGCACCAACAATGGAAGGCAAATATGTATTCAAGTGATTCTCAGCTACAAAAATGGAACATCAGCCACACATTGGCTGGCATTAAAGGAATGTTAGAGCAATAAATACACTGATCCTTCAGTTTTGCAACTTAGTTTTCATCTCTCTATCGAGTCAACAACAAAGGAGTCGAACCTGCAAACAAGTGAGCATACAAAAAAAATTTCTCCACCATTTCATCCACTTTGGTTGATGGGGGAAGCAAGAGTCTCCCCCGCTTCAACTTCCTTTCGCTTCAAATACTTGTCCATGATTGTGAGCCGGGCTGTTTCAAATGCAAAGTACCCTATAGCCGAAAAGCATGCACTGTAAAACACTCGAGGCCCCATCCCACGTGTAAAGCCAACCCACCCTTCTTCCTTCAATATCCGCTTAACCATAGCTGTGACCCCACTGTAACTTGCGGCAGCAATCCTATTCATAGACTCTCCATGACCCTGAGTCATCAGCCTAGTTTTCACCACATCCAACGGGGTTGTCAAAGATGCAGAAATCGCCCCTGCCAATGCTCCGCAGATCACACTCTGAAAAGGCTCCAAAAAAGCTTTTCCTGTCTCCCTCAACACCGCAGCTTTCAAATACTCAAACGAAGAATAGCTCAAAACGCCAGCAGGTAAATTCCTAAGCAATGTAGCACTATACCCCGCATATAAGCCCAAGATCCCATCTTTCTCTAAAATACGTAACAAAACCTCCCAAGACCTACCCTTTGCGCCAGCCTGCATCCTTTGAGTGATCAATTCCTTCGGCACCATTATTGCTGAAGACATGATGTTCCCCATCGCACCAGCAGTTGGAGGAATCAACACCGCCGGATATTCCCCGATCCTCGAAAGAACGGACTTACCAAACTCACAAGTCCCAAAATAAACCGCAGAAGAAAAGGTAGATCCCACAATCACAGCAGACACGCCGCTATAAAACCCAAGAATCCCTCTATTCTGAAAAGTCTTGACTATGACATCAAACGCCCCCTTGTAAATCTCGGACGCCCCTTTCGTCTGCAACTTAGTTTTAATCGTATCAAGTGGATGAAGACACACATACGTAAAAGCACCGGCAATTCCACCAGCTGCAGCACCAATGACTGCCCTCTCGAGAACAGAGAGATTCTTGAACAAAGCATGGACCGCGGGAGAGCCTCTCGAGGCGGGCTTCAACCAATTCCGAGAAATGGGTTTTTCTGGGTTCTTGATATTGCTATGAATCGAAACGGTGGTGGATGAAAACTTCAAACTTACATCGGGAATTGTTGAAAATTCAGGGTTTCGCCTGGTTTTAGGACGAGGGTTTGGGGAGGAAATGAGGGTGTTGAGATGGTTAAAGAAGGAATTGAATTCATTGATGGAAGTGGGAGTGAGCGAGTTTGCAGAGAGGAGGGCCAGAGACTTGCTGGTCGGAGCTTCCATCGATTGAGGGTTGGGCAGGGCAGGTTAGGATATTCTGTTTTAAATCAGGTTCGGTTGGTTCTGCAAATATCCAAAGCCCGAATATCTCTTCTTTGTAATTCTGCAAGCGCCGTACCATACCTATGCTATCAGAGAAATTGCTGGATATAATTATTTTAAAATTTTATATATTGTTAAAGAATATAAATTTTTTTTTTATCCGTTGGATGAGTGCATTTTGTGTGATAAAATCCTCTTAAATATCAGAATTAATGTCACGTATTTTATTTATCAAATGAGCATATTTATTGTGAATATCGGTAGAATTTACTCATAGATAAAAATTCGTAAAATTGTCTCACAAAAAAATTAACTATGAGTCGAAAAGTAAAATAAATTATTGAGTAAATAAATTTTAATTTTGTTTAGTTTCTAAAAATGGGAGTATAAATAGGCAGTTCCCATCAGCATGTGTATACCTCCCCCCAAAACAGAGCAAGAATAAGATCAAAAGCCACCGTCAATCTGACCCCTACACTGCTCTTGCGAGATTATTTTTGCTGTTTTGCTGTACTTATGGGTGATGACTATTGGAGCAATCAGCAACCGCCGCCGTATCAATCGGCCACCTCGCTGAAGCGAAATCGCACTGATTTTGGTATTTAACCACTAATTTGCCCTAATTTTTTTGTCGCTTTTTCTATTTTGAGGGATTTGATTCTATTTACAGATGAGAACGGGCCGTAGCTTTTAATTGATGTGAATGTTTTAGGTTCACGCGAATTGATTAAAGGCAATTGCCTTACTGCATTATATTTTGATTGATTTTATCTTGTTAACCTGAATTCTTCGGTGGCTATTAACTTATGAAGATTGAAAATTTAGCTTATTGTCACTAAACAGTTGTTTAATGGTTTATATGAACTAAAAATTAAAGTTAGGCGCATGTTTTCTTTTGAATCAAACGTGGGTTTTGAAGTCAGACTTCTTAAAATTACATTGGTACTTGATTTCGACGTTTATTTGGTTTATGTGTGCGATTAAAGGTGGGTGCACTCTTTTACTCTACAATGCATGATATTTGTGAGTAATTTTTCTGCTGCTCTTTATTTCCCCAAGTATTAGAATACCTGAGAGCATGGGCAGCCTTTTCAAGAAGGAACAGATAGAATATATGTAAAATAATTGTAATCAGTGCCCTTGGAACTCATTTAGTATGGCTTTTAAAGATCTGGTGTTGCATTGTGCCTTATTTCAGTTTGCGCATATTTTTTTCTACACCATGGGCATCGAAACAAGTTTCATTTAGCAGGACAGAAGCATTGACAGCGACAAAATTTCATCTGTGACTAGTTTTGAGGAATCTAATCTTTGTCCTTATGATATTGCTTTGATTTATCAATGCCAATTTTTGTATTGATGAGAAGTATCTGTAGTTAGGCAACTTCTGGCTGGGTATAATATAAGTGTAACATCCTAGTTTTATACCTCTTTGAGTGTGGACGCCCTTTACGTTGTATCTAGTTTGCCTAATGTATAGCAAATTCTCAGTTCATACATTTTTAGTGGTAATTTTTTGTAAAAATCTTATCCTTTTCATATGTATATAAACTAAAGTGACATTAGAAAGTGATACTCGATTTTTTTTTTCTAATTTTTTTATCCCGGTGTTAAGAGTGTTGGTGAGTTAAATCCTCAGAGCCACTTGTGTGCCTGGGCATTGGAGTTTATCATTGTGGAAGATGAGCATAAATTGATGGGTGTGAATAGCAATTTTACTAATTAGCAAAATGTACTGTTCCCTTCCTGATATAATCACACGCCTCTTGGGTGAGATTTTAAATCAACGAACTGTAGGATCTGCTTTAAGATTACAAAAACTGTACAAATCCATTGATAAGGCTGGATATTTAATCTGTCATGCCCTTATGATCCAAACCATATGGAGCCTAGTTGTGTGTTGTGTTCTTTTCAACATGATTAATTTAACGTCATTATTGTTGACTCCTCAGGGACTTCTGAAACCTAGTTTTCTCTCTGTTTTCTGTAAATCAGAGCTTAAATGTTCGTGTTGAATTAAGATTTATGATTTGAAGTTTGACCAGACTTTGATCGCTGACCTTTGGATCAAGTGTCTTGCTCTTGACCGTTGGACCAAATAGATCATTTGATCAATTTGCCAGTTCTGTTTCTGCTTTTTATCTGGTTTAGAGAAATCACAAGCACAGAACTCTATCCAGATTTTAAAAATTTGTAATTATTAGAAAAAGTGTGCGACAACATACAGGAACCGTGACAAACGACATTGGCTTATGTGGAGACACATATGAAGATGCTTCTATAATGGTTTAAATAGAAAATTAATTATTGCATGTAGTTCCTTCGTCGAAGTTAAATATTGTTTTTCTTACTAATGCAGATCTTCCACCAATTGGGGTGAACTTTTCTTCTGAAGTTCTTTGCCAGAATCATGATCTAGATGGATCTAGACCAATAAAGGACACAAAATCAATAGGATCGGCATATGACAATTATCTTCGTAGTTCGGTAATATTACCTTCTAATTTTTTTTCGGTTTTTTTTTTTGTGTGTATGCGCGCTCTAGCGAGTTTAAATGATTGTTTTTCCAGCAATTACATTCTGAGGAAGGAAGTCATTATAGCCAAATGGGGCTGGGAAATGCTGCTGGTAGAGTTTTGCCTGCTTTCCATCTGCAGGATCATCTTACAATAAAGCATCTGGAAGACGTGGGTCCTGAACTAGCACCAAATGATAGAGGCACTGGTTTTGGTCCACCTCCAATAAATAGAATTACCGTACCCCGGGAAATTATACCACTACCTCCAGATGCTTCTGGTACATTGTACACTGAGGGGCTACCTCCTAACAGTACACGGCGGGAAGTGGCTCGTATCCTTTTAATGTGGTCTTAATTATATATATATATATTTTATTTTTTTTTTCTATGTATGAATGCTTTGATTATTGTACATTCTCCTACCCGTTCTTCATTCTTTAACTTCCCTAGATATTTTTCGCCCTTTTGTAGGGTACAAAGAAGTAAGGCTAGTAAGAAAGGAATCAAAACACGTAAGTAGGCACCAAATTTTCCAAGATCTCTTTTCGCTCATTAAAACTTAAAATTTCTTCTAGGCCATCTTTATTCTTTCAGATATACGTCGGGTTGACGTTGGCAGACACATGAGTGAGGTTTTGATTAAAGATTTATTTATGCAGCGAGGTGGGGATCCTCTTATTCTTTGCTTTGTTGATTTCGTAGACGCGGCTTGTGCAGCAACTGCTTTGAGTGCGTTGCAAGGTGATTGCCTTTTATTTTAAGTAAAATGCCTTTTCTTTTTTAAAATATCAATTATGCACGATTTTTCAGGTGTTCTTTAAATCTTTTTTCCAACAACTTCTGACCTCTTTGTTTGTTTTGGGTTGAAAAAATGGAAAGCGAGTATTTGTGTCTGTTTGAAAAAATTGAAAGTGAATATTTGCCAAGTTGAAAGTTATTTGAAATGTACTTGTGTCCCCCTGACGTGTCCAAATGAAGATGCTCATCGTTTGATGAAAATTGGATAGTTAGTGAAAATGGAGAAGCTATTGCAAATTTAAATTGTTTACAACTATTATATTTACTACAAGTGTATACGCTGGAAAGGTATGCCATTCTTTAATCATAGGTACACGTTATAGTTTCCACGCTCTAGGTAAATATTGGTGTCTTTGATTGTTTATGCAGGTTATAAGATGGATGAAGAAGATCCAGATTCTCCTTACTTGCGTCTGCAGTTCTCAAAGTCTCCAGGTCGGAGGTCTGCCCCTGGATCTCGCGGGAGGCGATGAGCAACTAATAACTTTTCCTTCTACAGCATGTTCTGTAAAGACATGAAAATTATTCAGATGGAAGATGGACTCGATACAAATCTATAACTTTGCATCTTGCAATTTAGAAATGGCATGTGGCTGTATTTTTCATTAGCTGGTGGCAATATACCATGTTGTATGATTTCTGATATAGTGAAAATCCATCCTTATTTTATGCTGATAATTATCACAAACACGTATTGTCATCTACTTGAATAGGAGTCCCTTGAAGTTGGTATGTTAAAAGGTATGTTGCTAAATATAACATTACATTTAAATTAATTTAAATCGATAAATATACGAGGAATTAATTTAAATTGATAAATATACGAGGGATAAGAATGGTGAATCTGTAAACTTTACGAGGAAATGACAATCTTGTCACAACTTCCATTTCTAATCACAATGCGACGCTCTAAATGCTGTATGATATTATTTGCACAATGGTTTTGAGGAGTTCGATCAATAAATGTTCAGGAATAGAAGTAGCTTTGAATCGACCGAGTTTTAAAACAAGATCCTAGGCAGAACAGTTGGTAACTATTTGAAGAGAAATTTTCACGTCTCTGTTTTTTTTAAAAAAATATAAATTCTAATATAACTTTAAAACATATTATCTTCGTTTAAATATCTGCTCGGCACCATTTTCATTTATTGATATAATGCAAATCTGATTCAGGGTACAAAATGATATCCGATATAATTTTTTATCTTTGTTGAACCCAAGTTGAAATATAATAAGAGACGGGCAAACTGACGTAGGAAGATCCATATAAACGATGATCCCATTTAGTGGGATAAAAGCTCGTGTCTGCTTGTGTTGTTGAACCTAAGTTGAAAGAAATCCCTATTACGTGGAATATGCTCTACTCTCTGTTGTTTTGAAAATTCCCACTTCAGTCGTTCGACTTCAGTGCTTGTTATTTGGAAAATCTTTTTTTTTTTTTTTTTTTTTCATAAAGTTCTTACCCCGATTCCAAGAATTAAGTGAACAGAATAGTTCATTTGGGATTTGAGCCATAACCTACATGGGGTTTTTCCAATGCTCTGATTATCTCTCAGGTTAAAAAGTCGACATGGAATGCTTTGCAGCATCCAGTGGCGTCGGCTTTTTTGGCCGTCATTTATAGTGATTACATGCTTACATCTCAAACAGCAAAGATTTCTTGTGATGGACATTATTTTAGACCCTCGGACCTCCGGAAGTTTGCAATCTTACAGGTATAAATTCTGTCATACAATGTTCTACTGAGGATCAAATGTTACTCCATTAATCTTTCGAAAACCAAACTTATTCATGGATGAAACGACCTGACCAAAAAATTATTAAAATCGTACTAATCAGACTGAATTTTGGCAAAAAATAAAAATAACTCAATTTATATAAATAAATAATCAGATCGAAACTTATGTAAAAATATATTTTCTTTTTACGTAACTTTGTTTGATTTCTGAAAAAAAAAAATAACTGGCAAACAAACTAATCGATCTCTTTAAATTTTAATAAACGACACGTAGAAATAACCAACGTACTGAACTTATTCAGTTTGGTCAATTTGTTTGGTTTGATCGAATTCATCATATTGTTCCACATCTAGATTTTGTGTTGTATTAAACAATGAATCTTATGCCTTCTTCTTAGGCTGATTATATTTGGTTAGCAATCCTATGAAGATGAGTTATCTTGTGGGCTATGGTGATAAGTATCCACAATATGTCCATCACAGATCGAGGTGCCTCCATTCCAACTGATGCAACAACTGGTTGCAAAGATGGTTTCAAGTGGCTCGAATCAGATGAACCAAATCCCAATATTGCAATGGGAGCGCTTGTTGGTGGTCCTTTCTTTAATGAGTCGTTCATCGATTCAAGAAACAACTCAATGCAAACCGAACCAAGCACTTTATAACAGCGCAGTCATTGTTGGTCTCCTTTCCAGCTTAGTAACTACGTCATCCGTGGTACAATCTTTTACCTGAGAAAAAAGATCCTCATAAAACTGTCTCGTCCTATATTTACCATTATCATTTGAGCTACATGATGAAACACAAACGACATAGCAGCAGCAGCAGCGTGCTGAATTGTGATAGAGGTGCTGTGTAATTGTGTTGACGGATCTTGAGCTATGCTGCAAAAAGAATGGTGTGCACATTTTATATTTCTTGAGTTGTATTTGATGTGAAATATCTAATATTTTGTTCTGCGTTGACATTGTTTGTTGTTAATGGAAACAAAGTTTGATCATGTGTTTGAATTTATTCGAAATTTAGATTTCATAAACCATATTTTCGTTTTAAGATCATCGTCTTTGATAAATTTATTTTATCAATAAAAAATTTATATTTTTGGGATTTACGTAGGATTCAGATTCACATGTCGCAAACACTCCTTGATTATTAGTAAAAACTATAATTAATAGAGATTTATAAGTACAAGGGATTCTCGTGTGAAAATTCCTTAAATCAATAAAAAAATAATGTTTAGGTAGTTTGTTGGAATTATGTATACATTGGACAATGACTTTGGTTGGTTGGGAGTAATAAGGACCACATCCGTTGTCCTTTGATACGGATTCATTTGCTATAAGGCCCTCTAAGGTTTGTTTGGCCGTTGGATTTAATTTCATATTTTAAAAGGTAAAACTAAAATTCAACTAAAAACATGTAGTTACGAATTCTTTTCGTCTTGTTTGATTTAATTCCCATTAATTTCAATCCATTAAACCGTAATTTTAGCACATAAGAATTCGTTTATGTATGCGCGCGCGCACATTCATTTATTGCCATATTTTCCTCGAACAAAATATCAGTTCAAACGCAACCGAATAGAACCAAGCACTCTATCGAAAATCTCACTTGGCTGTGCTTTGGAGATGATCTACTACTTGCATCTTGTAGTTGTAGTTTGATTTAGAACTACTTTATATCAGTGATTTATAAAACAGTTAGTTTCATTAAGATACAAAAATATATTATTATTATTGTTTTACAATGATAGAAGTTATGGTCCTTACTTTTTGACGTAAGCTGAGTAAATTCTTGGAATAATACACAGAAACTCATTGGAGAACGAGATATCAATTACTTTTGTGTATTGATATATATTTCACATATCTTGGTGTTTTGTGTAGCTAATGTGAGTGTTCGTACCACAAAAATTACCATTAATTAAGTGTTGCTAAATTAAACATGCAAATGTATTTTAATCGACAAGAACACACAAATTTATAGAAGATTAATGATAATAAAATCATAATAGAAAGGGTGGATTAAACTTAACGGAAATGGAGAGACCCTGGTGTACGTCTCGATGAAGCCCGACGATATTAGGTAATTTCAATGGCTTTAGTTCCCTACAACTCATATATCTTACCCCACGGGCACATGCCATTTTTCCCGGAGAAAACTTAGTTTTACCTTGATGTTAAATCTTCCTAATTTACTCAAAAATAAAAAATCTTCCTACCTCACTCTAGTAAAAATAAATTCAGATTTCAGACTATATATATATATATATATGTGTGTGTGTGTGTGTGTGTGTGTGTGTGTGTAGTGAGTGTAGCATATAACATAAATACTGGCACTCGTGCACAAATCACACAGCATCATTATTTCCAACTCTTTTTTTTGTTTTTGATGAAAAAAGCCCAAAATAGTGATCTTGATCATCATCCCATATACATGAAAAATGCCTGTAAAAAATCGAACAACATGCAGTCTCAAAAGGCAGTGATCATCAAGCAGATTATGAAGCGGTGCTCAGTGTGCTTTGGAAAAATATTAAATCAAAATTTTGTAATTAGTGTCTCTATATTTTAGCTAATTAACCAGCTTACTCCCTGATCAGCTCGATCCTACGTATTTTTTCCATCAAATATATATTATAGTTCATATTTATAAAATATCAAGTGAACTTGTTCGAGATGGGTTTCAATTTTCGTAACTATTTAATTCACGTTTCTAATCAAAATTTTCAAATCCCCACTATTTCTAGTTCAGCTACGTCTTTTCATGTCGCCATGTCCATTGTAAATGATTGAACAATTCACGTTCTTTGCTTTTCATCTACGTAGCGTTTTTAATGCCGAGCAAAGCTCTTTAGAAAACGATACACCAACTATTTTTGCATTCCAAATCATGTGTCGTTGGATCAAATGCATTTTCTATTCAGCTACCAAAATTTGGAAACCAAGAATTTAATGTATCTGGGAGAAATTTAACTTGGGATCAATTATGTGATCCAAGTATCGATATCACATGGAATATAACTCATTCGATATAATATGAATTCCACCATTTGTGGTTTGAAGTTTGATTAGCATAAACAAGCAATTATTGAAAATTTGTTAGATCAAGACTGCAGCAGACAATTGACAGACGATCCTGTCAACTTAAAATAAATACACCAACTAAGTATACTATCCACACAACTATATAGAGAATTTAAAAATCTAACAACAAATTACACAAAAGAAAGAAAAGTTTGGAAGGTTCTTCAATATTTACAGAAAGCTCGAAAATGTAAACTGTTTATTATGCTGGCGAACTGTCAGTCACTACTGACCACTCTTTCCTTTCGCTGAAAAGAATCGGCTAAACCCACGAGCTTGTTTCTCAGGAGTGGGAGTAGACGAGCCTGAACTTGTGGGATGGTGTTTCGAATACTTAGAAACTGGTGACTGCGGTGGATAGTGTGCTTCAGAATCTGATGGACTAAATGGAGTGTTGAACATGTCTAAGGGGGATTCGGATCCTGCTCCATGAAAATTGAGACAAGGGATGGTGTCCATTAAGGATGAATCCACATCTTGAATATTTGTGCTACTTACAGTTGGTTCATTTTCAATGGGGTGGTCGGCTTTCTGAGTCCTTTCGTTGTTTGGGAAACTGAGAAACTCGGTTTGGGGACGCATAGCTTTTAATTGCTTGCCGAGAAGAAATATGGTTTCTTGACACTCAGCCAGCTTTTCGGCTGCAGCTGCCAACCCCTTCTCCTGATATAGAAGAAAAGTGTTTTTAGTTTTCTCCAAAGCTTAACCACATGGATGATACACGCCTAATAATTGGAACAGACTTCAAAGCCGGACAAGCAGGCCAGGCATTCCATCAACCGAGAAAAACTAAAACATTATGAGTCATATGGTTTATTTGCAAATTTGTAATACTTTATTCAAATATTGAGCGTGAAAAAAATTGTCCCCTGCCAATTTTTTGTTGTGGCTCCTGAATATCATCTTTTGAAACTATGACATGTACCTAGAGAGAATTTTTCTCTACAAACTCACTTCCGAGGATTCAAACCCATAATAATTGAGGTCATGGGTGTTAAATGATGACAAAAAGGCTTAGCAGAGCATAAACTTGCCCCACGACAGACATATGCTACGAAAGCACTTGGTTTAAACAAACTTGAAAGGTATGCATTTCCATATAAAGGATCAAGTGTCCACTCAGATATATATAGAAAGCAAGATGGTTTTGCACGCTCACCTGGCTAATCTTGTCATCAGTATCAGCTGCTGCACCGCAATCACTACTGGCAAGGAAATATCAAGGCAAGCACGGTCAAGTTTGTGAGATAAAAATCATCACAATTTTAACTCATACTAAATAGCAAAATCAGGCAGACAATATTAGAATATACGGTACAATGGTTTGTATCCTTAAATTTGCATCAGATAACTCAGAAAGAGCATGTGTAGATTTCAGAAATCGCTTAAGAAGCTGCAATGAAAAAGCCAACGGGCCAGAGCATGTTATCACGGACCTAAACATGAAAGTCAAAATTTAGGGTTGGGCAAATTTTCTTGTTTCTTTGTACTCTTTAGTTTCCTTTATTAGTTCCTATTTCTCTTTTTATAGAATCTTAAGTTGATTGTGCTTTATGTAAGCCCGAAGGAATCAATTTAGAATTGGACAACAACAAAAATTATGGAACTAAAACATCAAAAAGCAATCGGTCTATAATCTATAGATTTATTACATATATAAATGAAGGCTAACCAAGGAAAATAAAGAGGCTTGCACTGGAAGTCTCAGGCATATTCTCTAGAGCTTATAGGCAAAGAAAGACCATTTTTATGTGTAAGTGGTAGCTTTTATAAGATTAAAAGTAGGATATGGACAGCTTAAAATGATCTTCACTCAATAGGACAGGTAAAACAAATTTATATTAACACAATTAATGAATCCCTTTAAATTGAGGACACAACCATCTGCTTCAATCAGTTTCGAAACCAAATCAATGCAGAATTGCTAGAGCGGGAAATATATTAGTACCTTTGCAACCTTTGAAACGTTTGCAGCTGCTCTTGAAGATCAGTGCATCTGGCAAGTGTATCGTGATGACTTTTTCTCTCCTCTTGTAGCTCATTTTCTAAACTTTTGATATCCTGCTGAAGGTGATTTACCTTAATCTCTAATCCCTCTGCCCGTGTTTCAAGTGATTTGTACGACTCTGCCATGCATTTGAGCTGTGTCTCGAGTAAGCTGTTGGTCTTTTGAGCAATTGTTAGTTGTGAATGAACCTCAGAAAGATGCTGCTGCGTTTCCAGTAACTGAGACTTGTTGACTTCGAAGATTTCGGTACATCTAGCCAGATCAATTGCAAGATTCTCCTTGTCCAATTTCAACCGTTCAAACTCCTCCAGTGAGCATTTCCACGATTGATTTGTTGAATCAGAGGTCGGAACAAGATTCCCATCATGGGGGACATCAGGATCAGATGCCGAATCAGAAAAGTGGGCACAGCCGTTCGGATAGCTGTCTCCTGATAAATCAACGAAATTTTTGTTCTCAGGAAGTGCAATCTTGTCTATACAATCAAATGAGCATGTTTCCATTTCAGAACTTTTAAATCCCATAACATTGAATTGCAGCTCACTTGCTTTGCTTAATACATAAGAGATGTCAAGAACAAAATCATTCAGATTAATCCCACTTTTTGTAGATTCATTATATTTGGCAGAGAACGAGTCAAGTTTTGTACTCAGTCCATCTCCATCAAGAGAAATTGTTCCCAGGATTGCCTTGGCCTCTCTACCAAGAATCATGAAAAAGTCATGAATCTGAGAAATGGCAATTTCCAGTTCTTGGTTAATGATTTGTGCAGTTTCCGTGCACGGGTTAACATCTCCAGATGTAGGAATAGCCTTGGTTGCTGTTATCTTGGCATCCTCACTCATTGGGTCAGATTGATCAATCTCCACGACGGAATTCGTCAACAGATATTGTAGAGAATCATGCATATCCTGCATAGAGTGTCTAATGTCCTCCATAACTTTGCCGTTGTCTTTTCCTGCAGACATCGACTCAAGAATCGAAGATATTTTTGATTGGAGCTTCTTGAAGATAAGTGCATCTGCCTGCAGCTGTGGACTTGCAACAGTTACATCATCTTTACAAGACACTCCAGCTTCCGAACCACAAACCTCCTCAAGCTCCAGGGGGCCAGTCATCATGGTGATTTCAAGTGATTCTTCCTGCTTAACAATTGCAGATCTCTCATTGCCTATATTACATGATATACCCTTACTTGGAACTGTTCCATTGGATAGATATGCTAATTTCTCCATCTCCAGAAAGTCATCCATAAGATCCAACGGATTTGTGTTTTCAGACTTCTTCAAATTAGAGAGCTCAGACATAACTCCAGTAGCACACGAACCTGCACAACTTGTGCCATCATCATTTCCATCTTCTGAAATAGAGGTATAACTTGGTGGATTACCAATGCTTTGACTACAGAAACTTTCTACTGGAACCAAAGCATCTGATCTCTTAGAAGTTCTCTGTTCACCATCAACTTGTAGTTGTGTTTCTAAACTTTGAAGCTTGCTAGCGGTCTGAGCAAATAAACTCCTAGAAGCTTGCAATTCACTGTTGCGCTTTGCCAGCGCTTCTGTCAACATTTTCATTTCTTCCTCCATAGCTAATAAACGTTCTGTTAGTAACTCATTGTCTTTCTGATACCTTTGTGTGTTGCCTAGTCCAAAGTCAGGCATTTGGGACAAGAGTGGAGTTGGAGATCTCACAGGATACCTCTTCAGACGAGACTCTCCACAATCCTGGCCCAAGTTTTCAACTTCTAGTTTCATTTGTGCTAGCGCAGCTGGACCCGGCAATCTCTTCCGAACAAGACCGCGTAATCGTTGACACTCTGCTTCAAGCTTTGCAATTTTCTTAACTCCCTCAAGATGCTGCTTGTTTGCTACTTCAGCAGACCGCACACTCATATTCTTTTCCTCATTGCGAATTTCCACCTCTTTTCTAGCAATATGAAGCTCATACTTATGTGAATTCACTTCTTTTTCCCAGGCCTCAATTTTGCTCTTCAAAAGTTGTATCTCTGCCTCAGCTTGTAACTTCTCCTCGTTCACCTTGATCAGCATGTTCGAGCGTTCTTGCAAAGATCTAGAGAGTGCAGCATTTTCAGCAGCAGACCTGAGTATTTCTTGGTCTAAATTGGATATTTTTGTTTCAAACTCGAGCTTCATCTTATCGAATAGCTTTGTTTTGTTAATGACAACTTCATGCAGCTTTTGATCATGTTCCTCCTTCAAATTTCGCATTTGCCTCATGCATTCCTTCAGAGCACCATCTAAATGAGATGCCCGATCTTCGGCAGTAAGCTTTAGCAGTGTGACAGATTCAAGATGAGTTTTTAATGCTGCAGCTTCAGCCTCCGCCTTTTCCCAACCTGTGAAAATATTAAATAAACTTAAGTTTAACACATTCTATGTTCATGAAGAAATGACAAGAAAATTATAAATTTAAAACCTGAAACAGCCTCTTCAGCGACTTTTGCATGTTGTTTCACCAGGATCTCTTTATTGGTAATTTCTGAATTGGCTTCGGATAACTTTTCATTCAGTTCAGTTACTTCATCTTCTAAAGTCTTGACTAGATCCTCATAGGACTTCAATTGATTCTCCAATCCAGTTATACGTGTATATGATTCCATTGATAATTGAACATACTTTGGTTTCTTGTTTTCCTGCTTAGACTGTAAAAAATAGGAAACAAGATATATAAGCATAATAAGGCAGGGTAAACTACAAATCAGCCATGACTCGTACAATTGTTGTTTTATCTAAAAGAAATCTGCTAAATACACATTTTTGATGACAGACAGAGCAAAAATTTGTGAGGAAATGTAAAGTGATCCCATGCTCATCGAACTGGGTGGGAAAAATGTGACAAATGTTAAAAATAAAATGAAAAAGGAAGCTAAAGGTGTCTAATGCATAGATCACATATCACATACCTTGCCAACTTGAGTTTCGCTGGTCTCTGAAGCAACATTAGAAGCGTCTAATGCAGTAGCAGCTACTTTCTCAACACCCTGCTTATCAGATGACTTTTTCTTCCATGGCCAACTCCTTTTATCCATTGCAAGCTGTTGACACAGTGCCATAAATTTGTAGGCTTAAAGTGAAACTCACTATTTACAACAAAAAGACCCGATATGCCATGCATTATATGTAACATCACAAACACACCGCCAGAGTCAGATATCTAGAAAGCCAATCAGCAATTTTAGTTTCAAAATCAAAGCATGAAAAATTTTTCATGTAACTTGGTGCAATTAAAATTTATTCAAGTATGCCTTCTCGACCATACAGTGGCCATGAAAATACAATTTGTGCAAATGTTTTGATTTTCCAAGTCAATATATTCGTTAACAGAAGTATTCACTCAATAGGCAGCTGGAAAATTAAAATTGGGACACTTTCATAGATTGAATTGTTAACATATGTAGTTGACTAACAAGTAAAAGGGGTAGAAGATGCAAATTATTCAACATATACCTAATAACCAGCAAGATATTGTGGGCTAAGTCATTATACATACCAGAAATTCCGAGAAGAACTACTATATGTAGAAGGAAAATCTGTAAGCGCCTAAGCTCACATGATAATGAAGTACATTCCAGTTAGGATGAGTAAGGATTAGGTGCACGATGCAAATGAATTTAACAAATTTTCAGCTCTTCAAACATCCAAATCAATGGAGAAAATATCCAGAAATAACTTTATAATATAATGGATCACAGCAATTGAGAATCCAGGACTCAAAAGTCATAAAAAATTCCAGGTCATTATTATCATATCCTGAGCAAATAATTGGGGGTCAGATAAACAAATACAAGTTCCAATCAGATGTCAAAAATTTTAAATCATGCGATCAACTTGCATAATTTAAATTTATGCCCACGAGGATCAAGAAAATGAAAGGAAAACAAAATACACCTTGACTAAGACATTTGCATAATTTAACAAATATGAATGGGAAATAAGCACCAGAAAGTCTCCCTCTCTTAATACCAAAATTCATTCTCGAATTGCATTCCTCATCAAGCAAACAAACCATTACAATATCGATATCTCCTATCAATGAAATTGAAAAATAAATTCAGACATTGTACGTCAACAAGGTATCTTCAACATGCTTTGATGACAGCATAAGAAGTAAGGCTTCAATCTTTTGATGATCCAAACCTTAATTATATGTAATGATTATATATTACATGGGAAAAACTAAAAGAATGTGTGAGATGAACAAAAAAAAAGAGCACCCCGGAACAATGTGTGCGGAGCAGTAGCACTCCTGAAAAGGGGGGAAAACAAATTTTGTGTGTAATTTATTGGATCCCTTCAAAAATTTCTGAATCCACTTCTAGTCTCTGATAGAACTATTAAGGTCGGGGAAAAAGTAGAGTTTGAAATAAGCTAAAATTTACACCAAATAATCGAACAACTTGCGATAAGAACCATTGATAGTTATCGAAGGAGACCACGTCATTCTACGACAAATCAACAAGCGCTCACAAGTCCTCTGAAGCATTATCGCAGCTCCGAAAACAGCAAGGAAAAAAGTAGATAAGCTCATGCAACACACCCAGAAGCAAAGTGCCAGTTAAAGAGTGAAAAAGCGACACCGACAGAGAACTCGGAAAAAAGGAGAAATGCTCTAAAGTTCGTGAAGCAAGAAAGCGATATAGATTTCAGAATGAACAAAATAACGGCTCTCCAAAACACGGAAAACAAAGCAAATTGAACAATTTAAAAAACACACACGAAAAACAGAAACAAATGGTTAGTTAAAGATTTCGATCACAACCATCGACGACGCAATGCAATAACAGAAGGGCTAAAGGACTAAAATCGAATTTTATCGAAGATCAATCAAAGTCTGCTCGCATACTGATATCACACTTACCAGCAATGCAGTAAAACGGGGATTTATTTATAAAAAGTTAGGATCTTTGTTCAGGAATGTAGCTCGTTCTCCGCGTGGTTCGAGTGCTTCAGAAATATAAATGACGGAGAAGGTGGCGGTGAGACCGGCGGAGCGGTGGTGGTGGGGAGGAGGAGGTGGTGGAAGTGTGGAACGCTCAACAGTGTTAGCTGTCGTTTAAAAAGGCAAAGAAGTTGAAAGGCTCCAATGTAATCCACTTTCTAAATGAGCATCACTTCAAGGAAATTAATTAATTAAAATTTCAAACTTTAATTCAAAACTAGAAAAAAATGAGTCAAAAATGCCACGTGAGACTATATCATGAATCGTATTTTGTGAGATTGGATCTCTTATTTGGGTTATTCATGAAAAAATATTACTTTTTATGCTAAGAATATGATTTTTTATTGTGAATATCAGTAGGGTTGATCAGTCTCACATATGAAGAATTGTGGGATCGTCTCACAAGATACATACCCTTAAAATGAATATTTTGGAAAAATTCTATTAACTTAATTATATAAAAGAAAGTGATTTTGGTGATATTTATTTTTTATTAAATATAAAAATAAAATGCAAGTGATTGAAGAAATTTTAATTAGACATCTCTATTATTAAGTGTATTATTTCAAAACAACTGTTATTTTTCAACATAAAATATGAATATAAAATAATATGAGATTCTTCAGTTTTTGTGAGATATATTTCTATTCAATGTGATTTATAAAAAATATTAATTTATGTTATAAAAATATTACTTTTCGCCTTTTATTTACAAATATAGATACATAAAATTATCCACAAATTACCACTTCAAATAGAAATCGACTTCTTCTTTATTCCAGATTAATTGTCAGATAATTTTCGTTTATGAATATACAATAAAATAATATTTTTAAATTTGTTTTTATTTATAAAAATTCAAAATGGATTGTGGTGGCACGAAAGTACGAAAACGCCCTTGGGAGAAAGATAAATAAAAAGAGTGAAAAGATGATGTGAGCTGTATTTCTTAGATATTGATGGTGGTTGTTTGGACCACCGTCAGTCCAGCTCATGATTTGATGGTGGCGCGTCTGCACTTTTGCTGCCATGTGCTGCCGCTCTATCTGATCCCTAATTCTTCTAATTTTGAATAATAACCCAACTTAAATTTCATTTTCGTAAAAGTCTTACCATAAACAGTTGGTCTAATAATTGTATCCACTTTAATATACATATATATATATACAAAAAAAAACATTAAAATAGAATTTTTAAATCATGAATATGCCAAAATTTTGAACTGGATAATAACATATATAAATAAGACAAATATATTTTTAAAAACACTTTGTTTTCTTGTTTAATTTAATTGAATATTTTTGTATTTTTAAGTAAATTTTATTTTCTTTTTAATTTATAGTTAAATATTTATTTTTATGGTTTTATATTAATTTTGAATTCAATGGTAAGCTCGAATTATATTATAATATTTGTAAACTTGTGCATTATTACACTAGAAGGAAAAACTTGTGTGAGATGGTCTTACGAGTCGTATTTTGTGAGACGGATCTCTTATTTGGGTCATCCATAAAAAAAATATTACGTTTTTTGCTAATAATATTACTTTTTATTGTGAATATCGGTAGGGTTGACTCGTCTCACAGATAAAGATTCGTGAAACCGTCTCACAAGAAACCTGCTCTACACTAAAAGCCAAGAATATTGCCTTTCATAAGTATTGATTCAGGCCCGCCATTAGATCACATGATCTTCCTTTTAATATAATAATAACAATTAATAAATTATTGGAATTATGAAATGCTAAAAATGATCGAACAAGTAGGGTTATGATATGCTAGTTTGAGAGCTTTTAATTATTAGTTGAGAGAAATTCCAAAATCTGAAATTTGAATTTATTTATTTATCTTACCTTTTTTTAAGGCGAATTGTTTGACAATTTATTATATTATTAAAAATATTATTTTTGCTGGTTTTCTGGTTTCAAGTAGCTGGCTATACTTATTGAATACATAATAAAAAAAGTCATACCTAATCAATCAATTTATTAAGGAAATATAACAAGCTTTGGTAGAGTTTTTGTGGGGACCCGAACGCTAATCATCTTATTAATCGTTATTGGGACTAATTTAATTAATTATAATAAATAGGGTCTAAATTTTTTTAAAAAAATGCGGAACGTGATGGCATACATCTTAACATACACGTCAGTATTAAAAATACAAATCTTGCACTATATACAATCAGTCTCAACTAAGGTTTAACAACTATATAACAAGTGTTTAAACCCTAACTCTAGTCCAAGTCTACGTAGTCTCCACTCTAACTCGATCTTTCTTCACCTCTGTGACCCTGAACATGTCCCACCTGTTGCCATGCACACATACAGACAAGACAACAGCCGGATAACTCCGGTGAGATATAAATATCCCAGTATAAACAATGTATCAATGCAATCATATAAAACATATATAAAAGCATAAACAATCATTAAAACATGTATCCAATCTGACTACATGAACCAATACGAATCTGTATTTAAATCAATGACTTATTATCTTGTCTCAACTTATTTCTAACCTAGGGATCCCGATCTAATTTAGACTTTGGTATGCTGTATCGAATGTCTACAATAGACGTCGATCTACATCTAAGCTCATCGATACACCGTAAGTCTAGAGTCTTCGCGGTTCTGACAAAGACTCGGCGGTTTTGCCCTAGCTAGGCTGATCTGCCCTAGACTCAAACTCTGGCTCTGCTATAATTCAATATACTAAACATATCAATCTGATAATCTGCAAATATCAATGCAATAAATAAAGTATGTGATTTTGGGAAACTCAAGTCAAACCTAACTCGAGTTGTGCAATCCCGAATCAACATTTATTTATACCTTTTATTCTGTCGCTCTGATACAATCGAAGTCTCGACTCAAAGCCTGTCAATGTTCAATCTGGCAATGACAATATCAATATACTGTATCAATATTCTATTCAATCAAAACATCCCCGTCTTATCAAATTCTGACGGTACAACATGTACAATCTTGCGATACCGGTGATACCATACCAGTATATCCTAATTCCAATAATTATAATCAACCACCGTATAAATTTGACATCACATCTCAGTCAATCCCATTCTGAAAATCATAACAATTCCATATGATATCTGTTTCTTAATCTGACTTCGATTCTATGATGTCTACTATGTCAAGAACACTATATATGAATCGTATCTGATTCTGGACATAGCATAATTTCAAATCTTAACAAAATGTAACAAAACTTACGTCATGTAGTAGCTGTCGTTGCTATGAACGCAGTACCGAAGTCGGATTCAAAATCTGACATACGGATCGCAATATAAAGACGTAAGGATTTTCAACAATTCTCTCGTCCCTTTTCTTATTTTCTCAATTCTGAACGAATTCAATGACATATATATATATATATATATATATATATATATATATATATATATATATATCTCGATATATCTCGTACATGCAGGAGGACGAGTGGCTCAACCTTTGCAGCACACGTCTCGCGCATATGCGCGACCCCAATCGGCGCATATGCGCGAGACACTCGATCTCCGCGCGTATCATGCACATCGCCTCGCGCATATGCGCGACTCATCTCCGCGCATATGCGCGAGACTCTCTGGAGTTCCTCGCATAGGCTTCGCGCATATGCGCGACATCTTCCGCGCATATGCGCGAGGTCTTCTGCCTGTTTGGCGCATGTGCGCGCATCCGGTCGCGCATGTGCGCCGTTTCTATTGTCCTCGCACATTAATTTTCACACGCGATCTCATTTCGTGTCCCGGTTAGCCCTTTCGTAATTATCTCGATTAAAAATCAATAATCGTAATTTAACACGGTATAAAATCTCGGGCATTACAGTTTTAAATTTATTGCAACGAGTTGAGTGGATGAGATTTAGTATCGATCCTGAATTTTTGGGAAAATAAATATTTGACTACATTTTAATAGTCAAAAAAATAATAAGAAAACTTATTTTAGACAAATTATACAGTTACGTAATTTCAAACCAAAATATTATAATCGTGCATTTGATTTATGCACTTAAAATGGTGAAAATTTTGTTGTTTGGGATATTCAAATATGAGGAAAAACAAGAAGAAAACAATGAAAATGGCTTTGTAGAGGCAAGTGTTGAACACTTTGTCCTTAAGAAGAATTTGCTCTCACAATGTGCTAGAGTTTGTGACAATCTTCTCCCAATATACAACTACAACACTTGAATAACTGAGCACTCAAATGTTCAAGTTCTTTCACAAAGAAATGGATGAACTCTCTCTTGAAGAAGAAGGAAGAAGAAGAAGATGCAAAATGATGTTATTTGTGTTTGATTTTAAATAATCATGCATTTAATGTTTTTCAAATGAAAAGACATGATCTTTAATTCATAGGGGGTGTCTCTTGGCCATTGTAACTGATCACAAGCATCAAACAATGCCAAAGGAATTGAAAAACCATCAGAAAATTCGAAAAAATCCGAAGGGATGCGTCTGTGCGCGCAGGGGCGCACGCCCGCTCGCACGCTGCCGAGCGCGCTCGACAGCGCCTGCCGAGAGCTCTCGGCAGGCGCGCGCCCGCTCCGCGCGCATGTGCGCGCCAGACACTGTCAGGCGCGCCGGCCCTCGCGCAGTGGCAGGCGCGCGCACCTGCGCGCAGACTACCGTTCATGCCGAGTTTTTTTTTTCCTTTTTTTTCTTTTTTTTCGATTTTCGTCCCTTACATGTTCCGACTACTCGTTTTAAGTTCGTTCAACATTTGATGAACTTGTTGCGAGTTTATTTCAGAACCACCGAACTTAATATTCGTTCATTAAGATTCGTTCTTCATTTCGAATTTTTTCAATCAAATACATTGATTTATTTGGTTAATTTTCATTCATTAAGCATCAAATTTTCCAATAAATTTTATTGCACCCAATAAGTACCGAATGTGAGAATTAAAAAATAATTAATTTTGAGAGGGAAAATACATTAAATATAAATTTTAGAGTATGTCTCTTGTGAGACGGTCTCACGAATCTTTATCTGTGAGACAAGTCAATCATACAGTTACTCACAAAAAAGTAATACTCTTATTATAAAAAGTAATATTTTTTCATGGATGACTCAAATAAGAGATCTGTCTCACAAAATACGATACGTGACATCGTCTGACACGAGTTTTTGCTTAAACCCTTTATTATTAAAAAAAAGTTTATGTTATATCGAGATATCTACTTCTGGTTTTTGTTTTGAATAAGAAAATCGGTTCATCATCTAATTTGAAAATAAAAAATATAAAAATCATCGATATTTTTTTTTGTTTTACAATGAAATGATCATCTTATGTGAATATAACCGAGAATTTTATTCGAACAAACTTACTCAAATATATATATATATATATGAAAGCGGGGAATAAAGAGGGGGGGCGGGGTGGTTTGTCCCTACGACAATAAACAGATGGGAGGTTTACAGCATATTTTCTTACAACATGGTATCCCTAGAATGGTGGGACAGGCAACAGACATGTGCGTTGGGGGAAACAATATCAACTATACTTGCACAACATTTGAGTTGGCATCTACCCTGGAATTAGGTTCTTACTTACTGCTTTTCCAACCAGTTCTCTTTTAATACATACACACACACACACACACACACATGTATGTATCAATGAGTTGATATATATTCCATCATATTATGTGTATTTTTTTATATTTTAATAAAAAATGACATTATGTATTAACAATCGAAATACTAAAATCTCATTGTATCATAAGAATCAGATACTTCAATTATAACATAGAAAACGTCATATTAATCGTCATATTAATCATGTATCTGATAATCTGATTCAAACATTTTTAATGTAATTTATGACATAAATAAAATATATTAACTAATTATATATGTATAAGATCATGTGTTAGTTATCAAATATTAATATATAGAAAATCAACCAAATACGAGTGTCAATGCCATGGAGGTATTACAGGTCAACCTATCTCCAAAATCTACCAAATTTCCATCCCCATATAGCCTTAGACTCACATGAATTCCTCTAGAATGAAATGTAGGCAGACATTTGTATCTTTGTAAAATATGATATTTATTTCGATGCCTTTTGTGTGTTATTTTATAGAAGGAATTGAACATCTATTTCAAATCATCTCTCTCATCAATCCCTGAGACAAGTTTGAAAAATGAGCTAAACAAGGTACTGTTCATATACATCATAGGATTCCTAGGATAGCAGCGAAGGCTGTCCGATCTACTGAATTACGGAAAAGGGTAAATTTAATAGTAAGGGTAAATTTCTTTTTCTTTTTTTTTTTTTTTTTGGACGTAGAAAGGCATTGGAACATTTATATTTATACATTTTCAGTCGCGATTTCAACATTTGTTAGTCGGTCCCATTCACCAAATGCGAGCGACAGCATTTGTGTGGTGCAGTTTGTTGTAGGAGCTAATGTGGTTCGGTGGGTTTCAGACCAATATCAGACCCAAATTTAATTAGTGGAGCCATGCCTATTCATTATATATTCTCTTTTTATGCTTACATATATTACTTTTTTAAAAAATATTCTCTTTTTATGCTTACATAAATTATTGTTTTTAAAACGATTCTCCACTTTTTTCGATGGTCAAAACAATTTAAAAGTTTTTAAAAAATGCGCAGTTCGATTCTTTTGTTTATTTCGAGATTGTTGTATCCACACAAAATATAGTACATACACTGTTGGTGTTTGTAATCTTCTTTTTATCTTCAAAACATGGGAATATACAAAAATCATATGTCATGAAATAGAGTGATAAAATCTTAGGTTGGAGACAAGATTTTGAATTCGACGTGCATTTCTCAATGAAATCAGGTGGAGTTATTGCAACGGGACCAGCTAAATCTACACGTGTTAAATTGAATTGTACTATGGATCTGATCACAAATTAGGCAGGTTTGTCAGTGTAGACCTAGTCATGGCTGGGTGAGGTCCGGATCCGAATCGAGCCCATCGGGTTAGGGTCGGGGAAATCATAGACGGTTACGGTCTGGGTTATGAATCCGACGATTCATGTTCAGGTTCGGATCCGGTTAACCATTAAGTCCGATTCAATATTTATATATTTTTTAAACGCAATGTTTCATGAACTAGTAATCAAGTTTCAAATTCAAAGTACCACATGAAGCAAAAAAATATATGTTGGGTGCAATAATTGTTCCTACTTGGTAGAGCGATCGAATCGTGGTGCTTGAACTGCTGTGCAGTTTAAAATATTTGAGTTGCACCATTGCTGTTGGAATTTTGATGCTTGAATGAAAATTAAGCAAATAAATCAATGTGTTTAATTGGGAAAATTCGAAACGAAGAACGAATCTTAATGAACGAATATTAAGTTCGATGGTTCTGAATTAAACTCGAAACGAGTTCATCAAATGTTGAAAGAACTTAAAACGAGTAGTCGGAACATGTAAGGGACGAAAACGAAAAAAAAAGCGGCATGAACAGTAGCAGGCGCGCGCCTGCCGAGAGCTCTCGACAGGCGCTGTCGAGCGCTCTCGGCAGCGCGCGCACAGACGCGTCCCTTCGGATTTTTCTGGCTTTTTCTGACATTTTTTCATTTCTTTGGCATTGTTTGATGATTGTGATCAGTTACAATGGCCAAGGGACACCTCCTGTAGCAAATTGAGAGGGACAAATTCTTCTCAAGGAAAAAGTGTTCAACACTTGCCTCTACAAGCCATTATTTTTGTTTTTCTTCTTGCTTCTCCTCTCAAATTTGAATACCACAAACAACAATTACTACTAGCTATAACTTTTGGTAAAGCGGCAAGCTTTATCTTACAATATAAAGAAATGACTTGAACTTGTATAGTTTTTTTTTTTTTTTACAGAAGTAGTAATTCTTTTAGTTCTTATATATATATATATATATAAAAGAAATGACTTGAACTTGTATATATTTTTTTTTTACAGAAGTAGTAGTTCTTTTAATTCTTTTATTTTACAGTTACAATTCAAATAGAATCTTACAACGTTTGTAATCCTCGTTATACGTCTGTATGTGGTCATGACACTAGCTCGAAATATGTAATTCTCATTACCCTCTGTTAACTTTATTGATTGATTAGCATCTAATTAATTTATTGACGATAAATTTAAATAAGGAGGCTAAATGCATTCGCCTCTAAAATTAAACCACCCCGAAGTTAATTGTTAGTTAGACAACTAATCAAAAGTTAATATATCATTATTGAGAAGACTGAAGATATATATTATACTTAGTTTTATAAAATAATACAAATTACATGTTGAAGTGCATCAATCAACTTTAGTGTTACATAAAATATGTTGACTGTAGGCTTTTTGAATGCCGTTTTGTCATATTTTCCTTTTTTGTAGATTAGCTCTATTTTAATGCTAATTATATTGCGTTGGATGATGTTGCTTGTGATATATATAAAAAGTTTTGATACGTTGAACACTCGTTATTGATCTTTACGTGAGGACTGACTGAGATGACGTCCATCTATTTGATACATAAGACGTCACTTCAGTTGTGCTCAAATAAATTTGCATAGTGGGTTTTCACGGTATTAAAATCACACACACATATATACATATGGAAATCGCATTTTTTTTGCTGTGTTTGACTCTTGGTGATTTTGTTCATTTATGTTATCAAATTTTAGTCTTAAACAGTTCAAATTTTTTTTTTTTTTTATGAAATTTTGGTCAATTTTTCGACGTGGGGCTTATATGTCTAAAATAAGATGCTGACGTGTGTTGTTTCACACCAGCTCTTCTGATGCAAAATAATTAAAATTGCCAAAAATTAAAAGATATGACTAATACTGAAATGTAATAACATTTAAGATCAAATTCGCAAAACAAACATACAACAACAAAAATAATGTAATTTTGCCTATATATTAAAAGGGAAAAAAAAAGGATGCTTGGTTGCCGGTTTTTTCCCCTCGAGTTTAAGCTCAAACTCAATCATTAGGCTAACTAATATCTCACACATACGATGCACAAAACTTTTAAAATTAGTATATATGAACATTTAAATAATCACTTAAAATTATTGATATAATGAATATTTTTTTTATCATTTGATAAAATATTCAAATAAGGATAATAATTATATCGTCAAATTGAATTATTTACAGTTGAATTCGAAATATTGATTGAGTGAATTAATTGTTACCAATAAAAAATATAAAAAGATATTTAAAAATTATATGTTATTTTTTTATAAACATTTTAAAGAATAAATAAATTTTTTTCAAAAAATAAACAAATAATTTATTAGATGATTATTTCGATTAAAAATTTTAATTCTTTTCTGAACATTTGAAAAATATTTATACTAGAGTTATAAATAAATAAATAATATTGATATATTGATATTTAATATTTCAAAAATTCATTATGACATTCTTCAATAAAAATTGAAAAAAGTATTATTATATAAAATTTTATAGTTTATTAATATTTTAGCGAATATGAAGAACTAAATATATAAAAGTAACAAAAAACCCATGATCGTAACCGAGATTAGTGAAATAATACGATCAATGCAAATATTTAAGAAACTGTTATTTACACTCCATATTTTTTAAAATACAATTCATATTTATTTCTTTACTCTAAAATATCTAATATGTCCTCAAATGATTTTTTAAAATCTTGAGAAATAATGAAAAATATTATTCTTATTTTTAAAATAAACTAATTAATGACATTATAAATTAGAACATTATTAAATGCAACACTAATTCATATATATATATATATATATATATATATATTTTAACATGAATATATAACAACTCCTCTATTTTTTATAAAAAAAAAAAAGAAATATTTGGTACTTGACTCCGCGTGAAAATTCAGCAACTTTGGACAATGGTTGGAGGGATTATTTATAGAGGATGATTAGTTGCGTTGAGGAGACACGTTTCTCCAGACCGGATGCTTCGAAGAGACACCATTCTAGTCAAGGGATACATTGGTTGGACGAAAAACTGATGCCATCATAGCCAAGGGACGCGCATGCTTTCAGAAACAGCGCTGCGCGCGCGGCCGCGCGCAGCATTATGCCTTTGCGAGCTGCGCGCACAGCAAGGCGCGCGCGCCCGCGCAATAAGCTGCGCGGCCGCGCGCCTTGCTCTGTGTTCGCGCACAGTAGGCAGTAGCCCACGCGAGAATCTGCGCGGCTACGCGCCCTGCTCTGCGCACCCGCGCGCCTTGCACTGTCCAATGCATCATGGCCGCATGTGCGTGTGCTTCTTTCTGACAATATTTTCCAACTAAATTTGGTCCAAAAAGATTAATACTTGTCAAAGACCGCACCGGGCCGAGCCGAGCGCGCGCGCGTGTTTCACCAAGACACAGCTTATTAGCGTCTTCCCCCTTCTAAAAACTTCTGGTACCCCTTGGGGCCCAAACCCTATTCAAACTCGGAGTTTATAAGGAAGACATCATTTGGCTATTTCTCCGTGTGGGACAACTCCCACTTCCTTTATACTTCAACACTCTTCTTATTCATTTATCCAACGGTCCATCTATTTGATATATAAGACGTCACTACAGTTGTGATCAAATAAATTTACATAGTGGGTGTTCACCATATTATAATCACACACACAAACACATACATACATACATACATACATATGGAAATCGCATTGTGATTTTGTTTATTTATGTTATCGAATTTCAGTCTTAAACAATTTGATTTTTTTATTTTATTTTTTGTAATTTTGGTCAATTTTTCGAAGTGGAGCTTATATGCCTAGAATACGACGCTGACGTGTGTTGTTCGACACCCGCACTTTTGATGCAAAATAATTGAAATTGTCAAAAATTGAAAGATACATGACTAATACTGAAATGTAATAACATTTAAGATCGAATTCTCGATGAAACAAACATACAATAACAACGAATGTAATTTTTCCTATATATTAAAAGGGAAAAAACACGATGCTTGGTTGCCAGTTTTCCCCCCTCGAGTTTAAGCTCAAACTCAATCATTAGGCTAACTACTATCGCACACATATGATGCACAAAATTTTTAAAATTAGTCAATATGAGCATTTAAATAATCACTTAAAATTATTGATATAATGACTATATTTTTTTATATCATTTGATAAAATATTCAAATAAGGATAATAATTATATTGTCAAATTGAATTATTTATCGTTGCATTCGATATATTGATTGAGTGAAATTTTTACTAATAAAAAACATAAAAAGATATTAAAAAATTATATGTTATTTTGTTTATAAAAATTTTAAAGAATAAATAATTTTTCGAAAAATAAACAAATAATTTATTAGATGATTATTTCGATTAAAAAATTTAATTCTTTTACTAGAGTTATAAATAAATAAATAATAATAATATGATAAATTGACATTCAATATTTCAAAAAATCATTATGACATTCTTCACTAAAAATTGAAAATTATATTATTATATGAAATTTTATAGTTTATTAATATTTTAGCGAATATGAAAATAAAATATATAAAAGTAACACGAAACCCATTATCGTAACCGAAATTAGTGAAATAATATAATCAACGCAAATATTTAAGAAAGTGTTATTTACACTCCATATTTTTTGAAATACAATTCATACTTATTTCTTTACAGTAAAATATCTAAGATGTCCTCAAATGATTTTTAAAATCTTGAGAAATAATGAAAAATATTATTCTTATTTTTAAAATAAATTAATTAATGACATTTAAATTAGAACATTATTAAATGCAACACTAATTCATATATATATATTTTAACATGAATATATAACAACTCCTCTATTTTTTATATAAAAAAAAAGAAGAAAAAAGAAATTATTTGGTACTTGACTCCACGTGAAAATTTTAAGTGAAGTCATGAATCCTAAAAATAGTGGATTTTTCCTTTGTCGAGCTGACCTTCATTTTCTAAAAGATCAGAAAAATGGCATGTGCTCCACTTTAAATCAATCACATGCTTAGCTTCCCATGTGAAGCCTTTGTCAAAAGTAAACCAAATAAAAAAAAGGGATACTCAATCTTTTTATATTGAGTAGGTTTCTTATAAGACGATATCACGAATATTTATTTGTGAGAGAGTCAACCCTACCGATATTCACAATAAAAAGTAATACTTTTAGCATAAAAATAATAATTTTTCATGGATGACCCAAATAAAAGATTCGTCTCACAAAATACGACCCGTGAGACCGTCTCATATAAGTTTTTGACTTTTATATTTCGGTTAAAACTTAAATAAAAAAAAAGGCTTTATTTTGGACTAAGCTTAAATTGTCAACCAACTATTTTGAGAAACCAAATTGGGCTTAAATTTGAGTCTACAACTATACATATTTCATGCACCAATTGTGCATGGAGTCATATAAACGGTTCGACCCGAGTCAGATTTCATTTAATTAGGTTATTTCATAAAACATTACCAAAGATCGAACTAAGTTTCGTTTGATGATAAATTTATGTTTGGATAAACAAATAAAAAAACACTTTCTTAATTTTATTTTATATGTTTCTAGGTTTTTATTATAATGAAAAAGCACTTCAAATACTATAAATTTAGGCTTTCAAAAAATAACTTATTCAAGCTTTTAAAACACTATAAAGTCATCCAAACACTCGCAAAAATATAATGAAAACACTTGCTTTTTAATCCAAACAGCAATTGAGTAACAAAATCCCCCGCATCTTCCTGAGTGGATTCCTCGAGGTTGCGATCGCATTGCGATAAATCGAAAATCATTCTATCCAGACACAACGAGGATCTTGAAAGGAAGTGACGGAGAACGGAAATGCCACGAATTTGCCAAAAACTAAAACGAAATAAAATCTACTTGCAAAATCAGTAATTGCTATCATTCACCTATTGTATTCGATGGGGGGTTCTTGTCTGATGGATTCAAGGTCAGCCCATCCAATCGAAACGTATATACAATGACACAGAAAGCGTAGAAAATCTTGAAAGCACATCTTAGGTCTACTGGAAGAAGCATCTACATACACATGATCAAACAAATCTGAAGACACTTGCTCAAATGCAGTAGAAACAACTTCTGGAATAAAAAAGAAACTGGAGAAATGCCCACACGGCACACTCGGGGGTGGATCCAATGCGGATATGCAGGGGGGAACAACTGAATAGACTAATGAAGTAACACATAGACAACTTATGATGCAGCTGTCTTGGTGCTACTGCTAATAAATATTTTTCTTTTAATGAACTAATTCATTGAAAAAGGTAAAAATGTAGCAGTACAGATACACTGGGCATCCCCAGGAGATAGTATACCAACATACAATACTGCTAATAATATTGAATTCACTCGAGATAGCACAGATCAAGTTCAGTTTGTCCTCATAACTGGGAATAGCCAAAGAGCATCATTCGAACTCGAACTTAAATATACTGTTAAAATTCTTATCTGGATATGAACTCACTCAAGATACGATTCAATTAGGTAACTGTTGAATTACAAAATGATGGCCCTGATATTTAACTGTCTATTGACTAATAGCTGATAAAAAATTTATACAAGGAAAAGATACAAACCTCAATGAAAGAAAGAAAGAAAGAAAGAAACAGACATCCTTGGTGGCAATTACCATTACATAGAAGAAAATAACAGCCAATACCACTTATTTTCACTTATTTTGCACTAAAAAGGAATCTGCGTGTAAAGTAATATAATTCAATGAATCTTTTTAGTATGAAACATGAAGAATTTTCCAGTAGAAGCTCTTAGCCATATTCTCACTGGTCTCTGTAGAACAGCATCTATATTCTTACTGGTTTCTGTAGAACAGCAGACAAGTATACTTCTGATTTCCCTTGACCATTAACTTTCTCTCCCACAATCCACTTTAACTTCTTGTACCCGAATCTTTCAATCAACCGAGTTAGATCCCGTTTCTTGTCATCGGTGGAACAGTAGAAGTTATCCAACCAAAACAATCCACCAGCCCTCAGTACACGATCAGTGTCAAACATCAAGAACTCTAATTTCTCAGGTTTACCCCCGATATCCAATCCATTAGCCGCGTGAACCAAATCAAACACATTGTCATAAAATGGAAACCTGCTATCCAAGCTCAAATACAAAGGGAAAAGTCCCCGAGAGGCAATGAATTCATTAAACGGCGCATCTATATTCAGAGTGGCAGTCACTATAGTCACATTTCTCTCGGCCATTCTAGCACCAAAAGTCCCCGAGCCGCCACCAATATCAAATCCAATCCTAATCCCACCATTTCCCATAGCCAACACATCATCGGTAAGGAAATCATTCTTGCTTCGTGCTTTAACATATCTTTGATTCTCATAGCCATTAAGAATATCAAAACAACCAGCACAATCCCGATTCAATTTCTTACTATCCAAACAAGCAAAATTCTTACATCCTAGACCACTCCAACTCAATGCCTTTTCACTAACATTTTTCCAAAGTGACACAGGAGAAGGCTGTAAACCAACCTTAGGAATTGTCTTCGCAAAGCACCTCCTCCTCGGCAAAGGCTCACATCCTTGAAGAATCAACTTCTGACCAAGGCTCCAATCATCAGGACAGAGCCCGTTAATTTTGTAACTCATAAATTGGGACAGCAAATCCACAGATTTCTCACAAGAATGCCCCACAGATGCCACCATCTCAGTGATTCCAGTTCTGGAATCTTTCCCTAAAGGCAGTTGATGGGGGTTTAAGAACTTCTTGAGCTCATTTGCAATATTGGGTCTCGAAAGGTCGAGGCTTTCATACCCAAGTATTTCTTTCTCCATCTGGGCTAGCTTCTTCTGCGAAGATTCAATCTCTCTCAGAATTAAACTCACTTTTTCTGAGATCACAGCCATGTTCTTTGGATTCTGGTTCGCTGTAGTAGGATGGTACGTGAAAGCATAAAAAGCAAAAAGATTTGTGGTTATTACTGAAAAAAACATCATCAAATTCACTGCTGTGGAACAAACAGAAGCCCTCTTGAATCTCGCTGTTCCATCTCCGATTTTCAAAGAAACAGAACCCATTTTTTGTAGCCTAACCAGTCCTAATCTTCAGATAGTAAAAGATGGCAGGAAGAAGTGTGGAAGTGGAAGGATAAACAGTGATATATTCAAGATTCCACATCAGAGAGTGAGCGAGCATGCCGAAGAGAACTTATTTTGATTAGGACTTTAATAAGGTACGTTTAGAGAAATGAAAACTCTTAACATGGTGCTTGTCGGTTGGATTAGAGGATTTTAGAACCGTACACGTGTATGGAGATCTAGTTGGGTTGTGGGATAAGCTTCAACTGGAGTGAAATAGTTTCGATCTCGTGAACTTCAATACTAGAAGATGTAAAAATCGACGGCTACGATTCGCCCAAAAGTCAAAGTACTTTTAAATTATATAATTTTGTTCTCCCCCGAACAAAATTATATAATCGGAATATATCGGCCCGACCGGTTCGAATTTTATTTATTTATCTATACATTAGTAAAAAGTGCATTTCCCCCCCCTCCCCAATGTGTTCTTTTCTTAAAAGATCACCACAAGTCCACGATCCAATTGTTGCAAGTAATATATGGGTAGAAATTCTCTCCGAATAAGTCTCCGAATAAGTCTCTTATGAGACACTCTCGCGAATTTTTATTTGTGAAACGGATCAACCCTACCGATATTCAAAATAAAAAATAATACACTTAACATAAAAAATAATATTTTTTCATGGATAACCCCAATAAAGATATTCGACCCACGAAATTGATCCGTAAGATCGTCTCACAAGAGTTAACATAAATTTATCATTCTAGAGATGTCGTAGGATGAATTGTTGAAACTCTACCACAAAGCATACAATCCAGAGACAAGAATTGAAGATATCACTAATTAGGATACGTTTTTTATGAGACAGTCTCACGAATTTTTATTTGTAAAGAAATCAACATACTGATATTCACAATAAAAAGTAAAACTCTTAGCATAAAAAGTAATATTTTTTTCATGGATGACCCAAACAAAAGATCCGTCTTATAGAATACGACATGTGAGATCGTCTCACACAAGTTTTTGCCCACCAATTACTATAAGGAGGCAAAAGACCCGTGTCCAAAGAGTAACCATCCATGAATTTCTAAAGAACATATAGATATCTTAGCTCCAAAGTCATGTCAAACTGTAGTATACCTCCTTTATACATCAACATACAATGAAATGGACAAAACAATTATAATCTATTGGACAGATACAACAAAATAAATATTGACTACATATGACGAACATTGCGGAACATATTGGCCTAAACACAGCTCTAAACCAAGCCACAAAAACAGGAAAAGTCGATAGAATCGAATCTCGCCATTTGTGCCCTTATGCGGAGGCAGGAGCAGTTGAAGTAGTTGTAGAGGTCGTGGATGCCGGGACTGATAATCGTTGGATTTGATTAGGCTGCTGATTTGGTGGAGATTGTTGGAGTTGCCACATCTGGTGCTTTACAGGGGCCTGCTGTCCGATGCCATTATATGTTCTTCCATCTTCTCTAAGCTCCATCTTTGCAAGCTTTAGTCGTTGAACTTCGGCGGTCAATGCTTCATGTAAAGCTGACACATATAAAATTAGCACGATAATTCTTTTATCCAACTACAGCAAAAAAACACACGTCATAAAAAATAACAATGTAATTGATATTCTATACAGAAAATTATTCTGAACAAAAATCCAACTTTGTTGCTGTAACTAAATACACAAAAGCAGCAAGCATAGTGGTTTGATTTCTTGAAATTTTTTGCACAATCCAATCCTCGCTGGTTGTAAGGTGAGAACCATGTCAAATAATTACAAGATGCAGAATCCATATAATGCACCACCACCATTTAGCACAGTAGTTGTTTCATATTCCTAATGCCGTTCATGATACCTTTACAAATGCAAGAATGTCATCATGGTAAAATTCAAGTTGACAAGATCAAAATTTCAGCGTCTACAAACAAAGCAGATGAATGGAAAAGGCATGTTGGATCCTAAAGGTTTGCACGTAAATAATTGGAAATTACTAATGCGGGGGCTTGGCTGAACAGGCTTCAGAAACACGATTAAATTGTGATCTGTGAGTACAAGTAGAGGAAATATGCAAGGAGAAACAAATCAGTAATCTGTCAAAAAACTGTAGATAGTAACAATGGTTAACGACAAAATATCAAAACTCAAGTCAGTATTACTTTGGGAAATTCCTTCAAGAAGTTTTTTAAATATAAAGACCCTGACAAAATACTGTGCCAATGTCGTGCACTACAATTTATCATCAGACAATACAGTCTAAAATCTACAGGGATATGTTTCTCATCATCATTATATGGTTCGAGTGCATACTATCTGAGTGAGAAATGAGAATCAGTGCATTACCAAACGAAATCAAAAAATTTAAATACAAATTTATAGTAATGGATGAAATATGAATACCATCTCTGAGTTGTGCCTGTTGCTCCATAGCTTTAAGACGGAACTTCAATTCATTGTTCTGATTGGTTAGCTCCCCATAGTCTTTCTGCAGATGAAACATGACTTGTGTTACCACATCATTTGCGTTCATGGCAAAAACAGCAGGATAACTGGCCAATCGCTGACTACACACCTGTAGAATAGTAAATTGAGCTGACAGTGTTGTGGCTTCTGATTGCAGAGTTTGCACCTTGTGTTCCAATTCAGATATGTAGCGCAGCTTACGCTCCTTGGAACGAGCAGCTGACTGCCGATTAGCCAATATCCTGAAAAAAAACAACGTAAAAAATCTTGACATCAGCACCAGCTAAGTAAAATTGTTTAAACCAAACCTCTTTGCCCGTTTAGGATCTAATATTGCAATTTCTGAAAGCCTCTCATCCGCCACAATCTTTTTCAGCTCAACTTCATTAAATTCACCATGTCCAAATTCAATGTTTAGCTTAACTGAGTTGTCGCTCACCGAATTTATGGGTGAGAGCTGATCCACCCGATTGAACAAGGAAGACTGTAACTTTGGTGATTCGTCGCCAAATCGAAAATTTCCAATGGTACTATCCATTGAAAGACTTCTGTGGTGACGAGCTGGTGGTGCAATATATCCAGCAGCACTCCTTTTGACCCCCTCCCTCAAATTTGTCCCATGCTTTGAGACAATTTCTAACTCAGTATTGCTGCTGCAACCACCACTTGACTTTGTCCCACTTTCGATGCATTCCTTATCTTTATACTCGACACCAGAGGCATTCATAGCATTCACGTGATCCAAATTCATCAAAGAATTAAACAAGTCGTCCACAACCTCTCCCTCTGATCTTCTGTCACCTATTCCATCGACACTGATCTTTCCATGACCTAGGACATCCATATCTTGTCTCTTCAGCCCAATGGGCTTGTCATTTCCGAAATTCTCTCTCATACTTGCCGTCCTTCCAAACATCCCTTGGCCACTTATCGGAAGCAACTGAGAAGAAGACTGAATCATAGCTGAGAATTCCAATGGAACATCACTATTTGAACGGCGATGCCCTCTACGAGGAGGAAGGCTATCAGTGCCTCGAAACAAATTTTCCCTACGAAAGGACGGAGCCATAGAAGGCCCCCTAGAACTAACGTCTGTTTCCTCCATGGAGATATCTTTCATGTTTGAGTTCGATGACGCCAGGGAAGACTCGCTAGGAGGGAAGGGACTCAAAGGAGGCAAAGAATTGTTTGCAAAAAATAAAGGTTGAGATAGAGACCTCGAATGAGAGCCCCCTACATTGAAAGCTTGATTCACGGATTGTTTCAAATTGGGCTGAGCCATCAAAATCGACCAAACTCAGAGGATTCACAAAAACAAAACTTGGACCTTTTATATCAAAGGCTCGAACTTTATGCCAACAAACAGATCGGAGAGTCAAATACGTAAATAGCACAACTTCCTTAGTTAAGTCACCTCAAGAAAACCATACAATACAACAAACGACCCTCAAAATCGCAATCACCAAATTCCTTCAGCTATGACGAATCCTTTCATCCAAGAACCCCAAATGTGAACTTCGCAGTGAGTCCAATTCAAATCTCCAGACACCAAATTCAGTTCATTTCGTACTTGAACATCGTGACCAAAAAAACCCTAAAAACGAACAAACACAACGACAAACAGGTACCAGCATTCAAAAAACAAGAAATGACATAAAATCAAACACGCATTGACAAAATGGTTGCACCTGTAAACAAAACAAGTAGCAACACCCCTTTTAGGTAGCTCCTTCAATCACGAAAACCCTGAATTGATAAAAATAAATATTTATATTTATTTAAAAAAATATATGGACTTTTGAGCGAATTTCCCGCTGAGAATGGCGGTGATATCGTTGAAAACTACTGCAAACGGGATTGTGCGAAAGAAGACAAAAACTTTGGATTGCATAAAAATTGACGGAATATATAATAATTGTTAAATAGACGAATGTGGAAGAATGGAATGCGAAAAGTTTTTCCCTTTATCGCTATCTCAGTCGATTGCAGGCTATGAAATTCTTTTCATACCAAAAAACCCATTCAATTTTAATCCCCCAAAAAAATAAAACCAATCTATTCAATCCTGACCGCAATTGCATTTCAATTTCATTTGCATTTGGGGCAATAAATGTCAACTCGATTTTGCCGCATTAATTATGGGCCCACTTTATTACAAATTCGTAAATTTAAAAACATATGTATATTTGCAGTTCAGACATACCAATAAGGTGGAGTTAAATTATCTTATCTTATCTTATACGATAAAAATATGGTGTTAATATAATATTTAATTCGATTAATTAAATTTGAGATAAGATGATAAATTATATTTTGTTTTATTTTTATTAATAAAAATATTAATAATATTTATTTATTAAAAATAATATTGTAATTTAAATTTAATAATTTGATTGATATAAGACAGATAATTAGTAGCTTGATAAATAACATAAACAAGCAAAATGATAAGATAAATTATCAATAAATTAATAACATGCAATATATTTATAAATACACGAATAAACGGATTGTGAATAAAATAATAACAAAATTTTGTATTGTAATGAAAAAATATCAATCGAATCAACGGATTGTAATAAAATAATAATACAAATTGAAATATAAAAATAGCAGCAGAATATCAAATATTTCATCAATCTTTTAGCAGATTCGGGATGAGATTCAATATACCCAACATTTGGTCAAAATATTTAGCACTAATAATGATTATCGGTACAAATGAATAATTATTTTCCTTAAATGACAAAAAAATTGACAAACAAAGAAAGAAAGAAAGAAAATTTATTACTCAGGAAATGATCATTAATTTCTCAAATTTTACATCGTAATTAACGATAATATCAAATGGAAAATAATTGGATTCTATATTTTTTAAAAATATACGGCACTTTCGTCGAACATTAACGTTAACAATTGAATGACTCCACCAAACTTTGAATTTTATATCTTAAAAATTCCTTCTTTACAGAAATTATTACTCATGAATCAGCCGATGATGATGTGCAACAAAATTACGAGCCCAACACACACGAAACTGAAATTCTCTGCAAGTGGCATCCAAGATTACGACACAGCTATATATATATCACGAGATCGAATAACCTCGATCGGCCAAGACATTCTACCTGATGGCATTTTACATAGAGGCCGCACACTCGTCCTCCTTCATCTGAAATTCTTCGCGAATAAAATTTCTGCTATGTGATTTGACAGTGCAGTGCCAAGAAACTTGTGATGATTTTAGGTTGTCCTTAAATGCTTCATCTGTCGAGCTAGTTGCTTGTCAGATATGGAAATCACAGTAATTGTTTCTAGTTATTCGACGACAAAGACCCTTCGTTAATTTCGGGAAGAGATTAATTACATAGATGAATTCGAAGAGATTAAAGTAATAGATCCAATATAGTTTTATTTGGAAATAACATAAATACCTGGATGAACATATATAGCTGCCTCGATCTGATCCGATTTGTACCGCAGTTGCTTTCACGTGTGTTGGAAACATGTTTGAAACAACCTTAAACTGTCCGAAATCGCCGACATGTGTCATATATATCTTGATCCAAAAGAATGTTGCATGAATTAAGATCACCATGAATTATAGGCGAATCAGTGCGCCATTATGCAAGTATTCAAGTGCATGAGCGATGTCAATAATGATATCGAGCCTTCTGACCAAGTTAAAGCTCCTAAATTCTGCATCGTGTTCTTCTTCTTGCTCTCTGTTACAATGCAACAATGTTTCCAGACTCCCACCGGCCATGAACTCATAAATCAAGGCTTTAAATTCATTCCTCTGAAAGTCGATCCTATCACAAATGCTTAATGCTTTAAATTCTCTGTTGTATAGCTAGACTCCCATGATAAAATTATAAATAAGAAGTAGTGGAATATTTCTGCAGTCGATCCTGTTTAAAAATTTGGAGCTTGAAACAAGTTTAAATAAATTTTGAGTGTACATAAACTTGAAGTCTAAACGATGTGACTTGAGAATTAAACCTGAATCCAAATCCAATACTTTAATTACAACACACACGATTTAAATTCTGATTAATTTTAAACTCAAGCTTGAAAATACAATGTTTTTGCAATAATCGATTAACATCTGAGTGAGTTTGGATAGAAACTTATTGAGTTTTTCGTTTTTAATTAAAATTGTGATAATTTTCTGTTTGGATAAACAGATGAGAGTGTGAGAATTTATTTTTCCAAAATGATATGCTTGTAGAAGAGATTGGTGGTTCTAGCATCCTAGGTTTAGTTGTTAAAAAATAATTAATACATGTTTTAGTTGGAATTGAAAATTGGGTCGATAAAACAAGAGTAACGCTAAAGATACAATCAAAATATCGTAGAATGCTATTTACAACCATTAAAATGTGAGATTTTGACACCGATATTTACAACAATTAAATCGTGATATTTTGTTATTATATCGTGAGATTTTGCATTGAATTTATCATGAGATATTGATAAATGAAATTTTTGTATTGAATTTTTGTGTTGTATGAATTGTTGTACATATTTGGTCGTAAAACAAAGCCCAAACGCGTAAGTCATCCAAACCCAGCGAAAAACGGTACTCTGGACTTGGTTGGCCCAAGCCCAACTCTCTCTTACCCGACGAGTCTACTTCTAGTCTGAAGTCTGTCGCGCAAACAAGGATAACACTTCGCGAAAATGTCTTCCACCTTTAGCGGAGATGAAACGGCGCCGTTTTTCGGTTTCCTCGGCGCTGCCGCTGCCCTCGTCTTCTCCTGTAAGCTTTATTGATCCTCCACTCTCTCCAGATCCAAGGATAATATCGCCCAACTTTAATAAATCCTTTTTTTCCTAATTATTGTTAGGTATGGGAGCTGCGTATGGTACGGCGAAGAGCGGCGTCGGCGTGGCGTCGATGGGTGTCATGCGACCGGAGCTGGTGATGAAGTCTATCGTTCCGGTGGTTATGGCTGGTGTTTTGGGTATTTATGGATTGATTATTGCTGTGATCATTAGCACTGGAATTAACCCTAAGGCCAAGTCTTACTACTTGTTTGATGGATATGCGCACCTTTCTTCTGGTCTCTCTTGTGGTCTCGCTGGGCTTGCTGCCGGTATGGCCATCGGAATCGTCGGAGATGCTGGTGTTAGGTGAACTTGTTTCCCCAATTAAAAATTCAGTTTTTTCTAATGTAATTAAAGATCTGTGCCATGTTTAGTTCATTAGAGTGGGACTAATTTATTGATGATGATCTGGTGTAAACGTAGTGGTGAATTAACTTGATTTTGTTATTGAAATTTTGACATTCGATAAGATCTTGGATGCAGAGTTGGGGTGTAGTAATTGGCTTTGACAATTGTTTAGTAATGACTTTTTGATGGTAAATTGATATATTGACTCTGGTTTGCTGTATCGAGCGTATCTGGAATCAACGGCTTTGTAACTTATTAACATTGACAAAAAATGGTGGATTTGTTATTGATTTCCATCTGTTATTTGATCTATGTTTGATAGAATATTTCCTTCCACTCTTCCTTAAAATCGTTAATGTGATTTTTTCTGTATCTAATTATGTATCAATTGTTTTTCATTATAAACCTTTAGTACTTTCAAGGACTTCCTCCATTGAACCGAATAAGGTACTAGATCATGAATCATGAGTGAATTTATTTTTACGCAAGGAGCAGCAGCAGGATGTGTGAGGGACAGAAAAATGATGGGTGTGAAAGAAATGAATCTAGATGTCGACAATTTTGAGTGAATGTTTTGGATAATTCCTGAATTTCACTTATTTTTCTTGAATCTTAAGGTGTAAGGTGATGCGAGCCGGTGGATCTTGGCTCTGTAATAATTTTGATCTCACAGTTCGGTTTCTGTCATGACGAGAGATTCTATCCATATTGGTTTATCCTTTTATCTGCTTTTCATCAAACATCTTTCTATGTTATTGGTTTCATTATTTTGGATTGCTTGTTTAACTATTCACAGAATGCGATAATAATCATTATCACCCTATTATATGTGACAGAGCCAATGCCCAACAACCAAAGCTCTTTGTTGGAATGATTCTGATACTCATTTTTGCTGAAGCCTTGGCTCTTTATGGCCTCATTGTGGGCATCATCCTCTCTTCCCGTGCTGGTCAGTCGAGAGCAGAATAAGCCTCCGCACCAAGTATGAATCATAAATCTGTTTGCCCTCCTGTCGTGGTAGTTTAGTTGTGGATCTTTTCATGGCTCAATCTTTTGTGATGTGCTTGGGAGATGAGAATTTCTTTGTCTGAACAATCTGTTGATGTGTGTCGATAGGTTGTAGATGAGACATAATTTTCCCTGAATAAATCCCCTTTGTATTTTATGGTATATTTACTTGGAACTACCAGATTTGATTTGTGTAAAACCATTGCCTGTGATATTGTTTTCGATTTCATACTACAAAACGCCTGTCGTTTTTTTTTTCTAAATTGTCTCTGTTATAATATATATGACTCGGTCACTCTGTTCTCGGTTATAGTTTTTACATGTAATATGAATTTCCAGTTTATAAAGAATTAATTTACTCATGGATAGAGCTGGACAGGCAATTTTAATACTGGATCGTAGTATTTTAGACTGCGACTTCACGGCATCTCATTTTTAGACAAGCGTAATGCATTAGTTATTTTAAAAGCTGATTAGTAGTAACCCCTTAGCATGCAGCATGGTGTTCATACCAGTTGAAAGGCAATATTTCGATCGATGACCTACCGAAATTCACTCAAATTGGGGTTGGAGCCCATCGAGTGCATAGGTTAAAAAAACAAAAATCGACTGACATACCTGAAAAGGAAGAGCTCCTCTCCTAGGAACGATTTGCGAAAGCTGAGAAATATATTGATTCTTGGCTCGAGTATAATTCGTTTCGTCATGACGACCTTACACAGTCCAAAATGCCGTGTGGTCGAACTTATTTAAAGCATGACACATTACTGTAAATTGAACTATATTATAATTTAATATATACTTGAAATTAATGCATACATTACAATGATAAAATACATAAATATTCGAGTTACTCCGACAATGGAAGATTGTGATGCGATGCTTTTGGTCTTTCTTCCACTAATTAAAGGGTTACCAGTGTGTATATTTTTCCGATTGCTTGCTAAACCCTCTCTTCTGTCTCTCCATCAACCCTATCCCATATGCAGCTCAAACACTCCAAGAAGTAGAGGTTCGAAACAGCCAACAAAGACCCAAGAGGGAAACAAAACAAGAAAACAGGAACAAGCGTGCTGTGTTCACATTAGATGAATAGATGAGGGACCAGTGAAAGCTGCGACTTTTTGAGCATTCTGGGCTTCCGATTTGTAAAGGACTTTTATTTCTTTTTTCCTCTGCCGTGCCTCGCTTCGTTCTAATTTCACAGCATCCTGCAAAAGAACTGATAAGATTCGACAACCAACTAAACTAAACCAAGAAAGCCTATGCAGAAATTGTGAAAATGGGTGAAGTCATCAAGAATATATAGATTAGTCAAGTCACAGAAAACGCAAGAAAATTTACAAAATTAATGTAAACTTCACAATTTTATACTACCTTCCTTTCTTTCTTTTCCTCCTTTGATTCTTGACCGAGTGGTTTCCTCTTCTGAAGTGCAACTCTCCTAGAATTAGCATCTTTCTCATCATTTGATTTATGTTCGACATTTTTTCTACTGTGAGGTAAAAAATCTATAGGAATCTTTTCTTTTCCTTTCAAAGCAATGACTTGGTTGGGTGCGTCAGAGACACCAAATATGGTCTCAGCTAGCTTCTTTTTCCTCCTTGCCTTTGGAGCTCCAATTTTACCAGGATGATTGTCAAGAGTTGAATAAGTAGACACGATACTTTCACAGTCCCATACTTCTGACTCATCGCTACTTTCAACAAATGTTTCGTCATCATATTCATTTTCTCCTTCATACTCAACAGCATATTCCTTGCACCTGCGAATCACATCTGCAGTTGATTCTGGTGATTCAACATCATCTGTTCCCTTGCCATTATGCAAGAGGTCAGAAGGATGGTCCTTGAAAGCAAGATTGAGTTTTTCCGCTAGGGATTCCTGACACTCTTCTTCCTCATCCAAGTAATTGCTATGTTTTTCATTATCAGAGGCATATTCCTGAAGTTCAAGCTGTATGAATACCGTCAGCGTGATAGTTTTAAAAAGTAAGACAACAGAAGTTTACTATCAGTAAAGGAGTCAACTTCAGTTGCTTTGTAGAATCTATAGAATGCAGAGATGTGTGGCCCCTTAACCCTTTGCCAACGCATCAGGCATGGCACGACGACTTCAGGTGGGAAGGCGTGCCTTGACATGAGGCATGTGCCTTAGCGCCTTAAATGCATTAAAAATAGTCACTTTGATATATCTTTGTCTGACTATGGATAAAATATAGTAACCTAACTAGTTTTTTGTCTCTTGGTTCAAAGCATTCACTTGAAAATAGTTCCTAAGCTAATTGAGAATAAAATCAAAAGTTACATTTTATTGAATATCACAAAAGTGATACACATACTTTAAGGAAATGATAAACAACACTCACCGAGTCAAACTGCTCGTCTAAAGGACGTCGAACTCTTGGCTTCTCATCGACTAATCCCGAATTAGCATCCACATTTTCTGGCCCACCAAAATTACCACTTTGAGTGTGACCAGCCATTGATTCCCCTGCGGGATTCAACTTCGCATCAATATCGTCATCACATGCTCCTTCTAAGAGATTTGCTCTGACAACGAAATCCTCTTCCAGGTCCTCGACATCAGATTCGAACTTGGACGAATCACTGTCATCAAGCATGGCTGCCACGTCAGCATCTAAGACTTTCTGTAACCTCACACCGACTGTATTAGCCGCAACACTATAGATGATTGATTTCTCTATGGAAACATCATTTATCTTGTGAACTTCGACCCGCGAAGAGTCGTATGCCTATCAAGTAATACAAGTAAATGAAGAAATAAATATTGTGTACATGATGTAATCAAGAAAAATAAAAATCTTGTAATTTTTGACGTCATACAGAAACAATAATCAACTGATTATCATTACGATAAGATTTTTTAACACTGAACAGATACAACTCCATATGGAATTACCGAAAGTTTTTTCATCTCATCTTTTCACCAAGTTCTACACGTAGTACTTGTGAAACTCACATTATAAACAACAACCAGCCGCTTTCGAGATAAGCATTTTCCGGTTCGGAAGAAATATAGATAGGTTATATACTCTTCACAAAAAAATGGGACGATATATACTCACAATTCATAGGATCATAAAAATAAATATAAGATCAAACTGAACACAACACATTGCTAAAGGGACAGAAAGAAAGAATTCAACAATCTGAAGGTCGATAGTAAATATAAAAATAAAATAAAAAATTAGTCCATTTACCTTTACATCTCGCGGGAGCTGCGTGAAGCTAGCCTTGGGATTATCATAATACGTTGAACCGCCGCCCTTATTCTTGATCTCCCGCAAGTGAATCAGATAATCGTACCCATCATCCGGAAACCCCAGCTCCAGAATCTCCTTTCGCACGTGATCAGGTAACGCCACATTTTGATCCTTGTGATTACTAGATCCCCAGGGAATCATAATTCCCATCCTCGTAATCGCCACCACTATCTTCCGGGGCATCGGCAAAAATCAAATTAGGATTCCTGAGAGATATATCGTCCTTCGGCACTCCGTCACCAGTGAAAGAGTCGAGTGCGTAGCCATTATTGTCTACCCGCACGAAGACCCGGTCACCGGATGGATCTGAAGTGTAATTCGGGTCAGATGTATCTCTGGACAAGAGCTGGAATGTCGCGGACTTCTTCTTGTCGATGAATTTCTTTTTATTGCCCATCTATTGCTTAGCTTCTCAACTTCCTTGCGCTCGAAATGGAAGAACACAGGACGAAATTAGCGTTTTGTGTGCGGAGAAAGGAAGATGGGGAAGAACTAAATAACGCTTAAACCCTGGAGCTGGAGCTTGGGCCTTGGTGTTTAAAGTAATTGGATCGAAGTCCAATTAAGTTGTCCAGCCCGGTCTCTTTGCAATATGCCCGAATTGGTTTCATTTTATTTTATTTTTTTTATGTCTTGCATGTTTATTTTCTAACAATATAATTTTGAAATTATATTAGAAAACTTTGTATTTAAAAAAACTAGTTATTTTTATTATTAATATCATACGATATAAGAAACTACTTGGATAAAATTATTACTGAATGGTGAAATATGTTGATGTGTCTCAATGACATGGCAAAAAAATATATAGGAGCATAAAACATTACTGAAATTTTGACGAAAAAATTGGCCAACAACACTATTTCATATGAGTTTTTGTCATTATTATTATTTAATCAAGAATCTACCCTACTTAATAACTTATTCTTGATTAATTTGATTACAAAATGAGAGATATTGATTAATAGTATGGAGGAATAAATAACATGGTGTTTGGTATGATTTAAAATTATAGATTAATTTTGTAAATTTTATTGTAATGACCAAAATGTCCTAAGTGTTAATTAAATATATATTATTAAAATAATTGGATAGATAATTAAATATTTATAATTATAATTTACATTTATTTAATTTAATTTAAATATATTTATTATAAATAAATTTGTAAATATATATTTACTTTAATATTTAAAATAGCAATAATATTTTGAATGTTAATGTTAAATAAAATTTAGTAATAATCACAATATTATTGTTTTTTTAAATAATTATAAATATTCTTAAAATAATTGGATAAATAATTAAATATTTATAATTATAATTTACATTTATTAAAATTAATTTAAATCAATAAAAAAAATAAATTAGAATTTAATAAATATTATTTTGATAAAAGAATTGATTAACAAGATTAAAAATTTATAAAAATTTAATTTGATTACAATTTTTTTAAAATGATTGAAAATAATAAAAATATATGAAATTAATTTATAAAAAATATAATAAAAATTTAAATATTATATTAATTATTAAATTTTTATTAATTTTAATTTTCATATTATATTGAAGAAGACTATACGAGGGTATTATGGTCAATATAAAATCTTATCATGATCATTATTAAAAATTATACATTATCACACCTTCGAGGATGTAAATTTAATCACACAAATAACATGAATAGTGCGTGCTTTTATGAGTTATAACAAGACATGCACCATATCGTTTGAAAGCGGTATGGATCGGAAGACATGAATCTGAATCTTTTTAAGTATATTTTAGATGATATTACTAGGCCAAAAAACCCCTTCAAAAACTAGTAATGCTTAATATCAGGGTAATAAAAAACAATTAAATTGGATCTCGATCCAAACAAATTATTGAAAGCATGCTTCGTGCACAAAATCTCCCAAAATCCTGATTCATACTCGATATCGTCTCATTTCCATGCCCGAAAATACCTTGACCTGAATCTTAGGGATTTTTCCCGTCCCGAGCAATATCGGGAGATATATCATGTATAAAATATATAAGCAATGAAATCATCGTCCCAACTCGATTATATTAATAATTAGTTTTTTATGAAAAAATTTTATAATATTATTAACACATTTGTCGAGAGATTATAATTTAAAATATAATATTATCGGGTCGAAGGCCACACAAAATTTGTTTTAACACAAATAAAAAGGGCTGGCTCGTAGAAGAAAAATTCAGGCCTTGAATTAAATGGTTAACTAATTCGTTCAAAAGAACACATAGGCAACTATTAAAAATCAAATAAATTTATACAAAATAAAAGGGAGTATATCGTCATATGACCACAAAAGTTTTTAACTTTATTCAAATAACGAATTCATTATCATTCTCAAAAGTAATTCATTTCTTCGACTTATTTTTCGTACTTATCTCGAGATAAATGAAAATAACGAGTATTTCGAAAATTATCATCAAGTAGAGCCATTTGATGCATAACAAATATAAATATATATTTGAAATCTTGACATAACATATCATAATTATAAAACATCGTCATATTTCATAAACTTATCATCGTGACATAAATCATAGTAAGCATTGTAATTTATCTGTTTTTCATAATTTAGGGATATGAGTATCAAATTTTTATTTGCTTGAAAATTTGGGAGAACTCTGGAGAGCAATTCTCGAAAATTGCAAGAACGTATCTTCCATCTCGTTATTTGCCATATTTTCAAAATCTTGGTGCCAAGTTTGAGATTTTCGAAAATAAAGGGACTCGATTGAGAACGAGTCTACACCCAATCACACTCACGCACGGTCTTCCCTAACCTAGAGCACCTTTCTTATCCCACACCCACCGGCACTTCGATTTGAGAATGCTAATTTTTCACGGATCCAATCATGTTCGGATCGTGAGCCTGAATTAGGGGTTTTCATCTCCTGATTGTGTTCGGATCTCATTGTTTATCCCCTGTCAGCCATTTCGTGGAGTAGATAGTAAAATGTTGACGAAGTTCGAGACGAAGAGTAATAGAGTGAAAGGCTTGAGTTTCCACAGCAAGAGGCCATGGATCTTGGCGAGTCTCCACAGCGGCGTGATCCAGCTCTGGGATCATCGCATGGGCACTCTCATTGATCGGTTTGACGAGCATGAAGGACCCGTTCGTGGTGTTCATTTTCATAAGTCACAGCCTCTCTTTGTATCCGGAGGTCTATTTCTTTATGTTTTATTAATTTTCTGTTCAATTTATGTTTACATTACGATTTATCATAGATTTCATGTGATTAATTGTTTATTTTGGAGTGCTGACGCTTTGCTAGCGGCTGGATCTGATGTTTTATGTTAGACTTTTGGTACTGAGATCGTGATACTTGGGCGGTTGGCCTAGATAACTAGTTTTTCCAATTTGGATTTGTGGGGTGTGGTGGATGTTTGATTTTGGCATTTTTTTGTTTAATTTGGTGATTACAAGTCGCTTGTTCTGTAATTTTTTTTCCTCCCATATCTGAGATACTCATCATGTTATAACTTGAGTTTTATTTATTTCACGCTTTCTGTACAAACTGCAATTTCCTCACATTAAATTTGTGATTGAAAGTTGATCGGCTCATAGACAATTGTATTGTGGAACAATTGCGATTTGTGCTTTACATATATTTGTTTATGGTGTTGGCTTTTGTAATTATCGAAGCCTGTAACTTCTCTGGTAATGTTTGATTAGTCAGGGACTCTATCAACAGCTTCATGGGACTGTAATTGGCAGTAAATTATTTGCCAGTGATCTGTAAAATGAGATCTGGAATTTGATATCAGGTTATTCTTTTTCTGTTTTCTGATTGCTGGGAAATGTCGATTGGTGGAGCTTAGTTAATTCTAAGGCAAAGGATGTTGGTGCATATGGAGCAGGAGATTCTAAATTAAAGAATCACCTTAATGCTGTAATCGATGCTAGGAAAAAATTTAATTACCTTGGAATAAATGATACAGTATATAAGTTGGTGGAGAATTCAATGGTCGAAAATCCATCATCACTATGTTCATTCCTGTTATGTTTTATGATCTGGGTAAGGCACTGTCTGATAATCTTTCACGTTGGTCAATTCCCATCTCTGTTGATCATTTGGTTTTCTGATATCTGCGGTTGAACTTAGTTTCCATTTGAATTGCAGAATTTTGAATATGGTTGACACTGCTTTAATAGACTATGTTTCTGAAGTTTTTCTTGCATTTGTATTGAGATGCATCTTTCTTGTTATGACAAAACACTGTTCTTTGTAGGTGACGATTACAAAATCAAGGTGTGGAATTACAAATTGCATAGGTGCCTATTTACTCTTCTCGGTCATCTTGATTATATCCGGACGGTTCAGTTTCATCACGAGTGTCCCTGGATTGTCAGTGCAAGCGATGATCAGACAATTAGAATATGGAATTGGCAGTCCCGGGCTTGCATTTCTGTGTTGACTGGGCACAATCATTATGTGATGTGTGCATCTTTCCACCCAAAAGAAGACTTGGTTGTTTCAGCATCATTGGACCAGACTGTTCGTGTTTGGGATATTGGTGCCTTGAGGAAGAAAACAGTATCTCCTGCCGATGATATACTGCGATTGTCTCAAATGAATGCAGACTTCTTTGGTGGGGTTGATGCTGTTGTGAAGTATGTCTTGGAAGGCCATGATCGAGGTGTTAACTGGGCTTCTTTTCATCCCACTCTTCCTCTTATTGTTTCTGGAGCAGATGACCGGCAAGTTAAAATCTGGCGCATGAATGGTAAGGCCCACTGATCTTTGATAATTGTATTCTAGAGTTACCCGTTAGAACGATTCATACCGATGCCTAAATATATATTAGTGTAAATATTCATTTTGTGCTTGACATTATGTATATCGAACAGTTTGGTATATTTGTCGGGACTAGGTGATGCTATGTGTTAATGTAGTTTCTCTAAATAAGGAGAACAAGATTCTTTTTCCTTGTCAAAAGAACCAGGATATTGTAACTAGCTTTCACTAGATTTTTCTTTAACAGGCCTCTCGTGAATTTCCTTCTGTCGGATTCTTTTTACTCTTTAAACCTCTCATGATCATAGTTTACTTTTCTAGTTTCATAAATGTTTTAGTTTCAGAACTGATTGGCTTATATGTGATTTATTTGGTCTCAGATACGAAGGCTTGGGAGGTGGACACATTAAGAGGCCATGTGAATAATGTATCCTGTGCTTTGTTTCATGCAAGACAGGACATCATTGTTTCAAATTCTGAAGACAGGAGTATCAGAGTTTGGGATGCAACAAAAAGAACTGGATTGCATACATTTCGTAGGGAGCTTGACCGATTCTGGATCCTATCAGTCCATCCTGAGATAAATCTCTTGGCTGCTGGTCATGATAGCGGCATGATTGTTTTTAAGTTGGATAGAGAGCGTCCTGCCTTTTCTGTTAGTGGTGATTCAGTCTTCTTTGTCAAGGACCGATTTCTTCGTGTATTTGAGTATTCAACCCAGACAGATGCTCAACTGATAACGATTCGCCGACCTGGTTCTCATGGTTTAAATCAAGGGCATCGAACTCTTTCTTACAGCCCTACTGAGAATGCTGTTTTGATTTGCTCAGATGTGGATGGGGGATCATATGAGCTCTATGTTATTCCAAAAGACAGCTACGGTAGAGGAGACATAGTTCAGGAGGCAAAGAAAGGTGCTGGGGGGTCAGCGGTATTTGTGGCTCGAAATAGGTTCGCTGTGCTTGAAAAGAGCAGCAATCAAGTCTTGGTTAAGAACCTGGAAAATGAAATAGTGAAAAAGAGTATTCTTCCAATTGCAACTGATGCTATATTCTATGCTGGCACTGGAAATCTACTCTGCAGGGCAGAGGACAGGGTTGTCCTATTTGATCTCCAACAAAGGAATGTTCTTGGGGATCTTCAAACTCCTTTCGTTAGGTATGTGGTTTGGTCTCCGGATATGGCTTCTGTTGCTTTATTGAGCAAACACTCTATTGTTATTGCTGATAAAAAACTTGTACACTGCTGCACTCTTCACGAGACCATTCGTGTCAAGAGTGGAGCATGGGATGATAATGGAGTCTTCATCTATACAACATTGACGCATATTAAGTATTGCCTTCCAAATGGGGACAGTGGAATTATTAAGACAATGGATGTCCCAGTATATATTACGAAAATATATGGGAACTCGATATTTTGCTTGGATCGAGAGGGGAAAAACCGTCCCATCATTATTGATTCAACAGAGTATGTCTTCAAACTATCCTTGCTAGGAAAAAAATTTGACCAAGTGATGAGCATGATAAAAAACTCAGAACTATGTGGACAGGCAATGATTGCTTATCTGCAGCAAAAGGGCTTCCCACAGGTAGCTCTTTATTTTGTAAAGGATGAAAGGACTCGCTTCAACTTAGCCCTTGAATGCGGTAATATTGAGAAAGCCCTTGAATCTGCAAAAAAGATTGATGAAAAAGATCACTGGTACCGACTAGGGGTGGAGGCACTTCGTCAGGGAAATACTGGGATTGTTGAATATGCATACCAGAAGACGAAAAATTTTGAGAGACTATCTTTTCATTATCTGATAACTGGTAATCTGGAAAAATTATCCAAAATGATGAGAATTGCCGAGGTCAAGAATGATGTGATGGGTCAATTTCACGATGCGCTGTATCTTGGAGATATTAGGGAGCGTGTTAAGATTCTGGAGAATACAGGCCATCTGCCTCTTGCGTATATTACAGCCACTGTGCATGGGCTTGATGATATTGCAGAGCGTATAGCTGTAGAACATGGGGTTAATATTCCTCATTTGCCCAAGGTGAGGAAACCTGCTCTATTGATACCTCCGAATCCAGTTATATGTGCAGGAGATTGGCCTTTGTTAATGGTTAGTAGGGGAATTTTTGAGGGTGGTCTTGATGATACAGTCAGAGGTGGTAACGATGATTATGAAGATGCTGCAGATGCTGATTGGGGTGAGGGTTTGGATATTGATGAGGTGGACAAGATACAGAATGGAGACATTAGTGTGTTGGAGGATGAGAATGAACATGAGGAAAATGAAGAGGGAGGATGGGATCTCGAGGACTTGGATCTGCCTCCTGATGCTGACACACCAAAGACAACTTCAAATTCACGTTCCTCGGTATTTGTTGCCCCTGCCCCTGGCATGCCCGTGAGTCAGATTTGGGTCCAAAGATCATCACTTGCTGCTGAACATGCTGCTTGTGGGGATTTCGACACAGCAATGCATCTATTGAGCCGTCAGTTAGGATTAAGAAATTTCTCACCTTTGAAGTCACTATTCATTGATCTTTACATGGGCAGCCATACGTACTTGCGTGCGTTCACATCAGCCCTAGTGGTCTCAGTTGCAATGGAAAGGGGTTGGAGTGAGTCGACAAGTCCCAATGTGCGGGGTCCCCCCGCTCTCGTGTTTAATTTTTCTCAGTTGGATGAACAACTCAAGGCCGGTTATAAGGCCACGACTGCTGGAAAGTTTTCGGAAGCTCTTCGACATTTCCTAGCTATTCTTCACACAATTCCACTGATTGTGGTCGAAACCCGGAGAGAGGTTGATGAAGTCAAAGAGTTGATTATCATTGTAAAAGAGTATGTTTTGGGTTTGAAGATGGAGCTTAAGAGAAGGGAATTGAAGGACAATCCAATTCGTCAGCAAGAGCTTGCAGCCTATTTCACCCATTGCAACCTCCAACCTCCACACACTCGACTTGCACTAATGAATGCCATGACAGTTTGCTACAAAGCGCAAAATCTGAGCACTGCCGCTAACTTTGCTAGGCGACTTCTAGAAACCAACCCAAGCAACGAAAACCAAGCCAGAACAGCTCGACAGGTTTTACAGGCTGCTGAGAAGAATATGAAAGATTCTGCAAAATTGAACTACGATTTTAGAAATCCTTTCGTAGTGTGTGGGGCCACTCACGTCCCGATATACAGAGGGCAGAGAGATGTAACTTGTCCTTACTGCAGTGCACACTTTGTTCCATCTCAGCAAGGGCAGCTTTGTACTGTTTGTGACCTTTCTGTGGTTGGATCTGATGCATCTGGATTGCGCTGTTCTCCGTCACAGACCAGATGATTTCATATTCTGTCTTTCTTGTTTTAGTATGTTAACCATTGGAGAAACAAAACTGGTATGTCAATCCGCAGGTGCCACCAGGACACGCAAAGAGGTAGTAATTTTGGATTCCGTTATATATCGGTTCTATATTTTTTTCATTTGTAATCATGTTGATCGATATCCCACCCTTTCGCTCCTTTTCTTGGTTACAGTTTTCATTGTAATAAAGTTACGCAAGATTTTTTATTTTGAACATTGTTATGCTGTGTTATGGCTATGCAAGGCGCACGCCAGTTCTTTTTGCGGTGTGCATTAATGTTATTTTTGCACATATAATAGACATTTTGTTTACTCAATCATCCTTCTGAATATGCTTGATACTCGTGAGTCAAATTTATTAGATAAAATTATCAACTCACTTTTCTTCCATATGCACTGCTGTTCTTGGGTATCACAGTTCATTGTGGTCAAATTCAACCTAGATTAGATTTCCAATTGATGTAGTTGTAGCATTAGTTATCAGATTTCTAAATAGATTGAGGTCCCATATCTAAGGTGGACTCCATGTCTATTAGCTAAGCCTAATAGTTAAACCATTCACTATACCATCATTATGGCCAACTAGTTTGGTTTGTGTGTTTTGTGAACTTCATTTGACATAATGTTCAGTGTTATGTTTTGTGCTTAGTCCACTTGCATCTGCCGGTCGTCATGGTTTGCTCAAGCTTGGGTTCATCTATCCTTTAACGAGCTTAATTTTCAGGGGTTCTTTTTATTTGAATCAGTTCGAGCAAGGGAATTTGTGCACGATTTCACACCTTGCCAAATGCGTAGTTGATTTACACCAACTTAAATCCCATAAAGTGAAATGGTATTTGTTTGATTTTACGTTTATCTGACCTTTATGTTTTGATGTGATTAATCCACCCTTCCAATCCATGAACTACTAAAACCACACACATTTTCACTCATCAATAATATTTGTTTTGTTCTCTTTCCTAGTGCCTTGTTTTTTATTTTTCTTTTCGTTTTTGAACAAGATGAAATGTTTCATGTTTTTATAACAATTCAAAACTTTATAATAACTTCAAACAGAGTGAAATATATTTGAATCTCCAATGATGAAAGGGACTAGTGGAGGCCCTAGGGCAGTTGTATGATGCTTGCATTAATTTACCTGTTTGGAGCACAGGTGAATAAACATTTGTCCCAAAATCACGCAGCATGGCTTTCATTTTTGCTTATTTTTAACTTTTAATTTTTAAAAGCAATCAATTATATTCAAAATTATAATTATCAAGACTCGCTGTGTCCATTAATTGACGTTGGCATCACGCCATTATTATTTTTATTCAACGAAGAGCAAGAGTTTTACCTTAAACATAAAACTAAACATCTCATTCAATCGGTCGGCCCCTAGAGTGTCTTGGCGATGCATAAATAAAATAAACAAACGTCGATCAAAGTATAAAAATAACTGAAAAACTCTTAGGATTAATATGTCGATCTTACAAAAAAAAATTATGTTTGTTTTAGTACTATTTAGGACACACACAAATGTTTATCCAAAATATATATAGGTTGGGGGCATAAGCATGATTCACACATCGAACGGAAAATTACATATTTAAAATTGCACCACAGAATTTAAAATCAATTATTTATTGTTTTACGAAAATGATTATATATATATATATATAAAGAATTCTCACATATTTCAGAAGGAATTTTTTATTTTATTTGTATGAAATTTGTTTAATTAATTTTTCCTTTAATAATATAATATATTATATTAGCATGAAGTAGTTTAACTGGCTGCTCCAACCATTAACGTGGACACAGGGAACACCAAATAACCAGTCGAACGCCACGATCGATTTGCCCAATAGACAAAGCGCACGTTTCGTATTTTCTGGAGAGGAGGATCATAGTTCCCCAACTAGGTATCTATGTCCGATACGAGATGGTTACGGCCATTAATCCATCTTATCTTCCTGATTTCTCAATTGCCCACATGCAAATCTTCATCAATTCCCGACCTTTTTACTTCCTGGTGCCAACAGTATGGAAAGAATTACACTTCGGATCAAGAAAAGCAGCACAGGCTCCAAGTGTTTGAACAAAACCATGAATATGTTACTCGTCACAACACAATGGCTAATGCTTCCTACACACTAGCTCTCAATGCCTTTGCTGATCTCACTAACCATGAATTTCAGGCCAAGTATATGGGGCTCTCACTTTCTGCGAGTGATTCGGTAATCAGATTGAACGGTATGTCTCGAATTGATGGGGATAATCTTTTGCAAGAATCTGAGATTCCTTCTTCCTTAGATTGGAGGAGCAAAGGGGCTGTCACTGGGGTAAGTTTATTGCCATTTTTTTTGTCCCTACGCCAATTTACTCAACTGATTCTTGGAAACTATGGGTCTCTGTTTCATATGCATAGAGGATGATATGGTTGAGTTATTTGATTTGGAGATGGGTTATTCGTTCTTTTTTCCGTCTGTTAAGTTTTCTTTCAGTAAAATAACAAATTTGTTCACATGATTTTGTCTTTTTAACTCTTGGTTAGGAATTAGGATCCTAGTTTAAAGGACAGATTCAATATTTTAGCTGGGAGTGCAATATTTTCGTTGAATTTGGGTATACCGCGTTGATGTGATGTTATTTGCGATGTGATAATATTTTGGCACTATGGGGATTCTAAGGAGTGTCAATTTGATCAATTTCATGCCGGTGAATTAGTTAAATTTTTCCTTAGCGATAGGCCTGATTCATTTAAGTAACTTTTTTTCTTGAAGTATCATATTTGATTTGGACCGAAGTATCACTCACTGCCTTCATTTTTTGAAGGTGCTTGCTGGTCATTCTCAGCCACTGGTGCCATTGAAGGCATTAATAAGATTGTGGCAGGATCTTTAGTCAGTCTGTCCGAACAAGAGCTTATTGACTGTGATAAATCTTATAATGCCGGCTGTGGAGGAGGACTCATGGACTATGCATATGAATTCATCATTAAAAACAAAGGGATTGATACCGAAGAGGATTACCCTTTTCAAGGTCGTGACAAAACGTGTAACAACAATAAGGTAACCCTGCTAATATGCTGTTTTAACTTGTATTTCTGTCTTTTAAATTGCACTTGGATTGATGGACTTGGTTTGGAATCCACTGCAATTACCGTTCAAATTGTTTAACATGATATATGGTGGATTTTGTCTTTCACAACAAATCAAGGAATTTTAAATATGTTCGATTTGATTCAAGCTCAACCTTATGGATTTTGATAACCGGAAAACGATAAATACTGGTATTAGCCCTAGGAAAAGGTATTATTCAGTTCTTCTCTTTTCGTCCGTATTTTTCTTGGAGTTGCAGGCCTCTCAAAGTGCCTTGTTATTATCTGTTTTCTTGTTCCAACCAACTTTGTTCTGACTGCTTTCCATAAAATTTCTTACCAATGTACATTGCAGCTGAAACAACGTGCTGTTACCATAGATAGTTATGTTGATGTACCCTCTGAAGATGAGAAGCAGCTACTACAGGCTGTTGCCACTCAACCTGTCAGTGTCGGTATATGTGGCAGTGAGACCGGATTCCAGTTGTACTCGAGTGTTCGTACAGAGAGCCATTTTCGACAAATCTTATATTTTGTATAGTATCGATCTCTGTTTGAAATGTTAACTATTGTACCTGCAGGGAATATTTACAGGCCCTTGCTCGACTTCGTTAGATCATGCTGTGCTAATAGTGGGATATGATTCTAAAGATGGAAAAGATTATTGGATAATAAAGAATTCTTGGGGAGAATACTGGGGAATAGATGGCTACATGCATATGCTAAGAAACAGTGGGAATTCACAAGGCGTGTGTGGAATCAACACGCTCGCGTCCTATCCTGTAAAAACGAGCCCAAATCCTCCTCCTGGCCCTTCCCCCGGTCCTACCAAATGTAGTATTTTCACTTCCTGTTCGAGAGGTGAAACGTGTTGTTGTTCACAGAGGTTTATTGGAATATGGCTTGTACTGGAAATGCTGTGGAGCAGAATCTGCTGTCTGCTGCAAGGACAATCTTCACTGTTGTCCCCAAGAATATCCAGTTTGTGACACGGAACGGAACCTTTATCTGAAGGTTAGATTTTTATTCTACTTCATCCATTACTTCTTGGCTGAACCCTGACGATCGAGTACTTGAACAAATTCGAGTATTGCTATAGCTACTAGAATCAAATTTTGTGGCAGTATTTTAATGTTACTCGACTCGACTCGACGTATTGATCGACCCTTGAATGCATTTTCATGGTTGCAGAGGACTGCCAATTCCACATCAATCAAGCAAATTGCAAAGGCCAAAAGCTCTTCTTAAAGTTAGGCGTTTGTGTTCTTTCTTGAGCATTGGAACATAGGAATTGTACTGAATAATTCTTATATATGGTTGAATACGATACCTTGGTTTCATTTGGATGATCAAATTTTATTCTTTTCTGCTAATTAAAGAGTTTCAGTGTTAGATGGAAATTAGCATCATGATCAACGGCTAAATTCTCATATTATCCTTATCAATTTTTATGTTTAAATCATTCAATTATCTTTATTCTACGAATTAATTACAAAAATTGATGAAGCGAACACAAATTAGAAACAAAACCATGATAGTAATTGATATTTGAATAGTTACTTAAAATTATTGATATAATATAAATAATATATTTAAATTTTAAATATAATATAAGTAATATAAAACTCAAAATCATAACTAAAATTAAATGAAATGATATAGTCAATGCATATATTTAAATGTAATTTATATTTTTAAAGAATATCATATTCGAATTTTATTTTTTTAAAAATAAATTGAAAAGACTACACATTTAATCATATATTTATTTTTATTTATTTAAATATTTAATATAACATATGAATATATTAACAATGATAAATATTTTTTTATATAATATTATTTTTGGTAATAATTTGTCTTTTTATATTCATATAGATGTAGATTATTCCAAAAGGTGTAAAAACGAACTCAAAATCTGACTCGAGTTAACCCGTAAAAAATCAGACTAAGGTCGGAGGTTTTTGGATTTGGTTCAAATCGGGTTAGATCCGAAATCAAACCTGAAAAATTAGTGGGGTTGGATCGTTAGAGTTGAGCCAAAATAACCTGATTTTTTTAAAAAAAATATATTTTTATAGAATTAAGAAACTTTTACTACATTTTTTATATTGTATGTTCGATTTTTTCATTGCATGTCGATATCATAAATTCGTTATATTATATTTATTTTACAAAATATTGATTTTTTCAAACAATTGTTTATTTTTTGTATTAACTTTACTTTAAATTTTCTACAAGTTGACAAAATTTTTGTAAAGCCGACCCTAATTAACACCTCTATATTATTCCCAGGCCCCAGCTTCTAACAAACGCATGTTTCTAGTCACTTTCTTGTAAAACACCGACAATAGTGATCTCCATTTCGCAAAGAGAAATCTAAGAGATGGCTGCGGAAGAGGGGCAGGTTTTCGGCTGTCACACCGTCGATGAGTGGAAGGACCATTTTCAGAAGGGTGTTGAGTCCAAGAAATTGGTATCTATTGGGAAATCTGTGATTTTTCCTTATTTGTTTGAGTTTTTGTTGTTTTGGGTACGATTTTAATTATGTGGGGTTTGTTGTTCACGGGTTTTGTGCTTCAACATAGTATTCTTTTATTTTGTTTGCCTTTTTTACTCTTGTGCTTGTCGGTGGTGTTCTGCGTTTTTCTTTTGTTAGTAGATTTCTAGGGTTTGATCAAACTTATGTTTTGCGTAATTGGTTGGAATCTTTGTGTTGATTGTTGTGGTGGATCCTTAGTTGTTTCTCTCTTTTCGGGAACTGGTTCAATAAATGAAAATGATATCTTTGTTTTTGAAATGGTTTTTCTAATCCTTAATCAGCATGGACCGTTGCAGATCCAGAAATTCGGGTGAGTGATATTGACGTAATAAATTTAGGGCGGGTTAAAGTTTTTTGCCTTTTGGAATATTTACAAAAAAGAAATTTCGTTCTGAATGCTAGCATATACTCCCTGGCCCCGCTGATTCCAACCTTGAACATGGACTTTGACTGAAAATCACTTGAGTTGTTAGCTGTAGGACTGTAATTCTTGGATTTGAAAATCATCCAATGAAAGTAAAGTGTCTCTATTTGGACTAAATGAAGAATTGGTTGCCTGGTTGACCCAATATACTTTACCCTTTGAGTGAGAAGTCCAATGTTTGATTCAATATGTCAAAATTGCAAAAAATGTATTCTTGCTACTTATGTGTACATGATAAATGTTTATGTAGCTTATTAATGCTCCATGAAACACACCTAAAAAAATTTTGATGGACTTCTCTTCAACATGAAATGAATTCTACGAAATCTGATGAAATCCAACATATTCTTGTCGTTCTATCTTGTGGGTTCAGAAATTGCTGCTTTAGTCTGTCTTTTTTGTTGGAGAGACCTTATGGTTCTCATATAGAAATCATTAAAATTTTCCTTCAAACTATGGCGGCGAAAGTTTGACTATACATATTTGAATGTTAACCTTGCAAGTTAAAATGTCATGGGACAGGTGGTGATAGACTTCACAGCCGCTTCGTGTGGGCCGTGTCGATTCATTTCCCCTTATTTTGCTGAGATTGCCAAGCAAATTACCAATGTCATTTTCTTGAAGGTGGATGTCGATGAACTTGAGGTATACACAATTTGCTGTATCATTCTGACATTAGCCCCAGATTTCAAATTAACGTTCCATTAAAGATTCTAGCATGCTTGAGATCACGTTGACATCACATTGCAGGCTGTTACTCAGGAATTCAAAGTGGAGGCGATGCCGACTTTTTTGTTCCTTAAAGATGGACAGGAAGTGGACAGGGTTGTCGGTGCACGTAAGGATGATTTGGTAGCGAAAATTAACTTCCATGGTACCGTCGTGACCGCTTGAAGTTAAAATTATTATTGTTATATTCGCACTTACAATAATCATGCTGTTCCAATAAACTCTTAAGAATTGGGACTTGCAATAATCAATGCTGTTCTGATAAACTCTCAAGACTTGTACCATGGATGCATGTTTTTTTTTCACTCGTGGATGTTCTTGTTATTGTGGTGCATAATCTCAAGTATTCCTGGTTACCGTAAAATTGCAATGTATTGAAAATTCTTGTATTTGATATAGCCTTCCCGTACCGGATGTTCTTGTTATTGTTCATGCAACAACTTATCTTATTCTATTCAAGAGAATTGGAGATCTTCCGTACCGGAACTTTCCAAACAAAACGGGATAGACTTGAAATTTATAATTTATTTAATTTCTAAATGACTCAATTATTTACCTGCAAGGCTCTGAGTTATAAGGCTCGATTCAGAGTTGGGATGTTTGTGTGAGCTGTTTCCCAAACGAGACTGGGTATAATAATTATCATATTTTGATGGGGTCGAAAGCTAAATATCGAGCCTATCCTTTTCTTGTACAACCCATTTTTTTTTTATTACACACTGATGGGAGGAGGAATCGAACTAGACGTGCCAGCTAATTTGGCAGGGGTGAGACCAAATGGGCTACAAACCCGGTCTCCTGTCCAACCCATTTTAACATTATTCTTTACAATTTGTACGTCACCCTTGTTTGACATTATACTTTACAAGTTGGTCTGTCGATTGATCTTAAAATAACTCATGTTTTGTCATATTAAGGTTATCGACATCAATAATTGTTCATGTGTCTTGAATATGAGCAATTGGATACACAATCATGCTATTTTAAAGCGATCATTTATTCCCCACATTGCTATTGCTTTGTTTAATCCATCTACGTTCCACAAATGTAAAGCAATTAATTGCTTGTCTTCAGGCCAAAGGTTATATATTATTCAATCACGGATTAATTTAATTAAAATTTGGGTCCGGTTTTGACTTGGAATCCAAATTAAAATCAGCAAAATGACGTTAGTTTAGTGTCGAACTAGGAAATCTAGACGTCTCTATTTTCCAAGCCACGGATTTTTCTCAGTGATGACTTCAGATTTTGGAAGTTTTACTATATTATATTCTCTTCTAACAAATAGATGGAAATAAAACTAGTCTTCCAGATTTATATTTTTCAAATTCTAAAAATAATTGAAATTTTAATTTAACATTGAATTATTCATTCAATAAAACTATGAGTAAGTCTCTAGGATAGTTTCACGAATCTTTATTTACAACAAAAAGTCATACTCTTATCATAAAAATAATACATTTTCATGGATGACTCAAATAAGAGATTTGTCTCACAAAATACGATCCGTGAGATCGTCTTACGCAAGTTTTTGTCTAAAACTATTTTTTTTTTTTTTGAAATATTAATTTAACATTGAATTATTCATCGTGGTGGATGACTAGCTAGCAGTGATAAAATGAAGATATATATTTGAATTGAAGATATGATGTATCAATATCGTTCGACGATCAGGACGACAAATTATTGCAGAATCTGTTTGAGAGACGATGAATCTGTGTATTACTCAGTTCCAAAGCGAGAGGGGTGAATCCAGAAAATCCATTGTTACGTCGTCGTCTTGTCTCTGCGCCATCCCACGTGAATTCTCCATTGCTGGGAGATCTTCGTATCCCACTGTGGACCCTTCTCCTCCCACACGTGTCCGCCTCATTCCCTCACACGTGATTTCTCATTTCTTTGTATCTCGTTTTCCAGACACAATCCGCTCTCAAATTTTATTTTACTTACCATTATATAAGATCGATCGATCGATCCCGCAATCGCTACGTAAACAAATATCTCACTCACTCAACCGCCAGCGCCTCATTCCTCGATCGGATTATTTAAATAAATAAATAATTATTACTGTTATTATTATAATATGTGTGTTGAGTTATTTAAACTCTTAAACTTCACATGGATGCTTCTTTACAAAATCACACACACAAAATCACACACTGACACACACACAAACCTCATCTAACCTGAGAGAACACGCACTGCTACACACAAAATCACACGCACAGACTTGTCCCATAACGTGAGCAGCGAAAAAAGCAGAGAAAGGAAACGATAAAATCTGTTCATGTTGTGCACAAAATCTTTAAAGTGCAATCCCGAATTACGTTAGCTCCACGATTTCCCAACAACATCTTTTGTCCCCATAACAGCATCCAGCAGCTGCTGCTGCTGCTGCTGCTCCATATCCCCGGCCCGGTCTCTCCACCATTTAATTTTATCCTCCGCAAATGGTTACCAAGTTTCTTCTAACGTTTGCAATCTGCCGTTTGATTGTCACCGTCGGGTTGGCCGTCTACCCCACGGAGATACTCCGTTTCGGTGATCTGGATGGCAACCTCAGCCTGGACCCGTCCGACGTCGTCTCAGCTTCCCGTGACTTCGGTGGCTTGCGCGGCACAGAGCCCATGGCTGTTCTGCACCCGGCTTCCGCTCGGGACGTTGCTCGGCTCGTAAGGTCGTCATACGAATCGGCTCTCGGGTTCAGCGTCTCTGCTAGAGGGCACGGGCACTCCATAAATGGGCAGGCCATGACCAGGAACGGCGTCGTCATACAGATGAGTGGCTCTCGCAGGCCGACCAGGGTTTCGGAAAAATTGATGTACGTGGACGTGTGGGGTGGGGAGTTATGGATAGATGTTCTGCAATCCACCTTGGAGCATGGCCTGGCTCCGAAATCGTGGACGGATTACTTGTACCTTTCAGTCGGAGGTACTATCTCTAATGCGGGTATCAGTGGACAAGCTTTCCATCATGGACCTCAGATCAGTAATGTGCATGAGCTTGAAGTCGTCACAGGTTTTGAACGGATAAATAATACTTAAATCCTATATTATATTTATGCATATTAATTATCTTTATTCCCTAAATCTTTTCCATGTGAGTTTGATTTGTAAAGCTTTTGAACTAATAAAGACTATGCATGAAAAATCTGCTTTGAGGAACTTGTTTTTGTGACTTTCTCGCTACGTACGTCTTCAATAATACATAGAAACAATTTATATAGGAAAATTCTGACTTTTTAGTGATAAAGATATTAGGATGAATCACTGTACGAGATTGCAAAAACTGGATAAATGTGTGATATCTTTCAATTTATTAATAACAACTTGTGTTTTGGCACCACTTGAGATTGTTAATTTTTGCCTGTGCATACATAATTTTAATCGTAAGTTAACATAAATTAATTCACGTGTAATGTCTGTTTGACTTATTCATAAAATACTAATAGATTTTGAAAGACAAAACTTGCGTTTTGATCAAAATGGTAACTCAAACAAATTTAAAATGAGTTTGAATATGTCAAACAGGCAAGGGTGAAGTGGTGACATGTTCAGAGGATCAAAACTGGGAACTGTACCATGCTGTTCTTGGTGGGCTAGGGCAATTTGGGATCATTACCAGGGCTAGAATTGCAGTTGAAAGGGCCCCGCAAAAGGTATGCATGTCTCTTTCTTCAGTCTTTTTTCTCACCAAAAAAAAAAATAAAATCTTTCTGTTTAATTTACCTTGTACTATGTAATGACAGCGACCCAACAAATTTCATGACATTAGGGGCGAGAAATTGGGTCCATTTTGAAACCAACTTTTTCGACGCCTTCCTCCTTTAATTTAATTCAAATTGGTTGGCACTGTTGTTTACGTGTCCTCTTTTGTCTGCATGGAATTGTTACATGTAAAGTTTATTATTCCAAATTTGACGTCCAATTATATATATGAATGTGGATCAATGGTGACACACTTCTTCCCGATCTAGTACGGAATTCAGAATTTGGTCTGGCGAGAATAAACAACGAGCTGAACTATGTCTTTTTTCACCACTAATTAAGGCGGGCAAAAATCTTTTAACGATTCTAGCGTCCTATGTATCAATAAAAATATTCGTGTTCATTCAATCAGGTGAGGTGGATCAGAGTACTCTATTCCAATTTTTCGGCCTTCGCGGAAGACCAGGAGTCCCTTATATCCTTACATACACAACCCGCGACACTGAAATTTGACTACGTAGAAGGTTTCGTTATAGTCGACGAAGGGCTAATAAACAACTGGCGGTCTTCCTTCTTCTCCCCACGCAACCCTGTTAAGATTTCATCTCTCAACGCCGATGCTGGTGTCTTGTACTGCCTCGAAATTGCCAAGAATTACCATCAATCCAATGCTCAAGCTATAGACAAGGTAAATTAACTAACACCTAATTTACTCCAAGTGTTTATTACTATTAGTACTTAGCAAGCAGATAACTTATATGTCCGAGTCGAGATTTTTTTATCTTTTTTTTTTGTTCCGAAAGTGATTATAAGATTTTCTTTTTGCCTTAAAAAAACAACTATCTTAACCGTTTACGTGTCGTGGACCAGTTTATGCTAATATTTTTAATTGCATCAATTGTTGACCCTTTAGGCCATGGCAAGAAACCTTTAATTATCCTGGAATAGATAAATAATTAAACCTACCACATTATGTGTTCCAACATAATGGCTAGTGGCATTCTTTTGTGTAAAAAGCCTCTCTTTTTTTTTCTTTTATAGATGATCTTTTTATGTAATTTTTTTTCATAATAATCAATAAAAGTATGTATACTGGGATGAGTCTATGCTCCAGCGGATGTAACGCACTCGGTGGAGTACATGTGGAGCTCACTGATTCAAGTACTGTGCTGCACCTGGAGTTGATAGCCAAGGCATAAATTTTCCTTAATGATTGATATTTAAATTATTTTAGTATATCTTTGTCACATATAATTGTGAGAATCATTCAGGATGCACCCACGACGTAAAATTGTCTGAATTATCCGGAAAAGCGGGGAAAGTTGTCATAAAATAAGCAATATCGTGTCGATTAGCAGAAACCCATTTGAGATATTGATAGGAAAAAGGGGGATCCTACAAAGATTATATCCTCTTTATGTTAATCTGTATTTAACTATAACAATAGGGAATTCGAATATTTTATAAATGTAGCACTAGTATTACATATAGTCTACGGCCTATAATATATATGTTCACTAGATTGTGTAATCTTTTTTATAATTTTTAAAGTTTTATTATTGATTACTTTCTGAAAGCAAAAGCCATTAAAAGACGAAATGAACATGCATGACATGTTGGATTCATTAGTTTATTGCGACCATGATTTTATGTAATCAAAGAATATATACTTGCATCTTAATAGGAAACATACACTTTAACTGTACTTTTAGTTTACATCGTAATTCTTGTTGTTCCTTCTGGTAGTAAATAAGCTCAATATATATTAAGTTACACTTTTTCGATGAATTTGATTTGAGAAAATATTTGAGATTTCGTCGATCCGAATAAAGTTGAAAGCATATCGTTTCAAATCAAATTCATACATCCAAGTATAAACTTAGACGTTCTTGTCGAAACTTCCCGGTCAGATATCGTGAGATGATTCGACTGAATAGCTCGAGGTTGTTTATGTCATTTCAGGAAGTGGAGGCATTGCTAAAGAAACTAAATTATATACCAGCCACGGAGTTTACAACCGATCTTCCTTACGTTGATTTCTTGGACCGGGTTCACAAGGCCGAGTTGAAACTCCGAGCCAAGAATCTATGGGATGTGCCACACCCATGGCTTAACCTATTTGTCCCTAAATCAAGAATTACAGACTTCGATAAAGGCGTGTTCAAAGGCATTTTGGGGAATAAGACTAGTGGGCCAATCCTAATATACCCCATGAATAAGAACAAGTAAGCCCCCCACCCCACCCTCTCTCGCTCTGTATATATTCATGTTCAATGCTTGAATTGATTCTCAAATTATAATCTTTACATTTGCAGATGGGACGAGAAGAATTCTGCGGTAACACCAAATGAAAATGTGTTTTATCTCGTGGCATTTCTCAGATCAGCATTAGATAATGGTGATGAAACACAAACTCTGAAATTCTTGGAAAATCAGAATAAGCAAATCCTACGATTCTGCAAAGACAAAGGCATCGAAGTGAAACAATATCTTCCTCATTACACCACGCAACAAGAGTGGATGCATCATTTTGGAGATAAATGGGAATTATTTAGCGAAAGAAAAATGAAATTTGATCCAAGGAACATATTAGCCAATGGACAAGGGATATTCAAGCCTTCCTTTGATCTCGACATAGCTTCATTGTGATCATGGAAGGTATAATTAATCGATCGTATGAGAAATAGATCACAAATTTTGTTGTATGTAAAGGTGAAAAGGGCAAGTATTATTCGATAGGGGGGTATTGCAATTTTTTTGTTCCTTTTCTCGGGATTTTGTGAAGTAATGTATGATTGTTTTGGAAATAGATCGGCCACTTTTAAAGCTATGGAAAATACCTTGCCTAACGTATTTTTCAATTCAACTCATTAATCCAACATTGTTTATATTATCCGCTAAAGAATTTTAAACTATATAATTTTTTTAAATGAGTTACTCAAACTAATATCAAAATTATCCAAAAGTAACACATTCTTGTTTTATAAGACAAGTTATAATTATATTAGTTTCAATAATTTATCATCGTTATATTAAACATTATTTATTCTGTCCTCCAAACCAAAAATCTTTCGCCGATAAAATGCTCGAGACGTACTGCAATATAAGCTAAAGCTGGATTTTAACTTTACTATATATACCACAGATTGCAGGCCTATAAATGAAGCAGGCAAGTACCCATTTGTAAACTTTTTTGTTTGGGCTATGTTGTTCATATGTTCACCAAAGGACCACTAATTTGGAGAGAATTAGCATCCTCTCATTTTAATTTTGATTTCATGCTTTATTAGAGAACATTTTTGTGAGGCTCGGGGTCCAAGAAAATGTGGGTGATCGTCGGTATCGTGAGGTTGCACGGACAATGAGCGACTCCTCGCAGGCTTCTAGGCGGAGGAAATATGGATGAACCGATCTTACATCGGAATGAGATGAATTCCGAAACTGTTCAAGTATGAGACTGCGCAGTTGAAGAGAGTTTCAAAAATTTGATATGTATTACTCATATCAAGAAAGTGCATCCGAAAATGTATTTTCTTTAATCAAGGATAAAATACTCTACCTGTAGTTGTACCAACTTTTAAGGTGTATACTGATAATCTCGAATAATATTTATATAAAAAAAATCAATACATTAAACTATTCATAATTTACACTTTTCGACAAATTTTAGAAAATTCAAATCTTATTTTACGATTTAAAATCTGATTTTACAAAAATAAAAAATAAAAAATGAACACATCAATGAGTCCAGTCACGTGAATAAACGAGCCACGTGGCGTCAATCGTTACCGCAGCACGTGTGGACCCAATCAACCACCGCCGTAGGATCTGTTTCTTTCTTTTGACCAAACACAATTATCCTTTTTTGACAGTACTGCTACTTAATTAGAAACTTATTATTATTTTTTTTCAAAAAAACTTCTTTATTTATTTAATTTTATTCTCATAAACGTAACAAACAAGAATCCTTGGAAATTAAGCGCTACCGCTACGCATCGTTTTGGCTCAGAAAGGAAACTCTCTCTCTAAACAATTCCCAATACGCCATGAACTCTTCATCCGCTTCTTCACGCAAGGTCCCCTTTTTAATTCTGTATAGTATATATTGATTTCTTGATGTGTGTGTGTGCGTCTGTGTTTTTTTTTCGTATTTGTGTACGTGTAGCCCTTGTGGAATCTTGTTTGTTTTGGGGGAAATTTGATCGGTTTGTTTGATTTGTGTTGTGTCCGAATATTATGGGTAATAAAGGCGTTGAGCAAGATCGCATGTAATCGGTTGCAGAAAGAGTTGGTGGAGTGGCAGGTGAATCCGCCTGCGGGTTTCGAGCACAAAGTTACTGATAATCTTCAAAGGTTTGCCCCTTTTCTGAGCTGATTGAATTGTTTTCTGTTTTTCCTTTACGTTTTTTGGGAATTGATTTGGAAGTTAGGAATTAGCGGTAACGATTCAGTGGTTCTTGGTGTGATTAGCTGGGTGATTGAAGTCAACGGTGCTCCGGGAACGTTGTACTCTGGAGAAACCTACCAGCTTCAGGTTGATTTTCCGGAGCATTATCCGATGGAGGCTCCGCAGGTATTTTGTTTAAAGATTTGATCGTTCTTCCATTTCTGACTGCTTGAACATAATTTTAAGGATTTAACCATGTGAAGTCATGGGACCGACTTATTGGAAGCAGCGCAGTTACCATTTTTGTATTTTTTCGAAAGTATAAGTTTGGTTGATTTATATCTTCTCGACTAAATGCATGGCTTGGATAATATGACTTGTTAAATATTTTCATACGGTATTGTTGAATTCATTTGTTTGATTATTGTTTATGGGTCGTTTAGTTTGGTTGATTTTTTTGTATTATCTTCATTTTTGGGCAGGTTATTTTTGTCCCCCCTGCTCCTCTTCATCCCCACATTTACAGCAATGGTCACATATGCTTAGGTTTGTTTCCGCGCACTCCTAGAATCCTAGATGTCATTTGTTTGTTTCTTTGCCTTTTTACTTAACAAATGTTTTTGCGTATTTGTTTTGTACCTGGTATACCTGCCAATTTGTTTGGTTTTCTGGACAGCTATTCATTTTGAATGATGATGGCGAAACATTACTCAGTTTAGTTTTGAAGTCATTATAATGCCTTTAATAATGCTTGTAAAGAGAAAAGACGGTGAAAAGAGTTTGGTAGTGATAGTAAAGCTTGTTTTTTTTCTATATTCTCGTTTTCAGTGGCTCAATGATAATGTGCCCTTGAAAATTCAAGGAACAAGTGGAAAGGACATTCGAATCCAAAGAGATTATTGCAAGTTTGCAACGATGATCTATGCGTTGTATCAAACCATAATAAAGCTAAACCTGGGTTAGATTCAACAAGAATAAAACCTTGAACCGACTCTCAACAAGAAACACACATGGAAGGTCAAGAAGAAGCATTAGTAGAATGCTTATTGAAATTATAAGAGTTATAAGTTGATTTGGAAACTGTAACAATAACTTTGTGAGCTGGAAGAATAACTTTGATAAGCTCACAAAGTTCTCCAAAGACTGGGATTGAAAGAAATTTCTCAATAAATATCAAGCTTGAACTTATATGATGATATCTGCTTCATCAGCCACGTGTTTAACTTTTTCTTTGTATGAAGCCGAACAAACTGATAAAAGTGGGTTTGAAACAAAAAGCTTTTGAGCCTAAATGAAATAAAGGAAAGAAAAACTTTCAAATACTAAATGTAATATTTAGGCCCATTTTTGGGCAACTTGGCCTATATGCTAATATAGAACCTGAGTCCAGGCTTTATTTCAACTGATACTTCAGCTTGTTTATGATTTATCACAACCCCCGGGCCGCTGCAATTGTTGGCTTATCATCGTCCATTTAGCCTTTTAGTGTCTCTCACTTCACTTGCTATTATCTTTAAATGATCATCGGACCTCCGTATATTCTCAATGGATCATTTGAATTGTGCCCCGGCACGTGTTGCTTGATCACCGTCATGATGTTATGTGGAGGGTGAGTCAATATGCTTCCCATTTTCTTCTGTACTTGTCATTCAAACTAATGTTGCTAAATCCCGAATGGATTAAGACCTTTCTACTTGATACAATGCTGGTCAGTGACAATTCCTTTTGTACTAATTTGGAATATTCACTCAGTAGTCATTAGGAGATGGCAGGAAGAAAAAGACTTCTTGGGTATTATTAACGGGTCTACTTTACCAAGTTATCCTTGATTACTAGATTTTACTCTCTGTGAGTGTTGCATCGAAATTTGAGCTATTAAGTACTTGATTTTTCGTTCTTCCCTTCGATCATTTGAACTTTATCGAAGCTTCTTGCCTTTTCGCATCTTGGGAGAGATGGTCGACTGAGACATGATATATTGCATCTAACTGAGGCTGAACATTTGTGCATGCTGAATTCCAGTATCTAGGGGATTTGAGTTAGTATTTGGAATTCCCATCCATTGTTTACAATACAACATGCGTATTGTAGCTATCAGTCCGATGCTCGAGATATGCAGACTGCCTAATGTTACCAGCAAGTTGTGGATAAATGAGAAATGAGTTACGGATAGATTAGTATTACGTTGGTTATCTTATTTCTCTTGTCCTCTAGATTGAGTATGTTGTTATTTTATCTAGTATGTTTCTTGAAATCAAAGCAATGACTACTATGAGTAACTTTCAAAGTATTGTAGCCATATCATCCATGTTTTGGATCTCTTTGCAAAACTCAATTCTCATGGAAACCTGCCGACATCGCATGTTTGTTTGTTTGTTTGTTCAGTTTGGAAATTTGAAATTTCTTTCTTTTGTGTTATTTATCCACACAGATATTTTATATGATTCGTGGTCCCCGGCAATGACTGTTAGTTCAATTTGCATCAGCATTCTCTCTATGCTATCAAGCTCTACGGTGAAGGTATATCCAATTATGCTTGTTAGAGTATTTTACTCCCACGAACTTCCGTGGCTTCTTCTATGTCAACCCAGATAATTGATCACTTGAGTTCGGTTTTTATGCTGCAGCAACATCCAGCTGATAATGATCGCTATGTGAAGAACTGTAAGAATGGAAGATCTCCCAAGGAGACGAGATGGTGGTTCCACGACGACAAAGTCTAATAAACGAAATTGGGAAAACCTGTAACACCCCCTACCCCTCGTGTTATTGCTGGAAGTTATTGTCTTTCTTCCCTTTCCGAGGGAAAAGAAAAAATATATCCATTGGAAAAGGGAAAAAAAAAATTGAATATTTGTTCTGAATACTCAACTCTATGGAGGCATAAATAACATTTAGATGTTATTGGCCGAATGTTGTGTATTTATGTAGTGTCAATAGCTTTTTGGAGAATGTATGAAGCCAGTAACCAAGATTAGGCAAAGGCTAGCCTCGATTCATACGATCTCTAACTTCCGTCACGTCACATCTGTGTGATATTTCCTTCAGACATCTTATATTTTGTCGTTGTCACTTTTGTGTAATTAGAGTTTTATTTAATGCAACACTGTACTTGTTCAAGCTTGAAGCATTTATTTTTGACATAAATTTGGCAAAAGAGGATTTTTAATTTCATTTTATTGGAATCAAATCTAGTATGTGGACTCGGTCCAACTCCAACAAGATAAGACTTATTAGATTGAATTAGAAAATGCGTGGCCTTTTTGTATTAACACTAAAGAATCAAAGATGGTACTCCTGCCGGATCATACGTCGATTCAACTGAAAATATCTCTTACACTTTCAATTCCAGTTTTTAATGATAATAAAATGTGTAGTTTTTCTCTTGAGATGAGATTGATTATGTTAAATGGATTAATTCCATACATATTTTCAGATAAAAAATAAATAAATATTCGTTTCTGAAAATTTATATTATTATTTTTGGTGTAATAAAAACTTTAATCGAACCGGGCGGATTATCGGGTTCCAGACCGGCACCGTCAGGGTGAATGATTCCTTCCTTTTATTTAAGTTATATATATATGTGTTTCTCTCGTTTCCGGAAATTTGTGATAATTGATTTACCATGAGCTTATCCAGCTACTCCATCTCCAAACATTCATTCCCAAATCACCATCCATGGCCTCCAAACCCAAAGATCAAACCCCTCCAATGTTTCAGATTCGAAGCTTCCTGCGGAAATCTCAGCTCACGTTTTCTCGTTAAGGCTCTTCATGCGGATGGAGTCGGAGTTGTCTACCCAGACGACACCGTTTCGGACCGGAACGTTTCGTTCGAGGTTCAAACAGAGGATGAGGTACATGAAGTTGTCAATGGGGTTCCTGGAACTCACGCGGAAGATGCTCATGAGGCTAATCATGAAATTCGGTTGAAGAAAAGTGCAGACTTAGATGAAAACGATGTCAATAGCAGGTTTAAGTTACGAAACGGACGAGAGGTTCGTCTTCTAACTATTCTTTGAGCTTACTCATTTATTTATTTTTTTTTAAGAAGCTATTGTTGCTTTTTGTTTTTGATTCATTCTTTTTTACGAGGTTATATGCTTTTGAGTTATTCATTCTGTGTCAATAATTACGATTCAGTTTTTCCATCCAAAAGGCTGGAAAGAATCAGAATTTCAAACAGCAAACATGGATATGCTTCCCGTCGTTCTGTAAACTAATAGGTGGGTTCGAACATAGGTGTTTGAAGAGAGGACTTATATTGTCGGTGTGGCAAGGAAAGGTGAAGACACCGATGGCTCATTTGGCATAGAGGACTCAATTAGTGAATTAGAGCAGCTAGCTGACACAGCTGGATTAACTGTTGTTGGTTCTACTTATCAAAAGTACGTAGTATTGGTATGGGATTTGTGATTTAATTTTTGCAAGTTTGTTATTTTACGATAAATTATCAAGATATCTCCTTATCGGAGGCTCAATTGTTTTACTTTGATGCAGACTAGCTACGCCAAATTCGAGGACGTACATAGGATCAGGCAAGGTGGCAGAAATCAAGAGTGCGATTCATGCATTTGATGTGGAGACTGTAATTTTTGATGATGAACTTTCGCCAGGGTTAGTTTTTTGCCAGACTTCCGGTTATGTTATTCTATGTAATTCCTGAACATATAAGTGCCTGTTTGTTTGTTTGTTTTTTTTTTTTTTTTCATATAAGTGCCTGTTTATTGTGTTTTATCAGTCAATGCCCATGTGTTTTTGCCTCGCTTCTCCTTATCTGTATGCAGGGGTTTTCAAGTTAAATTGCTTATTTTTTTCTCCTCCCTGCCATTTATAATATTTTTAAATTTTGAACACAGGCAATTGCGAAATCTTGAAAAGGCATTTGGGGGAGATGTCAGAGTGTGTGATCGCACTGCTCTCATCCTCGATATTTTCAATCAGCGGGCAGCTACACGTGAAGCTTCTTTGCAAGTACGTTTTGCTTCAGCCTTCAGGCACAAATAGTATTGAAGTATATCTTTTCTTAATGCTGACTATAAATTTTTTTGCTTGCAGGTTTCATTGGCTCAGATGGAATATCAATTACCCCGGCTGACGAGAATGTGGACCCACCTTGAGCGTCAATCTGGTGGACAAGTGAAGGGTATGGGTGAAAAACAAATTGAAGTTGATAAACGTATCTTACGTGACCAGGTGTGCTGTTTGCTTTTCCTACTATTGCTAAATTTCACATTTCATCCAAGGGCGAAATTTATGTTGCCATTTTTTGGTCAGCTTTTTGTTTCCTAATCGCTGAAAGACTTTGTTCTAAATTTATTGATGTGAGGGATAAGTCAAATCAATATTATTACATTATTGTGTACTGTCATCCAAGGACATCAAATCCTTATGTTATAATGTAATTTATATTCAAAGATTATGTTTTCTAAACTATGATATTTTTGCATATTGTCGTGGAATTGTTTAATTTGTTACCTTTGTATTTATGAGAAGTTTTCAAGTGCTTAAATACTGTCCTGGATTGGACAATTCAACTTCCCCGATTGTTGCTCATGATAATTTCTGAGCTGAGCTGAGTCCAAATGGCTGGAACATTTGACAACCCATTTTTTCGTAAAAGCAAAGATACTTAAAGAAATAACTGGTCGCCTTATGGATGAGGTGGCACCACAGTGGTGGTGTTATGATTTTGGTTGTATCATGTATGAAAGTGGCGGTAAGAATCCACTTTGTTTGTTAATAATTAAAAAGGAAAGAGAGAAAATAAAGTAATTAAACCGAGAGAGAAAATAAAAGAAGATGATGTTAAAATTGTAGAAAAACGGAAGTAAGAAATGAGATATGGAAAAAGGGTGCAGCGCGGTATTAGAGATTCTGGAAAAGTAAAGTATAATTTTACATTCTCTTTTATGTTGTTAAAAACAAGGAAATGGGACTGAACTGGAGTTTGTGAACGAGCTTTAGAGTTACATGGTCAAATGTAATCTGGATGTGCAGACAGTTGCCTGCATCCCAGTCAATATTACAGGTTTCTGAGCGGTCTGAAACTCTGGATCTCAAAACCTACTATTACAAGCTATTGATTTTTTCATGGATATCCGTCTATAATCATATTGTTCTAACCTGTAATAATTGTAATTGATGACTTATCCCCTGCTGGTCTGTCTCCGTGAGGCACTTTGATTTGCTTGTTGCCTTTTCTTTAAATTGCCTGTATTCAACTTTCTTGAATGTGTGTCCTGTATAAGTGTAATGTGCAATTCTTCTTCTTGTTTCAGATAGCTGCTCTCAAGAAAGAGATAGAATCTGTCCGTAAACACCGCAAGCAGTACAGGGACAGACGTGTTGCCGTACCTGTTCCAGTTGTTTCTTTGGTAGGAAATTACCATTTGTTTGTATTCGCTTGGGGATAATATCAAGACCTGATATCTGTCCATAATTAGGTTGGGTATACAAATGCTGGAAAGAGTACACTTTTAAATCGATTGACTGGAGCAAATGTTCTTGCTGAGGACAAGTTATTTGCAACTCTTGATCCTACTACAAGAAGGGTACATGTGAGTAAATTGCTCCTGAAAGAACTTGTTTTCTTCAACTGTCTGATGATAGTTTCACCTCACAACATGCCAGTTTTCTTTTATCAATATTTCAAGGGTTTTGGAAGGTCTAAGCGGTTGATATTACTAGTGATAAACTGATAAAAAAAATCCATTCATATTGCACATATTTTCATCAAGTCAAATGCTTCTTTTGGGCATTAATGATTAGAAATGTTCTTTTATGGATTCCATAGTTAGTATTCTAAGCAGAGTAACATTCTTTTAGAATGTAGCTTCAAGGGTAGAATTAAAATTTTCAAGGTCCACCAAGAATGTTATTAGTGGTCTAAATTAGTAACAAAATTCTCTTGTCAATGCAGTTTTGTTCTATCATGTAGTTTCTTTTTTCGCATACCTAAACGTGGGTGTTTATGATCTTTTGTCTAGATGAAGAACGGGAAGGAGTTTCTTCTAACTGATACAGTGGGCTTCATTCAAAAATTACCAACGACGCTGGTATGACTTTTCGCACTCTAGCTATATCGTGGTTGTTTTTCAGTAGTCAGAGGATATGTGTGCTATTATGTTTTCTGAATTGGGAATAATAGTTGTTCCTGTGTGGTTGACACTTTATTGAAACAATTCAATTGTTTTATCTGATGAATTTAGAATCTGTTCCTTTCTCATTAAATTGCTCTTTCTTCTTCCAGGTAGCTGCGTTTAGGGCAACATTGGAAGAAATATCCGAGTCATCACTTCTGGTGCATGTAGTAGATATTAGGTACGATCAATTTAAGAGGGGGCTGTGATATTGCATTGTTCAGCTTTTAATCATGTCACCCTCTTTGGATCAGCCATCCACTGGCAGAGCTTCAGATTGAGGCTGTGGACAAAGTTCTCTCAGAGCTTGAAGCATCGTCTATACCAAAGTTAATCGTTTGGAACAAGGTACTTGAAGCCATTTTATATCCTTAAGAATTATAATTCGTTGTTCACATAATCCCTTGTGGTCTATTTCTAGTTTTTTCTTCGTCTACCTACGAAATCCTCTTGGCAAACTCAATACCTGAAAAATGGCAAATTGCTCAATAATCGCATCATGTGATCATCTGAAAGTGATTCTGTCACGCCCCGAAACTCGGGATTTGACACCGGCGTTGTTTTACAATCACACAATCGAAACAACAAGCCTCTTGTAGCACAGTATAAACCGAACCAGTTTATATATCATAATCTCAAATTAAATAGCCATTGTCTTTACCATTACCGAAATAAATAAGACGACATAGTTTTAATGCGGAAACGTAAATCTAATTAATAATAACTTAAACATAATCGATTTCCTTGAGCATTCATCATCCCCAAAACTGCTCGGACTCTTCCTCCTCAATCTGTTCTTCGGACTTATCTGGGAAGGGTTGTAAGGGGGGTGAGTATTTGGGAATACTCAGCAAGTGGGGAAAATCGAGCACAATAAAGACAACATGCATAAATTTCGAATCATAAATCATGAGTTCATACGTACTTCATAAACATGCATACATTGACCCAGCACTGCGACTCATCTATTTTCTACGGTTTACTGACGTCAGTCCCTAATTTTTACTCCTCTAAGGGGGTGAGGCCGTATAGCGGTTATGTCCCCCACCGCGTAAGGGTACGTCGTGGTTGGGATTCCCTGCCGTATACAGTCGACTCCTCACAGTGCTTTTGAAATCGTATGACAATTACACGAAAAGAGTAGAAAGAAGATTGTACTCGACTATTTATTTTTCTTGTAAAAATCGAAAACATGCATACCCGAATCCGAAATTTTAAAGTTTAAAAATAAGCCCACTTACAGTATTTGATTGCTAAAGAAACGTGACTGCTTGGCTATGGAATTTAGATCGCTCCTCGCTCCTTGTCCGGGCAGCGCTTCGGTTCGATTTCTCGGATGATTTTGAGACGATATTTGGGCAGAGTTTCGCTAGGGAGAGTTGCTGAAATTCTCGAAAATTTGCAGCAAGTATTTCGAGATTTAGGTGTAAGGAGGGCTAGGTATGGTGTGGTATTTATAGGGGAGAATGATGGAGCTCAATATGGTAGTCCAATCATGCCCAAATTTGCTTCAAATCCCTCAATATTTGATTCCAATATCCTTGCCATATTTCGAAAATTGAGCTACCTAAGTTGTAAGATTTAATCCTTGATTCTTCCCACCTTGCTTGGCTCGAAAATTTTGATACTAGATTAAGGGATTTTGTGCACAAACTTGATGATTTCCTTCCAACAAACCAAGTATCTAACCATTATAATAATTAGGCATTAAATCTAGGGGAATTTCGAAATTTGCTTGTACTCCTTATGCCTTAATTCCTCTCAACTTGTATGGTATCCCAACCTTGTAAATCTTATTCCCCAAATTTTCGAAATTAACATGTCTTAGTGTAGGTATTGTTGACTTTGCCATAAAGATTCCCAACAATTATTTCCCATAAACATATCTCCTTTAATAAATAATAAAAATCTCATACTAAAATTTTCTTACAACTTATTAATTACATTTTTCAAAAATTTCGGTTCTCACATCCCTCCCTCCTTAGGAGAAGTTTCGTCCTCGAAACTGGAGTTGGCTTGGTCTCCGAATAAGTAGGGATATTCTTTTCGCATCTTCTCTTCAACTTCCCAAGTTGCTTCTCGCTCCGTGTGGTTGGACCACTGTACCTTGACGTAGGGAATAATGCGTCGTCTGAGGACTTGTTCTTTGGTGTCCACTATTCTGATAGGGACTTCTTCGTATTTCAGTCCTTCTCCCAAGTTTCCTTCGACCAAGAGTGGTTCTACCTCTAATACGTGACTCGGGTCTGGAACGTACCTTCTCAGTTGGGACACATGGAACACGTTGTGGATCCTTGACATGCTTGGTGGCAATGCCAATTTGCATGCTAGTGTGCCCACTTTTTCCAAGATTTCGAATGGTCCAACATATCGAGTGTTCAGCTTCCCGGCCTTACTGAATCGGACAACTACTCTCATAGGCGAGACTTTCACATAAGCCTTCTCGCCCACATTGAACTCCACAGGCCTTCTTCTAAGATCTGCCCAACTCTTCTGTCGGTCTTGAGCTGCCTTAAGCTTTTCTCGGACAATTTTAACTTTGTCCACAGTCATTTGTACTAGCTCGGGTCCCACTAAGGCTTTCTCTCCCACTTCGTCCCAATAAAGTGGTGATCGACATTTCCTTCCATACAAGGCTTCGTATGGAGCCATTCCGATGCTGTTGTGATAGCTGTTGTTGTAAGCAAACTCGATTAAGGGTAGATGAGTACTCCAATTGCTACTGAATTCCAGAGCGCATGCTCGCAGCATATCTTCTAAGGTTTGGATGGTTCTCTCCGTTTGCCCATCGGTTTGAGGATGATAGGCCGTACTTAGGGTCACTTTCGTTCCCATGGCCTCCTGAAAGCTCTTCCAAAAGCGCGAGACGAACCTCGGGTCTCTATCAGATAGGATGCTCACTGGCACTCCATGCAACCTCACAATGTTGTCCATGTACAGTGAAGCCAATTTGTCGAGATTGTAATTCATGCGGACGGGTAGGAAGTGTGCAGTCTTTGTGAGTCTGTCCACGATCACCCATATACCGTCGTGGCTTTGCCTAGACTTTGGCAATCCTACCACAAAATCCATGGAAATATGCTCCCACTTCCATTCGGGAATTTCCAAAGGTTGCAGTAATCCTCCAGGTCGCTGGTGTTCTGCTTTGACCTGTTGGCATACCTGACATCTAGAGACGAATTCCGCTATGTCCCTCTTCATGCCATTCCACCAGAAACTATTCTTGAGGTCCCTGTACATTTTCGTACTGCCTGGATGGACTGCGAATTTTGACTTGTGTGCCTCTGCCATTATCTCTTGGCGAAGGTTGTCGCTGTCGGGCACACACAACCTTCCTTTCATCCACAAAATTCCCTTGTCATCAATCTGATGATCCTGAGTCTTCCCTTCTCTGACCTGCTCCTTAAGTTTAGTCAGTACCGGGTCTCGATCCTGGTTTAACTTGACGGTCTCCTGCAGACATGGCTGGGCCGAGAGGGACGCTAGAGTTACCTTGCCATGGCCCTTCCGACTTAGCGCATCAGCCACCTTGTTTGCTTTACCCGGATGGTAACTTATGGTCAAGTCATCATCTTTCAGAAGTTCGATCCATCGCCTTTGCCTCATATTAAGTTCCTTTTGGGTGAACAAGTACTTGAGGCTCTGATGATATGTGAAGATTTACATTTAGTACCATAGAGGTAGTGTCTCCAAATCTTTAAGGCGAAGACAACCGCTGCTAGTTCCAGATCATGAGTAGGATAATTCTGCTCATAGCGGTTTCAACTGCCTTGATGCGTAGGCGATCACTCTTCCTTCCTGCATGAGTACGCATCCCAGACCTTCCTCAGATGCGTCACTGTAGATGGTAAAATCCTTATTCTCTGCAGGCAATATTAACACTGGTGTGGATGCGAGTTTTCCTTTCAATGTCTGGAAACTCTTCTCACAATCGTCATTCCAGATGAATTTAGAATTCTTCTGTGTTAGTCTCGTCAGTGGCACGGCTATCGAGGAGAACCCTTCGACGAACTTCCGGTAGTAACCTGCCAATCCAAGAAAGCTTCTGATATCGGTGGCGTTCTTCGGTCTCGGCCACTCAGTAATCGCCTCTACCTTCCTTGGGTCCACTGACACTCCTTCTCTCGAAATCACGTGTCCCAGAGATGACACACTCCTTAGCCGGAATTCACACTTGCGGAACTTAGCATAGAGCTTATTCTCTCTTAAGGTCTGCAGAGCAAGGTGAAGGTGCTCTTCATGGCTCGTCTCGTCAGGAGAATAGACGAGGATATCGTCGATGAATACCACTATGAACTGATCCAGGAATGGCTTGAATACTCTGTTCATCAGGTCCATGAATGCTGCCGGTACATTGGTCAGACCAAAAGGCATCACTGTGAATTCGTAATGCCCATACCTAGTTCGAAAGGCTGTCTTGGGGATATCTTCAGCCCTGACCTTCAACTGGTGATAACCTGTCCTCAGATCCAGTTTAGAAAAGACGACGGCTCCTTTAAGCTGATCAAACAGATCGTCTATCCGAGGTAGAGGGTACCTGTTCTTGATTGTGATCTTGTTCAATTCTCTGTAGTCGATGCATAATCTCATACTATCGTCCTTTTTCTTTACGAAGAGTACTGGAGCTCCCCACGGGGACACACTCGGTCGAATCTGCCTTTTATCTATCAATTCTTGGAGTTGTTCTTTTAATTCCTTGAGTTCGGCTGGTGCCATTCTGTAGGGTGCTTTAGAGATTGGTGCAGCACCGGGAACCAAGTTGATTTCGAACTCAATTTCACGGTCCGGGACCGTCCCTGAGAGCTCTTCAGGAAAAACATCTGGGAACTCTCTCACTATCGGGATGTCTTCCAGTTTCATTTCGACTTCTTCTTTTCCTTCCCTGACCATCGCTAGGTAGATGTCCTCCCCGGATTTCATGGCTTTCCAGGTTTGAGATGCGGAAAGTAGCAACTTCCGTTCCCTGGATTTACCATGAAACACGACTTCCTTCTGCTCTGCGGTTAGGAGTTTAACTCTCTTCCCTTTACAATCTACTATTGCACTGTTTCTTGCTAACCAATCCATTCCTAAGATTACGTCGAAATCGACCATGATCAACTGTATCAAATCGGCGCTAAAAGTCTGATCACTAATACTGATTTTACAATCTCTGTAAATCTCGTTCGTTTCAACGGCTCTATTAGTAGGTGTGGCTATTCGGAAAGGTGCAGTTAGTTTATCAGGCTTACTTCCTAACTTCTTAGCAAAACTCTTAGACATAAAGGAATGTGTAGCACCACAATCAAATAATGCGTAGGCAGGTACTGATTTAATTATAATGGTACCTGACACGACTTCAGTTGCGTCGTCAGCCTCTTCCTGAGTCATGGCAAAGATCCTAGCATTGGGTTTGTCCTCCTTTGGTTTACTAGGGCCTGCTCCCGTATTTGGCCCAGTTCCTCTGTTTGGCCCTGCTGGTCGGTTGGCAGCGGTAGGACATTCTGCAATTCGGTGCCCCGCTTTCCCACATCCAAAGCATACACCGCTGGCGGCCCTTCGGCATTCCCCGGAGTGCTTGAAGCCACATGTTGAGCATGGCTTGAGTCCTTGATTGTTATTGGCGGGGAATTTCCCTGAGGGAGGTCCACCCGACTGATTGGGCCTCTTGAACATTGGTCTGCCCTGAGAAGGCGGGTTGACAGGGGGTCGCTTGTTCCTGTTTTCCCCTTCTCTTCGACGAATATCAGCTTCGGCTCGGATAGCCGCACCCATCAAATCTGAAAAGTTGGCAGGTTGGTAGACCGCTAGAGCTGATTGGATCCTGCTGTTCAACCCCTTCTTAAAGCGGTGCAATTTCAGAACTTCATCCGCCATAATCGCTGGAGCATACGATCCAAGGGCATTGAACTGAGAGGTATATTCCACTACTGACATATCTTGGGCCTGGCTGAGATTTTCAAACTCACTTAGATTCTGCAGTCTGACTTCTGCCGGGTAGTACTGTTTCAGAAATGTTTCTCGGAAGATTCGCCATGTGATTGGTCCAGCAGCGGTCATGGCTGGCGAGACTGTTTCCCACCATTTAGCTGCCTTGTCTTCCAGGAAGGGCACTATCACGTCCACTTTTAGTGCATCCGGGACTTCCAACAGTCTCAACTGAGTTTCCACGCTTTTGAGCCAGCTCTGGCTAACTTCGGGGTCGGCAGCGCCACTGAAAGTTGGGCACCTATTCTTGCGCAGTGATTCATAATGAAACTTGACCCCATGCTGTGGTGGAGGTGGGGGCTGCTGATTAGCATTGGGGTTCACTAACCCCTGAAGTGTCGTCGCCACGATCGTGGCTATAGCCATTAGGTCCGCTTGATTGAGATTGAACTGAGGTGGAGGCCCGTTGCCTTCTTCATTAGTGTTGTTGTTGTTGTTGTTAGCATAACGGGGGTTGCGGTTTTGTCTTGGTGGTCTACCGGCCATTTCCTACAAGTTAAACGCTTCTAAGAATTTGTTGTATATATAACAAGATTGAATAGATAAGTTATGCTGGAACAACTGAAATTAATAAGTAAGCATAACTTGAATATACATGAACAACTGAGATTAATAAATAATCATAATTTTATTAATTTTTTGAATGTAAAGAAACAACTAAATGAACAAAGCGTGCTGAATGGAAATAAATCATACTGACTGAAATAAAATAGCAACAATGGAAAGATAAACTCCTAGTAATAGGGAAAGGTAACTAAGAACTCTAATCATCTATCTCTCCATCTCCTATGGCAGCTATAGGCTCGTCATCTCCTATGGCAGCTATAGGCTCGTCGATCTCTATCGGCTCCTCTTCTTCCGGCTCCTCCTCCGGCTCCTCCTCTTGCAGTAGCTCCACCATGTGGGTGAGCTGGGCATTCTCTGCATTAAGCTGGGCCACCTGTGTTTTCCACCCCTGAACATCTGCCTCGGCCTCGTCCAACAGATCTATGGTACTCTGGTGGCGTAGTTCGTACCCCTTCTTATTCTCCTTGATCTTGTTCTTCAGCGCTTCACCCTGTTGAGTCAGCTGGTGGTTCACTTTGGCAATGCAGCTTATAGCCTCACTTAGATTTTCGAGTCTTTTTTTGCTCCTGTCATTCAGCTGTTTTTCTTCCTCCAATTCTTTGAGATAGCGCTCCACATCCTCTCGCAACTTTCCATTTTGATATTTGCACTGTTCTATGACATCTCTGAGGTCCATGTTATCACTCCTAACTAGCTCACCTTGATAGATGGACTGATTAAGGCGGACCTGAATCTCTTCTTTCTCAGCGGTTAAGGTTTCGACCTCACTCCTCCTCTCACTCAATCAGGCTCCAAGTCGTCGAATCTGACGGGACTGATAGTGAAGGGCAAGCTCCTTCAGACGAATGGCAGCTTGGGCACGGGTGTGGGGCCGCATAGGGGTAGATGGAGCCATTTCCTGAAATCAAAAAAAAGGAAATGCTCAGAATCCGAAATAGACAGTATATAACAAGTGAGAATATGCAATATATATGAAATTTTTCGAAATTTAAATAAATATATTTTTTTTTCCAAAAATGGGAAGTTTGGAATTTGACATATGGGTTCGAAGAATATGTCGAGAGGATTCCGGGAAAATTGACGGAATCGAATTCGGAATTTCCTACGAGAAGTTATAGGGTCTACGAATATTTCCTAAAACGGCAAAAACGACGTTTCGGAGGCCTAAACGAAGGATTTTCGCGATTTCAGCCTGGTGCTCAGGACTTTAGGGTGGTGAGCCTTGCTCGTTGGGCCGTTTCGGAGGGGGTAGCATCGGCCTCGAGTTAAAATTCCACCGAAAATTTTTTTAGGGTTTTTTTTTTTTTTGAAAATCGATTTTTTTTTCCACTCGGATTATGAACCTGGCGGCTCTGATACCACTTAAATGTCACGCCCCGAAACTCGGGATTTGACACCGGCGTTGTTTTACAATCACACAATCGAAACAACAAGCTTCTTGTAGCACAGTATAAACCGAACCAGTTTATATATCATAAATCTCAAATTAAATAGCCATTGTCTTTACAATTACCGAAATAAATAAGACGACAGAGTTTTAATGCGGAAACGTAAATCTAATTAATAATAACTTAAACATAATCGATTTCCTTGAGCATTCACCATCCCCAAAACTGCTCGGACTCTTCCTCCTCAATCTGTTCTTCGGACTTATCTGGGAAGGGTTGTAAGAGGGGTGAGTATTTGGGAATACTCAGCAAGTGGGGAAAATTGAGCACAATAAAGACAACATGCATAAATTTCGAATCATAAATCATGAGTTCATACGTACTTCATAAACATGCATAACATTGACCCAGCACTGCGACTCATCTACTTTCTACGGTTTACTGACGTCAGTCCCTAATTTTTACTCCTCTAAGGGGGCGAGGCCGTATAGCGGTTATGTCCCCCACCGCGTAAGGGTACGTCGTGGTTGGGATTCCCTCCCGTATACAGTCGACTCCTCACAGTGCTTTTGAAATCGTATGACAATTACACGAAAAGAGTAGAAAGAATATTGTACTCGACTATTTATTTTTCTTGTAAAAATCGAAAACATGCATACCCGAATCCGAAATTTTAAAGTTTAAAAATAAGCCCACTTACAGTATTTGATTGCTAAAGAAACGTGACTGCTTGGCTATGGAATTTAGATCGCTCCTCGCTCCTTGTCCGGGCAGCGCTTCGGTTCGATTTCTCGGATGATTTTGAGACGATATTTGGGCAGAGTTTCGCTAGGGAGAGTTGCTGAAATTCTCGAAAATTTGCAGCAAGTATTTCGAGATTTAGGTGTGAGGAGGGCTAGGTATGGTGTGGTATTTATAGGGGAGAAGGATGGAGCTCAATATGGTAGTCCAATCATGCCCAAATTTGCTTCAAATCCCTCAATATTTGATTCCAATATCCTTGCCATATTTCGAAAATTGAGCTACCTAAGTTGTGAGATTTAATCCTTGATTCTTCCCACCTTGCTTGGCTCGAAAATTTTGATACTAGATTAAGGGATTTTGTGCACAAACTTGATGATTTCCTTCCAACAAACCAAGTATCTAACCATTATAATAATTAGGCATTAAATCTAGGGGAATTTCGAAATTTGCTTGTACTCCTTATGCCTTAATTCCTCTCAACTTGTATGGTATCCCAACCTTGTAAATCTTATTCCCCAAATTTTCGAAATTAACATGTCTTAGTGTAGGTATTGTTGACTTTGCCATAAAGATTCCCAACAATTATTTCCCATAAACATATCTCCTTTAATAAATAATAAAAATCTCATACTAAAATTTTCTTACAACTTATTAATTACATTTTTCAAAAATTTCGGTTCTCACAGATTCGAGATGAGCAGTGAAGACTGTTATAAAATCTATTTTGATTTATCAGAGTGATGGTTAAAATAATCATATATCGTGTAAATAATTAATTTCAGTTTTATTAATGATTTAGTGAATAGATTTGGTCCTTTTAAATCTCTTAAGATTTTTTCTCGCCTATAATACTGGGGTGATTATGTTTTTAAAATCAAGAGAAAATATTAAATGTGTTATAGCCCTGTGACTGAGTTTGTTTGTGGATGCGGGATGATTATATAATTTTTTCTTTATTAACATGGTGCTAGAGCGAGTTGATACCTCTTGCTTAAAACTAACCGGGGGTCATTTGGTGTATTCTTTATCGTATAGGTTTCCATTTTTTAATTGGTTGTTGGTCAGATGATATCTTAGCCTATGTAGTAAGAAGTATCATTATTGTTAAAATGTAAAAAATTAATCCAGAAATCGTGATAAATAAAATTTAAGTAGACTAGAAATAGTATCTGAATCAATTTCATTAATGAATCTTGAAATGTGATATACCTTTCCACAAGTGGAGGAAGCTAGATCGTTTCACACTGAATTCTTGCTTTGAATTCTTGCTTTGACTAAGCCCTTGTAGATGGCTTGACAACTTCAATTCAAATTGCCCAATCCAGTATATTTTCGAGATTTACAAGTATATCCTCTTCCCAAATTCTCTATTAACTTCACTGTACTATATATCATCTTGGAGTGATAGCTAACTCAAATATGTGTCACACAATCTGTTTGTGTTAGCTAGCTCAGATGAGCCACATGTGAGTGTCATCTCTTGATCAATTACCATGGTACTAGTAATTGGTTTTTTCCACAATTTAGCAGGCTTATACAAGGTATGATAATACAATGCTAGACAAGTTTGTTGACGGTGATTGAGGTGCTAGATTTTTTATATAAGGTCCATGGACTCAAACGAAATGGATGATATCCCTTTCATCTCTATTTAATTCTTATTTTTTTCAGGTTGATAACGCAAAGGACCCTGACAAAATCAAATCTGAAGCCAAGATAAATGTAGATGTTGTATGCATGTCTGCTTTAACCGGTGAAGGGTTGGATGACTTCTATAATGCAGTTCAAGAAAAATTAAAGGTTCTTGATGTCTATAACTTACAAGTTACAACGCACCACACCACTAATATTAAGTTTTCCCACATCTTCATTTTGACAATGCAGGTTTGTAGATGTAAATTCAATGTACTTAACTCAACTAACTTTTATGCGATAGGATATGATGGTGTGGGTGGAAGCTCTAATTCCCTTTGACAAAGGAGAACTATTAAGCATCATACACCAAGTTGGGATGGTTGAGAAAACTGTAAGTGTTCTCTCTCTTTTTTCATGCACCATCTATTGCTGTGTTTAGGATAGAGGGTAACTTTTGTATAACGAAATTCTGTCTTATTAATGCAACAACTGAATCGTAAGACACCATTATAAGAGAATAACTTGATCTTGTAATTTTGATCTAATTAAAAATTCTGCTACTGCAATGAAGATCTTGTAAGCATTTCATGAATATTTTCTGACCGTGTATCTTTGGTGCTTAATCATTTGATAGGAATATGTCGAGAATGGAGCTTTAATTAGAGCTCATGTTCCACTCCGGTTTGCAAGGCTTCTCACACCAATGAGACAAACTTGTGTTTCATAGTTGTCTCAGCAGTTACTCAGAAAGGTTCTAGTTTCTCAGGAAATCAACACAATTGCTGCTGGTCTTGTTAGGGTTGATGCTTATGGCTACAGTAACAAGTAGCGCAATTATAGCCTGCAAATTATCTTTTGTTGACCTGATTTCTAAGCCTTGGAGCTTAAATGAATGTCACAGTTCCATCTTTCCTCTTTGAGATTTGACCAATGTCTCTGTATGTAGCAGCACTGATTATAAAAGTAAATATGGTTTTGAAAGCTTCTGGAAGGTTACTTTGAAACCAATTGGGGTTGGGCTAATAGATCTCAAGTTTGTTTGTACATCTTACGTTCAAGCTCGTGCCTTTCAAAATCGACATGAAATCCAACAACTGTGTCCTTCCTATATTTGCTTCTTGTAAATTGATGATTTTAAATGTATGTTATGTGAACTAAAACGATTAGAAATAGGTTAATTCTGTTGAACAAAGCATTTGTAGTGTAAATAAATTAATAGTGATTAAAAATAATTATAAATTAATATAAGTAGCATCCGATTTAGTGGGGCTGTCATCGTAATTGTTCTCTTGATATACCTAAATATTGGCTAGAGATGTCAATGGGGCGGGTTTGGCTAAATCCAAGACCTCCTCAGGAAAATTTTTTTACCCATTATCCACACCATCCCGGTTAAATATTCTTCGGACTCATCCCTACCTCGAATACGAAACGGGGTCGGGTAGATCCATGAGACCCGTGAGACCCGAATATTTTTAAAATAAAAAAGTAATATTTCTTCTCACATGATTTAATTATGAAACAGACAAGCCTCTAAATACAACATTTTGGAAAATTAATTCATGTTTTCGATCACACTTAATAATAACAAACAAAGTATTTTCACGACATAAAGACTTACATAAAAAAAGAGTTACTAGCTATCCAAAAAAATCTTGACATCCCCAAAAATAAGTCATAACATAATTTAAACAGATCAATATAAAATCAGCGAGTAGGCAATATTTCAGATACATTCTTCGGGATCATTTTTCTCTTCATCAAGAATGGTGGGACAAGTTGGTAAACTACTTGAAGAATTAACTACAAAATTAAATAGAGAAAGTACATTGAAAAAATAAAAGTGTAATTTCAAATTGTAAAAAACTTAATTTAAAGAGAGAAAATACAGTAAAAAAATTAAAATGAAGGTACAATAACAAAATAAAACTGTGATTTATTTACCTTTCACCTCACCTCACAACCATCTTTGCGAGCACATTAATGTCTCCAAAGTTGTTGGATTAAGTCTACTAAGATGATGATCAACTATTCTTCGACTATTGCTAAAAGCAGATTCAAATGCAACAGTTGACATAGGAATAGCTAAGATCGTTATGGTTGAGGTGAGCTGCTAAAAAAATGAAAATTAATAAAATTAAAACCCTAGAATATTTATATCCACATATATGGGGCGGGTATTATAAGACCCATGACCCACCCCATATCCGGACGGGTTTGAAAAATTGGACCCGGGACCCGTTCCATGACCCATTTACTATGCCTAAACTCACCCCATACACACGGGTCCACTGCGGGTCTGGGTAAAATCCGGAGCCACTTGAGATCCCTAATATTGGCCCACCTTTGTTAAAGAACAATATTATAATTTGCATGGAAAATGAAATCTTACGCATAGAAAATATTTCAAGAGCCCCGTTTGGATTTGATGGATATGCCCGCATTACTATCCACAACTTTTTAAAGCACTATCCATCCGCTTTCTTTTCCTTTATCACGACAGTTAAAAACCAAATAATTAATATTTTAAAAAAATTCGAGTTTATCTACAATATAAAAGCAATATATTTTTTTTTATTTTCACTTTCACGTTCTTCTATATGATCGTTATTATTTGAAAAACATTTAGCTTAAAACCGACGATACTATAAAATATATTTATTACAAGTTAATTAACTTTGATCATAATTTCTGATTTAACAACATTTAAACAAACAAAGCTATCACCTTTAGTAAACACAGTGTACCGACGCACACATTGTATATTTTATACAATATTTTTTTATAATTCGTTTAGTTTATATTTAGAAATATTGATAAAGTACACTCTAATTTTGTTATATGAATTAAAAAAAAAAAAACATCTAGATAGGAATTGAATCTTCAATTTAATGTTTAGGAAATAAAGACTCTATCCGCTTAGCTATGTGTAACTTGTATTAAAATTTTAACATTTTATTAATATATATAATTATCAAAACAGACCATGACACCGAAAGTTCAGTGACTATAAATGTCTCAAATTTAATAATATTATATAGATAGTATAGAAGTATAGATAATAAAAAATAAATAATTTTTGAATTTGAGAATTGTAACAATATATTTGTATATGCAAATGGGAAAAAAAAGATCAAGTCACAATAGTCATTACTATGAAACGAAATATACAACAATCGGAGGTCCGTTAGAAATTTTCGAGTTGTTGAAACTTTAGCGATCCTTATCAATCTATTCACACGCAGTAATTAACAAATCCTTCAACAAGCCCGATCAATCATCCGAATTTTCTCTGTGGCACACAAATTTTTGTTGGCATTACCAATTTCACAGTGCATTGCTTCCAAGTTTCTGAATGTGCGCTATGGTTTGAATCTTGAAGGTTTATGACAGGGCATGGCTACTAAAAGGGGGTTATCTGGTGCGGGAATCCAAAGGAGTAGGAGTACTGGATCTCGCTGCCCCGTTGCTTTCGTTATTTTCATCTTACTCCTCGTTTTCTCTGTTCTTGTCGTAGGTCGTGACCTCTTTACCGCCTTCCTCGACTGGTCAGTTTTCGTTGAACTACCAGTCTTTCGCTATTGTGGTTTTATTTTAATTGGGTGTTAAGGCGTGCGGGTTTGGGTGGGGATCAGCAATAATTAGTCTAAAATTATGTAATTTGATGAAAGTCACGTGAAATTTTGTTTGTTAGTCTTGTTTCTTCCTCAATAATTGAACTTCTGCGTGAATTAGTTACTGAAAATGGGTAGAGAAAATACGGATAGTGAATCAGTGATCAAGCTTTTCTTGATCTTTATACAATAAGTTTTACTGCGTAAATGCATTCAAGAAACCGGACTTTGGTTCAGGAACGAGTGATAAATAAGTACGGAATGAATCCCCCTTAGATGTGCTGTTTAGAAAATTCCTGGTGAACAGTCTTATCGATATTCTAGCTAACCTCGGAGTGAAAAGTTGGGCCATCTTGCTCTTTAGTGAGTTGAATTTGGCGAGGAAAATTTGAAAAAGTTGCTGGGGTAGATTCTGTTAGTTAGCGTCTGGAAAAGACAGGGTTGAGAGGCGGCATTGCTTTGTTCAGTTTACTGTTCATGTGACTGATTAGGCCAATCTAGGATTGTACACTTTGTGAAGCTGTCACTTGTAGTCTAATAGAAGGTTGAGCTGGAACAAAACTCCGCTTCCCTATGATCCTGTTTAAGATTACCGTGTTGAACTTAAATTTATTCTTTTAAATTTTAATCATTAAAAAAATAATATCAGGACTCTGAGATAATAAACTAATAAAATATAATCATTTAACAAAAAGCTTGTGAAGATAAATTTTTTCAGAAAAGAAACAAAACCAGGGTTTTAATTTACACCCTAGGGTTTTTAATTCTTATTTTTCTCCACATCTAAAAAGAAAGACCTGGCTTCACCTTATGGGCTGCTAAACATTCAGTTTACTGAATATATGGTATTGGCAAAGTCTTATGTGATTTCATTGTCCTGGTAGAAAAGGCCTTTCAAACAACACTTGCGGGCTAATTGATTTGATCTCCACCCCAGTTTAAGTGCTATGAGTCAGTTGGATTTATTTTGATGTATCCGATCGCTTTGTGTTTGTTGATGCTTCTACGCCCTTTATGGCAGGCTAATTGATTCGTATTTATTCTTCCTGTTTTACAGTTGGATGAAACTGATTTGTCTATTTTTTGCAGATCAAAATGATTTTTCTATCGGTTCTCATGGACAGGTGTCCCTCTTTGGCTTATGCTTCAATTGAATTGTAGTGTTAAATGTATTCTCTAGATTAATGAAAAGTGCTTCTTGCTATAGGAACTAAACTGGAGAGTGAGACTGGCATTGCAACATCTTAAGTCATTATTGTCAAAAGAGGCAAGTTTTTAACTACACCTTCTGAAATGTTAAGAAATGTGCTTTTTCAGGTATTGTTATCTGTAACCTACAATAATTTGAACACGTAGGTAATTGATGTCATTAAAGCTAGCACAGATGATTTGGGGCCTTTAAGTGTTGATTTCTTTAGAAAGAACAATTTGTCTACATCATGGCAAGAAATTACGAGACAGAATTATTCCACTTCTGTAGAGGTAGGATGATTATATGGCTCTAATTGCTTTACCTTCTGTTGCGGTACATATCTTGTATTTTATGAAAATGCTAAGTCACTCTTTCTTTTGGGTTAATTTGTGTGATTTTAAGTCCATTGAAGTAGCTTCAGAAATACAACAGCAAAAGTCTGGAGGTAAGCGGGAATTTTCTGCAAATAGTAATATCTTTCCAGAAATTCTATGGATGCATTAGTTGTTTTAGTGATATGCTGTATGAAATAGTTAGAAAGTTAATTTGTTTTGTGCAGCTAATAATTCTAGGGTTTTCGAGACAGCTGCTATACTGGCCCGAAGAGTAAGCAACAAGATTATATAATATAACAATATTACTTTTACTTCTGCTTGTTCTAATGAAAATCTTTTTCTGGTTACGAATTAATCTGTGTCCTACAATATTCTGTGACTTTGCTCGTGTTATTTTGTTTTATTTTCATATATTCACACTGCAGCAATTGAGAGAAAAAAGGCGTGAAAAACGAGCTGCTGATTTGTTGAATCAAGATTATGAAGTGACTGTAAAGCTTGAAAATGCAGCAATTGAACGATCTAAGTCGGTTGATTCGGCAGTGTTAGGAAAATATAGTGTATGGAGGAAAGAATATGAAAATGAAAATTCTGATTCAGTTGTACGCTTGATGCGGGATCAAATGATAATGGCAACAGTTTATGTAAGTCTTGCAAGGATGAAAGACAAGCTTGACTTGGCACATGAGCTACAGACCCGACTTAAGGAAAGCCAACGTTCCTTAGGAGAGGCAACTACTGATATTGATTTGCAGCAAAGGTAAAGGATGGTGTGTCGTTAATCTATGTGTATCCTTAGTTTAATCTTTTGCGCTTGTACAATTCATTTTACAGTGCACTTGAAAAAATGAAAGCAATGGGCCAAGTGTTGTCCAAAGCTAGGGAGCAATTGTATGACTGCAAGTTAGTAACTGGGAAGCTAAGAGCCATGCTCCATTCTGCAGATGAGCAAGTCCACAGTCTTAAGAGACAAAGCGACTTCCTTAGCCAGCTTGCTGCTAAGACAATTCCAAATGGACTTCACTGTTTATCGTTGCGCCTGACAATAGATTACCACCTCCTTCCACCAGAGAAAAGGAAGTTTCCCCAAAGTGAAAATCTGGAAGATCCAAATCTCTACCACTATGCCCTCTTTTCGGATAATGTTCTTGCTGCTTCAGTAGTTGTGAACTCCACCATTATGAATGCTAAGGTGTGAACCTTTTTTCTCCTGCTGTTTTCCTTTAATTCAATCATGGTAACACAATTCAATGTTACACTTTCTTGTTTCATACCTTCTTTCTCAACCGAAAATAATTGATGTGGATAAGTTCTAAATATGTAATCATTTACTTCATTGATTCTATGATACTACCATTTTTCTACTCCAACGTATCTCTTCTAGGATATATCTCCAACTTCTGTTGTTCATTTGCCAGATTTATGATTTTGTATATTTTTCTATGTCAAATTTACCCTCTTTATGATGCTTTGATGTGATATATACACCATGGACACAAGGTGTCCATGTCATAGTTCGTACTTTTTATCCCTGGAATATGACTTATTATACGGACATATACCTACAAATATCAATTTGTATCAGTTGGTAGCAGAGAAAAAGGGGCTGGCTTGTCCCTTACGAACTTATATATTCTTTTATATATTATTATATACATAAACAAAATTATAGTTTTGTCCCTCCTCCCAATGACGTTAAACTTCTTTCCCTGCTGCTGAGATATTTGTATTACCATCATATATTCATAGAGGCATACACACTCGTACCTTTATATATGTGTCTGCTTATGCACATTCATGACCATGGTTTTGATTGCTGAACGCTGCCTCCTGGTGCTTGTATGAGTTTCAGGATCCTGCAAAACATGTTTTTCATGTTGTTTCTGATAAGCTGAACTTTGGAGCAATGAGTATGTGGTTTCTTCTGAACCCTCCTAGTAAAGCTACCATACACGTTGAAAATGTTGATGAATTCAAGTGGCTCAACTCATCCTATTGTCCTGTTCTACGTCAATTGGAATCTGTTGGTATGAAAGAATTCTACTTCAAGGCAGCTCACTCTGCTGGAGGTTCTAACCTTAAGTACAGAAACCCAAAGTATCTTTCTATGCTTAACCACCTCAGGTTTTATCTCCCACAGATTTACCCCAAGTTGGATAAAATCCTTTTTCTCGATGATGATATTGTTGTTCGGAAAGACTTGACTAGATTATGGGATGTAGATCTCCAGGGCAAAGTGAATGGTGCAGTGGAAACCTGTGGTGAGAGCTTTCACCGGTTCGATAAATATCTGAACTTTTCAAACCCTCTCATCTCTAAACACTTTGATCCAAATTCTTGTGGGTGGGCTTATGGAATGAACGTTTTTGATCTCAAAGAGTGGAAGAGGAAGGATATAACGGGTATATACCACAAATGGCAGAACTTGAACGAAGATAGGTTACTATGGAAGCTTGGGACGCTGCCTCCCGGTCTGATTACTTTTTATGGGCTTACACATCCACTTGAAAAGTCTTGGCATGTGCTCGGTTTAGGTTACAATCCAAGCATTGACCGGTCAGATATCGAGAATGCAGCTGTTGTACATTATAACGGGAACATGAAACCGTGGCTAGAATTGGCGATGACTAGATATAAATCATATTGGACAAGGTATATAAAACTCGACCATCCTTACATACGCGGTTGCAAACTAAGTGAATGATATGGAAAAATGTTTTCTAAATTGTGGTTGTGCAATTATGCTAGCTGAGCGAGGGACGATATGTGATCTAAAATGCGAGTTCTTGTTGCCCATTTCATTGGTCTGAGATGATTCCTCGAAGAAGATGGGCTATAATGCTCCACTATGGTTAACTTGTGATGACTTCTTTCTAATGTCTGAAAGTTTTGTTTGTTGGAGTTGAAAACTTGTCATATTTGAACAGAAATCTATTCAAATTGTAGATATAAATAGTTTGATTCTTTCTTCTACAGCAGCATCCATTTACCTTTATTCCAGTTTCTAATCTTCTGCAACAATTAATGTTACTAGGTTTTTAGGTAATATTTAGGTGAAAACTTTGATAACACAGGCCAGTATGTATTATCGTCTATTTGTTGCATTAATATGAATAGCTCGTATGGATATATGATAAGTTGTATAAGATAATTGATACAATCAAAACCAATTTTATTAATATTTTCAGATTTCAAGGAATATGGAGAATACACATTTTGGCATAAACCGTATATATTATGAGATTTTACAAGAAATACTTTATTAATTATGAGTACTTATATGTACATATACATAAATAATTTTTGTCGACAAGCAATTGACATAATACATAATCAACAATAATGAAAATTTCAAAACATTCAGCGTACCAAAACGGTCAGACCAAATTAACTAAGGATATTTTTGGACAATAAATATTAGATATACCAAATTATTACGTTGAAAGAGGAAGAGTATGTTTCCGTAATCCACAATGTGAAGAGCTAATCAAATATTCACATACACGAATTGTTGGGCTCGACGTAATGTAGAATTATCCGGCACACATCTAAAACAAAATTGCTGGAAATTGTTGAACTAGAGTACATAGTGCCAAAATTTTATGACGAACGTGGTTTGAATTTATCCATTCCAAACACATCGAAATTTGCGATGGGAATTGGTGTTTATCGTCAATATTTGTGATAAGGAAACAAATTTCATGTTTCTTTTGCTCGCATAAATTCACTCTATATTTGAGGTTCTAAAACACTTCTTCATGCACCACAAGCCCTGCTCTTTCTTGAGCTTCAAAAGAAACAAGAAATGGCTGCATCACTTCTCCGTCGACATTCCACTGTCGCAGTCCTCTTTTTCCTTCTCTTGTTCGTCATACTCCTGAATAGTAAGCACTGTGTTTTTCAGAAGCATAGAGGAGAGACCTATATTTGCTAAATTTTAATTATATATTTGTGGCTATTTTCATTTTTCAGCGAATTACAAATCTTACCTCTCCTCTCTACCAGTTACCTTGTTTCTCTTTTGATGCAGAATCGGCAGTGGTGGATTCAAGAACTTGCGAAAGGCGTAGCAAAACATGGTCGGGATTCTGCGGGAGCTCCAACAACTGTAATAGGCAGTGCAGGAATTGGGAGCATGCACTTCATGGCGCTTGTCACGCACAGTTCCCAGGATTTGCATGCTTCTGCTATTTTAACTGTTAAACCATGCTACTGACTTAACAACGAGCGACATGTATGTACTTGTATGCTATGATGAAATAAATGTCTGCAGACGAAAAAGGGTGCTTCATCCTCTGTACTTACATATATAATCTTGGAGTTACTTTCTTTTAGAATCGAGATTCGACCTGAAAGATTTCTCACCATGATTACCAGGAGTTCTAAGACATCCTATTTAAAGTTCCATTCGACAAAAGGGATGGTCTCTTTTAATCAGTAGCTAATTGTTGATATGAAATGATTGAATCCCATTACTGTGAAATAATAATTTGTGAGAAAACTCCCACATCCTTTGAAGGGTGGTAGGTTTGTACCCATCGTACTAGTTTTTCCAAATGGTTCTCACGATAATTTCAGAAAGAGTTGCGGAACACCACAATTCTTCATAAGAAGTATCGATGGCGATCTTCACAAGATTGAGAGTGGTCCTCTAAGATCAAATTTAATTGCAAAAAATTATCTTCATTGCCAGCAAGAGTTTCAAGACAAGCTGGCTGGCCGTGCAACGGGAAGTCCTCTTCTTGAAGCCTCACCGCAAGTCATGGTTCCATCTGTCTCCATGTTGCCAAGATTTACGTATAACATCTTGTGTAAGGAAAATCTCACACTTACAAACTGAAGAACAACATCAGCTCGCTTGAGAAAATATAACTTAGGACAATGGAAACATGATTTGACATTTGTTGGATAAACTTAATGCATCTGGAAAAAGTGACAAAAATAAAAATTTACAAAAGTTAAAGTAGATGATGTTATGCTCGGCATGTTTATCATCTAACTTTGAACATAATTTGTGAATTATGAACACACATAAAAGAAACAGGTACGGACAAGATAAAAGTTCTCGACTTTCAAGAATTGCGAGGTCACAGCATCCAAATCCTGCACATTTCAACTTCTTCACAATATCACTGCACGACAAATAGTCGAAGCAACTTATTAGATTTTATACTACAGCCGAATAACTCCAATGGCCATAAATCAGCTTAAGAACGAACCAGAAGGAAACTCTACATCCAATAAACTTTAGCCTAGATCAGTCCACATCCATAAGCTCACTCCAAGAAGCAAATTTTCTATTTTTAGACCCATTCCACCGAATAAAGAATCAAGCAAAAACCAATGTCACATTCAAAAAACCCAAACCCCTTCACATTTCATTAAAATCAAACAATTCATTGTAACAATTCGCCAGATTCACATTTCATATCCAAAATAAAAACATGATAAATTCAACCGCAAAAGCAAACTAACTATGGGGGCTACTTCTTTTTTCCTTTTCCAGACTTCTTCTTAGGAGGAAGAATAATCTCTCCCTTGAGCACAGGAATCTCCATAATCTGCGACAGCCCACTAAATTTCTTGCGGAATTTTTCAACCTGATCAGCATCAACAAGAAGCTGCGCTCGGCTTCCCAGATAAAAGGGGTGGTTCCCAGACCACACATCAACCACGTATTCTTTCTTGGTTCCACCGGTAGTCATCACGAGTTCACCATTACAGTACACCTTCGAATCTTCATGGAATTGCGGGTGTATATCCTTCTTCCTGCAGCTACACCGCATGTCATCTCTGCCCACAACTCGTTTCACCTGCACAAAGCAGCCAAAAAAATTAAGAAACTACCAAAAAATACAGAAAAAGGAAGATTATTTACAAGATGGGTTTTTCGGATTCTACTTTGTCGTTGAGGGAGAGTGGAGAAGGGGAGAGGTTTTTACTGAGGAAAGCGTTGGACAGGTAAAGAACCATGTTCTCGTCTCTTCGACGGCTATAGAGAGACGGTGATTGAAAAGAAAAGATTAATCCATGGCAATTATTATATTATATTCTAGTGGTCTCAAAATTTGCCTGCCCAATCCAGTTCCAAATGGATCAGTTTATGTAACCAAGGGCTCATCTTTAACCATTTGGACTTTACGCTTCAGTTATGCATGTAGAAAGTAGAAAGTAGAGTCTTTGGTAAAAAAATACAAAACACAAGTAGAAACTAGAGGCAGTGTAAATTGTAGAGTTTATAAGCTTTTGTTAAACACATTTGATACGGTTAATTCGACCCTACACTAAAGGTTTTACACCAAGTGTAAAAATCAATTTCTATGTAGGTATGGTCGAGTTTTCCCATTTGACACGTAAAAAATTTTCAATTTATTTCTACCTTCCAAATAATTTTCATTTCGTAAATGTTTTTGATAGACAACCACTCATTTACTATATTATGTAGCTCATCTTATTCTCTTATTGGGTTGTGAAAAATCAACATGCTCAACTGACCAAGTATGGGCGACCCTAGTATAAAATCCATGCACGAATAAGAACACCAGGTTATTCACCAAAAGAAACCATCACTATTTTCTTCTGTTTCGTACTACAGAGATCAATCAAATCAAATGAATAAATGTAAAGTTAATACAAGGCTACAAGTTCCGAGGATCGCTACTGCATCTTCATTCACCTCTCCTCTGAGTTGAACTTGCTCCACGCAGCCTGATGTTGATACACAACAAACAAGGCATATGTGAGTTAAGTGTGTCGCGAAACAAGAAACATGAAATGCAACAAATAATAGATACGGAAAAGGAGACTGATAACTTCATGCCATCAATGATCAATCACTTAGTTTTCGCTTGCGCTGCTGATGGCTGTTTTTTCCCATTTCCGAAACTTGAACTTCTAATGAAAGCCTACAGAACGTGATACCAAATTGTACATACGACGTAGCTCAATCACTGAACCAGACCAACACTTTCCATTTAAAAAAGAATCGTTCCTTGATCAAATCAATATATGCTTCGTGCCAACAGCCAAGAACAGCTGTCGCTAAATCTTATTTACTTCGTACTCCACAACCTAGCATCATGCCATTAAGTTATGACTATATACATGATGTTCTTGTCACTATCATGCCAATAAAACCCCAGTAATGTTAGCAAGAACTGCACGCTAGTATTGATGATGGCAGAAGCCTACAACAGTTGCAAGCCTAATAATTTCAAGGGTAACAATCAATGTACCTTGAGAAGATCAAAAACCTTTTCACATATGTACTTTTGCTGAATGCTAGCTCCCCGTTGCTGCAGTTTGTCAGGATGTACATATAGAGTTGCCTTCCTGTAAGCTTTCTTTACAGCAGGGGTTGTTATGATCTCCGTCAGGGAGATAGGTTGCCAACCACTGTTTGCCCCAAGGATCTGCAGATGAATACATAAAATAGCTAATTAGGTTGGAAACAAGATCTGTGCTCTGTGAAGAGCAACGACAAATCACAAAAGAATAACGGGTTTCGGGCATCATCCTTCTCAGGATGTTTCCATGCTGTATAACTTACATCATCAGTCCTTTAAATAGCGAACAAATTGGAATAGTAGCAAATGAATGAAAACGATTACCCAGACTCTATGGCATTGCATTTGAGCATGTTACATACTTCTTGAAGTCTAAAATTCAACTATTATCACTAACAATCATTTGGGATAAAAAGGGCAGGGGTGCACAGGTGGTTTGCACATACGTATTGCAGGGTGGAGAGCAGGGCACGCAGGTTTCCCTCCTTTCCTGAGACCCATCTCTTAATATCCGCATCAAGAGATTCTGCTAATCTCTGTAGTAAAATAAAGATATTAACAGGACAACTAGAAATCTATTCTGCATCACCACAACAAATATATAAGAAGATATTTTACATTTCTCTCTGCCTGTTCTTTCTGGGCAAGAAGATCACGCATGTTTTTCTCGGCAAGGGCTTTGGCCTGGAAAAATTTTCGGCATAAAATATCATAAAACATGTTTAGATTCTTGTGATAATATTCCCAAATTCCAACATAACTAGTAAGATTCATACCGCTCTCTCCATTATCCTCTGATGCCTCTCTAATCTTGCTTTGCTTCTCTTTGCTGATTCATTACTAGTTCCATCAACTTTCTCCAGGTCCTGTGGGAAAATTGAAACAATTATTCTTCTGGTACACTAACTAAAGTTTTTATGTGGCAACCAATACAAACATAAAAGATACTCACTGAGGAGGAAAAGCTATGCTTTAGTCCATTATTTCTTGATTTCTCAGTAGATTTGTCAGTATGCGCTCTTCCTTCTGTGGAAGTTTTCAAGGACATTGCTTTCTCTAGAGCACGTTCACGGGCCTCTGCAGTGGCTCTTTCTACTGCAGCGCGTTCTGACCGAAGTTTGGCTTCTGTGGAGACCTTATCAGATGGTAGTTTTGTCGCTGTGGATGCCTTCTCCAGCTTCTCCTGCGCCTCTGCCATGAACCTTTGTCGAGCTTCAGCTGCTGCTCTCTCCACAGCAGCCCTTTCTGCCCTTACTTGTGTTTCAGCAAATGCCCTCTCACGAGCTTCGCGCATGGCTCTTTCTGCAGCTATTCTATCTTTTTCCCGAGCTCTTCCCTTCTTGATGGCTTCAATTCTTTGTTGCTGATCTTCTTTATCGAAATTCATCACATTTTCTTTGGCACAATTATGTTCCACGTCAGAAGTTTCACTGTTCTCATTAATCTTCTCCAAAATTTCACCTGTTTCTATTGTTTTTTCATCTTCCGTAGATTTCTCTGTTTCTTCAGGTTCAACATGTAAATTAAAGTGTTCCCCTTCACATTGTTCCTCCGAGTATACCCCTTCACTTTGAACATGAGTTATTTTCTCAGAAGCAATTTTAAGATCATCCTTAACTTCTTCCTCATCTGAGGTTTCACTCTTTGTGTTTTCTGCACATATTTCAGATTCGTTAACAGAAAGGACATCCATATTTTCAAGACTGGATGTTGATTCAGATCGTCCGACACTCTCTGAAGTTTGTTCTGAGACCATTCTCACATCAGTGAGGTCACATTCTGCTGTTCTATAATCAGAATAATTGACCTCAGGTGAATTTTGCACGTTGAATTTATCAACAGCTTCTTGAGCAGTATTGTGAATACCATCAGTAGTTTCGGATATATCCTTGTCCATAGACAGTTTTTCTTCATTATTGGTGTTCGTTGTAACAAAACTTTCATTTTTGCAATCAAAAGAAAGACCTTCAAAGGCATAGTGCAGATTGCTACTGGTAAAATTGTCTTCAGAGGCACTTCGATGTAAGCTGTCCATCTGGAGAATATCATTGTCCTCCAGGAATAATGGTTGTTTCGCCTTCTTTCTTGTCTCAATTGCAGAAAAGATTTCAGCAACTCCAGCTACGCTACTCTTCTCTTCAACTATGTTATCGAGGTCAATATCACATGGTTCCTGAGTTTCACTGGAGATGGTGCAAGGATTAATATTATGAATCTCCCTAAAGCTGGTGCTAGATTCAGTACTTTTTGAATCAACTGCTTCAATATCTATTTCACAAGCAGCCTCCTGAAACACAGGTTTATCCTGATTTTCTTCACCTGTCTCTGCTCCTCCGAGAATATTTGTTTCTTCGGTTCCCCAAGAAGATTCAATCTTCTGAAATCCAGCATAATTAATTCCCTCCAATTGCTTGGTCCTCAGCCACTTCATCTTCAAAAGTCTCCATCTGGCTCTCGTCGATTTCATTTTGTTCAAGTGCACCTCGTAACTTTTTCCCCCCTTCACCATGTAATTTGGTTTGTGTCTCTTCAACTATTTCTGATTCACGAACTGTATTTAGCTTCTCTACAACCTCTTCTATTTCAGGGAAGGCTTCAGGCTCCCTCTTGTGGATTGGTTCCGCCAAGGCTTCATCATTCAGATGCTCTTTACTTTCAAAAGATTTCTTCTTTATCTCTTCTTGTTCCATTGCTTCTTTCTCATCCATATTTGGCAGATCATTTATCAAATTATCAAACTTCAAATCAGGTAACTTCAAGTGCTCTGCATTAACCACCTCCTCGCGTTCTTCAATTATCTTCTTGTTCCATTGCTTCTCATTATCCAGAGACCTTTCCACCATTTCAGAAATAGTTTCAGATTCTTTTGACAGATCAACATCTAGCCCTACCTGTTCTGAAGCCTCGTCAATATTATCCAGCTTTTGTGTCCTTTGGGAAGTACTAATGACACTTTTTGCTAGTTCGGCAGCCTTTTCAGGTCCCTCAGTGTAATGAACAGACATTTCTTTTTGTTCCAATGTTTCCTTGCCAGTTCCCATCTCCTCAAGATAAGATGTAAGATCATGCCTAAACATAACTACGTTATTATTTTCTACCACCTGACAATATTCCGAGTTTGTGGTCATACTGTCAGCTTCAGCCTCTAATCCAGGAGAATTTCTCGCCCCTTCATGTGCTTCAACATTGTACCCAAGCTCCTCCATTACATCCTTTTCCGCATCACAAAGTGCCTCATTTTGACTGTAGGACGTATCAAATTTATTACTCACCCCATTGAATGCTCCACTGCCCTCTTTAGCGGCTTCAATATTAACTCTAACCTTTTCCATCTCGGCCTTCCCAGGATCATTTATTTTCTCACTTTGGCCAAGGAATGCATCAATTTTCCCATTTAGGTCTTTGAATGCATGGAATATGGGATCTAATCTTTCATGAGTTTTCGCAGCATTCTTCTCTTTAGAATTGTTCGTCTCAATGTCCTTCCTATTTTCTTCGTTATCCTCAACTTTCGAGTGAACCTTAGGACTTGGTTTAGAACCATCTGGAATACTTTCCTTTTTCCTTTCCATTATCATTTTGGCAATTCTAATACTTTCTTGAGCCTGCTCAATGGCTTTCTTCAAGGCAGCTGCAGATACACCAGCAACTGAACTCTCATCTATTTCCTCCTCAATCAAAGGTGGTAAAGAGTCAGTCCCTATCTTTCCAGAAGCATCTTCTTTGGTTTGAAAACTAGATATCCTTGATCCCTCCGAATCATTGTGTTCTCTCAGATTACACGGCTGGCTTGAAGGTGGAGGTACAATACATGACTTGTCCAGTGTGTGGGAGTTATCTGAACTAGATCCACCTCTACCTTTAATTGCTTTAACATCAGAACTGAAACTCCAGGTGCGACTAACTTCACGTTTCAGCAAAGGGACACGCCTATCATCTTCCTTCCTTTGCGTCTGTTGGATTCCATCGATAAAATATGCAAATCCAGGAACAGCGTGGAGTGGGGGTCTGTGAGATTTTCCCTTTGATACATCGTTACTTATTTTATTTGTATTATTGAAAGACAAGTTAAACTGCTGCTTCACTCCATCAACAGATTGATCAGCTGACTCCCCAGAGGACCTTTTGGCCTTTCCTGAAGAATGTAGAGACTCTGGTTCTTGCACAGGCAACCTCGCATTTGCTAGGATCCTGTAGCAAATACAGTAAAGGACTTAGGCATGGCCCCCCAAACAAATTACACCAATCATCAGGTCAGTAGCATGTATACGTAATAGAAGAAGATAAAGTAATAAAACAAAAACAATAACAAAATGGGCATGTGTTTTGTGTATGAAAGACACAACATGAGCATGATTTAGGTTTATGAAAAAACAGTCCAAAACTGACTCCTTTCCTTCATCCGGACTCTTGTTTCTCACCCTAGAGATTTTTTTAAATAATATATTTACCAAAATTACTAATGAGCACAAACACTAGAGAATTTTAATAATTGAAATAAACCCAAATTGAAAAAAATCCTCGAGAAACTGGAAATGTTGTTTTTATTTATCTTAAAATCAATCGAGGCCAAATTTGCAAGCATTCACGTAACTTCGACATGCACCAAGTATAAGATTGGTGCTAAATGAAGCGGATTCTTATAAGATAAAGACAACTCCAAGAACTTAATCCACTTTATAGTTTATAAACAAAATAGTTGGGAATGCAAAGCAAGAACTATTAACATGTAACTTTCAGGACACAAGCCACGTGCAGGACTCAAGTGTTCGGTGTTATTTTTTCATTATTACGAGCTTTCCATTATGAGAATGGACAAAAGAGGTTATTACGTCAAAATCAAGACTAGCTTGAAAGACCTACAAAAGTTAAGCATAAACTGCATTGAATAACCATTTAACAAAGGCTATCCTGTCGCCCTTCATATAATAGAAAACTCCAAATGTAATGAATGTACATAATCTAGGCTATAAATAGTCATTTTGCCTACCTTCCTTCCATAGCCAACAGTTAAATGACGGCATCAATATAACGACTGCCTAAAGAGAAGGAAATACACTCAATGAATAGCCTCCACGTGTTATTGAACGAGCATTATCAAGTATATATATACTTTTACTAGATTTGGAATCTATCAACTAAAAAACTTCACTTCAGGAAACAGCACAACTTTTTGGGAAGTTTGAACTAAGTTTTTCCCACCGATAGGAATTAAAGTGCCTCGTTCAACATAACTCGCATACGAAAAATAACCACAGGCATGTACAAACTTCAAATTCTGGTTCCTTCATGATAATCATGCTTAGAAAAAGAAAAAAATTGAACAATGCTTTGAAAAAGATTTAAATTTGCATCCGCACAAACAGAAGCCAACATCAACAAGCCAGCAAAGACTGGTAAAAAAATCAAGCACAAAGAAATTTCCTTAAATAACATTATTGTTAACAGACTAATAGTTTCTAGTCAAACAGCGAATAAGCTTGAGAGAGATTCTCAAAGTATGTGATAGTTCCTAAACCAAACGACAGCATGGAAAGTAGAACCTTAACACGGATAAAATTAAAGATATGTATCACCTATCGTATCCTTTGAACAAAACGATCAAAAATATATTAATACTAGAACAATAAATGTGAAATGCTAACCTTATTTCAGACAAAATTTCAGTTCCAAAACTTCGTACAAAATCGAACAAATAGAAAAATGGAAATTTTACCCTGGTTCATCATCGGAGCGCTTGGGATTTTTCACGCCATTAAACAACTCCTCATATGGAAGAGCCACGTCATCGTCCCTTAAACCTCCGAAAATGTTGGAGTAATCCAGCTTCGAACTGCGAGATTCTCCCGACACGACCCTTTCATCCAGACCCGGAAGATCAAGTACGGGAATCGACGAAGACGAACCAGTGAAAATCTCAGAGTACTCTTGAGCTCCAAGAGGCCTCGCCTTGGTACCACCCCCGGAGAACACTACGTCGTCGTATGGGTTTTTCATGGAGAAAGACGCAAAGGCGGCCGTGTTGGAGGAGCTGTGCTTTCTTCTTTGAGGAGGCCTGGAGAGGGACTCCATTGGAACGAAGAGGTGTTGAAAAAGCTCCGATTTCCCGTCGGCGAGGATGGGGTTTTTCGTTTAACCTTCAAATGCCTACTGTTCTTCACTTTCTTCTTCGTTCTCGCTTCTGCGAGGTTTTTGTTTGTCTGCAAAGGAAAAACATACGGAGAGATGAACTGTGGGTCCAATTCAGTGTAGCAAAGTGTAGGTATCTTTACCCAATCATAGACTGCCACGTGAAGACCATCCCTACTTCTTAAATAAATTGTGACATTAATAACTTGATTTACTATTTTTTTTTCAAATTTTTATTTAGTATAATATACATTTTTTATATGATGTATAATTATCATGTGTATTTACATGACATTCATTTATTAAATAACACATTCGATTTATGAGCGTCATTTCATCGATACTCACATAAATATATATATATATATATGTGTGATGAATGTTTATTATATCAAAAGTTGTATAATATAATAAAAGTATGTCTTTTTGTGAGACGATCTCACGAATCTTTATCTGTGAGATAGGTCAACCCTACCGATATTCACAATAAAAAGTAATACTCTTAGCATAAAAAATAATACTTTTTCATTGATAATTCAAATAAGATATTCGTCTCACAAAACACAACTCGTGAGACTGTCTCACACAAGTTTTTACCATATGATAATATATAAATATAATATTTTCCTAAATCATAGCAATCTTGTAAGAAATATATACATCATCTTTTTGCGTTTTCAAAAATTACTTTATCTTCTTTAGAAAGAAAAATCACTACCATTTTATTTTCCAAATCTAGTTTCACATATTTTAACGTAATTATTATCTTAATATAACTATTTCACATATCCCGAAAAAACATTATATTATTATATCTTTTTTAACTTTTTCTTAAAAATAAAATAAAATAAAAACAGGAAAATAACAAGTTGTGTTGTCATTTGAAAGGGACCACGGTCCACATAGGGCATATTGCTTTAAAATGGAATGATAATAATAATAATAAAAATCATACGAGTAGGACAGACAACTTGAAATTCAAATTTGTTTCGCCTAAAAATGCCATTACATTAAATGATGTTCAATCTTGCATTTGTGGTATAATATTTAGAGTATTTATGTTTTTACTATAAATATTTTGTTATTGTTCTCGAATCAATTTAAATATATGTCCTAATATATTGCATTATACTTGATCATTCAAAAAAAAAAAAAAATCCTACAAACCGATCAGACTGTGACAATTCGGTTGGAATTAAAAAAAAACGCAAAACTTCGTCGTATCCCCTAAAATATTACAATGAAGTAAGAAGCAAACATAATATTATGAAATGTAATTAGATTTAATATGACCAATTACATCACAAATCGGGAAAAAAAAGTGTGATTTATGCGTCTCATTTATCCAAACAGGTAGTTAATGCTTTCATTGATATAAGCGGAATAAAAAAAACCAAGGCAAGATACTCTCAATCTAACTGGTGAAGTCGTGATTAATTCGTTTCAAGAGGTATCAGAGCGGATTTTTCTTTTTCTGACACATATTAATGTTTGTCGTGGGAAAACATTAATTTTTAAGTATTTATCAAGTTAATAAATGAATATTTGTTTAAACATGAACCCAAAAGTCTCTGCATAGAATGTTGTGTTGTTGAGAAAAAATAAAACCAACATATATAAAGGTAATTCTAAACAGTTACAGAAAAGGTTTGTGATATGGATATACTGAAACACAAGTCAAAAAAAAAAAAAAATTAAAAAAAAGATGAAAGAAAGAAAAGAAGTGGCATCCAGCCTTTTCTTTAATAAAGAAAGTGTCTTTATTCATGGCATTATTGGTACATCAATGTCCCATACCATACCAAGTTCTGTTGATTAATGTACAGCCAGCCTGGTTGGATATATATAAATTATAATGATCACCAATTTATTCCATCTCCTTATGTACAATTCACTTGTTGGAACTAATATTAATATGATCACTAAGGTAGAAATCATTCATGTGTGGATCTTTTTATATTCGTGTAGTTCAACTGCTGTGTATCAAATAATCAACATTTATTCTTATATTCGAGGTTTGTTATTTTTTTTATGTGAATCCAACCGATATGTGAGACTGAATCTAGATAATTGTATGCGGTTTTGGAGTATCGTGTTTTAAACTTTATATGTAGAGATATGTCATATAATTAAACAACAACTTGTGCAATGAATGGGTTTTAATTCTAGTATTTCCTCGAACTTGTATGAAACTTTTAATTTATTTATTTCGACACGTGAAATATGAATTACAATCGTATAATGTTTTATAATGTTTTATATAATTTGTGGGCAAATAATTCAGTACACCAACCCTCTCGTTAATTGTCGATTGTCGGCTTGCGGTGTGGTGTATGCATGTTATAGTTTAATAGTACACTACAGTTTTATATTTTCACTCAATAAATATATAATATATATGATAATTTTTTTACATCAGATCGTGCGTGTGTAGATTTTTTTTTACATTTTGCTTAGTTATAAAGTAAAAAATATATATTATGGCGAAAGAGTATTTTAGATCTACAAAAGAATTATTATATCATGAGTATGTCTCTTGCGAGACGATCTCACGAATTTTTATCTGTGAGACGGGTCAACCCTACCGATATTCACAATAAAAAGTAACACTCTTAGCATAAAAAATAATATTTTTTTATGAATGACCCAAATAAGAGATCAATCTCACAAAATACGACACGTGAGACCATCTCACACAAATTTTTTCTTTATATGATTTGAAATCTCTGATTTTTTTTTAAAAAAGGAAAATCTATATATATATATATATATATATAAGCAGAGTTTTTGCCAAAAATAGTAATTTCCCGCCAAAATATCATTTCTAAAAAAAGAAAGATTTACATGAATATTGTCACATGTGTACTGCAATAAATGATCACTTCAATTATTGTTAACATTTATTACATCAATTCATTTAATTCAATTTTGAATTCAAATAATTTTTATATTAATTCAAATGTAATTTATGTATTATATGTTTTTTTTTCTCAAATTAAAACTAAACTATATTAAAAATTTTGCATTGATTATATCAATCAATTTAATTAAAAACTGTATAAATAAATTTAAAATACAAATGATTACAATGTTCAGTATCACTCATTAGATAAATCATTCAAAAATAAAATTTTCTATTTTAAGTAATTTCATGCCCAAATTACTTGCTAAAAAAAAATACAATATTTTATTAGTTTATTTAATTTTTCTAAAAATAAAATTGGTTGAGTGTAAAAGTTATCACTACAACAAGGTTTACCAATGAACATTAATTTATCATTTAATAATCATAAATTTTTTTTATCTCAAATACATATTATTTCGAAATTACTTTAATTTGAAAGAATTAATGTAATGCCCGAGAAATTAATTAACGTAATCTGAGATGATTATTGATTATGAATGCATATAATTATAGACGGGCTATTACGAGACCAGATTGGCCAAATCATATGAATGGTGCAATTTTTGGACAGAATCATTGGCGCCCGAGCGGTAGAAAATGACCGCCCGAGCGCCAATGTTCAGTAAGGTAAGCTTTGGGCAGAGGATGTGGCGCCCGGGCGGTAGTCTTTGACCGCCCGAGCGCCAAGGATGAGTGTGGAGGACAGAAACTCCCGCGCCCGGGCGGTATGTTTTAACCGCCCGAGCGGTAAAGATCAACCGCTCGAGCGCGAATCATGCAAAACGAAATCGAGCCACTCGCCTTTCATGCACGAGATGTGTATATACATATATATACATATATCAATTCATTCAGAAGGAAAGGGAGAAACGAGAAAGGAAGCACGAGAAATTCTCCAGAAAATCCTTACGCCTTTATATTTCAATCCGTCCGTCTGATTTCAAATCTGACTTCAGTATTGAGTTCCTATCAACGTAGGCTACAACTGGACGTAAGTTTTGCTACGTTTTGACATGTTTTGAAATTATGCTATTGTCAGAACTGAATAGGATTCATATATGATGTTCTTGTCATGTTAGACATCATAGAATCGCAGTCAGATTGAGAAACAGACTGCTTATGAAATTGTTATGATTTTTGGAATCGATTTGAATGAGAATTCATATCAGATTTGTATGATTATTGAGATTATGACTGGTATCGATATTGATTATGAGTTCTGGTATTATATTTGTGATGTTCGGACTGACGGGGTTATCGAGACTGTATTGTTATACCGTCGAAACATCAGTTAATTGATATTGATCAGATTCAGTAGTGATAGTGATCACATATCGTGATATCGTCGATATGGATTAGATTGTGTCTTGATTCGATATTGATCAGATTATGTTTTGATTGTCTATTGATCAGAACATGCTTTGAATTAAGCGGTATATTGATACTATATCTGTTCGATATTGTTATTACCAGATTGGGAATGGACCGAGATAGAGTCGGGACTTCTTCTTCTTCTGAGCGAGAAGATAAAGGTATAAATTAATGTTGAGTTGGGATTGCACAACTCGAGTGAGGTTTGACTCGAGTTTCCCTAAATCACATACTTTACTTTAATGCATTGATATTTGCATTGAGTTAATTGATATACTTGTTCTCTTGAATTATAGATGACAGGTGTTAGACGAGTAATCTTGAGACAGAAGTGCCGGATAGTGGTGGTATCGCCACGGCACATTGCACGATGTCTCAAGATAGGATATGAACGATAGAGCTATAGTCCATGACGGTTAGGTCAGGATACCGGATGTTGGTTATATCGAGTAAATAGAATTGGAATTCTTCTATTACGGAATTCGATATAGGAACACCATATTTGGTTATATCGTAATTCGATATAGGAACACCATAATTGGTTATATCGTAATTCGATATAGGAACACCATATTTGGTTATATCGAGTAATAGGACCAGAGTTCCTTCTATGACGGAATTCGATATAGGAACACCACATCTGGAAACCGGGATCCCTAGACTAGGATTGAGTCTAGTCTAAAACGTAGAGTCACGAGTTTGAGTGACAGTTATATCGATTGATATTGATGGATGTTGAATTATGTTCCTGATATTGGTACATGCTTAGAATAGAATTTATTCTTGATCTTGAATTATGTTCCGGCTTAGGGTACATGTTTAGAATATGATGTATTCTTGTTATTGATTCATGTCATGATTTTGATATGGGGTATGATTTTCTATTATATGCTTTTATATGATTGCATGTATACATGATTTATACTGGGATATTTATATCTCACCGGAGTTATCCGGCTGTTGTCTTGTTTGTATGTGTGCATGGCAACAGGTGGGTTAGAAGCGGGGTCAGGACAAGAATGAGGCTGGACTAGATAGTGTGGAGATTCGGACTCAGAAGCAACTTAGGATTCAGCACTGACATGTAGTTGAACCTAGTTGGATTATTGTAGATGATACAATAATTGTATGTTTATGTTTAATATGTAATTTGAATGTAATTACATTAAGTTTCCGCTTTGTATTTTTTTAAAAAAATTAGACCCTGTTTATTATAAATGATTTAATATTCCTAAAGACGATTGAAGAATTGATTAGCGTCCGGGTCCCCACAATTAATGCGTTGTAATTTTCTTCCAAAACTATATGTATATTGTATATCTTGAATTGTCTTCTTAAAAATTCAAATAAGAGAGCACAAAAAAATTAAAAGAGATATATTCAAAAGAGTTTCAAATGGACGTTAAATTACTTTCAATAAACATGTATATTACCCTCAATAATCAGAAATGTTTGACATTCAATGCATGCAAGTCGAGATTTCTATAATTTGAAAGAGTTACGTTAATGTATGGTATAATTTTGTCAAAAGCATACAATGTATAATTTTTGTCCCTTGAGATGTCTTATTTGAATTTTAAATTATAAATAATGCAATATTGCATATTATATTAGAAATCAATTTTACTCTATTTATCTTACTAAATTTATCTACTCCAAAATTGAATTCTGAAATGACTCCTCTTTTGAGCACCATATATGAGTTGAATCCTTCCAATATGTGATGTTAATTTAAATTTAGATTTGTTCGTTGTTATGAACTACCTACATATGGAAACAACGAAAACAACGAGACATTAAGTTTGAAATCTGTCTTTCATGGTCGAGAAATAAAAAATATTATTCATCTATTTGTACAAAATTTTAGTTATTACGTATTACTAATGTGACAATTTTCTTCTATATTACAAAGTTCACGGATACATGATAGTATAAAATTTCCCGTAATGGAAGTGATTAAATCAATTCTAAAAAAAGTAAGCATCTTATTAGAATACACGTTATAAATTTTATTGACATTGTTTTGGAATACATAATAAATGTGAATTAAATAACTTTTCTGATTTATGCATAATTTACTTAGGATCGCATGTTTCATTTTTCTTTCAGAATAATAGGCTGTTGTGTATATTATGAAGATATTTTGTAAATAAAATCACAACCCATTTGGATAAAGATATTGATGAAACAATTATTGTTATCATTCAAATGTGTCGAACACGTGTCATGTCACAAAATTGTTTGTGAATGTGGATTTAGACGAAATTACTGAATTTTTAAAAAATTATTTCTCATTAATTTTATTGAATGTGATTTAAAAATATTTTTTATCACATGTTAAAATATTAATATATAACTTCTCGAAAGTTAAAGAATTAAATATGTATTAAGGTTGGTGGCCGACATCAATACACTCTACACAATAAGCATCATGTCATTGCCTTAAACTAACACAATCTAAAATTTTGATATATGATAGTGATTATTAGCCAAAAAAATTAATCGACATGCGTTATATTTAAGAAATTTTTTTAAAATAAATGAAAAATAGTTTTTATTTTTATTTTTTTAATTATATTATTTTTTTCAATTTAAATATCTATTAATTTTTTACTAATTTTTAATAATATCATCCCGTGCATCGCACATGTTAAATACTAGTACCTAAGTTGGTTCGATTCAATGCCTTACCCATGAATACAATTAAACCAGAGTGGGCCAAAAATAATTTGGGCTTAAAAATTCCATTTGGAGACCATAACACACACCCACAATTTTTGTACTAGAATTGTGATAAAGGGCAGTTGATTAACCTTCCATGTCCCCAGAGCATAAATGATTATTTATAAATCATTTGCATCTACACAATAACAAATAAAATAAAATGATTAATAAATTATTAGAATAATAAATGAAATATATATTTATTTAATCATCGTCATATAAATCGAATCAAATAATACTTATTAATAAACTATTTGAATAATAAATTATATATACTTATTTAATCATCGTCATATCAGTCGAATCAAATGACAGTGAAATGAGCTGATGTATCATTTGTTCGATGAGTAGAACATTTTTGTATAATAAAAAGATTAAAAAATATTTAACATTTGAAATTTAGCTTGTCGAGTCTTTATAGAGATCTAATTCAAAAAAAAAAAATCTTATTCAGCATTCTAACAAAATTTAAATATTTTATTAATTAATAAATTTTTTGAGCTAATTTATTTCTAAAATTTAAAGCGGCGACAAAAATAAGAGACATTAGAAAGATGTTTAAAGGTAGTTTTACCTATTGTAGGGGCGTATCTGGAGAAAAAAGAGAATTTCGAGGGTTAAAGTGCAATTGTTTTGAGGAAAATCCGGAATGAGGTTGGGAAAGTGGTTCCCGTATTACAATTTACAAACAAGGAAGTAATGTACCTTAAAGTCGCAGAAAATCAACGATCGTCTCATGTTTCTTGGTTGTTCATTTGGAAACTCCAAGTTTTAAGGTCCGTTGTTTCGAATTATTTTCGCGATATCTTGTTGTTTATTTTTTGCCTGATGTGCTACATGTTGTTACCTCACTAGCTAATTGCATATTGTTTTTCATACTGAAACTAACTTATGATTTTCAGTGCCAATTAGTTAATTTCGAAGACTGTAGGTTAGGGTTTGACTTTCCTCTTGGTACTGGTTTGGATATTCAAATTGATGATGGGAATTTAGGGAGTAGATTACTGGTGGAAAGTGAGAAAAAAATTTATTTGTTAGTAAGCCGTGTTAAAGTTGATCAAGTTAGTTTTAGGGGCATAGCTAGGTATTGGAGTCTTTGAAGTGATTTAATCAATTGGGATTAAGTCGATTCTGGTCGGGAATCTAGACAGATAGTTCGTTAAATTTTGCTAAAATTATTGGACTTTGTTTTTTAGGAATGAATGCTTTCCTTATCCCACTCCACTATCGCGCATAAGAATGGTGCTTTAGTTTTTCTTTGTATGTATGCTAATTTCGATTCCAGTCCTGTACAAATCGAAGAATTTTCTCATCTTGTGAACCCCGAAATTTTTAATGAGCATAATTTTTTACTTATTTATTAGTGCAAAGATGATATGTTTGTGGAGACAGCATCTCAAGTTCCATTTGTTTCATCAGTTTAACGATCCCGGGGCAGTAGATGTCAACAATAAATGTTATTGTGGATTTACTAGCAGGCTAGGCGCTGATTATTATGGAGGCAACTGGAGGTGATGGTGAGTCTCAAATGTCACCACTAGCAAAATGGAAGAATGACTTTTCAAGGGCATTTCAGTATTATTTGGATAGATCAGCTCCTCATATGGGTTATAGGTGGCTGGGAACGCTTGCTGCTGCAGCAATCTATGTCTTACGTGTTTATTATGTGCGGGGCTTTTATATCATCTCATATGGTATAGGAATCTACATCTTAAATTTATTGATCGGGTTTCTGTCTCCTAAAGTTGATCCGGAAATAGAAGCTTTAGATGGAGCGTCTTCGCCAACTAAGGACTCTATTGAATTCAGGCCTTTCATCCGCCGACTGTCTGAATTCAAATTTTGGTGAGATAATTATGGACCATTTCTTGTAGTTGCATGTTTAGAAACACGCATAGGGTTAATCCCTTCAGTATAATATTTTTTTATTTGTTTCAGTGTTGCATGTTCTTTATGGCTCAGTTGACAGTCTAAATACAAGTGTGCAGATCACTTATCAGTTTGTGAGGAGACTTTAATGAGCAAGTTATTTTTTCCCTTGCAGTTTTCTTAATTGGTACCATCTTTCAGTATCTAGAGTACGATTCTACTGGATGTATTATAGCAAGCTGTGATTTATCTAACTGAGAAAGTTTATTTCTGTAAAACTGAAACTTGTGTGCTGGGGAGGAGGTTTTGATATTTCATTGCATGCAAATTGCATACTACGAAGCCAAGAAGTTCGATAACAGTGCTTCATCATATACTTAATGTTTGGCTTGACTGAACTTGTACTTTTATTTTGGTGCTTTAGTTAACGGCTGAAATTTTAAACTCTGTTTGTTCAATGAATAGCTTTTTGATCACATAGAATGAACAAAATGCGGCTCTAAAGAATATGAGGAAAACTAAAACTGTCTTTGATGCACCTTTGATTTTCTTAGTTATAGAATATCTACACCAGCAGTGTCGAGGAAGATAGCGAAAAACTGTATCTTGTCGTAATTGTATAGTCAATTTTATTTCAGCTTTGTGCTAATTTCGCCCGTGCCACTGTTTTGTTTTTTTGGCTTATGAAGCTATTATTTACTCTTTCATTTTATTATGTGTACATATTTCAGGTACGCAATTACAAAAGCGTTTTGTGTGGCCTTTTTCATGACCTTCTTCTCTGCATTCGACGTACCTGTTTTCTGGCCCATTTTATTTCTTTACTGGGTTTTCTTATTTTTCCTGACCACGAAGCGGCTAATTACGCACATGATCAAGCACAGATATGTTCCTTTCAATATTGGAAAGCAGGTGATGACGACTGTTGTTTCACCTGAAAAATTCTTGAAAATTTCTTGTTGTTTTCTTTTCTATCTTTTTTGCTCTTTTGCTTCGTTCTCTTGAAAACAGAAAATAACGACCTCCTTTTCTTCATGCACACATTTGGCAGAGGTACGCTAACACGAAGTCTGATGGAAGTACCAGTAGCTCAAGAAAAGACTGAGGTCGGAAGCAAATTCCTTGATGTTGGAAATGAATCTTGTAAACTATGTAGCTCACAGAACCAATATACGATGTACTGCATCTTGAAGATGTAGTTTTATTTATGATAGTCAAAAGTAAAATGACAAGTTTTTTCACTACAATACTTTGTTTTGTGCATTTAGTCTTTAAAAGTGAAACGATAAGTTCTTGTCCCTACAATGCTCTGTCTTTAGATATTGTTCAAACGAGATTTATTATCATCGTATATAACGTTTTCTAAAGCCTAAGCTGTAGAGAATGCAAGCATTTGTAATGTTCCTGCCTTGCGAAGATTGTCCATTAATAATGTGTATTCTGATTATGTATCGAGTTCTATATGATGTTTGAATTTGTGATTTTTTTCCATATTTTACAATAATGCCCTTGAAAGTAGTTGGTTACGAGTTGGCGGTTTTGTAATATTGCTCTTTTGCTAAACTATTCCCAATTTCCAAAATGAGTTTGAGGGAAGCTTCAAATTTAAACGCCATTAAGCAAAGTTTAAATAAGTTTTTAAGAACATTGCTCCTTACTGTTACTTATCTTCTCATCAATTCTCCATGGGTGAACTTTTAAACCGTGGACCAAGATTATATATCTTATGAGTTCTTGTATCATGCTCATCTCGCTGTTCAAGTTTTCTTTTGTACAATTTACCTGCTCATTAAACTCAAAATCGTCGTCAAAATCAATGCTTGTTTTCCTGGCACCTAGTTGTAGTCTGGTTCATTGATTAGTGTTAAATGATGTTAGTTTCTCATTGATTTCATGTATGTCCAGTGATTATCAATATATACGTTATATGTGCATCAGACCTTGACTTTGCTGGGATATGCAAGACGAATCCTTGTACTTCACACGGTATTGGTGTAACAACTTCCAACTACCGACCACCCTCATTTCAAATTTGCATTGTAAAATATTACTTGACTTGCTTGAGAATGGACGATACACATATTATACTGCTAATCAATTGATGATTGTGATTTAGAAATGTTTGACGCAATATGATAATTGGTTCTCAATCTCGTCCAGCTAGGCAAGATAATGTCTCTCTAACTTCCATTTATTGTATAATAAAATCCTCCATTTGGTACTTCAATTTCGCCAAATATTTCAGTTGACAAATGAATGGAAGAACCTATGTCTTGATCTTATTATTCTGGGCATTTCTCACCATTGTCACTCCTATGCTTATAGGCCTCTCGACTTCTGCTAAACTCAGAGCCAGATTTGATGGTATGGAATTCAGTTTGTACGGGCTCTATTGATTTATGTTGTTGGTTCTATATTTATATGCTCTTTCATTCATCAATCTACATGTTTACAAGAAGTTGAATCCTGCAGGTGAACGAAGGCAAGCGATGAAGGCTTTACTGCCTAGAAGGGCACTTGGGAAAATCAGAGTATCACCAGCACCAGCACCAGCACCAGCACCAGCACCAGCACGCCAGCGCCTGCTGTGGCAAGTGGCTCTCTTGGTGATCCCAAAAATTTTACTTCGTCATGATCATACCATCGTTGGAGAAAAATCCATAAAAGGGCTAGCTATACCCAATAATCAAGTGTCATTTCGATGAAATTCATATTTTTCTTAGAATAGAAATTGGAAACAGCTATGATTGTGAATATGCATACTGATAGAAATCATATGTGGTTTATAGGATGACTAATCTGTTTCATTGTTTTCACATAGCAAGAGTAATTTTTATATTGAAAATCTTTTATTTGAATGAAAATTACTATTCTAAGGAAGGCAGCTAAAGTGAGCTCTCTATCTATACATACAGTACAGCCAAAGTATGGAAGTATTCATGCTCATTTATGATTTACGTGCTTGCTACACGACCTTCTGTTTCTCTTATTTTCTCTCAATATCTCTCTCTCTCTTTCTGAATTTTCTTTTCCTTGGGAACCAATCAAACTAAATAAATTTTCACTATACTTGAATTAATTAATTTGAATCCACGAATTCACCTTTAAATTTAATGTCTTTGATTTGGGAGAGGAAATAACATTAAAAAAATCGAATTAAATCGATATTTTTAAAAATTAATGCTGATTATTAGTTCATCAAAATTATAGTCAAATATCAAATTCATTAAATACGTTAAATGCAGGGATTCAGAGGGTCTGATTTTCAAATGTTTTCTCACTTTCTTAGTGTTTTGAATAAATAAATATATTTCGCTTTATATAAGATCCAGCCATATTACTCAGCCCGGTTCATGAAATGGTAAAAACAAAACTTTCTCTCAGTTGCAACCTCCAATTTTGATTCTCAATTTAAAAGTTTTACCGCACGAGTTGACTCAAAAGTTAATGAGGATAGAGGGGAAAATTTCAACCCGGAATATGTACGTTAGATTCAACGGTTTTGATATACTTGAGGTTGTGAGGTTCATGTCTGAATATATGGACCTCATTATTGTTCTTATTCTAGGATTTTGGAGAATTAGGATTATAAGCTACTGTTGATTAACGGAAATCCCACATAGTATTATTGAAACAAATACATAAAAATCATTATAATATTGTAGAAGTAGCTAGTTGTTTAAGGTGTCAAATGACAAATATATTCGTTCATTTTCTCCATAAAATCCATTTTATTAGGTACAGATACAGCCAGGCACGTAGCCAGAAAAAAAATTTATTCTGGGCTGAATGAATCGATAAACAACATTAAATAATATAAATCAAATATTTAAAAATTCCTTCACGTGAAATTTCCAATAAGTAGGAGACTAGCAGCTTTCATTCTCTTGTTTCTATTTTGGGAGGACGGCTGTAAAAGAAAACCATCAGGAAATGGGCTAATATTGGGCTAAAAATCGGGAAAAAAATTAAAAATACAAGGCTACAATTTAAAAAAAAGAAAACTCAGTCCATATTCCTAATTAGTCACAAAAAAATAGACTGGGCTGGAGCCCACCCCAGCCTTTGGGGTGGCTCCGTCCCTGGATGCAGCAGATGCTTTATCTGATCACTGCGAAATGGATGTTATATACACAATATACATGTTTTTTTGGTTGCATGCACAATCATAATAAGGATCATCACGTCCTTACCACCATTTTTCCAAAGACTAAAGAAGTAGACTCACATTTGGTAGTTGTGAACATTGTAACACATTTCTTGTTCATCGAACATTGATCTCATCATCTTTGCCCCTGGTTTTGCATCCAACTCGGCAACCATGACGCCTAGGCTTCTCCATATCTTCTGTTTCTGAGTCGCTCGGTTCTAAGAAAAGACCTCGGAGACATCTCCTTCTGATCCTGGGCTCGTGCATAACTTTCTCTCCAGTTGTTTTGCTGAATTCTGCCTTTTGTATGTTGCGGACCTTTGTTTTGTCTCTTGACTCGATGTATTCTTTTGGTACATTGGCTAACACCATATGAACTCCGGGATTTCGTTCACTAATGGAACAGTTGAACACCAGAGAGTTATTGATGCTCTGTGCATTGTTGTTCACATAAGTTTCAGCTGGCTGATCTTCTAGTGTTCTTGGATTCTCCATTTTGTTAGCATGCTTGGAATGACTCTCCAAATCCGTGGTTGTATCAGGACTTTCGTTAGGGTCGATCTTGTAGCTTCTGTGAATGTGGATTGGTCCTTCCTGTTCTTGAAGAATCTGACCCCAAATGCATTAGATGCACCACGGTTTTCTCCAGCAAGGGTAATTACACTTACTGGTTTGTCGTGAAAGCCACTTTTCGGATCTCCAATGGCCATTTTACTGACAAAGGTTGAAAGGTCCTCTCTTATTTCTTGGTACAGTGGCATATTTTCTCCTCTTGGTTGATCAGATTGTTCATCGTTTCCGAGAGTCGTGCCTTGTTTCATCTCTTGTTTTTCCACATGCATTGGGTCGGAATCACCCCCGGTATCGAGTTTCTTTGTTGTGTGGGATTCCGAGCCAGATTTTGGAGTCAGAAAACCATTAATTTCCTTCTCTGTCTCTTGCATATTTTCCGTTTTCTTTACTTGCTCTAGTACTACTACCTTCACTTCTTTAGATTCTTCTGGATTGACACTCGATTCTGAGATGGGCTCGCGTTCATCATTTAGATTAGGAGTATCCAGCTTTTGGGATGGCTTCCGGTGCTGTGCAGGGGTTGTCGTAATATCTACATCCGATAAAATAGGAGGCACGACTTCCATCTCGTTGTGTGTGATATTTGTTTCGTTCGTGCTTAGACCACTGGAGTTATGTACGTTGTCATTTTTAATATCTGCCGGCTGTAGTTCAGAGACGTTAGATTTGGAACTGGATCTTTTTGATTGGGAATTAGGCTGAACTCTCTTGATGGATGGAGAGGATGCCAGATTTGGAGAGCGAGAGGTCAAGTGTGACGGGGAACGAGGTAGCGATTTCTTTTTGGGAGTCGGGGGAGTTTGAGAGGCTTTAGGGGGTGGAGATGAACGTGTTTCAGGGGATATACGAGACGGAAACAAAGGTTGGGGAGGTGATCTTGATTGAGATGTCCGACGAGAGGGTGATGCTGGTTGAGACAAGGCTCGGGATTGAGAAGTTGAACGAGATATAGATGAAGTTTGAGGTTCGTCAACAAGGTTAGTTGGGGTTGCATCGTTTGTGGATTGTATAGCCGTTTGCACTTCTCTTGAAGGTGGTGTCACGGGTTCGTCGGTGATGGTTGATGGACCCGGCTCTTGGTTCTCAGGTTCTGATGCAGGTGGAGTCTTGAAGGAGGCAGCGGTTGTGCTGGTGGCGACCGTGGCTGGTTGGCTGTCGGTTGGAGCTTCAATTTTAGGTGAAGGGATACGAGTAGGAATGGATTGTGGTGGTGATGCTGCTGGGCGTGGTGCTATACGTCGTTGTTTTGATGTCCAAAACCGGAATGGAAATGATCTTCGAGCAGCCATAAATGTTCAATGACCAGATAAAGAGAGAAGATGGGTGGTTTTGAATGTATGTTTTGGAAATTGATCGAAATGTGACAAAGGAAATGAGATATCTTATATTCCAACAAATGATATTGTACAACATGCATTCCTTTTGTTCATTTTCCTGCTTCTTTGCCAATACGAGGAACCAGCCTTGCTTGTCCAAGTATTTGGGCTGCTTCGAGGAATTTCTCGTCCAAGGCTACCTCTCCAAATGGACAACGTCAGTCTGAATATTTTGGGTTGAAATTGTGCTTTATTTCATGTTTTATTATCTACTTGCATGATCCCAAAAGATTCTTCACGACTGTTTCAAGGAAAGCATATGTAAGATTTACCGATTTGAAGGTCCTTGAAAAGAAATTTATGAGAGGGATTTAATTAACATAAATACTTTTCATGCCAAATTTACTGTTAAAATAACAAGAGATTCCACTTTCGCACAAGTTCATAAGAAGTTAAGGACATGTTAATCATCTAACACCCATGAATCCAAATAAAAAAAATCAAACCTGGAGGTACAAAGCAGAATACACTACCTGAAACCTAGTACTTCCAAAGCATTTATAATATGTATTGTACTGTTTAACCAACCAAATCTCCTCAAAAACTACTGCCCCATACCACCCACCTTCGTTAGCCCCAAACCTGGATCCCTCACATTCCCCTGAAGATAAACAATCGCATAGCAAGCTATGGAGATCAGCATGCGAAATAATAACCAAATCTTGACTCATAAAATACTAATTGTACACATGGCAAGTAAAATGTCACCATAAAGCATGATGTGAGAGCAACCATATCCACATGGTTCAAATGTAACATATGGATGACAAATGAGATGGACAGACTTCAAATAAAATGCATGTAATCGAAGGGGCTCAAGCAAAACGGATCCAAATAAAAAATCGGTAGAACCAAATTATGGATCAAATATCGAGATATGCATCATCAAAGCCATAAAGTGTGCAGCACTATGACCCGAAAGATCAAGAGGTGAGTATTGCGCTATACCACCTGAACTTCCATCATTTTTATATCTTTTTTAATATCATGTTACTATTATTAAGTTACAGAAAGGATGTTGAATATTCTCAAGGAACACTATGGATTAAGCAAATGCAAATGAACGTAGAGTGTCCAAAAATGACAACATAAAGAGCATGACAGGATGAAAATAAACAATGTGTGTCGTTTTTAAAATTTACATTAAAAAGACAAGTGTGCCTTCGACATCAAGCTCAAGAAATAGACTGCCAAAAAAAAAAGCATGCCAAAACATCTTATGTGTAACTTAGATAATGGATAATGTCGGCACTCGTAATTCTATAACAACAAATAGGAGACTTGCCAACTTGAATATAGGTAACAAATTTGAAGAGCTTTTCACAAAAAAGAAAAAGAAAAAAGAGAGAGAGTGTGTGATTTCAAACAGACAAGGAGATGGTAAAACTTACTAGAGGGACTAGATTGAGGGCAACAAAACTGGAGAATCACCAGCATCCGTAATCATCATTATGCTTTTCTTCAGCAACTTGGATTTTAAAATGGTAGTGACCTATCTGATCGTTTGTCTCCTGCCGAAAGCTTCCTTTTTCACCAAATCCATCTTTAGCTTTTCTGATGGAATAAATCCCCGAGCTTCCATAAATCCACGCATCCTTTGAGCATCTTGGATAAAACCACCAGCACACAATGAACTAATAATCCTCTCAAATTCCTCGTGCCCCAATTGCTCCTTCTTTGACTCCACAACTCCCAAGGTTTGAAGAGCCTTCTTCTGGGACCCAGCTCTGGAGTACATGTCACAAAGGCTTATATGGACTTCAAATGGTGGAGCCTCTCCCAACTCAATAATCTTATCCAGTATCTGTTCAGCTTCATCAATAAGCTGCATTTTGCCCAACCAATCAATCAGAACTGTATAAGTAGAAACCCCAGGCTCAAAGCCACCATTCTCAAGTTCCAATAGAAGATTCAAGGCTTTATCCAATAGATTATTCTTTGCATAGGCTGCTATCATACTAGCAGTGCATCTGTCATCCGGCCTGTGCCCAAGTTTCATCATGTGATCAAAATTATTTCTAGCCTGCTCCGGATCACCGGCTTGCCCAAATGCCTCAACTAGTAGTGTATAGGATTCCAAATTTGGCTGGAAACCAGCAAACTGCATGGAGGTGGAAACATGTTGTGCTCCATTAACGTTACCTTGGTGAGCAAAGGACCGAAGCAAGGCCATATATATTTCTTTTGTGGATTTTATGCCACTAGCTTCCATTTTTTTCATCAATAAATCACCAGATTTAGGATCACCAGCATTTACATGGGCCATGATAATAGAATGGTAGACGTTTGCATCTGGTTGGAATCCACGAGCCCTGAAGCTCTCATATGCTTCTTTGGCTCTCTCAAGATTCCCTGATTTGCTGTACATGTGAACCATAATGGTTGAAGTCAGAACATCAGGAAGAATGCCATTTTTATCCATCTTCTTTAGAATTCTCTCAGCATCTTCCCAGCGATTTTCTCTAGCAAGATCATCGACCAGCTTTGAATAATCATGTATACTAGTTTGAAAGGACTCCTCGTCAAGTACAATTTCTGCAATCTAAGCACACACGTAAAATGTAATCAAGGATCAGAAAGTAGAAAGACCATGCATTCGACCATTAACCATGTTAATATCGACGATACGTGAAAAGCATATATATAGAATGAAAACATGCTTATCCAGTGTACTGCAATAAAAAAACATCATCTTATTCCAAGTTGCACTGATCTAATAGCTAGAATGAAATATTTTAAAGGGTTGACATGATAGGCCATCTAATACATATTCTTTGAGTTCAATTAATTCATGCTGTATCAAATATAATGATCATGCTACAGAGTTGTATGGTATTAACGGTCTCCAATAGAATTAGAGGTTGAAGCATAAAATATCATCTACGCCACAAGAAAGAACATCATTTTATTTTCAACTGCAAGTGAAGTAAACTGAAGTCGCTAACAGGAGGTGAATAATAAACTATAACAGCAAAATCAGAATCCTGATTAGACTAGACAGGACCCGGAGATGTATGAAATCACATCAATGTACACAAAAAAAAGGAACAAAGAACATAAATAGAATCTGAATGACAGATATTCAAATATAAAGAAATATTTGCCGAATTGCACGTCCATGCAGCACTGCAATATAATGTTTCCGGTCCAGACTGAAGTGGCATACCTTAAGGTGCAGACGAGGGTTCTGTTGTTTCAATCTATCAAGAAAATTAATCCAGTCAATCCTCGAAGGCTGGAGAAGGCCAACCCATTCACTTAAAAGAGGAGAAGGATCCTCCTCCCTCTTGTAGCGAAAGAATCCTATCAGTAAGTAATTTGCACTTTCCAGATATTTGTTTGGGATCCTGCGGCCACATAACTTTGCCACTCTCATGAACTTTATCAGCCACCTCAGCCCACTTTTGGTCAGATAAATCAAGTCCATAAATCTTGTACTTTATCTTTCCATGCCTTTTGGGAAGAGTGACGGTTTTTGTTTTATCTCCAGCCACATCATCGGCATATCCGATCCCTTCCTCTCTATCAATATTTTCTTTACCCAAATGATTTTCTTCATGGGATTCTATTTGAGAATGCTCTTCCCGAAGGCGCTCCAAACTCTGATAAAACTCACTTTCTTCCATCTTTTCACGGGCCCATTTAAACCTAAGCTCTCTCAGCATATCTCCCCGAACACCCACTTCACCAGCAAACCTATACATCTCCTTAACTTCCTCTGACTGAAGAAAAACCTTCATCTTCTCCTTTTTCTTTTCTTTCACCATGTCTTGCAGAACCGCATTGCTAACCTCCCACACAGTTCTCCACAAATCCTCACTAAAGTCCAGTGAGGGTGTGGATGCAGCAACCCCAATCATTTGCTCAAGACCACCCTTTTCCATCTCTGATACAACCTTCTCAACAATAATCAACATCATCCCGTCAATTGTCTCCTTGTCACAGTCAGGATAAACTTCATTGACCTTTTGCCGCATCGACCAAGCAAATCTAGACAAGAACTCGTTCATGGATGCATCATTTTCAGACTCACTATCCAGATAACTAAATGATGAATTTAAATTATCTTGTTGGACCGTGTGAATGTGTCTACCATAATTTAAATCATATTTCAGGTATTGAACGCCATGAATGGACGATGAGACACCAAATATTCCAGGAGAACTGAGCAAAGTAGGCGTGGACACAACAGAAGTAACTATAGACCTGTATCCACCAGAGTACAAAGACAAAACTCTACCATTGAGTCTTGATATGCTAATGATTGTTCGCTTAGACAAGAAGTGCCTAAAATTCATGTCTATATTTATCACCGCCCTAAAAAAGAAGCACTAATGTAGATCTATGGCGCCAATCCAAGCCACAACAGAAAATTTTACGATAAATAGAAAATCCCACGACAGACAACACCAAAACCTATTTTAAATAGTTGTTACCACTTGGAAATCAAATGGAGAGGCCAAGATGTCAAATTTCCTGCATTTAAGAGAGACCAAAACATGAAATGAGAAAGAATAACTTATGGAGTACAAGATTCCAAAATTAGACTTCGAAATTTGAATACTTTCACAGTGAATTTCACAAAATAGTTAGCATTCGTAAGCTAAGCAACAAAGTTTCTAAAAATATAAGATCAACACTAGAAAACGAAATGCTAAAAACGCACAAAATTATGCATATAAACTATGTATTAGTTTCATCTTTTAAAAATAAAAACAAGAAGAAATTTTTACGAGAGATATAGAGCCTTTAAGATGGATTCACGAAACACTGTGAGAAGGAATTAAAAATTTTGAAACCCCCACCGCAACCCAATTAGCTTAAACCCTGCTATCTCACAATGCACACACTGGAGCTGTCTAAATGATTCATCCATTTCAGGAGAAGGAATTTTATTTATTAAAAAAACAATACCACGATAACGCCAAAAAAGAGCATCGATTTTTCTAGGAAAAAAGACTAGAGGTTAATGAAATACTTGGAGATAATATAGAGCCACCAATCTACGGAGTTGTCATCCTGGAGTATCCACCTCCAGAAAAGAGTTTAAGCGACAAGTTCGATGTAGGATTCTTGAGACGCGGCGGCGATAGGTGGCGAAGCCAATCGATTAACGAATCGACCGAAATAGACGTAAGGTTTCCGCTGTTGGAAGGGCGAGATTAGTTGACAACGGGCTTACGAGAGGAAATGTTTTATTGAAGCCCAATCCTATAAAATGGCCCAATATATAAATTGAAAAGTAGTTAAAATTAAATCGGTTATAAAATGGCCCAATCCTATAAAATGGCCCAATCCTATAAAATGATTTATTGAAGCCCAATCCTATAAAATGGCCCACACCCACACCCACTGCATGAAGACGCCATAATACTCCTTCGTTTATTTTTCTTTATCATATTTTTTTTATTACCTAAGATAAAATTTGAGCCTCTGTTCCATATTTTTATTTATTCATTAGAAGCTAAAACTAATATATATACACACACACACAAAAATATGGTACAGATGATTTATCTAAGTCTGATAGGAAACTTAGATTCACGAGACTCGAGCTCAAATCATTTGTTAATTGAATTATAATTCGAGCTTGATTATGTTACTACTAAAATTTTAAGTACTGGCCACTGATTTAATTTATTAGAACAATTTCGTTTTTCTTTAACTCAATATAATCCAATTGAAAAAAAAAAAAAACAAATAGACAGAATCGAGGGAAAATTATAGATGGTGCATTTGTCTGCTAGTTGTCTGGAGGATACTGTACTTTATTATGACATCTGTTTCTGTGCATGCAAGACAAGCCTCCTTTCCCTTGCTTTCTCTCCATTTTTGTATGAATAAGATTGTTGGTTCTACCTTTCTTTCTGTGACATTTTACATAAGATATTGTTATTATTATTTTTTAGGGTAAATTTACATAAACAAAATATATGATGCTAGTGAGCAAAATCACATCTTTTTAAGTAAGCTGCAGCAATTTATTTGGCAGTGAAGTAAACTTTTTACCTTCGTCTTTGAGATCATTTTTACGTATTGCAATTGTATTAAGATTTTTGAACGGAAAATAAGAGATGATGTCCACTATTTTGTAATTGTGGAGGCTATAATGAGGTGTTTTAATCGTTGATATATACAAACCAAGTTGGTTCGTGAGTTTTTCGAATCGGCTTGAACAATATTTGATTCGTATTCAAGTTTATCGAATTCGAGCCGAACTCGAACATGTTCGAATTTTTTTAAACCAAATTCGATCCTGTATTATTTTGTATGATAGCTCGTGAGTCTTAATATTTTATTAGTATAATATAATTATACATTAAAAAAATAAATTTTAAGTCTTTCGAGTACTTATTTCTAGCAATAATTCGAATAGTTCACGAACATTTATGAATCTTTCGAGCCGAATTCGAGCTTTAATTCGAACTGAATTAGAGCAAAAAAATTTAAAGTTTTCAAATCGAGCTTGAATTCGAATCCGAATTCGGCCTTCAAATTTTCGTCATTTAACCTTGATTCTGTTTGTTTATACCCTTAATTTTAACCAATGACTGAATAAACACAGCACAACCTTGCTGATATTTTACATTTCACTAGTAGGCACTTGTTTTGATAATTAATTATACAATAATTAACTGATTAATATTTAAACATTTATTTAGCTTCCATGAAATAGTTATCGTATTGTCTTGATCCTATATTAATGGGATTTTTAGTTTAATTGTGAATGCAATCTTCTAAGCTAATTTCAATTTGGTATCAGTCGCCGGATCAAAATCAACGACGAATGAATATCAGACTGCATTCTCCTGTCTCAGACAACTCCGATGCTGTTTCGAGTCAAATAACAGACTCTCAGTTTCAATGAAAATGCTATAAAAAAAATGAAAATGCAGAAAGAGGTAGGTACATCTAAATGGTCATAAAGCCAAAACGTCAAATTCATGGGGCATGAAATCTTCATTTGGTCTGTAATATTTATCAGGTGAGTAAAGGCTCAGATTGGTCACTTGGCTAGTGTAAAGGCAAGCAAATCTCTCCACCTGAAAACAAAGAAAAATATTGTTATTCAAAACCGATGATGGAAGTAAATCATCAATTAATTAGAATCCTCTCGTCGATGATTCGCATACCTGATGTGCAAACCGAGAATTTTGGTATCCAGTTTTCATCAGTTGTCCCCACACTTTATGGAACTGAAAATATTTGTAATTAATACTTAGTTTTCTTGCATTTGTTTGTGGATATTAAATCGAGAAAATTAATAAATATCTGTAAGAGAATAGTTTGCATGCCCTACTAGAATGGTCTCACCTTTTGATGGCATTCTCGTTGGGCTTGTTGATGACTAAGTCGCATGTGCTCTTGCTGAGTCTGACATGAAAACAATATTTGAAAGTTACTCGGGAAACATAATGCAGAAACTCATGCTGACAAATCGACCAACCAGAGCAAACTATATGCATACGTGTGTTCATTCATCCATCGCATGATTTACAGCAGACGATGGCATACATGACTAAAAAAATCAATCTGAAGCGAAGGTGCTTGTGACAGAATACCAACCTGCAGTATGTAAAGCTCGGCAATTTTCTTTTCCTCATCCACATCATTCCCACCATCGAACCTTAATATTGAGATTGTAATCAGAAATATTTCAACATAGTTTATAGGATTGGCAGTTATTCTTTATCTGGGATTGGCAAAGGACAGCGATCCTCGACAGTATTTAAGACCAGAATGTCCATATGAAAACTCAATGTACGTTCTGGCTGCCACAGATTTGCAGTGAAAACATAAACAAAGACCGAAATTTACTTGAGTGACCACTTCAGATGATGTATCTTGTCTTCAATGTGATCACGCTCATTTCTCAATAATTGAAGTTGCTACATAAATTAATCATTAGTGTCAAAAATAGACAGAGGACATAATCTTGATCGAGATAAAGGGGGTAAACGAAGATACAGATATGATAGATAAAAAAATTAAGCATCACTTAAATAATTCTATATCAATCACAGCAGTTCCCATCAACATATCTGAAACCTGGGGGAATAAAACCTTCAAAAAAATCCTCGGAAGGCTTAATAATTAATCTCAAGAGAAAAGAGATGAGCATATGTAAATCATATTCCTTGACCTAAGAAATATACTTGGTAAAGAACATATCATTGTAAACATCCAATCTAATACATCATTAAACAGCCTAAAAAGAAAATCCAACATTTTTATGCGTCGATCATTTCCCTTCCAAAAAGAAAGTGAAAATGAAAATTTTAATGTGTTGAGCTTTTCCCTCCCCTATGTGGCACTTTACTCTCCGGGAGGCCACTATATCAGCAAACCATAAGAAGGTCCTCCTCCAAGATTTGAAAATTCTTTACAATTTAAATGGCTCAATTTTACAGGATATGTCAGCTCTTAGTAATTGATCAATACGCTATTCAAAACTTAAGGAGATAGTCAAAGCTTCTATACCAAGACACTTCACTCGTAGTATAGTCAGTCAGCTCATTCTACAATTTACTTCAGCTAAATGGAAAGTAATATCTATACCTTGCGAGTATCCCTGAGTGTCCAGAGAAGTTCAACTTCTTTCTCAAGCTCCGGAACAACGAGCATCGTCCTCCAACCTATCAAAAAGTGAGAAAGTCTTGAATCAGACATCATAAATACACAATGAGATTATAGATTCGAAAATCACTATATGTTTATTACGGTGATAGAGATACGAATTCTTAGCTTAATCTAGCTAAAAAAAGAGAGGAAAACTCCCTGTACTAAAACTACAGTTTTAATTTGATAGAGCCCAAAACTATTTGCACTGCATGACTTAACAATAAGCAATATATAAATTTCCATTAATTTTCAATAGGGAAATTCTTCATGGTTTGGAGCTAGTTATACAGGTAGCTAGCAATTTCAACACAATATAAAGTCTAAAAAATTGCAACAATGATGGTTCCAAAGAATTCCTGATCCAAAATCCTCTTTGATAGTGGACCATCCGACTTTAACTTCAACCATTTGAAAGCTCGCTGAATTACATTCAAATGGTGGCTTGTTACTTCAAAAAAAAAATGTGGCTTGTTAAACCAAGTTCAAGAAGCTAAGGAGCATAGTTGAGAACCATTAGTTCCCAGTGGAAATCCCAATTATGAGATCTTAAAGGCTCTCAATGGTCTAATTTTAAAAAAGTTGGAGGGCCAAGAACGAGATTTGACGTGTACGGTGTATCTACTTGATTGAAGCCCTAGAAGAGTTAACTATAAGCTTGTTTCACATTATTATTTATTGTAAGGCCTTATTGATGTTAATGGACCTTAATTTATTTATTTGTTATTCTCATAATTTATTGTTAGATAATTTTTATGGGCAGTATAAACATTATTTTAGGTCTAGATTGAATGATTCAGATTTAAGTCTTAACCTATGCATACATAGAAATGAGTTCTATCATAATTATTGAACATATTTTTAGCATACTACAACATCTTTTGTGAGAATCCTAAAATGTTTGAAAGCTATACAAACTTATCAAGATTACTTTTTGTTGGCTATCAAACCAGACTTATCATCTTCGATCCATCAAATAAGTTTCGCCCAAACAAATCTAAAATCCTGAGGAAATTTTTCAAGATTGTCGTGTAATTGTTAGATCGATTTTCCTAGTTAAGCTGATCTTACTTCCGCAGCCTGACTTTGTTATTGTTGTGTCCGCATTCGATAGAAACATCTTGAAAAAAGTGCCTGGATTACTGTTATAGGTTCTCTTCAATATATTATTGAGATTCTCATCACTATTTAGTATGCTTAAACAATTATACTTGAAGATTACATAAAGTTGCCACCACAGCAGATTTTTTTTTAATAACATAACTAGCATATCAAATGAGCAAATGTAAAAAAAAGACTAATCTGTTGTGATGAACTTGAAAGAGGTGTCGTGGGTACCTAAAACTTTTTTACTGCGCAAGATATCTCCATAGATGTGATCTCCAACGTAAAGTACCTATAAACCAGATGTCCTTTTAAGTAGCAAATTTTTAAAAGCAGTAATCGAGCAAGCTGGTGAATATAACAAAAAACTACATCAATCCCATGCCACAATTCAAAAATATCATTCCCTCTGCACATGTATCACATTCAGGAAGCAAACATTTCTCTTAAAGATAATTCCTTGATAGAGTTTCCAAGCTTCACAAGTTTACTATTGAAGAAGCATATCAGAAGAGTGACTTTGTAACATTATTATCATGAGTTGTTCTCAATCAGGAAATGATTGGAAAGTTGGGAACAAATCTATCAAAGTTTAAAAAATATCTTCTATCTTAATTCTTGAGCTGTCCTGAAATGAAAGTGTGGCTTAAAAAATAGGGAATGTTTCACCTATTTTTAAGAGATATCTTCTATCTTAATAGGGGAGTATTAACAACTTCTCTACTCAGCATGACCTTATTTTTAAGAGATAATGAGCGTAGATCATAAGAAAAGGCACAATCTACAAGGATTGCGATGTTGAATCTTTTAATCTTTAACCTAAGGCAAGTGTACCTCAAGTCCTCAAGAAACCAGTGTCGATATTTAAGTAGTAATGTAATACTTAGCCCATGAACAAAAAAAAGATTGTTTGGTCATCATTGATTCATTTGTGTGCTTTCGTAAAACTGAACTGGTGATTGGGCCAATCCACAGTAATTGATAAATTTTGACGAATACCAAAATAAAAAAATCATGAAAGACTCAGAAAGAAAGAGATATTAAGAACAACAGTTACCTGGGAGCTGGACTCAATGGATAGTAGTTTATGCAGATGGCCTACATTTCCTCCCTGAAAATATAATTTGGAAATATTCATCAAAAACACAATAGTAATCGAATGAATAATAACAAATAACATAAAAAACACTTCCAGAACCTATATAATTCTTTCAACAAATGGTGTCAATTTATTCTTCTGTAGATCCTATACATACCTGAAAAACTCGACAACTTTTATCCAGGCTCTTCAATGGCAGCCTTAGAGAACCATCTACCTGATAAATCAGTAAGACGCAAGTCAAATGACATGGCAAAAAGAGCAACATGAGACATCCAACATTGGACAAGGCTGCAAAGATGAATAACCTGAGGCATAGGTGTACCGTTATCAGTATTGAGAAGCATCCCTGACTCCGGATCAACCTCAAAAAGATTAGCACGATTTTCATCATGGAAAAAACTTGGTTTTGCACTGTACCAAGGGAGTCATTATAGTGATAATAATAATAAGAATAACTGTCCAGCTAATAACCAAGAGGAATCTTAGACATTTATCAATCATGGAGTTCCATCCAAAAACCAAGGGGTTGTTAAGGCAAAAAATCACAAGAAATCATAGAAATTATGCAATTAAACCACTGAATCGCTACTTTTCTTCGCCAAAATGCCACCCAATCTTCGTACCCCGCTCAAATTACCATGTCAATTTTTCTGAACAAGGATGATGGAAATCCATCTGAAGAAAATTGATTGCTTGTGTTGCCGAGTAAAGTCAACCATGCCAGAAACACACAGAGAAAATATTAGCGATTTCTCACCCATCTACTTCATTCTTCTGATATTGGAATAGTAGCTAATACTAGCGAGAAAAGGCAGCACAACCATTGAAGTAAAAAACTTTCATGTAAAATGATATGCTAAGCACCTTCCAGTAATAACAACATCAAAATACTGAAGCCACTCAAAGCTGGAAGCAGAGCCATCATCCAATGCTCCAGGGCCACAAAGAAAGTTCATCACAATATTAGTGTAATCCCAAAGGCTGCACCAAAAATAATAATAGTAAATAAAATTTGAGATAAAAGACATGAGGCAACTTTATTTCCATTTTTTGCTGTAGGTATTTTATTTTGTCAGTAAGTTGCTAAATAAAGTGCTTATGTTATATCTGATGCAATCTCTAGCAACTTACCAGCAAAAAGAGTTAAGAAAGACCATCTATTGAAACTAAATTGAAAACAAAAATGCTGTCCTAAAACTTTGGTGTCACGTATTGCAAATATAATATATCGGTTTTCGGTATAACTATACATTGAATCATTTCCAACCCAAAATCTCCATAAATCATTCCGTATACTGCAAGATCACAGGTACAATACGGCACTACCTGTTGGTAACCAGAAACGTTGCACGACCAGATTCTCGAAGCATCTTCAGCATGGGAAGTATAGAGCTGTCTTCATTGATGTATCTGATAAAATAGCCCAATGGGAAAATCAGGGTAAAAAATCTAGGGTTTGCACTGTAATTGGCAAAGAGTGGTGGGATCACTTACTCTGGACTACATATGTCAGTCCAGCCTAGTTCAACATATCATCCAAGATTCATTACTTACAATATTCAAAAGATAAATAATGAGTCGCACACTTCTTACGAATTTGTACAAGTATTAATGGGGAGATTGAAAAGCATTTGGCATTGAAATAAACAAAGATGTCGTTGCCAAATGCAGTTGTATGCCAATCTTAATTCTTAAATAGTAGGCTGAACGAAGTTTGACACCAAACGAATGCAAATGAAAATTGCAATATCAAGCATATAAACTAGAAGACACTATCAATTATAACCTATCAAGTCAAATATCAGAAAAAAGGTAAATAGATTATTTAACAAACAAGGTCTGACTCTTGTACCTAAGTCTTACACTGTAAGAATGACATTTCGTATGAACTCAGTTCAACAATGCTTGACATTTACTCACTTAATATTCATCCAAATTTAGTTGCCTTTTCAAGGCTTCACATGAAATAACAAAGGAAATCACCGAAATAAGAATATTGAAGGATATTAAAGGTAGTGGCAGTGCAGCGTATTTATATCAAAGTTGTAATTTAACCATCCTTGGCAGTGAGATAGTGCTGCATTAATAGTCTTAGGTGAGCAATGAAACATTAATGATAGTGAAAAAGATGGTTCTACAGAACTGAAACATGAGCTTCCTCAAGAAATGTCTATCCTCAATTTATTGCTGAATTGTGCATCTATCTATTTTGGTTATGGATGTCTCTGAACATTAGTTAAAAGTCCATGTGAGGAGCTAACATTCCCATTGTTTTATTAGGAAAACCAGTACAAGCGATATGTATTTCAATATGTTCAATCTAATGTGACAGCTGTTAAGAGTATTTGTTAATTGTATATGGCACGTAAAAGAAAATAAGTTTAAAACATGTTAAAGCTTTAATTTACAAAAGAGTAAAATCCTAAAATAAAAAGGTATCTTTTCTTGATTAGTAATATAGCCAGTCAAGAAGCCAACAGGTATTTAAACCCAATAATGCTTCCTCTTGATACATCATATAAAGCAATGTTACTAGTTTGAGTTCAACCATTGTTCTGAGCAGAAATAAGATTTGTTCAGCATCAATTCTGTAGTAGGAGTAATGCGATGCGTACAAAAGTTGTTGGCTATTGGTGGAGCAACAGAATAGATGAATCAACGACATGGTAGTTTATCATCGTGAGAAATTAGAAAAAGAAATAAAATAATCCATTTATGAAATAAGCAAACCCTGTGACTTAAGAGAAACACATATTGCTGGCAAAGGGGACCAAACACAATGGTACTTGCCTGTCATTTTCCCAGTTCTCACAATAATGTCACAAGAAGATTACACAAATATTTTTTTTCAAATACCTTTTAGGATCAATTGCAACCATTTTCTTCAATGTTCCATCACGATGACACAAATCAACTGCAGCTCGAACATCTTTATACATACGAGAGTAACTGCAATAACAAAAAATGAAAAACATGAATTGGCGTAAATAAGGAACACATAAAATTATATGTAACTTCATATTAAGCATAAATAAAAAAACGATTACAGTTTTTCTTTCAAAGTAATTCCGCCTTTCTTAGTGCAAACACCTAGCATGGGATAAACATTTTTTACTTCTGGGTGTGCCAAGCTCTTCTATAATATGTCATGATTTCTCTTGGTTATATAGTTCATCAAAGGTGAGCTTCAAGAAATAAAGAAATGGTCTTATCATGTTTCCAATCACTATGAATGAAGATGTTTGAAAATGTATATAACTCCGATTATTTTCCGTTTTTTTCCTTCAACAGACAATACTTATATCACTTCAGTGGCAAAATGTGCAGCAATGTCTTTCACGTGGCATTACCTAATTATAAAATCAAGCACATTTTTTTACCACTTATAACTGTGCATCTTAAATGTAGTTGTATTAGCTCAAATTTTCTGAGAAAATATTGACACTCTAACCGTGTAAATTTAGTCACTCGTAATAATCACCATTAAGATATAGAGTAGTGAAGGCACACATAATTCATTAGCATTGCATAAACCAACTATTTATATATTTTGTTCTGTGTGAATAACACATTCAATCTCAAAGAGAAACATTGCGCATAAGCACTATTACATATACTATAAATACACATCACAGCAAATAACATTGTGAGGTTCATAGAGGAGTGTTCTCAAGCATATTACTTATGAGCCTAAACAAACTGCATTTTTTCATATAAATGCACGGAGAGACTCTTGTTAGATAGTTTAGAAGGCGAAAACTTCGTGTTTACATTTTAATTTTGAAAATGATGTGGTTGAGTAAGTGGGTGTTGCAACATTACTTTCAGTTATCCTTTTAAATATCATATTTCTGGAAAAGCAAATTCCATTTTAAGATAGATTATCATAGTTAATGACTCTCCTAGAAAAGAAATATGAGCATTCTCTTTGAAACACATAAATGAAGTTTTGAATTAGAGTCTGACTGTAAGATAAGAAGTCTCAACATCATGAATCCAAGAAAATACTGATCTAAGTGGAAATATAATATACTATAGTTCAGACGTTTGATTGAGAAAGCAAAAGAACTAGCTACTGCAGCCATACTTAAAACTTGTGGTGAGTCTCTTACTCTGCTGAAATTTTTCCTGGGTTAGCATCCTTGAAGTCAACTAGCTGCGCGAATAAGTAAGCCTCAGCCAGAGAAAAAAGGGTATCAATAAGAGCATATTCTGGCTCATCGAATGCATCACGTATCAATGTACTTCCATATGTGGAAACTTTATCTTCTTTTGACAACTCTTTGAATCCATGATAAGCTACTTTCACATACTTGTGTCGATCCATCTGCAGAAACATGAACCAAGATGAACAACTTGCAAAAACCAAAATTCTCGTCAGGAAAACAAAACGCTAAAAATGTTATTTAATTTAATATAAAAAAATATGGGTCACATTATGCAACACAAACCTTCAATATGTTGCCTCTCTTTTTATCTAGAACCAATCCTCTGACCATGTATGTCCAGTCAAACGACCATTCCAGCAACTACATAATCCCACTCAAGTTAAGATCTATATTTGGAAACAAAAGGCGATTGAAATATAGCACAAGTAGCAGCTAGTAACATCATTATAATAAATCATGATGCCAAGTCATTTTACTTTTCTTGGTACTCATAAAGTTGCTTCCACCGGAAGTTCATCTACGAGACTATTCACCAATGCACAACTGAAATTATATGCTTTCATTTTTCAATACACTCCACTAGATATGGTATATGAACAATAGAAAAAACTGACAAACCTCTATTGGGTACCCTAGATCATTAACCAGTTTCTTGACCGTGCCTTCATAGGCAAGTGATTCAAATGTCTCTGATTTGTATTGCGCCAGAGTGTAATCCATGTCAAACCCAACAGCGACTATATTTCTCATATTTAAAGATCTGCTGCAAAAGATCTGCTTTCCTATATCGATATCTTTTCCTCCTTCAGGAGATGACCACACACAGGGATATTTATCACCCACACAGCAACCACTCTTCTCAAAATGCAACATTTTGCCGTCCATTTTTTGACTGCTACGAAGTTGTTTATCACTTGTTTCTGTTAAAAAAATCGATGATGAATAACTATACAGTCTAAATAATGCTGCATCTCTGTAATCCATTTGAATTCCCAAAATCTCTTTCAGTATCCAAAAAAAAGTGGAACATGTCAATTTCCATGATAATTTCCCTTTAATCTGCAACTTTGTACTGCAATTCTTGAAGACAGATCTATTCGCTAGTTTATTTCATTAGCAAAGACTAATCATAAATTAATTTCATTTTAACTGGTGCTGGAATCATCACATCCGATATCATGTGCAAGGGACTCCTCTCAAATTTTAAACAACATACTTTTCATCATTATCTACGTATCTATTAAGTAATATACAACAAAATACCTTGGTAATGGAAAATCAGTCTAGAAGTGCAAATACAACGAAGAAGAAATTTCAATTCGCGTGATAACATCTATAAAAGCACAATTTTTTACCAATATATCAACCAGTCATATCACAACAATAAAACACCTATTTATTAATACAGAAGCACATCTCAGAATGATATGAAAAGTCCCATACAGATACAAAATATCAATATTGATAGTTTCAATCAGGGATGCAATAGAACAAATAACCGGCAGCTCAGTCAAAGCCAACTTCTGCCAAGTTTGAGTCAGAGGCAACTCCCACAAAACTAATAAGGTCCACGTCATTCAATGTTCCCCAACACCATATGTAATATCTCCAGGAGAATCAGATAAGGAAAGTTCACAATATGCAGGCTGAAGTTGAACTTGTCGGAAGTATGGATTTATGACCAGGAATACTTGGAAGTTCACAATATCCAGGGGAAGTGGGGGCGGGCAAGAAGTTATAGGGCAAAAGAATTGCCTTGAGAATCACATGCATGTAGAAGCTCAAGGAAGCTGACAAGCAAGTACATCCAGAGGTATTTCAATACATATTTATTTGAATAATTGTGTTCGGTCCTACTACTTTAATTCTGCTACTATATCAAGAAAAAAATTCTTCGCCGATATCTATCGACCATAAAAGTACAATTTTGTGTAAATTTAAATCCCCCCACCCCCAAAAAGAAAGCAACTTTAATCAGTCAATTTGAGATTAGAGAACCCTCGTACTATCAGCCATGGAAAATTTAAACAAAAAGAGAACCAAAAATGGGAAAGAGACCGGAAAAGTAAAAAGAAAGAGACAAAAAAGAAGAGAAAAGGCGAAATAGAAAAACATGAATGTTGACGATGAATAAAGGTAACAAAAACAAACCTGTACAGCAATTAACCTTCCTTCCACCCTGGACGCGATCAGAAATCGAAGAAGAGAAACAAGGCAACGAAATGGGCTCGAAAAATGGAAAGGATGGCGAGGAACAGATAGAGAAGCAAAATGAAAGCGAGAGACCATTCAGAACACGCATCTCCACATTAAATAGCCATTTCAAAAGACAAAAAAGGAGCGGTTTCCGGCTGCAGCTGCTGATGTAAATCGAAAACGGAATCCAATGCTCGATGGAGGTTCCGACACAACAGATTCCAGCAGCAAGTCAGCAACCACTCGAGCGTGAGTGCGTTTAATATATTCCGTCGAATATATTATTTTTACTTGTCAATATTATCATCCTCCAATTTTCGAATTTGTGCGTCCAAATAAGGCGAATGAATCGGATACCTATCCACTTTCAAAGAACGGAGAATGGTGGCGGTGGCGGCGCAATGAATGTGAGCAAATGGTTTTTCTTTTCCCGGAGTAGCGGTTGGTTATTATAATAGGATGGGTAACGGAATACTGGAAGGGGGCAAAAGAAAAGAGTGAGGAAGACGCAGTGCGTATTTTAGCACGCTGGATAAATTCCTGCCCGCAAAAAAAATAAATAATAGAATTTTATCTTATCCTCCTAAAAATATTCTATTTTTAGTAGCTTTATACTTTGATTAATATTTTACAATTTTTTAATAATATAATTTTCATAACTTTATTTTTAAAAAAATTAAATTAAAGATTGAACTGATATAACAAATTTTGGTATATGGGACGATTCGATATCAAAGATAAAATTGAATTATTAAACTATAAAAAATTTTTTAATCGGAAAAGCCTAAATTTCATAGTAAATACTTCAATTTATTTAAACTTATTTACGCTGTTAAAGCACAAGAAATTATATAATTAATATACAAATTATTGATATTTATTATTATTATTATTATATATTGGGGCCCGGAAAACTCCAACATCTTTGCGCCTAATTCCCACCATGTCCCCGCCAACACGCCTTGTTCTGCTCACGCTTCTCACCACCTCCGCCACCCTCTATTTCATCTACAAATCCCGCCACCGCCGACTTCTCACGCGCCTACTCAAAGCACCCTTCATCCAAAGCTCTAGCCGCAGTCCCTCCAAAAGAGGTAAACTCTTTTTCCTCTCACAAACCAACACGTCAAAAACACTTGCGCGGCGACTCCAGGCGCTTTTGACCCTCAACGATATTCCTTTTGATTTTGTTGATCCTAAAGACTACGAGCCTGAAGATTTGTGTAAAGAATCCTTGGTTGTCGTTGTTGCTTCGACTTGGGAAAATGGTGGGCCTCCTCAAAATGGGAGCTTTTTGGTAAATTGGTTGATCGAGAGTGCTGATGATTTTCGGGTTGGAGCGCTTGGGCTGAAGGACTGTAAGTATGCGGTTTTTGGGGTGGGGTGTAGGAGTTATGCGGCGACATATAATGACGTGGCAAGGGGAATTTCAGAAAAACTAAGGAAGCTTGGGGCGACTGAAATTGTTGAGTTAGGGGAGGAAGATAGGGACGAGGTAGATTTGGAGGGTTTGATAGGGGAGAATCGAGGGCATTTTGAAAATGGCGAAGTTGGCAGCCACATTGATGGTGAAGTCGACTTTAGTGATAGTGAACAAGAAGACGATCGTGAATCAGGGGTTGTTGATCTTGAGGATATTGCTGGTAAAGGGCCTTCAAGGAAGTCAATGATGGGAACAACTGCTAATGGAAAAGTGGACGGAGAAGTTGTGAATGGGGAGAAAGAAATGGTGACTCCGGTGATAAGGGCGAGTTTGCAGAAGCAGGTAGTCCTTTCAAGAAATAATGATGTCAATTATTGAAATCTATCGTTTGGTGTAACAATAATTGAAACATATTGGTATTGTTGTGTTGAATTATGCTCCAACTCTACCATCGATGCAAAATTGATAGATATATAGCCTAGAATTTTCCTCTTTGTTGGATCAAATAGTTTGTGATTTTTGGTATTATGAAGCTCGTTATAAATATTGAACAAATCTGCCGATATCCGTTGTGAATTTCATTGAAATGGCATGTTCTGTTGATCTGTTAGATGCATGCCTTGCATGTTGATTGTTGCCTATCATAATCTTGATGAAGTATTTACTTAATTCAGTTATTGTTATGCTTAACTACAGGCTAAGACTTTAGCTGGAGGGTTCAAGTTTTGATAGTCAATCAGTAAGTATTATTATCAAGACATAAATTTTGTATTGCTTGGTGTTTTAGTATAGAATTGGCATGCTATGTTGAATTTATACATTGCTTGGAGAACCTGATTTTCTTCGTTATAAAACCCGAACTGCATCTCAATTATCACGCACATATAATCACCATTGATTACTTTAAGGTTTATAGGTGAAGTTCATAAAAGTATTTGATGTTGCTTAGAATCTGTTCATATAGTGTAATTTTGCAAGACCGAGGTTAGTTTTAGACTGATATTCAAGTTAATAATAATGCAAACGCTGAAAGTATGTCTCGTATGCTGTGAGAATCAAACAGTTATATTCCAGCATATACCAATAACTTGAATGTGCATGTTATGGCTCTTGCAAGAATCAATTGAGCCTAAAGGACTCCCGGAGCTTTCTGCAGAGTGGACTACATGTTATCAGCCTAGTTTGCTAATATTATTCTAATTTTTTCGCTTGACTGTTTAATCAATATCCATGGTTTTTAATTATTTTTCAGTTTTTATTAAATAATTTTTCATGTTTATTTTGGCTAAGTGAGAGACACTGCATGCAGGGTTATAAAATAATTGGCTCTCATAGTGGAGTTAGACTTTGTAGATGGATCAAGTCTCAACTTAGAGGGCGTGGAGGTTGCTATAAGCATTCATTTTATGAAATCGGGAGTCACAGGTGTGGAAAATTGTAACTGTCTATGGTATATTTTACTTATTTGTTTTTTAGCCATAGTTATTCATGCTGAGTTAAGCTTTATAACTGATTAATGTGTATCGAGAAGGTAACAGTGGTATTTGCATCTTTCTAGGTGCATGGAAGCAACACCAAGTTTGGCTTGTGCAAACAAATGCGTTTTTGCTGGAGATATCACACGAATCCTGTAGGGAAAAGCTGGCAATGGAAGATGGATGATCCATTGGTAATTGTTGACACTGCTATTGATCTTCATACAAAAATGATAAGACAAATGAAAGGGGTTCCTGGTAGGTTACTATGAGACCTTGTATTCTATCTCTTTCTCCTAAAAACAATATTGTGTTATAAACTTTTGCATCTAATACTTTTCCTTCTTACTAGATATCAAATTAAATATACATATAGCTGTAGAATTTCATATTGAATAATATTTATGCCCGTCATGTTGTTCGCCAATTTAAAGGTTTCAGTTGTTCACTAGATCCTGTTGCATCTAATACTTTCTTTGCCTTGCGAGACATTGAGTTATGTTATCAAGATTTCATAGAGGGTGTGTGGCTTTTAGCTAGCTGTCTATTTACTGAAAATTGACCACAGTCATCTATATCCACAGGGGTTAAAGGAGAGCGTTTGTCTGAAGGTCTTTCACCAAGACACTGCGCATTATCACTTTTTGGTGAACCAATCATGTATCGTGAGATTAATGAACTTGTTGATGAGCTTCGCGGTCGGCGAATATCAACTTTTCTGGCAACAAATGCACAGTTTCCTGAAAGGATTGAGATGTTAAAACCTATCACAGGTAAGCAAATTGTATTTGTGTTGGTGATCAGTATTCTTCTTCTTCTTTTTTTTTTTTGAGGAGCACTAGATTTTGGAATGCGATCTTTAATGAGTTACTATTGCAGTTGTATGTTAGTATAGATGCTGCAACAAAGGATAGCTTGAAGGCCATTGATAGAATACTTTTTGGTGACTTCTGGGAGCGATTTGTAGTGAGTATCTTTTTTTCTTTCTTGTGTTTCTTTTTTAAGAAACAAATTCAGTAATTGAAATTAAATGTACTACCGAAGGACAAGACACCTCCGCAACCAATCTTTCAAAAAGGTAAAATCGACACCTCATTTGAATACCAATTCTTAACCCAAACAAGTCACATAAGGTGCCCTAAATAGTATGGTGGGTTGAAACCAATTAAAAATGAACTAATGGAGTTTCTTCAAGCGTTTTGTCTAGATGTGCCCCCAACGAACTATGGGATCCCTTATTCTATGAAATTAGTGATTGGCTTCAGTCTTTAATCTTTCTTTCCATCTAGATGTATCTGAATAAGATGATGTCAATTAATGTCAGGGATTCCCTGAAAGCTCTCAGAGAGAAGCAATAGCGAACTGTCTACCGCCTGACATTTGTCAAACGATGGAACACTGAGGATGTAGATGCCTATTCTAGCCTTTTTGATCTTGGAAATCCTGATTTTATTGAGATCAAAGGCGTGACATGTCGTGGAACACTGAGGATGTAGATGCCTATTCTTTCTATTCTTGTGTCTCATCCAAAACTTAATTAAAGATTTTTTGTTTGCATGATTTTGGTGACTCTATCACAGGTCCGCAACTTCAAAATTAACAATGGATAATGTTCCTTAGCATTCTGATGTGAAGAAGTTTTCGGAAGCATTGGCCCAAAAAAGCAATGGTGCATACGAAGTTGCTTGTGAGCACGAGCTTTCATGCTGTGTTCTTTTGGGTAAAGGAAGCAAATTTAAGGTTGATGGCGAATGGTTCACATGGATCGATTATGACAAGTTCCACAACCTGGTTTGTAACGGTTCTTGTTTTTCTGTATGCTTGAGAAGGACTTCTATCGTTGGTATTTGTTCATTGATTTAGTGAGATTTATCATCTTTAACTGAAGGTGGCATCTTGAGAACCTTTTACCAGTGAAGATTACATGTCCCGTACACCAAGGTGAGCGGTCTATGGGGCTGAAGAAGGTGGTTTCGATCCAGACCAATCGCGATTTAAGAAAGAGCGGCGTCACAGATCCGCTGCTGAGAAGTTACCGTAGATACGAGGCTCTTGACTTTGCATATTGAAAGGCACAAATGGCCAACAATTTTGTATTCTACAACAGCCCCCCATCCCCAACATCGGTTATATTGGTTTTGTCGTTGTGGTGGTGATGATAATTCTTGGAACGAAAAGTAAGCAAGGGACGGTAATTTATGTTTAGTCCACGTGCGAGTCCATGATTGTACCAATCATACTCATGATTTCATATGATGTCACATTTTTTGGAGATGTCATAAACACATATACCCCGCATCACAGAAACGATTACCCACGCGCATACTCATGTCCATGTATTGTCGGGCACATAAAATGTTCGTTAAAGGAAACTTTAAATGTCAAGTGAATAAGGAATACTGGATTCCAATTCAAAAAATAAAAAAATACTGGCTTCAGAAAATATATTTAAAGCCCCATCTTAAAAAAAATGGAGACGTTCGAAGGATAAGATGGACAAGAAGAAGCAACCACTTGAATACTTGAGCAGAAAACATTAAACAAACTCAGGTTGAACTGTCAGTAATTGTTATCGCCAAGGTTATGCAATAATTTTAATTTACCACCAAAAAGAGTTAAAAGCAGATCAGCTGCAAAAAGAGTGTCAAATAAATTCAGCTGCTCTTTTAGGCTTACTTTTTTTCTTGGCTCTGCTCTTCTTCAATGGCGGCTCCTCTTCCTGCTGCAGCTCTTTCTTCAATTTTGATGATGGCCCTTCATCTTCTTCTACTTTTTCTACGACGTTTTTGGGATTCTTGGAATCAATACAGCCTCCAACCTCTTGAATTTGTATTGGTTTTTCTTCATGTTTAATCCCCTCGTTTTTTCCTGGAATTTTACGGGGCCTCCCTCTTTTTCTTGGAGTAGTCTGTGGTTCCGCTTCTGTTATTGATATCGCTGCCTCTTTTATCTTCTTCACAGCCTTCTTCTTTCCCATTAATCACAAAATCATTCTTCACAATATAAATTAATTAAAAACTTTAAACAAACAAACAAAAACAAGAAACAAATTCTTCCCCACTCCAATAACGAAATTATGGTCAAGCAAATCCAAGCTCTCTGTTGATCAAGGTTGTAAATCGCAATCTCAAGTGAGTTTATATGAACATACATATATGTTATAGCTGAGGCTTATCCAAAATTCAGTTTAACATATACGCATAATCACTAAGCATAAAAGGGAAAGAGAAGCGTGGGGAGACCATGAGCAATGCTACGAACTTCTTGACAATAGAGAAAAAAAAATTAGGGGGGTGGGGAAGGGAGCGATAATAGTGATGAAAATATAAGCGACACAAAAGTAAGTGGGTGGCTAAGGCTGTCTGGCTGACTTCGGATAATACAGCGATGTCTACTTTATCCAATTCACCCGTAGAATTCAGAAAGTACATAGATGGAATTATGGGAGGCTTTCTAATATTATAGTTTAACCTCGTGTTCGAATTTTTCTCTCTTACCTCAAAAAGAAATTTAATAGTTTGACAGAGAATTTGAATTTTAAGTTTGAATGAATCTTTATCCTTTTAATTTTTTTAAGACAAAAATAAAAAGTCCTATAACAAACCATCACAAGCCATGCACACAGCCTCGACTCCAGTTCCAATTTAGCATTCACGAGTATAGACTACAGACATTAACAAACTCTTCTGGAGAGGACACAAAGCTGCACAAAAACGGAAGAGGAGCAAAATCATTCATCAACAATTAAGACTTCGTCCGGTTTATATAATTCCATTAATCAGTATTACCCTCAGCACTATCGCTTTTTTCCCCTCATTTCCAATTGCAAGCGAAGTTTCCGTTAATGATTATATCATTATAAGAAATACAACAAAGTCGTTGCCTCTAAAAAAACATTTTTAACAGAAATTCGTAATAATGAAAAGAATCCAGGTGGATTCGAACCACCAATCTCTCAAATGCCAGCAAGCAGTTGAGCGCTCTTCCATGAATGAGCTTATGGATCCATCCAATGAAAGATGGCTTAATCCGTTTTTATCTGACCCGTCATCTTAAGGGTTGTGTTTCCTTTTTTCATAGTAACAACAACAGTAATACTAACAACAACAACAACAGTAAACAGTAATAACAATAATAATAATAATAAAATGAGTTCATGATAAAAGATAAATTTGCTTCAGAATAATATTAAATGGAATTTAATATTTACCACTGAAGATGATAATAAAATCCAAGCAGATCATGCAACAGAATAACGTAGAACTCGAAAAATAGTTGTCCAAAATTTACTTCTCAGCATTCATGTTGTCCATATCTACTGCTAACACAGGCTCAACAAATAAAAATTCGACCAAATCAAGTTGTCGGCCATAGGCTGCATGACACATAGCTTATATGCACAAACTTTTGCCACTGCAGATGCATACATTGCAAAAAAAAACTATCAAACTAATCAAATCACAAAAACAAATCAAATATATTAATGCCAAAGAGTAAAATACAATTTGATTCCGCTACGTACAGCAAAGATATACCGTACAAACTCTTCATTCTACCGCCACAACAACGGATTGGAAGCTTCCGTTTTCTGAAGAAACTCGCATCACATTCAGAAATTGCAGCAACATTAGCAGGGACACATACCACACATCCTTGGAACATTAATTCATTTAGTTACAATCCTAGAATAGAAATTTGTCTTCCAATAGGAGTGTTCAGAAATTGCGCCTCAGGACAATAAAGTTAGTACGATGGAAAATCACCGTAATAATACACGTTCAGCTATCAAGCAATTATATTCTAGTACTCATCATCACCATATTCTATTAGATTAATCATTTTTAGCTTGTCCAGATTCATGTCAAGGTGTCAATATTGAAATTTAATCTGGTATTTGACACATCGAAATGGCGATGATGGTAAGTTTGTTTTAGAAATTAATCAAATCGAAATAATTGATAATAATGTACCTCGTGAGTAAACCATGCTCCATATTATAACATCTGAATATATCTCCATACTCAGATTTCTTGTGCAAATTAAATAAATACTACTCATGGACGATCAAAACATTCAAAGATATGGAATTTTTAACACCTCATGAGCCGTTGATGCTTGATAAACAATTGATCCTTTCAAGTTTTTTAAAAATCCTTACCTTCATTTAATAACAAGAATAGCATTGATTCACGAAAAATTATCACAAGAGCGAAAATAATTTTTAGAAACTCCACCAATGATTGGAAAAGACTTCTTGATGAAATATAAATGTGCTCGAGGGTTCTGGAATTGAATATTTACCGCTGAAGAAGATAAAAAAAATCCAAGTACATCATGCAAGAATAACCAAGCTCAAGAGCATAGCACTCGAAACATTAGTTGTCTGAAATTGCCTTCTCCGCATTCATTTTGGTCCATCCGCAGTTTCAAAAAACCTTCACCAATGGTTGGAAAAGACTTCATGATAAAAGATAAATGTGCTTCAGGGTGTGAAATTGAATATTTACCACTGAAGATATATACCATCCAAGTAGGATCATGCAACAGAATAATGCAACACTTGAAAAAAAGTTCTCCAAAATTTACTTCTCCGCATTCACGTAGTCCATCCATTGCTAACACAAGTTCAACATAAAAACATTCGATCAAATCAAGTTGTCGGCCATAGGCTGCATGATGCAGAGCTTCAATACACAAACTTTCACCATTGCAGATGCCTACATTGTAAAAAAAAAAAAACTATCAAACTAATCGAATCACAAAACAAATCAAATATATTAATGTCACAGAGTAAAACACCACAAAGCACAAACAAAATTTTATTCCGATAAGAACAGCAGAGACATACCGTACCAACTGTTCATTCTTCAGCAACTACGACGGATTGGAAGCTTCCGTTCACATCACATTCAACAATTGCAACATTGGTAGGGACGCATACCACACTTCCTTGAGAATATTTGAGGCCAGGGATGCTATAATTTATTTATTTACAATCCTGGAAATCTGTCTTCCGGTAGGACAAGTACACACTTGACAGTAAATACAAACTTTTCACTTATGTATTCATCGTTTTCAATTGCAAAATGTGTGCAAGAAATCTGCTGTGTTCAGAAATTGCGCCTCAAGAGAGCAAAGTTAGCACGACGGAAATAAATTCACATTGCAGTCCAACGTAAAGGTAAACTTCTCCATCCCTGAAATGCAACTGCTTCAGACCTTGCTCTCCTCCTGGCTTCTCCCACAATTATTTGGTAGCGAACGAGCAATAAAAACACGTTGATAATCACAGTAAGTATATATCTGATCATTTCTTTCCCAAAAATCGTAATTGATGGTATTGAAATTTAATCTGATATTTGACACATTGTAATTACGATGATGTTAAGTTTGTTTTGGAAATTAACCAAATTGAAATAATTAATAATAATGTACCTCGTGCGCAAATCATGCTCTGTAAGGTAATCGATCTTTTTTTCATAACATCTGAATATATCCCTGTTACTCATATTTCATGTGCAAATTAAATATATTACCCATGGACGATCAATACATTCAAAGAACTGGAATTTTGAACACCTCATGAGCCGTTGATGCTTGATAAACGATTGATCTTTTCAAGTTTTTTAAAATTCTGACCCTCATTTTATAATAAGAATAACATTGATTCAAGAAAAATTATCAGAAGAGCGAAAAGGATTTTAAAAAACTCCACCAATGATTGGAAAAGACTTCTTGTGAAATATTAATGTGCTTCAGGGTTCTGGAATTGAATATTTACCACTGAAGATAATAAAATCAAAGTACATCATTCATGAATAAGAATAACACTGATTCAAGAAAAATTATCAGAAGAGCGAAAAGCATTTTAAAAAACTCCCATAAATGTTTGGAAAAGACTTGATGAAATTTAAATGTGCTTCAGGGTTCTGGAATTGAATATTTACCACAGAAGTACCAGTGTCACACATTAGTAGTCCAAATTACCTTCTCCGCATTCATTTTGGTCCATCTGCAGCTAACAGAGACAATGCTAACAGAAACAATCTCAACAAACTGCACCGAAAAGTTCCACACTTTTACATAGTGCACAAACAGAACTTTACATTGTCAATCGCAACACTGTACGCAGGAAGTCGTACTATCGTTAAGAAATAGATGGTAAGCAATGTGAAGAAAATCACTGGAACGCAAGCTTGGTCGTCAAGCAATAATATTTGGGTGCATACCATTGCCACGTTCCATTAGATTCCCCACTCATACTTGTTTCCTGGCAAGGCTATTAGGAAGATTATCCGCTTACCGTAAAAATACATTCTACAATCTACTGTGAATGTAAAAATTTAAACCTCCACATCCCCAAAGTGCAATTGCTTGGCCTTGCTCTACTTGCCTTTCGCCCACGATTATTTGGAAGCAAATAAAAACGAGTTACAGTAACAGTGAGTATGTTGCTGATCATTACCTTCACAAATCCAGGTGGCGGTATTGATGTTTAATTCTGTCTTTCACAAATCGTTACTGCCGATGCTGCTGTAAGTTGCAGCTTTGGAAATTAATGGAATTGAAAGAAAATATGACAATGTACCTCGTGTATAAGTCATGCTCCAGAAGGTAATCGATCCTTTTTTTCTCAAAATACCCGAATAGATCTATGTACTAAGATTTCTTGTGCAAATAAAAAAAAAAACACACATGGACGATCAAAAAATTCAATCAACTGGGAGATTTAACATGTACCTCGTGAGCCGTTGATACATTGATGCATGCATGATAAACGATTGATAAGTTCGTGCCCACGACTTCCCAGTATTTTTTCGTATTTTCAAATGGCTTGATAATTAAAAAACCACCACCCACCCATTGACGACCGAGCAGATTATACCGACCGTGAACATGATGACGAATCGCAATACCATACACCAAAGAGGCGAGAGCGAGAGCGAGAGCACCCGAGGGAAGAGCCGGGCCAATCCCCGTACCATCTTCCCTCAAAACAAAAAAGAGTGATTTTATTGAGTGGCGACCTGCCATGCGAGCGCACCCATCATGACAAGGTCAAAGGACAGCTACAGACCCTCTATTACATTAATTAAAAAAAAAAGATTCCTCACAAGCCATCTATCCTCACCATGATGCAAATGATGCAATAACATAAATAAACATGCACTCTCTTGGTTAAGAACACACTCTTAACCATTGTAATGTCGTGCCCTCCCGTTCTGTAGTTTCTTGCAGCAGAATCTAAAGAATTATCGTCATCGACATTCAACATCATCCATTCGTAGAAACACAGCTTCTCGATCTGCAAGAATACAATAACAACAGACAAGTTTGTATCAAGAGAGAAAATAAAGTAAAGAAGAAAACGAATTAAAGAAACGGCAAGAAAATGAAACATCCAAACAAGAAATTTAATTGAGAGGAGAAGCTAACCAAAGTAACGCGGTCGACGGATACGAATGAACGACTAGATCTATCCGATCGAGTAGTATATAAACCCATCCGCCATCGATAACTGAACAAATAAAACACGTGATATCAAATATCGAATACTTGGAATCAAAAACTTATAGATAAAAGCAAAAAATCCAACCAAACTCATAGTCACTCATCGTCGCAACGCCGCGGAGAATATTCTACCGCTTGCAAAAGCGAAAAACCAAACGGACCATTAAATTAAACCGTCGAAGAACAGCAGCAACACGAACCTTTTACAATCCAAACCAAAACGTAGATGGTGAATTTGAATGCGGAATCAACAAAAAAAAAGTTAATTAAAAAAGAGTAGATCGATCTAAGAAGAGAGAGCAAACAAGACGAATACCCCGAGGTTTGCCAAATTGAGGAGACCCGAGATTATTTATTTATTTGAGGGGGGAAGCAACACAACGGCTAATAATAAGTATGTTTTAACGGTAGGATATGGCCGAAGGAGGTAAAGTTTGACTGGGAGGATTGATCGGACGGCTCTGGATGGATCCTTCTAAGATGAAGATTATAGATAAGGTTTATATGACGGTTACAGGATCGCGGGGAAGATACGCGACGCGTATACTACGCAACTATTTAATAATAATAATAATAATAATAATCTGCCCCCGTGGTTATCCAAGTTTCTATTGGTTTCATTAAACAAAAAAATTAAAATTAGAAAATAACAAAAAAATACGGAAGTTGTAAAAATTAAATTATTATTATTAAGTTGTAAAAATTAAATTATTATTATTATTATTGAAAATAACAATAAATAATCAAGGGAGAAATCGACTACACTGGATGAGTTGGGACAAGCTATGTCGATCGAAGGGCGAGGGTGGCATGGGCTTTCGAAAGATGCAAGCCTTCAATAAAGCTCTTTTAGCCAAGCAACTGTGGAGGATCTCGCACAAACCAGACTCCCTAGTTGCTAGAATTCTAAAAGGGCGATACTTCCGCCATCAGTCCGTGTTGGATGATCAGTTGGGTCATAATCCATCATATGTGTGGAGATTGATATTATGGAGCATAGATCTTCTCAAAGAGGGTATATACTGGCGAGTGAGAAATGGGCAGCAAGTTCGAATTTTGGAAGATAAGTGGATTACATCCTTCCGTCAAGAGCTTTCATGGCACTCACCACAAGCGGAAGCTGGGCGAGTTCAGACTCTATTAGTGGATGGGCAGTGGAACACTTCCTTATTGAATGACAAGTTCCCAGCTTATGTGAGTAAGGAAATACAGAGGATCCCTCTTCCCAATCATCCGGAACAAGACACACTATATTGGTCTTTTGAGGACAAAGGTACATATTCAGTTCGAAGCGGATATAGAAAGGAGATTGGGTTTTACGAGCCACCTGCTAATAGCTCCGACAATGGATTGTGCAGCTGGTGGAAATGGTTGTGGTCATTAAATTTGCCTCCTAAGGTTAAGATATTTTTTTGGCGGGTGTCTCACGATATAATCCCCACGGCCGTTAACCTATCGAGACACTATGTTTCGGTAGATGAGCGATGCCAACTTTGTGGTTCTGCCAGGGATACAACCCTACATTCTCTACTGTCATGTCCAGCCACACTCCATCTTTGGAAGGCTACAAATTATTATCAGGTTTTGAAGGCCACCAGTTCTAGGGTGTCAACGATGGAGCTCTGCGATTGGTTAAGGCTCTCTTTTACTAAAGCTGGAATGTGAAGAATGTGTAATGCAAATGTGGGCAACGTGGAAGGAGCGCCAAAAAAACTATATGAAGGAAAAGGATATCACACTGTTAGCAAGATCTCGGGCCACATGCAATATTTACAAGATTATAGACACTCCTTATATCAAAAGAATGTCCCACTAGTGGCCACTGCCAAGTAAACCAGATGAAGTTTGGAAATTACCTGTACCAGGTTCTTGGCGTCTAGATGTGGATGTATGCTATGATGAGAGGCGTGGGTACTTTGGCACGGGAGGCATCATCAGGGGAAGTGATGGTTTGGGGATTATTGCTTTTGGTAAGAGTATACCCAAACCTCAATCAGTGATGGACGGGGAGCTATTGGCAATTCGGGATGGCTTGAAAGTTGCAAAGGAATGACAGTGTTTTCTCTTACAAATTGCTTCAGATTCTCTTTTGACGGTGCAAGCAGTCACCAACCTAAGCGAGAATCTGAGCCATACTGGTATCCTGATAACTGAGATTTTGAAGCTAATGTAGGGGCATGAGATCACCAAAATCGGCCATGTTTGTCGTTCGGCTAATATGGTTGCGCATTATATTGCTAAATTTTCTTCTTTATCCCCTCTTCCTACTAATTGGGAGGGTGGGACTTTCCCCTTTTGGTTGACATCCTTTGTACTTGAAGACTTACATCAATAAAAAGTCCAAGGATTATATAAAAAAAATGTTAATAATATTTACCTGTACCTATTTAATTTTCGATTATCCGTAGCAATTACTTTAATGATTTTATAAAATCTCGATTTTCCTCTAAAAAAATCAAATCCAATCAGTTTTTGTAAACAAATAAAATTTTAATATCTCAAAAAATTTGTGGGTTTGCTTCATATGAAAATAAATTATAAAATAATTTTATTTTCTACTCTAAAAATTTAATATTATTCATGTTGCACCACCCGGAATGGATATTGACGATATCAAACCTCTTGCAAAATATTTATTTAAGTGTTTGCCATAAAATTTAAATTTATTTATATAATATTTAAATAAAATATTTAATTACTTTACAATATTTTTTGCAATGCATATAAATGGTCTGGTGATTAAAAGCATAATTACATAAATATATTATTTGAATTCAATTCACTTACTTCATAGGATTAAACTTGCCATATTTCAGTATCACCTAAAATACACTACTTATTGTTCGAATTCATATAATCAAAAAAGAAATATAATAAACTCGGATAAAGTTGGATATCAAATGTACATGAAACGTAAGTGAGAATATTGTTCGAATTCATATATATATATATATATATATATATATATATAATTCAAAAGCATAATCTATAAGGGGGCGTTTGGTAGGGGTGATTAGGTGAGTTTATTTTTTTTAACCCACCTAATCACATATTTGGTACGGGTGATTATTTAACCAAGTCTATCCCTCATATGAATGATTAGCTTATATTAGGTAGGTTAAAATAATACCTCCTCACCCCCTATGATTATTTATCTCACTCTTAATCATCTTATTTTTCCAATTTTACCCTTCTCCTAAATCCAAACTCACCACCACTTCCTTCCACCGACCGCCCACCGCCAACCCCTGCCGCCGGCCGACCGCCACCGCCACTTCCGGCCGAGCGCCTCCGCCATTTCTGGCCGACCGCCGCCGCCACCTCCGGCCGAGCGCCTCCGCCATTTCTGGCCGACCGCCGCCGCCACCTCCGGACGACCGCCGCCGCCACCTCCGGCCGACCGTCGCCGCCACCTCCGGCCGACCGCCGCCGCCATTTCCAGCCGACCGCCGCCGCTCCCGGCCTACCCCCGCCGCCGCTTCCAACCGACCGCCGACGCTTCCGACCGGCCAACCACCGCCGGCCCCCGCCGACACACAAATAGAAGGGCAATTTTGTCAATTCATCAAAAAATTATTAATTATCACATTCTTATCCATCATACCAAACATAATATTATTTTATCATTATATATTATATTTCTACTTCAATCATTTTTTTATCATTTCTCTCTTAATCATTTCATTATTCTATCCTCCAAACTAAACGCAGCCTAAATGTGAAATAGTTTTGGGTACAATGTACGTGATAGAGCCATCTAAAACTCCCTCAAAATCTAAAAATTTTTCAACAGGAGCCACTTACGCTAAAACTCCCTCAAAATCTTGCAAATTTTCAACAGTTGAATGTTCAGACAAGGCAGAAACAAAATTTATATAGTACAATCATGGGGAGCTTCACGGTAGAAGAGAGGAAACAAAACCACAAGACTGAAAATGAAGTTTTTTATTCATAAAACCAGAATCATTGATCAGATAATTGTAGTCTGTTTTTCTAGCTCGTCACAGTACATCCGAATCGGCTATCCTCACATCAATGACTCAGGAAGTTCGACAAATAAACAAAATTGAAGATAGAAAACTTCAAAGATTTAACAAATCAAATCAGCATGGAAAAATTACATTAGTGCATCAATTGAAACAGGCTCAGAAGGATCCGTTGGTTTTTATAATGAGAGGGAAAATCACCCCAGAAAATAGGTAGGTTTTAAACGTCATAGGTGGAATGTCCAGATGAAAGATATCAAGAAAATCAGCAAAACCATAAAAAAAACATGAATAGGAAAATTTCCCAGAAAATCTTGGTGTTTCGAATCACATAGAACTGGATGCTACTCAGAACTCGGATAAACAATCATGAACAAGTTTCATATGTCCAGACATAATTGGGAAAGTTCATCACTGCAGAATGAAAGAAGAATAAAAATAAATATCATAAAAGTTTTTTCTTTGAAAACGTATAAAAAATTAATATATTATGTCGAGATCTGCTAACAAATTTAATCCATAAACCCAAAAATACCTCAGAGAAATCCCTGAAGAGGAACAAGGCAGACAATCAACACAGCATCAGATTCTGACCGCCCGTCTGCTATTTATACAATGCTCTAAGAAACTGAAATGCACTACAATTCAACTCATATTGAGTTGAACTGTGTATCTTCAGATATATTAGACTCCTTCAACATAAAAGAAATTCAAGCCTTTCCCTTAATTCAACATTCCAAGGATCATCTGGATCAGATTGTGAGGAATTAATGAAAGGATATGTAAACAATCGTGTATTTGGAATTATAAATAATACAAAACCCAAACAAAAGATTAAGTTTTTTATGAAAAGACAACCAAAGGCATCAGAAAATAAGCGGAGTTGAGTCTACATTATCTTTCAGTGTATAGAATAAGAAAATTATACATCATTTGCCTTCCAATACAAAGAAAAATAAAAATAAAAAAATTAATCCACGATTCAATGTATACGCTTTAAAATTGATCTCAATAGAAAATTGCATAGAAACTAGTAGCAGAACGATTTTAAGCACGTAAAACCTATGGTAAGAATCGGTAAGGCAAGTAAATAAAATTCACAAAATCCGGAGATTTCATGGCAATTTTCCTATCACCACAGAAGAAAATTTTTTGGCAGCGGTAAAACGAATAGACAGTGAAAAATAATGTATCACAGAAAAAATAAATAAATCTAGGAATGTCCATTTGACACCATGGCAATGCACAATGGGCTGGGGTAAGCCATCCGATTGAGTTTGTGCAGCAGTTATCTTTCCGAGCAAACATTGATTCAATGTACAAGGAGAGGGTAAACCAGATGCAGTATTAGATTCTAGATCGAACTTGAAAAGATATTATATTTTGCGGTGACAAAAATCGACTGCGGAGAAGACAGGATGATGCAGGTTGCAACTTGAGTAGGCGATACGTTGGGTTATTTAAATAGCGATTTGGAAAATTAGGGTTTGGGTAGTTTAGATATTTTGATAATAAAATTTCACAGCTCATATCCAGAACAAAAAATGAAATAATTATAATATAATTTTTAAAAACATGAAAAATTAAGTAAAAAGTAAAAAAGGAAACAATTGCATCAGTAATACCCGTCAATTTCCATGTATTGATTGCGTTCAATTCCTTCGGTAAATCGCTATTGGATTAGTGTTTCTGAGAGGGTAAAGCCGACTTCGTTATCAGTGTTTTCTTTCTGTGTTATTCTACATTCTAAAATTTTGACTATGTCAATCCTATGGCCAGTGCTTCCGCTCATGGTGAAAAGCAATTCAAATTCACTGATGTTGATTTCAAAAGTTAGCAATATAAAATGTTATTCTATTTGACTACACTCAACATTCCATATTTTTTAAGGAGGACCCCCTGTCATTATTGAAGGTGATGCATGCGCTCAACAAAAGACCATTGTTGATGCTTGGAACCACGATGATTTACTGTGTGGGAGCTATATATTGAATGGGCTCGATGACACACTGTATAATATCTACAGTTCAGTTATGACTGCGAAGGATTTTTCTGACTCTTTGTAAAAAATACAAGACATTAGACGCTTAAATCAAGAAGTACGTTGTCGGTAAATTTCTAGATTTTAATATTATTGACACCAAAACTGTGATAAGTCAAGAGCATGATATTCAAATCAATCTTCACAACTTACTGACGGAATGAAAGATATTAAATGAACATTTCCAAGTGGCTTGCCTGTGTAGAAAGACTTTGATAACTACCTCAAGCATAAGTGCAATGAGTTAAAATTTGAGGACTTGATTGTGAGACTTCGAATTGAAGAAGACAACCGAGATTTCGAAGTGAAAACATCAAGACTGGAATAGAGGCCGATGCCAAGGCCAATCTATCATGATCAAGCACTAGCCATAAGAAAAAGCCCTTGTACAATGATAACAAACAAGGGAAAGCTAAGAAGTTTATATGAGTTTGCTACAACCGTGGCAAACCGAACCACATGGACAAACATTGTCGTCGTCCAAAGAGAGACAATAAAAAGAGGCAACAAAGACAAGCCAATGTAGACTGATAGAGTTGTCGTAGCTCAATCTTTCTAATCTTTTGTTTGAAGCAAATCTGGTGGATAATCCAAGTAAATGCTAGAAAGATACCGAAGCTACTCGTCACATTTGTGTGCTGAAAATGAGATGTTTCTGTCCCACATTCCCGATAGTGGAATGAAACTGTTTTCCAACATTATAGGACTTGGAAATGTGGTGTTCCAAATAACTTCTGGCAAAGAACTAACGCTTAAAGATGTGTTGCATGTACTAGACATTCGTAAAAATGTAGTATCCGGCTCCCTGTTGAGTAAGGCCATTAGACTAGTATTTGAATCATACAAGTTTGTATTAATCAAAAGTGGTGTATTTTCAGGCAAAAGATACCAAGAGGATGAATTATCTGAGATGAAAGTTATATGCCAAGAGATTAATAATGAAATTATTAATTCTGCTTACTTGATCGAATGTCTAAATACTAGGACATGTTAGCTTCGACACCTTGTAAAGAATTGTATCAAATACCTATTTTTAAAAGAAATACACAAGATAAGTGTGAGATTTGTGTTGAATAAAAGATGATCAAAGAACTGTTCCATTGTGTAACAAGAAGTACTTCACCATTTGAACTAATTTACACAAATATTTTTTGATTTAAAACTTGTGCAAACTCGAGGTGGGAAAAATACTTCATAATATTCATTGATGATTGCACATGTTCTGCTATGTCTATTTTTTGAAAGAAAATATGAAGTGTTAAAAGCTTTCAAACCTATAAGAACGAGGTCGAGAATCAAAAGCTCAAATGTCAAAATGATTCGAAGTGATCGATGTCGAGAGTATGTTGCTCTATTTGAAAAATCTTGCTATAATTATGTTCAACAAAGTACGGCCTCACACTCACTTCAATCCAATGAAGTTATTAAACACAAAAAACATACTCTTGAGGAGATGATAAACGTATTATTAATGAACTCTGGTTTACCCCAAAACTTGTGTGTGTGTGTGTATGTGTGGGGGTGGGGGCGCGGGGAATCAAATCTTTCTCCAAACTACATTCTTAATAAGACAATACACAAAAGAAAAGATGAAGTTTTATTGGAAATGCCGTAAATCATCTTACAAATACCTCAGAGTTTGAGGGTATTTGACTAAAGTAAAAGTATTAAGCAAAAAAAAAAAAAATCGAAATTAGAATTAAAACAAATGACTAAATTTTCATTTGATATGCATATCATAGTAGTGAATATCACTTTCTAGTGCGCAAGTTAGGAATTATTGAAATAAATAAATGAACTGAGAATAGAATCGAAGAACAATGTATTATTTTAAATTTTTTTTGTAAATAAAGAAAACAAGTAATTCAAACAAAAGAACATATGAAGCTACAATTGGTTTCCCTTAAGGCAATGAAGAACTAAAACGTCGTAAAAAGGTAAGAGCGGAGAAGTATTTTTGTCCTGATTTTCTAACATACATTTTAGATATTGAATCAAAAACTTTTCAAGAATTTGTATCTAGTCCGGAAGTTCATCTCTGGAAATAAACTACCAATAATGAGATAAATTTCATTACGTAAAATTAAATTCGATAGTTGATAGTTTGTTGATCAGTTTCCGGGATGCAAACCTCTAGGATGTAAGTGAATTCAACGAAAATATAAAAAATATGAATATACATATAAATACAAAGCACGATTGATTGCTAAATAATTCAAACAAAAAATAATAATTGATTTGATACATTTCTCTAATTATCAGGATTACATCCATTCTCCATATCCTTTGCACGAAGACATATATTTTCCATTTTTTTAAAAACATTGTAGGTGAAAAATGAGTGAATTAAATTACTATTATATCCAAGTTTTGACCTTGGACAAGGGGTCAAAGAAGAGGAAGATTGTCACGAAGCTTAAACCCTACGTCCTAAACCCCTCGCACCCGTTTAGTACCACAATGTTCGATGTTCCGATCACCCGCCATACGACATCGTTTACTTCCCCGGAGTATCTTCTCCCATATCCCCTCTTCAACTATCTCCGCCGTTGCTGACTTGGCGGAGTTCCCGGAGAACGACGTCATATGGCGAATCCTCAATCAATTTCAATCTCACTCTCAATACCGTGGTAAATTCTTTATCAACTCCTTCAGGCACAACATTTTCTTCAAGAACGAAGTACTTAAGCTGAGCCCTTCTGAAATAGACACCATTGTGCAGAAATTCAGTTTCCAGAACTCAGAATATGCGATTGGGTTTTTCTTTTTCCTGCAAAAGGAGCTCGGGGTTAAGCACTCACGAAGCTCGCGTTTTGTTGTCGCGCACCTTTTGGCGGAAAAGAAGCGGCTGCGTGGGCTTCGCTGCCATTTACTGCGGGTGGTTCAAGATGAAGGTAATGCGCACCGGGTCATTTTCTTTGCTGAAAAGATGCTTTGGAGTTTTATGTATTGACGCACCTCGAGAATTTTTTATACATGCGTGGTATTCCGTGTGATTATTGATTATAAACTTCCGGTTGGCGTTTGATTTGAGTTAGAGTTCTCATGAGTTTAGATTATTGTTAATTAAAAATTTAAATTCAGTTCGAAATGTAATGTTTCGGAAGTATTTGAAACTCAATATTTTAACTTTCGGACTCCGTTTTCTTTCACAACTATGATTTCTGAATCCAGGAAACTTTTTTCATCAAATCATCTTAAAGTTTTAAGTGTGATTTATCTGATGTTTCGGAAACATTATTATCATGGTTCATTGGAGACTTTTGTCTAGAAGAATTTCGGATTTTCTTATTTTCAATGTGATTATCTTTTGTGCATGTCAAAGGTTCTGATATTTACTGGAAAAATTGAGTGTTTGATTTGATTTAAATTTGCTCTCATTCTGTTAGCTTGGGCTTGGGGTTCCTGTATAGGGTCTGTGTCATGGGTTTGATTGATATGATGGACCGATGGTTTAAAATTAAAGATGTAACAACAACAAGCATGAAACTTGGAATATTTTGGTTTTAGAAAGATATTCAAGTATTTTCCCTTCCGTACGCTTACGGTTAAGAGGTTGTTAGGGTGAGAATACAAGAAAATCTTTGATCGTGAATTTTAAATAAATCTAGATCAGAAAATTTGGTTTGTATACAGTTTTGTAGCTGTATACTTTGTTTCTTAAATGAATAAATACCTAGGGTTTGAAATGGCTGGAGCCTGGAAACAAGTTTTCGAGTGCATATCATTTCAATGCTTGGATGGGGGTAAGCAATTTCATCCTGTCGCATCCACTTTTGCCTGTTAGACATTTGTTTGGATTTATTCAATCGAGATGAAGTGAATGAGTAAATCACATTATTGTTTTTGTTTTCAGTGAAATTTTATATTATTAGATCAAAGAACAGTTGTATCTATGCATCGTCTTCTCCTATATGATATATTATTTTTTGCTGTTGGGTATCAAATTTGGTTCAACACGAATCGGAGAACATACTCATTGCTAATGTTTTTCTGTTGCCCGACATTATGTTTTCTTCAGGTTCTGAATCTGCAACCCCACTTTGTGAGCTGCTTTTTAAAAGTTTCAGGTGTTGGGATTCAAACAATCTGGTCTGGGATATGCTGGCCCTTGCATATTCCAGATCTGATATGGTCCATGATTCCCTTGTCGTCATCGGGAGGATGAAGGACCTAGATATTCAACCATCAATTATGACATACCATAGTTTATTGCACAACTTGAGGCACACAGATATCATCTGGGATGTTTATGATGAAATCAAGGCCAGTGGGAGCGGTCCAACTGAGTATACAAATTCTATTTTCCTTGATGGGCTATGCAGGCAATGCTTGATTCATGAAGCAATTGCATTTCTATGCAATCTTGAAGGGAAAGAGGGGGAGCCTTGTCTTGCTTTGTATAATACTCTTATGTCAGGATTCTGTAGATTGGGGTTCGTGGATATTGCAAAATCATTATTCTGCAAAATGTGCAAGAATGGACTGCTTCCTGATGCATACAGTTATAATATTCTCATTCATGGACTCTGTGTTGCGGGTTCAGTGGAGGAAGCATTAGACTTTACAAATGACATGGAGAACCATGGATTGGAACCTGATCAAGTGACTTATAACATTATAGCCAAAGGGTTTCATCTACTTGGTACAATGGATGGGGATTGGAAGGTTACAAAGAGAATGCTGCGTTTAGGGTCAAAGCCCGATTTTCTGACCGATACAATACTATTATGTTGGCATTGCCAGACAGGGAATGTTGAAGCCGGAATCAGACTTCGAGAGGCGATGATATCTAAGGGTTTTCAGTTAAATCGTATCTCATACCGTGTGCTGCTTAGCTGTTTGTGTAAAAGTGGTCGAATAGCTGAAGCTCTGGCATTGCTTTATGAGATGGCAAGTTTTGGTGTGAAACCAGATATTTTCATGTATTCTGCGATTATTCATGGACTTTGTAAACTGGGAGAAGTTAAGCAAGCTGTTCAACTTTTTAATAACATGTGCACGGAGGAAATCGCTTCAAATGGTTTTCTGCACCGGTCTATTTTGTTGGGACTGTGCAAGAAGGGATTAATATTTGAAGCAAGAAGTTATTTTGATACATTGACGGATAGAGAATTGATGCAGGATATTTTCTTGTACAATATCATGGTTGATACATATGCAAATCTTGGTAATGTAGGAGAAGCTGTACTATTGTACCAAAAATTGTTGGAGAGAGGGATTGAACCATCCATAGTCACATTCAATTCCCTAATAAATGGATTCTGCAAGACTGGAAAATTAGTTGATGCCAGACAATTCTTAAATAGCATAAAGTTGCATGATTTGGTGCCAAATGTTATTACATATACTACCATCATGAATGCTTTTTGTGATGTGGGTAATATAGAAGCTGCATTCAAACTACTTGAGGAAATGGCTGCAAATGCCGTGGAGCCAAATCAAGTAACTTACACTGTAGTTATGAAAGGGCTGTGCAGGCAAGGGAAGGTGGAAGATGCTGTCAAGGTTTTCAAGGGTATGTTTGCCAAGGGCCTTTCTCCAGATCAAGCTTCTTATAATGCTTTAATTCAATATTTATTTAAAGCTCGAGAGTTTGAAAGAGCTTTTCATTTACATGATGATATGATTAAGAATGGCATTCAGCCAAATCATATCACGTATAACATTATTATTAACGGTTTGTGTGTCTACGGAAATTTGTGTGATGCTGAAAGAGTCTTTTCTTCTCTCCAAGACCAAAATTTCAGATTATCAAAAGTTGCGTACACCACTCTTATAAAAGCAAATTGCGCCAAAGGAGATGCTCGAAAGGCTATGCTACTATTCCACCAAATGGTTGAAAATGGGTTTGAAATTTCGGTCCGAGATTATAGTGCTGTGATCAATAGATTGTGCAAAAGATATTTAGTAAAAAACGCTATGGAATTTGTTCGAATGATGTTAGCTGGTGGTCTTGATCTTGATCAACAAATTTGTGCAGTCATGATCCATTCTTTTGACCAAATTGGTGATTTTGCATCTGTGTTTCAGTTTTATGCGGTGACAATCAAATGTGGCTTCTATCTGAGTTGAATCATTTGAAATATCGTCCTACTGTGGTTGTCAGTATCATCATCATCATCATCAATCACCCTTCCCGATAAAAAATGCGGATAATAAGGTATGGATCATTTAGGTTTGTATCACTTGTGCTCAACCATGGAGGAAATAGGATATAGAATGACAACATTTTCTCTGCATTCAAATTTGTTTCTGAACACCAGTGAATTTTTAGTCCACTTGCTTTCCACATTTCTGATGTTTGATCTAGCCATTCATAAGCATGTTTTGTCGTAGTTAACTTATCATATATGATTTAAATAAGTCGTTTTGTATTCTGCAGTCTGCACACGAACTTAGAACAATAAGGTCGGGTTACTTCTTTTCATGTAGAAAACAGAACTTTGATGAAATGCATGCCAATTTAATTTAGGTTAATCTCAAGTTTACAAAACAGATGAGGAGAATTCCCAACTTTTCAAAGTTGGGATGCGTTGATGTTGATACCATTAAGATGGTGGAGTGTTTTGAAGAAGTTTAAAAATTTGCGGATTCATTTATTGGCACTTTGCTACTCTGGTCCTGGACTTGCCTGCACTACCGTTTGATACAAAAAGTATGCATCAGGCCCATGGATTGGTGTCGAGTATGAATGATTCGTTCCACCTTTATGCAATTCAATCTGGGATTCTTTTTAATTTTTTTATTTATTTTCTTGTATCAGTTAACCAATTATTTTCTCTAATATTTTCTTTTATTTTGAGCTGCTATTTCTTTTTCTTTTAAATCTCGAAGTTAATGACTTTTTATGCCTTCAAATTTCGTTGGTTGAGCAAAGCAAAGTCTTGGGTGCAAATGGAGCGGAACGTTCACTAGTTAAACAATTAATGTAACTTAATGACATCATTAATGTGACTTAAAAGTATTAATTTACTCTTAATTGTCTGGGTGGTAAAGATATTTCGGTCAATATCCATCCATACCTGTTGATTTCAGTGGTACAAGTAAAATAACGTATATGTCTTCGGTTCTTTTGATTCCAATATCTGTACAATAACTGATTCTCTTTCCTTTTTTGTTTGTCTTCTAAACAGATGGATAGGAGACTTGTACATTTGATTGTTCTCTGTACATTTCCATGTCTGTTTGTTTCCACGAGAGCAGCTCAAAAACCATTGACGCCGGCCCTCTTTATATTTGGAGATTCAATTGTTGATGGTGGTAATAACAACAATTTAAAGACCAGGGCTGTTGCTAATTATCCACCTAATGGAATAGATTTTCCGGGACAAGCAGCCACCGGAAGGTTCACAAATGGATATACAATTGCGGATTTATTTGGTGAGTCGCCAAAGTTTTGAAATAACAGAAAGTTTTCTTATTCATCATTTGCTAATTACCATTCTAGTAAAAAAGAAACTAATGTTGAAATCTAGCTTCAAGAAAATGTGAGCAAATTACCTGCAGATCACCAAAATATACCAGAAACAATCGGGGACAGGGGCTTACATTTGGAGAGAATGTCCTCTCATGACCTCCTTTATTGATAACACACAAAACCTGTGCATCCTTTTCAAATCGCCCCTTTTTAAAAATGTCCTAGATAGAATTTTTGTTAGCATTGTTACTTTACTTTCCGAATTTCTGACCCATGTGATGTGACAATGTCTCACCCATCTCATTGCTTCTAGATTACTTGTTTAAAATAATGCATGTATAAATTGATTGTTTCCGTTGACAGATAAGATGCTTAATTTGCCCTTGGCACTTCCATACGTCAGCACTAAACATATTGACAGACTCGAATCCACTAGTGGGTACAATTATGCATCTAGTTCCGCAGGAATTCTCCCTGAAACAGGCAGCTATCTTGTAAGAGATATCATGCACACTTAATTCAATTATTATATAGTATATGTTCTTGCCCAAAATATATTTGTTAAAATTCATTTTTAAAATTAATTAATAATGCAGGGTAAGAATTTGGACATGAGTTCACAGGTGAAACTATTCCAGGAAAGCACCGACAAATACACCCGAGCCCAGTTCAGAAATACTGCAGCACTGCATGACTACCTGGCGAAATCTGTATTTCTCATTCATATTGGCACCAATGACTACCTTGGTAATTATTTGCAGCCTGATCGCTACAACACCAGTCTATTATACAAACCTGATGAATATGCAGATTTTCTTGCGAAAAAACTTGGAAAAAATCTGAAGGTAATGTCAATCATTCAACTTCATTGAAATTCAAAAGTATATTTTTATGTACTATACTTCGTTTGTATCTTGAGCTCCTCAGTCTCCCTTTTAGGCCTAGATGAATTTGGAAAATTCAGTCAGCTGTAATTTTGTTGTTTGGTGCACCGTGAAAAAACAGGTGCATGCTCCATTGTTTGATGATAAATTGTAAATAAAAAATCTTGTAGGATCTGTACAATCTCGGTGCCAGAAAATTTGTGGTGTTCCAAATATCCCGGATCGGTTGCTACCCTGAGCTTGTAGAAAAGTTTAAGTCCAAAGACAAATGTGCAGAGAACGTAAACAATATGGTTACACTTTTCAACAAGAAGATGGAATATCAGCTGGGCCATTTGACTTTTATTCTCAGGAGATCATATTTCATGACTGCGAATGTATATAACTTAACTCGGGACATCCTCGATGATCCATATCCTTATGGTAATGATATTTCATTACTTTTTTGTTGTATACTCTTGTAATTTGATGGGATTTTTGAAAATTTTTATGATGCTAAACTATCTGATGAAAATACAGGGTTAACTGAAACAAGAAGGGGTTGCTGTCAGGACGAGAGATTCAACTGTTTGAGACGCACAATTCCTTGCAAGAATAGGGATTCACATTATTTCTGGGATAGGTTTCACCCAAGTCAGGCAGTAAACAAGATTATCACAAATGAATGTTTTAATAATTTTAAAGTTTGCTATCCTATGAATGTATATAGACTCCTCCAGATATGATCATAAAACGTCCAAGAATCGTCGCCTATTGAAACGGACTTTATATTTGAGCAACACATGTTATATTTTTCTTGTTCAAGAATATGAAGGGAATCAATAAGCAAATAGATTATATATTAAAATTAATGATATTGGATTTATTTATTTCTCAATATTGAAGAATTGATCGTGTACCGGATTTATTTATTTCTCAATATTGAAGAATTGATCGTGTACCGGATTTATTTATTTCTCAATATTGAAGAATTGATCGTGTGCTTACTCCAATTTATTTGTTTATGCTATGAAAAATTTGAAGAACTTTCGGTTTTGTGGCTTTTTGGGATATTAGAACTTTAAAATGCTATGTTTTCTGAATTTCATTCACATGACAATGTTCGTCTTGTATTGATCATTATGCAGGTCAAAATATTATATTTAAGTTTTATAATAATAATATTGAGCATACATGAGATTAAAATATAATAATAGTGAGTATGATATTATTATTCAAAAATAAAAAAAATATGTGAGTGTGGTATGATGATATATTTAAGAAATGTATTGTGTGTGGAAATATTTATAAATAATTATATTATATATATATTATATAAAAAGAGGAATGCAATGTGTACGGAAATATTTACGTAAGAGAATTTTAAAAATTAATTCATAAAATATAATTTCAAATTACAATTAAATTTTTTTTACTGAGATTATAATTCAATTCAACTAGAATTGACACATTCACGACTTTTGCGAATCCGGATATGGTGATGCTGAAATGGCAGGATATATGCCTTACATTTCTCAATACACAAGCGTCCAAACTCCAAACCTACACTCATAGATCTTGGCTTTGGTTTTCCAATTCCAGAACCTTCCTGCCTTCCCCTTAAACCCTAGCTCGCAAGGGTTTTTATATCACGGTCCCAACCTATTGATTCATTCATTTGGAAAGCGCAGCAAAAAGGGCTTCATTTACATACAGATACCAGTTTTCTTTCTGGGCTTTAGTTATTTGTTGTTATTATATATTATATAAACTGAAACTATGGCGCCTGTGTTGAGCAGGAGTGTGACATCTTCTCCGGTGGCTGCACTTCCGTCTTTTTCTTTGAAGGGTGGTCGTAAAAGCAATTGTGGATTGAGAAGTGCTTTTTTCCCCCAGAGTGTATTAAGGCCCAGCTTTTCAAGACGTGGGTTAGAATGGAAACCGGTGAAGAAACATAGTGGAGTGGTGGTGAGATGTGAGGCTGCTGTGGCTGAAAAGGAGGCACCGGAGAGCACTGGAGAGACACATGAATACCAGGCTGAGGTCGGTTTGTGCTTTTCGTTTGTTTTCTTTGAGTTTCATGACGTCCTCTGGGGATACGAGTATTTTAAGATTTACCTTTAATTCAAAATATTTCCTGAGTAGGAACAATAATTAATGGAAATTTTTGAACACTTTAGTGGTTGAGAGGTAAAGAACGAATCTTTTTATTGATTTGTAGATAATTATTTATTTATATTTAACTGGATAATTAGGTGTGGTTTTTCAGTAGGCTTAAAGTTGTATTTTATTGAGATTTACCATTTTTCTTGCTATTGGAATTACCCCTAGGTGAGTAGACTGCTGGATTTGATTGTTCACAGTCTGTACAGCCACAAGGAAGTGTTTCTTCGAGAGCTTGTAAGGTGAGAATATGTCGATGCCAAAGTCCTTTTGCTCGTGTTTTTTTGCACACCATTATTCTTGTCCCTACATCGAGGAGGTTTTTTATTTGTATAAGAGAGGTTTTGTACCAGGGCCTTGTTTGACCAACTTCAATTGTGTCCACAGTAATGCAAGTGATGCACTTGATAAGTTGAGGTTTTTAAGCGTAACAGAGCCTTCTTTGCTTGGTGATGCTGGCGAGCTTGAGATTCGTATCAAAACTGATCCAGATAATGGAACTATTTCCATAACGTATGTGCTGTTTGTGGCTACATGGTTAGTCATTTAAATGGAATAAGTTTCTTAGTGAGTTGTCTCCTTCTTGTAGGGATACCGGTATTGGAATGACCAAAGAGGAGCTCATAGAGTGTCTTGGAACTATTGCTCAGAGTGGCACGTCTAGATTCTTGAAGACTTTAAAGGTAATTAATCTCATTATATCATCTCTATGTATCTTTTACTTTACCTACACAAACTACTTAGTATCATGGTCATTTGCTTGAAATTTAATATTTGAATTTATCCCGCATAGGAAAATAAGGAAGTCGGTGCAGATACTAGCTTGATTGGCCAGTTTGGAGTTGGATTCTATTCTGCATTTTTGGTTGCTGAAAAGGTGTTCTGTCTATATCATCTAATAATAATCAACACTTATATACTATATGTTACTCTTCATTCATATGTCCATGACATTCTGTGTCGTTAATTGGCCTTTTTTATTTCCGTTTTTCCAGGTCGTTGTGACAACAAAAAGCCCCAGATCTGATAAGCAATATATTTGGGAAGCTGTGGCTGATAGCAGCTCCTATGTAATTAGAGAGGAAACTGATCCCACGAAATCCCTGTCCCGAGGGACCCAAATCACACTTTACTTGAGGGTATGATCATTGTATTTTATGCCAAACTTTTCTTCAAGCATATTGTCACACTATAGTCCATTTTATAATAAACCAACGTAGCTATTCTTTCCTCTCAGGAAGATGATAAGTATGAATATTCAGAGGCGACCAAGATCCAGAATTTGGTGAAGAATTACTCACAATTTGTTTCATTCCCCATCTATACATGGCAAGAAAAGTCAAGGACTGTTGAGGTAGGATTTTGGCGTCTGGTATTCTCTGTTTGTTGCTTTGGCATGGTTGTGGATTTTAAGCTCAAGAATTGTACATTGATCAAGGGTTTTATATTTTGCAGGTGGATGAGGAGGAAGAGTCTAAAGAAGGAGAAAAAAAAACAGAGGTAATGACCTTTTAGAAGCAACTTTTGACATGTAACTTCTCTATTTTGAGTAAATGAATTTTTCACATTTTTCCTTCTCTTTTACTTCACTCAGGGAGAAAAAAAGCGAACCAAAAAGACTGTAACTGAAAAATATTGGGACTGGGAATTAGCAAATGAAACAAAACCTATATGGGTGAGTCTGAGCTGTTATTTCTAATGATGCATGATATGGCTCACACTTAGAAGCTATAAAACTATGCTTTATGTAACTCAATTTGTTTACAATGTAGATGCGCAACCCAAAAGAGGTTGAAAAGGATCAGTATCAAGAATTTTACAAGAAGACATTTAATGAATTTTTGGATCCGCTTGTTCATACCCATTTCACTACAGAGGTACCTTATATTTTTATTGAATGGGATGGTAAAGTTCTTTTGCGTTTTTTTTTTCTTGAGACTCCACAATCTCTGCAGGGTGAGGTGGAATTTAGGAGTGTTCTATATATTCCTGGAATGGCACCTCTTAATAACGAAGATGTTATCAATCCCAAGACCAAAAATATCCGTCTGTATGTTAAACGTGTATTCATTTCAGATGATTTTGATGGTGAACTGGTAAGAGATTTCGGCCTTGAAATAATTACATATTTTCATGCTACTTGTGTGTTCTTACTCCATTTTTTTTGTGGTTGATCTGACAAATTGCAGTTTCCGAGATACCTGAGTTTCGTGAAGGGTGTGGTGGACTCTGATGACCTTCCTCTTAATGTTTCAAGAGAGATCCTTCAGGAGAGCAGAATCGTAAGTGATTAATTTCTTTTACTCATCCTCTCCATATCAAGTTTGCAAAATGTTTTTTAATGTTGATTCTTGTTATTCAATTATTTAGGTAAGAATAATGAGAAAGAGGCTGGTGAGGAAAACATTTGACATGATTCAGGATCTTTCTGAAAGTGATAACAAAGAGGTTGGTTTCTGACTTTCTGGTTATAAATACTTTTCCTCATCATGTTGATAACATTTTTGACATTGCGGTTGGTTCGCTGATCTTAGGATTATAAGAAATTCTGGGAGAATTTTGGTAAGTTTATGAAGTTGGGATGCATTGAAGACTCGGGTAATCACAAACGTTTGAACACCATTATTGAGATTTTTCTCTTCCAAGAGTGAGGAAGAGCTAATAAGCTTGGATGATTATGTGGAGAACATGAGTGAAAACCAGAAAGCCATCTATTACTTGGCAACAGACAGTTTAAAAAGTGCCAAGACTGCACCTTTTGTTGAAAAATTGGTCCAGAAAGACATTGAGGTATGCACTTCAACTTGGGCAACAGTTATAGTAATCTAGTTCTTGATAATGACAGTGAGTCTTTATATTTTGATCACGTGTATAGTCATTTACTTTTTCCTAATGAGTATTTTCATGTTTGATGGTATGTTATGCGGCACTTGATTGGCAGGTGCTTTATCTAATTGAGCCGATTGACGAGGTTGCGATCCAGAATCTACAGACATTCAAGGAAAAGAAATTTGTTGACATTAGCAAGGAAGATCTAGAGCTTGGTTAGAATGAGTCTTTAAAGCATAAAAACAAAATTTAAGAATGAATAAAAGGCAGTTGTGTGGTCTTGGAAATTGTCTTTCTTGTTTATTTGGTACATGCTGGAAGGAGGACCATGTTTTGTGCTTTTGAGCTGTGTAGTTTTATTAATGACAGGTGATGAAAATGAGGTGGAACAAAGAGAAACCAAGCAGGAGTATAATCTTCTGTGTGACTGGATAAAACAACAGCTAGGCGATACAGTGGCTAAAGTGCAAGTCTCAAAGCGCTTAAGCTCATCACCATGTGTGCTTGTCTCCGGCAAGTTTGGGTGGTCAGCAAATATGGAAAGGCGTGTGATATAGCAACAAAAACGATCGTTCTATCAAAAAATTGGACCTTTTTTCTTGTTTCTGTAATATTAAATTTCATTCTTTGTTTTAATGTTCTTGAAATAGATTGATGCGAGCTCAGACACTTGGAGACACATCGAGCCTGGAATTCATGAGGGGAAGAAGAATATTGGAAATCAATCCTGATCACCCTATCATCAAAGATCTCAACGTATGATTTCTGGCTTTTATTCACCATCTTTTAATCCTTTTGGCATTCATGTGTTTAATCCCTTTCAGTTGAAGTAAAAATTAGAAGAGCATAGAAGTTGACTATATTGATGTTAATCTTTCTACATGTAGCTCTAGATTCTATTATACGCAATTTATTATTTCCTTTATCTTCAGGCTGCGTGCAAGAATGCACCTGACAGCACCGATGCAAAAAGGGCCATAGAGCTCCTATATGATACGGCACTTATTTCGAGTGGATTCACTGTAAGTACTTAAGATCTTTTGGCACTCTTTATCTGCTGGTGGCGATTCAGAGACATGGGTTTTTAAAAAAATACTTTTGTCAAATATGGCAGCCTGATAGTCCGGCTGAGCTTGGAAACAAGATTTACGAGATGATGGCCATGGCACTCGGAGGAAGGTGGGGTCGACGGGAGGATGATAGTGCTGAGGGCATTGAAGATGACATCTTAGGGGCTGATGTGAGCTCGTCTGGTGCTGTTGAGACAGAAGTGGTCGAGCCGTCTGAAGTTAGGACTGAGAATGATCCTTGGAATGATTGATTAAATTAGCTTTTAATTCATGCCAGTCATACATTTTTCTCTCTTACCAGTGCTATAGATGAATAGAGTTTTGAGATGGTGATCGGTAGCATGATATGTCAAGGGAAAAGGAAATTTGTAATGGACCAATGGTGATACATTTTTTTTAATGAAAAGTATGACTATAGTTGATGTATTATTCCAAACTTATGACCCAAATTAGGGATTTTGCAATATTAGAGGAGCTTTGAGGTTTTTGAATTTAGTTTTGTTTGCTAACAATTTAATTTTGAATGTATTTTATATGAAAATAATGTTAGTTTAAGAAAATAAAACATTTATGTCTACCTGGTTTCCCAATTCCAGTGAACTTTTGGCAATTTCTTGTTCTTTTTGGCTATTTTATCCTCTCCCCACAGCGGAAAATTCAATAATTTTTTAATTTATATGAAAACCAACAAAACTATGTATTCGGGAGAAAGAATAACATGTAATGGTTTATTGCTTGGGCTCGTAGGTAGGGACGTAGGCCCTTAGGAATTAGGGTTGCCATCGGGTTAGACCAGTCCCCAAGTCAGGACCAAACAAGCACTTTTGTGCTTCCATTAAAAAAAAAAAAAAAAAAAAAATTGGTTCAAAAACAAAGGGAAAAAAAGGAAGGAGAGACTCAAATCAAACCAAATAAAATCAAAAAAAGAAAATAAAAAATAAGAAGACCCAACATAGGTTTTTAGCAGGGTTTATGGCGGCCACCTCCCCTGTCTGATTCGTGTTCCTCTCCTCTCCTCTCTCTCAGTCCCATTTTTTTGTTCTTCTTCTTTAATACCATTGATAGATAGCTAAATTCATCTTCCTTTTTCTGAATTTTGTGTCATGTTTCAGTATTTCTTTTACCCATTAATTATTTGAATTTCCTCGTCAATGTTTGTTAGTTTATTCAATTTTCACTAAACATGTGGAGAAATTTATCGAAACGATCTTACTTAAGAAAGTTTACGATTTTATCTGAATCCCATCCTTCTTTAAAAACTGTTTGTGGTGTGATATCTCCCGAAGATTGTGTTTTTCTTGCAAATCCAATACCCCTTGTGTCAAATATTTGGAACCGTGAATTGGGCGTCTCTCAAGAATTGATTTTCTGGCGAAAGCCTGAATCAGGCTTCCCAAAACTTGCTATCTCGAGCGAAATGTTTAGATTTTGTAGAAACGCTAGGGGTTATGGCAGTGCTGCCGAGGCTTTAGCATCCACTTCTGAAGAAGATGTTGACGAAGTTCAAGAATTAATAGAAGAGATGAACAAAGAAATCGACGTGAAGATATCACATCAAAAACATCCAAAAATGGTGGGCGGAATGGGAGTAGGTAGGTATAATGCTCTTAGGCGGAGGCAAATAAAGATGGAGACTGAAGCATGGAAAGAGGCGGCTAAAGAATACCAAGAGCTTTTAGTGGACATGTGTGAGCAAAAATTGGCGCCTAATTTGCCCTACATCAAGTCATTGTTTTTAGGGTGGTTTGAGCCATTGAGGGATGCCATTGCTGCTGAGCAGGATTTGTGTAAGAATGGGGAAGAGTCGTGGTGCGTATGCGCCTTATTTTGATCACTTGCCGGCAGGAATGATGGCAGTTATTACAATGCATAAGTTGATGGCATTGTTGATGACTGGAGGAGGGAATGGCAGTGCCAGAGTAGTGCAAGCTGCATGTCATATTGGCGAAGCCATTGAACATGAGGTTGGTTGGCGAAGTCTCGTGCAGAAAATGGTTTAGTTTATAACTTTACTTTTGTTCTCATGAAATTTGAATGATCCAATTTTTTAACAACTGCTTCTTATTTGTTTATTATCAAGCACTGATAAGACTTGTTTTCTGTTTTAATTGTTTTAACTTGTGTATGGATTTTGAAAACATGCTTTGTTCATCGAAACTGAAGCATACAAAAAATGTCGGTCGTGTGCCTAAAAAAGCATGGCAAGGATCCAGCGCGAGTGAGAAATTAAGCTGAAATTTCTGAACTCTTGATGAGGAGGTTGTTCTTCTTTCTCCGGTCGTTGTATGTTATTTATAACCATGATCTCATAAATTCTTTTACTTTTCTATTGTAGGCTATCTCTGAATAGTGTTGTATAGAGTTTCCGGTGGATGATATTGAAATTGTTTCTTTATGTGTGTCAGCTTTAGATTTTGATGTTCTGGCTGAGATTTTTGCCTTTACTTGGGGGATTAAGAAAACTCGTTTCTCTCTTTTGTCTGATAATCATGTTCTGGCCGAGATTTTTGCATTTGCTTTGGGGCTTAGAGAAAACTCATTTCTTTGTTTTGACGGATAATCATTGAGTGGTCTAATATGTTGTGGATTGTTTAGGGGTCGGATATTTAGCATCGAATTCTAGCATATACTCCAAAGTCCTTGCATGTAAATTCTAGTAGCATTTTTAATGGATTTAACGATCTCAATTCTTTGGTCGTGCTGCATTGATGTTCTAAAATTTGCTGAAATTTCCTGGTGATGAATTTTTTTGATGCCATATTTTCTTTGGAACAAAATCTCCACAATTTTTTGAGTTTAACTTCATATCATAGTTATTTGTAGCGCAAGACGCACTAATGCCCTAGGGTGCTTTAGGGTCTGAAGCGCGAGGCGAAGCGCATGCTTTATCGAAGTAAAGTGCATTTGACACAAATTTTAAAATTTAACATATATAAAGTATTTTATATTATTTAAATTAAATATTTTTCTTAATGATAACAAATAATATAAATAAAAATTCATTAATAGATAATTTAGCATAAATAATAACAAAAAACAAACTCCAATCATCTAAATTCATTAGTAAGTCGTAAGTGCTTCATAATATATTAAAGAAAAAAACTTTAAATGTCTAAATCAATTCATCTTCATTCTCCACAACTCTATCATCATCATCACCATCTCCAGAAGCTGAAGCTCCGGAGTCTTTTTTATTCCTGATCATGGATAATGATGGATAGTGCATCTTCTTTTATACATATTTAACATACTCGTACTAGCCACTGTTTTTTTTTTTGTAGAGGATGGACCTCGAGATCTATAATTATAAGCATCTTCATAAACCTTAGAAGTTCGTCTAACTTCACCACAAGTCAAATTATCATCATCAAACACATGATCGTTTTCGTTATCACTATTATTATTTAGTCATCTTGTCAACCATTCATTATTATCATCTATATCTGACCAAAAAAATAGGATTAATCGTATCACACATATCATATCGACCCCTCAAACCCCTATTATACTTGATATAAACCAAATCATTCAATTTTTTATGCTCCAATGTATTTATTCTTTTGGAATTAACTTGTACATATTTGATACAAACTAATTTAGCTTTAAAATAATAAATTTATTTAATATTCATTCAATACTAATACTTAGTACTCACATGTTCAAATACACTCCAATTTCGTTCACAAGCAGATGAGCTACAAGTAAGGCTAAAAACTTTCACGGCAAAAAGTTTTCAGGTCGTCAAACACCCACAAGCCAACCACCATTCCGCTTGTAATTTTGAAATAAAATAAAAAGTTGAACATTAAAACTATTACATATTTATTATCATATAATAAAAATAAAAATATTGATTACCTTGTGATTTTTTGTTTGCTATGGACATTCCAAAAAGTCCTTCAACCTTTTTTTACCTTGGCAAGTGGCCCATGTCTTATTTTGTAACTCATCAGTTTCATATTAGAATCTGAACAGAAGAACTCCGGGTTTAAGAAATGCCCAAAACCATGTAAAGGTCGATAAAGTTGTATCGTCCACCTATGATCAATTATATCAAAATATCTTTATATTTATCCTCCTTGTGATCAAATGAGGCAGCAATAACTTCTTTAACCCGATCCACTGCCTCATAAATATAGCTCATTGAAGGTTTTTTTTCCAGCAGCCAATGGAAGAATTTTCACCACATGACCACTCACTTCAACAGCATAAACGACCATATTCCAAAATGAAGGCATCAGTATAACCTCTGCTACCCATTTACCTGATGCCTCATTTGCAAATCTACTAGTGGTCCATTTCTTAGATGTAAACATTTTTCTAAAACTCGTCTTGTGCTTTTGAAACCGCTTTAAAGTCAAAAAAACTGTTGCAAAACGAGTTTTTCCATATCTAACCATATATTTTTGTTTCGTGAATTCTCTCGTCATGTTTAAAACTTAGGGCATGTTATATATATATATATATCCATTAACCATCATTGCCCTTTCGCTAACATTCTTCGAGTGAGGAAGTTTAACGAAATCTTCAAGCATCAAATCTAAACAATGAACAACGCATGAAGACGAATATAAGTGAGGATAATGTGCTTCCAAATGACGTCATGTTCAATAAAATTTAAATACAATATAATAATTATACATTAGAAGTTAGAATTTGAATTTAAATAGTCTAATAGTTTTATATATACAACTAATATCAAAATTTAAAAGTTTAACCGTACCAGCAAAAACATTTGCGTTTGCACCATCAGTAACAATTTGAACCACATTCTTTGCCTCAATTTGTTGCAGATATTTGTCAAACAAATCAAATAGTTTCGCACTCGTGTGATAATAGCTCGACCCATCTATAGATTCTATAGACAGTCCCTCTTGGATCATTTACCAAAAAAATAATCAATGTCCCATTTTTTTATCGGTCCACTCCTCTGCTATAAAAGCGCATCCATATTTAACATGGTCATCCATCTATTCTTTCAATGTCAATTTTTTGAATGTTCTAACTCATTTTTTAAACATGTAATTGTAACTTCATAATAAGTAAAAGGCTTCATTCGACAACCAAATTGTCCAATAGTTTTAATAAATGGTTTAAAACTATCATAATTTACGACATTAAATGGAATACCTGCATCATACATTCATCTAGCGAAGTTTTGCACGGCATTCTCCCCCATTTTCTTCTTATTTTCATCATACAACTTCATTGCCTTTGCATCTTTTTTCTTTCCTTGCGTTATAGTTTCATCAACATCTTGTCGGAAGTATAAATCTATTGGATCAGCTTGTTTTAGTTTCTCCCAAGAAAATCAGGTGCAAGATTAGAATGCTGACCAAATGAAGCTGATTTAGGTCGTTTCCCTTTTGTCGGTACATCTTCAACTTTCAAATATTCTGTTGTGCTGCAACTTCATCAAAGTGAGGGATCACATCCATTTGATTTTTCAGTTCTTACTTTTTTGCCATATAAGAACTGATTCTTCTTTCACGTGCTCTGGACATTTTGAGCAAGTTTTCGTGTTCGTATTGCCTTCAACAAGATATTGCTTATGTTGATAAATCCCACCATTAGTTGTTTTTCCACAAAAATTGCACTTCACTTTATTGATATTTTTTGGGTCTTCTAATGTTGCATTCCATGTTGGATCTTTTTGAAAGGCTTGTGATTCAGAATTTGACATTTTTATCGACAAAAATATGTTGTATTCTATAATTCTGCTATAATTGCTGAAATACAAAATTAAAAGTATAAATACAAAGTATAAAATATAAATATATTGCTGAAATACAGTATATTAAAGAATCCAATCATCCAGGAAGCAATGAAAGTTGATATTGGTGGCTGATGTTATGATTTTTGATGACATACACTAGCACAATATGTTAATCACTTCATGGGGCTAGAAATTTACCTTAATTTTCGATAGCAGAGAGGGAGATGAAGATTGCAGACGTAGAGAGACAGAGATGTGCAAACCAGAATTTGGGACTAAGAGAGACGCGGAGAGCCACTGCAGCCGCAGACAGAATTTGAGCCGCGCAGGCCAGAAAGAATTTGAGACAGAGAGAGACACGCAGAGCCAGAAAGAATTTGAGAGAGAGACGCGCATAAAAAATTTCAGCGATCCCGCAAGGGAGATGAACATATGCGTGGAGCTTGCATGGCTTTTTTAAACATTAAATAGGATTGAGTTTGTTATTGGGCTTGATTTATTTTATAACATATATGTATATATGCCTCAAGCGCACAGGCGTGCGCCTCAGGTGCGCTCTTGTTTAAAGTGTTGCGCCCGGGTTCAACGGTGCGCTTGGCTGCGCCTGGCGCTCGTCTTTTATAACTATGCTTCATATATCAAGTATACGTGTTTATCATATGTGCTAGTTTTTTTTAAAAAAAATTCATTTAGCCCTGATTATGCTTAAGCCGGATTATATTTCATCAAATTCTACTTTATATATGAAAATGGGAGAATATTTTTTTATCCTCTATGCTTATGTTTAAGTGTTCAATAATCACTATTGTTTGTTGATCAGGCCAGGATACAAAAGTTTTTAGAGAGTTCCAAGAGAAAAAATGCGCTAAATAGAATTTCTGGTGAAGAGCCTGATAATGCGGTAAATGAACAAGTGAAACTTAGAAAAAAGGTTACAATGTTGATGAAGAAACAGAGACTGCAGCAAGTTAGAAAAATTGTGAAGCAACAAGATGATTTTAAGCCCTGGGGCCAGGATAATCATGTAAAGGTAGCTGAGATACCAACAGGACGACTTCTACATGTTGCTTGGAAGTTGAATTGGTCATGCAGTAATGATTTATTTTACAGGTTGGCTGCCGTTTGATTCAGATATTGATGGAAACAGCCTACGTTCAACCTCCGGTTGATCAATTTGAAGATGGACCTCCTGCCATTCGACCTGCATTTGTGCACACTCTCAGATCTGTAGAAACACTGTGAGTAAAAGAATTTGTTCTCGCTCAGGAGGTACAAATTGTCTACTTTGAATGACACTAACTGGTTATGCTTTATAGGAAAGGACTTAGGAGATATGGGGTGATTGAGTGTGACCCGCTAGTTCGCAAAGGCCTGGAGAAAACTGTAATTACAACTATTGACTCCTTCCATATTTTATATTTCTTCCAATATAATCTGCTTTGAATTTGTTACAACTTGGAACTTTTTCCAGAGGAACCCATATTTATCGCGTTCTCTTTTTATGAATTTATAGATCACACACTTTTAATTTTGATAGCCACATAATCATCTAGTTTTCATTTATTTTATGCAGGCGAGGCACATGGTGATTCCATATATGCCGATGTTGGTTCCTCCATTGAATTGGACGGGGTGTGATATTCTTTCATTTTTTTCATTAGTTTTTTTTTAATTTAGAATTATACATAAAAGTGTTTCTCCCTGTTTTTTGTGTTTGTTTTTTCCATGAAAGATTGGGGATGTCAAGATCATAAAAAAAGATCGACTCCGAGAGTCAGAGTTCATAAATTAGAGCAAGTAGACTAGAGCATTGAGTAGGCCCTCTAATGGAGATGATAGAAAATCTAATCAATAATGCGTTATCTTGGTTTAGCTCATCTTTTATTTTAGCTTTAAATATATATTCTCAATACCTTCTGAATAGTATTTTATATGCTACTTGATTTTTTTAAAAAATTTTAAACGACGTTATAAACTTGTTTATGCCTTTTTCTTTTCTTTTCTTTTTTTCGTATACGTTGTTAAATTCGCGGGAATGCAGCTCTTATGTACTGACTTTTGTGCTCTGGGGTATGATCTTTCGTTCCCTTGTATCAAGGATGATAAACTAAAACCAGGCAAGAAAAAATATGCACTTCCTTGCAAATATAATATAAATTACCGATTTAACATCAGCAGAGTTTGCTTTGTGGCAATACCTAGCTATATTCTTGTAGAATAAAAATATGAACTTGTTATAACCCAATGTACATGAATATAGATACTATTTAACATCAGTGGATGTTTGCTTTGTGGCAATACGTAGCTATATTTTTGTGGAATAAAAATATGAACGTGTTATAATCCATTGTACATGAATGTATTTATCTAGATTCTTTCTGCCTTCCACTCTTTGGGGCCATAACCGGTCTAAATTTTATGTTGTGACTTGAGCTATAACTTCATTTACCTAGAAAATCTTGTTAACAATCTCATTATAATGTTTTAACTGCATTTTCATGTCACAATTTTCGTTTAGGAGCAATATGTGCTGTGAATCCTGGATGGTTTTCATTAAAGATGCTTCTTGCATGTTTTTTTTATTAATCTACTGTAAGGCTCTGTATTGCAGAAAGCCAGAACCATCTGCTTCTAATATTAGCATAATTGTCTTTGTTTGGACCTCCCCGCATCTGGGTTGATGAAGTTGGTAAAATATTGATAGGTATGAGAGAGGAGCTTATTTGTTTCTGCCGTCATATATCATGCGCACCCATGGAGCAAAACAACAACGTGATGTTATTAAACGAACTCCAAAACAACAGTTAGAACCTATTTTCCAGGTTTGGTACACTCGGCTTCCCGATTCAATATTTTGCTGCTACTATGATTTTTTTTTTTTTAAAGTAATCTGATTGGAAGATCAGCATACCTGTTTTGCTACATAATTTTCGATTATATTGAATTAATATTTATGTTTTGCTGTCTTCTGCCACCATGTTGTTTTTACTAATTTTTTGTTGCTTAGGCGCTTAATACACTTGGCTCTACCAAATGGAAGGTGAATAAAAGAATACTAAGTGTTATTGACAGAATCTGGGCTAATGGAGGCCGGCTTGCTGACTTGGTTGACCGTGAAGATGTGAGTAACCTTAAATATAACTCTCATTGACTCCAATCTTTCCTGTCTTTTTTTGGATCTTCCTTCATTTTGTTTATGTTTTGTTTTTCTCTGTACTAGTATCGTCTTTAAACATCACTTGTTCTAGTATCGTCTTTAAACATTTAACAAGGTCAACAACAATAAATTTCTCATGCTTAATTTCTTTTATTTCACTACAAATTAACGTCCATTCAGGTTCCTTTGCCTGAGGAACCAGATGCAGAAAATGAGCCAGCGATGAAGAAGTGGAAGTGGAAAGTTAAAGCTGTGAAAAAAGAGAACAGAGAAAGGCATTCACAGAGATGTGACATAGAACTCAAACTTGCTGTAAGAAGCTTCCTTTTACATTTCCATTGGCTTTTGAAATGTTTTAATGGAGTATAAACTAATTTTGTCATTTGATAGAACAGGTGGCTAGAAAAATGAAGGATGAAGATGGATTTTACTATCCTCACAATTTAGATTTCCGAGGGCGTGCATATCCCATGCATCCATACCTGAATCATCTCGGCTCTGATTTATGCCGAGGAATTTTAGAATTTGCAGAAGGACGCCCACTTGGAAAGTCAGGGATACGCTGGTTAAAAGTACATTTAGCTAATTTATATGGAGGTGGAGTCGACAAATTATCTTATGATGGCCGAATATCTTTTGCCGAAAACCATATGGAGGATATCTTTGATTCTGCAGACCGGCCTCTTGAAGGGAAGCGCTGGTGGTTAGGCGCGGAGGATCCTTTTCAATGTTTAGCTACATGCATGAACATATCTGAAGCATTAAGAAGTTCATACCCTGAGACTACTGTATCTCATATGCCCGTCCACCAGGTAACGAATTGAATGAAAGATTTGATCATCTTATCCATGCCATAAATGTGTCGAGCAAGGGTGTATTAGAACCTATAGCCTGGCTTGTTTAATTTTTTTACTTTCTACCCATTATTTATGTTCCTTTACTCACGTGAGGTGTTGGTTGTGAGGAGCGGAGTTAAACTTTATGAGTGGAAATGCAAGCAATATGATACATATTCCTCATGTGCTTTGAGCAGTTTATTTAATTTTCAACTATATCTACTATCTCGCTGAAGAATTTAGTTCACTTTATTCTTAATAGCTTGGTGTTGTACCACAATTCTGCTCGGAAATTTTATTTTAGGCCATTTCTTGGAAAATTTGAGCATGATATTTATTTCAGTATGCTTGTTTGTTTTATAAATGTTAATTAATAATTTGAATTGATTTGTTGATACTTTGTTTCTAATTTTTCTCAAGGATGGTTCATGTAATGGTTTGCAACATTATGCTGCCCTTGGAAGAGACAAGGTGATGTACCTCATCACATATTTATCCATCATTGTTTCAGACTTTCGGTATATATTGCGGCTGCTGATCTTATATATAATTGGTGGCACTCCTTGCCTATTCCCCATCACCCCTATATTTCATTGAACTTGATTTTATTTTAGGGATCATGATTCTATCCCTTGGATTTGGAAATTGGAACCATCATTTTGTATTCTAAGTTTGATAGGTGCTGTTAGGATTAGTGGATTACATTTGAAAGGATAATTATGTTACACAATATTATCTGTGTTCAGTTGGGAGCAGCAGCTGTCAATCTTGTTGCCGGAGGTAAGCCTGCTGACGTTTACTCTGGAATTGCTGCCAGGTTAGGAGTAGTATCAATATTATTTATTTTCTCTCTATGATAATACAACCCCATGTCACCTATCTATCTTACCCGGCAATGCACCACTGAAAAGGAGATTGATGAATTTCGTTTCTAATAAAAAAAATTGTAGAGTACTTGATATCATGAAGAGGGATGCAGCAAAAGACCCTGCAACTGATCCAAATGTTAAGCGTGCAAGTCTGTTAATCAACCAGGTTCCATGTTGCTTTATCAACTTCTTGTTCGATGTTTTTGTTCCTGTAGTCTTTTAGTCATGATATATCTGTTATCATATGCTTTTAAATAAAATATATACGTTACAGGTGGATAGAAAGTTAGTCAAGCAAACAGTAATGACATCAGTATATGGCGTCACTTATATTGGTGCACGTGAACAAATCAAGAGGAGGTTAAAGGAGCGAGGTGCTATTGAGGATGATGCAGAATTATTTGCGGCAGCTTGCTATGCTGCAAAAGTCGGTCAATACTGCTAAGATTTACAAATAAAATAGCGATTATGAGTCTTCAATATGGCACAGCCAGCTATGTTCTGACATCCTTTGAATTTTCAGACAACTTTGACTGCCTTAGGAGAAATGTTTGAGGCGGCACGAAGCATAATGAGTTGGCTGGGAGACTGTGCCAAGGTTCATTTGATGCTTTTTTAAAGCATTTATTTTATTTAGTAAAACATTTTCACATCAAGCTACACCCTGAGATATTTTATATTCAAGAAATGATATGACTATTTTGAGATGTGTACTCGGAAAAAAGGCTTAGTAAAGCACTAGACAATAGTCTCAATTACTATTGATTACTTTTTCCTACATAATAAAGACTCATCTTTATTTCTGATTAAAAAAATTGTGTTTCATGCCTTGCCTCATCTGATTTTTCAGATTATAGCGATGGAGAATGAACCAGTACGGTGGACAACACCACTTGGGCTCCCTGTTGTGCAGCCTTACCGCAAATTAGGAAGGCACCTGGTAGGTTCACAACTTCACATACATTTTTATTTGTTGCAGCTCTTATTTCAACACCATCGGCAACTAAATGTAACGTGATCATGTGGAAAATACATGTTTTTCTCATATTCGTCATCAAGAATTTCTTCTTATATTGTGCAGATTAAGACTTCTCTTCAGGTTCTTACATTGCAACGTGAAACCGACTCGGTAGGTTCCCACATGTTCCCTGTTGTTTCCAATCGAGAAACATGTGCTTGTGTAAAAGCGTTCTGATTTGCATGCTATATGTTTCATGATTATCAAAGGTGTTGACTAAGCGACAGAGAACAGCTTTCCCTCCAAATTTCGTGCACTCTCTTGACGGTTCCCATATGATGATGACTGCCATTGCCTGTTCAGAAGCGGGCTTAAACTTCGCAGGTTTTTGAAAATATTTCCCATTACCGTATTATCTGGCGGTGTTTGTTTCTCTGTGCAATAACAAGCAGGGACGGAGGTAGGGGGCAAAAAATGTGTTAAAAATTTTAGGGGGGCAAGTGAAAATTTTATGAGAAGGAAAGTGAAGCAAAATAATTAGATGTAGCAGCACCCTATTCTATAAAATTAAAAAATCGAGGGTGGCAACCGCTCCCCCCTTTGGCTCTGTCTCTGATTGCAAGAATGTCAATAACTTTGACCCTGTTTGATCCCAGGAGTGCATGATTCATACTGGACGCATGCATGTGATGTTGATAAAATTAGCGAGATTCTCAGGGAGAAGTTCGTTGAACTCTACGAGGCACCAATTTTGGAAAATGTAAGCCTTTTTTCCATTGTCCTATCTATGTAATTCGTATCATCAGTTGTCTCTTGTCAGTGGCCTTCACGTTATTGTTCAAAGATTTATTTTGAGACCCCTAGCTAACTTATATGAAGTCTGTTCTTTCTTTTCAGTTGTTGCAGGATTTTCAACGTTCTTTTCCAAATTTAAACTTCCCTCCTTTACCTGAACGGGGAGATTTTGACCTCAGGGAAGTCCTGGAGTCGCCCTATTTTTTCAACTAGGAATTAAATGCTGCTTAGGACTACCGCCTCACCATATGAAGAGCCTCAATCGATCATCATCTGGGTAGAACTGCGGCCAGGACTGGCTCTCCTGCTTTTGTACATATTTAGCTCGAAAAGAACTGGAAATCGAGCCACCTCATTTTCCTCCAAAGAAGCCAAATCTCATGTCACAAAGGTTCCAAGAACACATGATTGTTCAAGCTTCCTGGATTAATGTGTTAGCACCGATCAAAAGGTTTCTCATACAAATTTACGGTGGCTAAAAGATGGTGAAATGGAAGCACGGTTCTACATGCGAGAATTGTCAACTAAAGTTCGACAAATATACGTGTGATTGTTTGAATTTTGGAGTCAATGGGAAGGTGACAAATTTTAATTTTATTTTTATTTTTTGTATGTTAATACTATTTCGAACCAGTAGCTGTGGTCTGATGTTTGTTGTATGATTCAATGTAGAATATACTTGGTTCTTCATTTTTTCTTTTGCCGCTATTTTTTTTCCAAGGCATTGTAATAATAAAAGATAGCATCCGAGAGGGGAAAAAAAGATTGGTTTCCGATGGTCTGCTACATTCAATGTTTTTACTTTTTGTTCTTTTGTGGATTTGTCTCTCTGTAGCATGGAAGTTTTTTTTTTGCTTTCCCGGTTAGTGTAATTGATACTGGTTTGCGTGTTCGTATGATCAATTTATTTGTATAAACACTTTCGTTAAAAAAATTAACTTGATTTCCAGAAGTTTTATTAAAATCTTTTTACGTAATAAAATTTCATGCTAAAAAGAAGAGTATTTTGGACATGTTTTCACAAACTTTAAACAAGCAAAAGCCTGTCGAAAATCATTTCTAATTTAGTTCATATGTAACTCCACATTCGCTCCTGGATCAGACCAGTGCAACCCAATGATCATATCTAGAACCTAAAATTATCCCCACCACATGAGAAAGAAAAATTGTATTTAGGATACTTGGTCAACATGAATGCAAGTGGGACTGAACCGTGCTGACATAATCTTGACGAAGAGAATGGGTGATTGGAATAATTGTTCATCACAGACGTGTGAGACCATGTGATCTGATTTACGTTAATTATATAAATTATGAGTCGTAAATCAACTCATAGTATAATTGTAATTGGAACTTAAAGTTGAAATAGTTTATTAAATTTTAAACTAGTATATGTGATTAAAAATAGTGAATTAAATTTAAAAATAATCCCTTTAATTTTAAGGGTAAAATGATAATTTTAAAGAAATTCAACGTGTGACTTGCTCGAATTTTTTTACTGTGCTTTCATTACCTTGTCTCTTCATATATATTATAATATTATATTCAATTAGACTTAAGTGGATGACAAAACCGCCTTATTTCTTATTATTTACTTTATGTGTGTGTGTGTCTTTGTTGTTGTTTTTTTTTTTTTTTACTGATAAGAGATACGAACACTACATAAAATGAGAACAAAAATAATTCCTCTCATTCCCCTTCGACTCTGAAGTTCCAACGTGAGCAAATTTTTTGACAAAAAGTAAGTTCATACTTCTTGTATTTGTTAGTTTTCAATTTAAGGAGAGTGTTAAATTATTGTCAATTGAGAAGAAACGGAGAATTATGGATATTAAATCAAGGATGGTGTATAAAGTCACAATGTTGAAATCGATTTGAATTGTTCTATTTTAACAAATTGAATAATTAATCAAGACAGCTAATGTGTAATGAGATTAATGATAAAATATGTGTCTATATGCTTTATTTGTTGAGTTGATGAGGCATTCACGACAGTCATAATTGGTAGATCGATGTATAAAATAAATATTTTGTTAACATACATCATTTTATACATACATTGATACATGACATGCATGTTAAGCTGTGATCATTGGATACCTTGGATTTTGATTCTGGAGTTTTGAGCACGATGCTATGTTTGGCATTATGTGGCCCTTAAAAACATAGTCATTTGTGGCTCTTATGATTGATTGGTTGAGATTTGAGATTTGATGGCGCTTTGCCGACGCTATCATATGGATATTCCCTTATACTTGACTGAGGCCAGTGGTGTGCCAGCTCGAGCATTGACTTGATAGCAATTCGATTGGTTCCGATACTTGCTCGGTGGATGGACATTTGACCTGATATCTCCACGACATGCATGTGTTGCATATCTTATATATCATTGTGTAGATACATGTTATATATATTATGGTTGTTCCATACAAAGCGTTTGTTCACCCCAAGGGAGGTTGTTGTTGTCTTTGTGTGTGGACAATGACAGTTACTCCAGGTTATCAAGAGACCAGGAGATGTACTTCTGGAGGGAGTCACATCTGAGTTGAGATTGAGTGGTCTATCCCAGTGTATATATGTATCTATATACCGGGGTATATCCCGGGGATATGAGTTGTTTGATGTAGTTGATGTCAGTCATGTGTGAGCTTATTTTATGATGTGATATGTTTAGAAGAGACTTTATTATATACTATTTTTAGTATTATAATCATAGTTGACATATTTTGGGTTCATTATAAATGTTTTTACTCGTTTTCTGCTTTAATTAATTATATCTAATCAAATTATATTATAATAACGATTAGAAGTGAAGGATCACAAAACGACAGAGTAACAAACAAACAAACAAAAAAAAACATCTTCTCCCACTCGACACGGCTAAGTCAATTTGGTCTGTTTTTTTTTTTTTTTTTAATTCACTATACTCCGCAAAACCCGAAAGAAACCAATAGAATTATGTGGTGTTCAAGGAGTTTAGTATGGCTTCTTTTGCAGTAAAGGATTTCGTTGGGAATGGATGTCTTAAAGAACTACTGCCAAGGCTGTTGAAGAAGGGTGGGGTGAAGATGATGAACTCAGAAGACATGGAAAACATTGGCATGACTCAACAGCAAAAAGGTTTAATGTTTCTCTTTTTTAAATCAGAATCTTGTCAAGATGCCTTGTTTTCAGAAATATTGCTAGTGTTCCATCAAGGTTTTTAAAGTTCAATTTTGGTGATTATCTCGAGTTTTTTTATATGAGAAAGATCTTCGATATAAGTTCATCTAAAAATAATGTATCATATAACTCTGTATTGTGATTAAGATGTTCAAGGAAATAAAAGTTTACCATGTTGGTTCTCTCAATTTATAAAATGTAAATAAAAATTAATCAAGGACGGATCAAGAACTCGGACGAGCGGTGAAATTTATATTTTTTGGAAGAATTTGGATATAAAATTTGAATTCTTTTCATTAGAGGAGAACCTTATGGCATTGCTCATCAGTTCATTGAGAGAGACTTTGGCGACTGGGCGCCAGTGGCTGGAGTTATAGAGATCTGCACTCGTATCCAGGTAGGAGGTGTTTATGGGTAAGAGATATAAACAAACAACATGACACGACCATTAAATCAAACAAGCTTCTACTAGGATTTCTGCCTTGATGTTTCAGGCTTTTAGCACTAGTTTTTGACCCGAATAACTAACTGGCTTCATTTCTACGCAGAACCCACTGGTTAGCCGGCCTGTGGCAACACAATCAATAAAAGGTGTAGAAGAATGAATCCTCAATTGTCAAAAAAGAGAAACTTTGGGTTGAGCTTCAGTGTCAATCCATGGTTTGAATTTCACCTTCAAGAAATTAATAGGTAACCACCAGTTTCTGAAACTTGTTTTCATGCATTCTTGTGATGGATGAAAGTTTTGTTGTTCATGAATTTTTTCATGGGTTGACACTGAAACTTGTTTTCATGTTGTTCGTGAATTTTTTCATGGGTGCTCCCGATTCATATTGTTCAAGAACTTGAGTCACAGAAAATAGATATGTAATCACATTGTGCTGCTGTTATTTATCCGATAAAAAGCCAATTACCGATTGCACATTTTTATTGTAGAATTTTACTTTGATTCATAGAAATTTTTGAAAATGTTCTGAAAACAAATACAGTGGGTTTCTCAAACATCTGGAAGTGATCATCTTCACAAAGCATGACAAATGCGAAATAAGTGCTGGCAAAGCATATTGTATTCTCCAATGCATTTCAAGGCTGAAACAAAATACCTAGTTGTACCCTAGAAATTCAAAAGTACAGGTAACTAATCCTTTCCCCTGTAAGGAAATTACAAGAATTTGAACTCCTCAGGACCCCCACAGAGTATCAAATAATAACATCATCACAACAATCAATAACCAAAATAACTACATGATAACAGAGAAAAGCTAGCTCCTGTAAGTAGCATCAGGCATAGAAGAACAACAGGGGACCTGGAGAAGAACTCTCAGTCTTCCACTGGTTTGTACACGGAGTACAATGTTTGATTTAAAAAAAGAAAGAATACTTCATTTAGTGCCGAGGGTATAAGGTCGGGGATAGGGAATGGGTGATCCCAAATCTAATAGAAGGAATACAAGAATTTGATCAGCTATTCACATTCGACAAAGGGTAATGGAGGCACGCAACCAAAATACTGAAAAATCAATCAGGTTTCAGCTTTCATGTGCACGAGTGGTGGAGAATCTGATGGTGCAACAAAGAAAACTGAAGTGAGATTAACATCTTAATCCATAAATGAAGCCAGATTTGAGGATGCGCAACATACCACTTAAATCTTGTTCATCATTAGTTGGACTTGAGGTGAAGCCCATTTGAACAACATTGTGAAGCTCATCTGCCCAGGCATTGGGAACCTGCCGATGATGACACCAGAATATCAAAAAACAAATCCCTTCTATATGCCCTCAAAAAAAGCTCATTTTCGAAGGCAATATGCTAATTCTTCCGCCTGTATTACACTACTTGAGATAATAATCAATTAGAGCTTTACTTGTGATGAAGGTTCTTTAAATTCTTCACCAATGGCAGTTGATCGGAGATTAATTACTCTTCGAAAGGCATCTGAAGAGTTTCCTAAACCAGGAATGCCTGATTGAATTAGTGGGGGTTGTGATGGATGTAGAGGAGGATAAGCCACGTTCATATCTGGAGGAAAAGCCAATGAAGATTGCAGTCTAGGTTGAAGGATCTGTTATTGATTATTACTTGTATTAGATTCAAAGAAAATTAGAAGTTCAATTGCAAAGTGGGGTGGGATACGAGAGGCATGTGCTTACATCTTTAGCTAGGAATGCTTCAATGTTGAAGTTGAGCCGTGGATTAACTGTTGCAAGCTTCATGGACAGAAACTGAAAAGAAACATGAACACACTACCATTAATGATCTTTAAACTTTCAAATTCATATGCAACAAGAATTTACTGTCAAAAGTGTCGAACTATCAGTTCTCAAAAAAAAGTATAGAACTATTGGTGAACCACCTCGTGAACTTCTTGATAAGTGGTAACTGAAATGGTATTGGTGCCAGGAGATGACAAGTATATAATCCCGAGGTGTGATCACTATTACGTTCCACTAAGTTGGTATTGAGTGCTTATTTCCAGGCCATTGTTGATAAACTGGTCATGATGTCATTAGTTCTGGACATATATTTCATGATCTGTGGCTTTACAAGTGTGGGGATGTGCACTAAATTTTACAATTATTGTCAGGCCGTCTCCACGAGCTCGAGTTTTCGGGTTGAAAGAGGTAACTACAGTCATTAATCTTAGCATTTTCAGTGAATATTAAAACGAACCTCATAAATTTCACATACTGATTTCACAACGAGAACCAAATCGTTTCTGAGGGAAAAGTTCGCTTACATTTTCTTGATAGTAAAAAAATGTGTTTAAGAGTGTCATTTTGCTAAAGCTCTATCGTTGAAACTCTCCAGATAACGCAACAGCATTTTTAGAAACTCATGAATGGAATTATTCGATAATTACGTAACAAGAAGAATTTGAGAGTAATCATCACATACCTCGACCTGTCGCTGCAGCGATTGCACATAATTAATGATCTCATCCAGCATAACAGCTTTTCCTGTAACCTGCCAGGGAAGACATATAGGTATTGAATACGCATAATATCAAAATGGCAATAAGACTTAATCAACAATACTAACCTTGCTGCAACCAGGAACGAGATCCTGAAGGTACTTCATCCTTTCACTGATCTTTTCCCTCCTCACCTACATCGGAAAACAGTATATCTAATGTCAAAACCAAATGATATTTCGCTCACTAAATCAGCATAGTTCTCAAACAGACTCCCGACAAACGGCATTCATTACAACTAGGGGTATTTGATTTGAAGTTGAAATTATTGAACTTGGGTCGACTCGAACTTGCGGAACTCGAGCCCCATAATTTGAACGACTGGTGAATAAAGATTTGTAATTATATTTGAACCAAATGAATCGAGCTCAAAATCAAACTCAAAAGTTGATACCATAAAAGATTTCAGTTTTCAAACTTGTAACCAAGATTTAAGTTGGCTAAAAAACTTTGATCTCCAACTTGATACGAAACTATTTGTAGCATTTCCCTAGATTCAGTTCATTTGTAACACGGTACAACAGATGAACTTTGTAAAGCCATTACCCTTTCAGCAAGACTGTGGCTGTTTGTGGCCTGACCTCTTCGTGCTCTAACATGTATATATTCTTCCTTCGGCATATCTGATCCTTGGGATCCCTGCTTACCATGTTTGCTAGCAGGTTTACTGCTCGAAGCTGGGTATTGATCGCCCTTTGGTTTACTTTTAGCATGCTCCTTTTCTGTTTCAATACATGGGTGTGCGGCTTCCTTTTTTTCATTCTGGAACACAAATACAAATTAAATCAACAAATTAAGAACATAATGAATTTAATCCATGTGGAAGTACTAACATAATGAAAGCTGTATATGTCTATCCAATATATGGCAGAATAAATATGTTAATTCTACCTGAGCAATTCTCTTCCTTTTCTTGGAGCCAAGCCCCTGACCAGAAGACTCCACGGCTGCACCTTCAAACTTCTCTAGTGGATCACCGTTATTAAATTCAGACACATCAGACTCATTATGTGATGCATCAAGTGCATTTTTCACTTCGTCTTGAGACCGAAGATAATTTCCACGAATTTTTTCATTGTGGAGTGGGTTCGCTTCCGGGCCATGGTCGATAGGAAATGAAGCCTCTTTAGAAGCTTCAGCCATGTTCATTTCATATCCATTACCTCGAAAATTCTCATGCGGCCCTTGCATTGAAGCAAAAGTATGAGAATACGGATTCAGAGGATCGGGAATGGTGAAGGAATTTATCATTTCGCCAAAATTCCCTCCATTGAAGCTCGAACACCTCACTGCTCGTTCGATAAAAGCTGAATCGGCTGAAAAGTGAGGCAAACTCTGATGAATCGTCCCCGGAACTGCAGGTAGAAAGACACCCCTTCTAAGGATTTGATTTGTGTTCCAACCAAGATTAGCTCTTACGGAATCAAGATTACTCAAAGTTTCACTATTTGCTTGCTGATCCCAATTCCGGGGACAAAAAGAATCAACCATTGGGGCAGCGGAGCAAGCAGAAGATTCTACCATGGAGTTGTTCATTGGAATTATTTCAACAGATGTATTTGTTAGATTGTTTCCGTTCACTTGCCAGTTTGAGGATAAATTACATGCAAGATAGATTCCAGGATTTTCAGTCTCCTCCGACTCAATGTTGGTAACCGTATCCATTTCCTCCGCACAAAAATTCAAAATACTCCGATATAGTACCAATTACACCTCTTCTTAGACCTAGTGACTCAAAATATTACCTGGCAAAAAGCGAAAAATAGGCAAGCACACTAAGAAGAAAGTTCCCAGAAAAATCAGTAATAATAATCAGCTTCCTGGATTAGAATGAACAGCTCTAATTTGAATCAAAATGGTTAAAGAAATTATAAAGGAATATAAAGATAAACAGAGAGCAAAAGATTCAGAGAGCATTGCTCGATTATTTTTCCTGAATATGTTTCAAGTGTTCAAATTCAACACTCAAAACTAGTCTTTAGAAAACATCTAAAAAGAGGGAAAAATCAATGCCGCCTCCACAATTTTGTGACTCATGGCTAGCTGAAAAACACCATAAGGAGACAAACACATTTATCAAGACGCCACCACAATACACAACTGCTTCAACTATTTCCAGAGCTTTTCACGGAAATTAAAGCGACCTTTCAAAAAATTTAAGCAAACTAATACCATCAATGCCGGGAAAACAACTCAGTTCAATAAAGAGATCAAGAAAGTGTTCAGAAACCAGTCAATTGAAGCAGCGGACGCATTGGTTTCAGCACCATAAATACCAGCACCACACTCATTCATTCATGCAGAAAAAGGCAACCCAGTAAGCGAGTACCACGAAGCACAGAACTAAAAGTGGGAAAAGGTAAAAAAAAATAAGATGCAAGATACCATTTTAAGATTGCATGTCGTCCTTTTTAACACTTGTATAATTATTTGAAGACCCGTCTTTTCCACCAAGAAAGAAAGACCTTTTCTTTCTGTTGAATTTTTGACCGTACCACTGTTTAAGGCTCAGGCTGTTATGTAATAAGCTCAGGCTGTTATGTAATAATACAGAGTGACAGCGAGCATTCATTCAAGAAAACAATAAATAAAGAGCGAGAAAGAGTGGAGGGGGCAGGGGAACAAGATCAAGAATCGTAGCGAGTAAATGAAGATGAAAGAGAAAACTGGGTATTTAAAGAATGTGAAAAGGAAAGGTTAAAAAGAAAGATGCTGCATTTATACCCATTACCCACGCCTTTGCATAAAAAAGAGAGTTCTTGATGATTAACCAGTAACCACCCCCATTTCAAAATGAAATTGAATTATCTTCGGATGAACAGTGAAAATGAATTTAAATATTTTAATTCTTAATTTACAGATTGCTGCACAGAGTCGAAAATTTATCTCGTCCACACTATACATTATCTGGAAAAAAAATATAAAAAATGAAGGACAACAAAATTTTATTTAAAACTTTTTAAAATGTTCAGCTTTGATTCTCAAAATACAAATAATATAAGTTTTTAAAAAAGTCCCTTGAAATTGGATTTCCGAGTAAGTCCAAGTAACCAAGTTCTGAGCAAGTTATGAGAGTTAGAAGCACGGGGAGCAAGGACGGTCAGTTTGGCTGATGTCGGTCCTCCTAAGATTTATAATAGGTCTCTTGTGAGACGGACCTTACGAATCTTTATCTATAAAATGAGTCAGCCCTATCGATATTCACAATAAAAAGTAATAATCTTAGCATGGATGACCCAAATAAAAGATCTGTCTCACAAAATACAATCCGTGATCTATTGTTTATATTTAATATCATTCTTTATTATTTTAGCAATTTACCCATGTTAATTAAAGACATTAGTTATTTTCAACATTCTTTTTAATTGAATTATATACATATATTGTTAATACCTTGATTATTCTATTGGCCTACTAGTAGAAGGTATTATTGCGGTACATGTTGTTAAACAGTGTGATCTGTCATGTTTTAACCTAATGTGATTAACTTTACTTTTGTTTGGTTTACTTTGGATAAGTTTTTAAATTTTAGTGATAATAATATTATAATATCACTCTGACAACCCCTCTCTCCTTTTCTTATTTAACATTATTATATTAGCTTTACAATATTATTATCTCTTCCCTTTGCCCTTCGAAATAGAGCTAGCTTGTTGCTTTCAGATGGTAATTTATTTATATATATATATATATATTGTGATTATTCATAAATTTTAAAAATATTAATTTCCATATGATTAACTACATTTAAAAATTAAAATATTCCCTCTGATTCATTTGTATCGAATTAAAAATAGTCCATGATTCGATTTGGGGGTTCTCCCATGATTGGCAATTATTAACAATTTATAAATAAAAAATGAAAGAGTGAAATGTTTTAACTTGTTGAGGAAAATAGAAATCTCCAATTGTACTAAATTTACCCTATTTTGGTACTGCATTTACCTTATTTCAAATTAAATGAAACCTCCCAATTTATAGGCTGACTTCAATTAGGTAATTTTGCTTCATAAGATGTGGACTTATCGAAGGAATTAGGTGGTTGAATTATGTCTCACAATTTCGTCTCATAAAATACGACCAGTGAAACGATCTCACACAAGTCTTTGCCAATTTTTTCAATTAAGTAGTTGGATTTATGGTTTTTATTCTTCCAAATAATAATGACGTAGGAATTTTTATTCTAAAAAAAAAATAATTGCACAAATAAGTAAACACGAAAATAGTATAAGTTTTCCTGAATAAATTATAATGCAATAAAATTCACGTTTTTTATTTAGGAGAAATATAATAAAATTGATTGTGATGAAATGATCTACTCAGCAATATTGCAAGCATTTTAAATTTCCTTGATATCGAAAAAAATAATAATTTTTAAAAATAATCAATGAAATGTGTTATTTAATTTTCATACATTATATTATCGACACGAATCCTCTAGCTTTTTAATCCAAACGAGTAAACCTCCGAGATAATGCAATAATCTGCGTAACACGATGGCTTCCTTCTCTGTTCCTAGCTTTCTGGTTGATTCCAAGCTTCAAACAACACAAATTCCTTTTCTTTTACGCGGATATAGTACTAATAATAAATAGTTAAATGGAAGAGTAGATTATTTTTTCTCAAAGTTTAATGTCACGTATTAATTATCTTAATTAATTAAATTAAAGCTTGTCAAGCTGTTAATGGACTGTCCGTTTCTCTTTTAATTTTTCCCCTGTCATTATTTGTTAACCTGGGAACTTGAAATCCCAACTAATTAAATCATAGAATCTTCCCTGATTTGCTTTATAAATTAAATTCAGACAACGACTGAAAGTTTAACTATTTCTGTATCAATAATCAAGGGAAACACTTACGTGAAACGATCTCAGGGGTCGTAATTTGTGAGACGGATATCTTATTTGGATCATCCATGAAATAATATTACTATTTATGCTAAGAGTATTACTTTTTTAATAGGTCTCTTGTAAGACGGTCTCACAGATCTTTATCCGTTAGACCGGTCAATCCTACCGATATTCACAATAAAAAATAATACTCTTATCATAAAAAGTAATACTTTTCATGAATAACTCAAATAAGATATATGTCTCACAAATACAACCTGTGAGACCGTCTTACACAATTTTTTGTCTATTTTTTATTGTGAATATCGGTAGGTAGGGTTGACCCGTCTCATATATAAAGATTCGTAAGACCGTCTCACAAAATACATACTCAATAATTAATTATACACAGTTAATATTTTCTGTCGTTCGCTCAAAAAAATATTTTTAAAATTGTTTTTCATGCAAATTGAGATAATTACAAACTCCATGAATTTTCACGACACATTATTTTTGTATTGCATGCGAATATAAGTTTGGTGGTCAAATGGACCAAAATATATTGACCAAAATTTTTTATTGGAATAACAATAACAACTCATAATAAAATAAATTTTTTTTATCAAAACAATAGTTTAAAAGTTTTATAAAATTTTAAGCCTTATTTACTAAAAAAAAAAATCAAAACTGCAAAAAATTTTAATTTTGTAAAATTCAATACAAATATTCATTTGGGATGAAACAATTATTTATGACAATTTATATATTTTATAGTATCTATTTGATGATTTGTTTTTTAGAGCTATAATAAAATAAAGTCATTAAATGTTGGAAAAGGACTGTCATTGTTTAGCTTATTCGGTAAGAAAATCGAGATGGAAGGATCTGCCAAATTATCCCAAAATGAATATAAATGGTTAATCACTCTTGTGATTTGGCTACCTAGTATATGATTGATTATCCTTTATGTTTATGTTGATATATCGTTTTCTCGTATTAAATGTGCAACGAAAGTTTAAAAATTATGTGTTATGATAATCAAAACTCCATTGGACGTCGTATATGTGTCTAATGTATGATTGATTATCCTTTATGTTTATGTTGATGTATCGTTTTCTCGTATTAAATGTGCAACGAAAGTTTAAAAATTTTGTGTTCTGACAATCAAAACTCCATTGGACGTCGTATATGTGTGCATTAAATAATATAATATTTATATAAATTAAATTATAAAAAATATGGAGCTTAAAAACTTTAAGCGCAAAATATATTTGGTGACCAACGTATTTAGTTACTAGCAGAATAGTATGTATATTATATGTGAATTGAATATATTTATCGAAAAACTACTGACCTACAAACTTGTTAACTCAGCCCTAAATGTTACCATCACAAGAAATTCACCAACAAATGGACTCAATGGTTTTTGGGCCTTAAAAATAATTTTAATCATTAAAGTAATAATTTTTCAATTATTTATGATTATCGTAATTTAGGCAAAAACTTGTGTGAGACGATCTTACGAGTCGTATCTTGTGAGACGTATATCTTATTTGGGTCATCCATTAAAAAATATTACTTTTTATGTTAAGAGTATTATTTTTTATTGTGAATATCGATAGGATTGACCTGTCTCACATATAAAGATTCGTGAGATCGTCTCACAAGAGACCTACTCCAGAATTTAATTTCATAAAGTATATAAAAATCATAGAAGAGGCCTTTGCACGTAACACATAATTAGAGTTGGGCTAAAAAAGCTTCAGCCTGGTCTATAAGAAACGTGGATCACGAGGCCCAAAACGCTTTTTAGTGCTCGCCGCTGAATCTGAACCTCGCTCGTACCCACCCGTAGTATAAAGGATCACGCGCCTCCCCCAGAAACCCTAGCAGAACCTCAAGATTCATCATTTTTCAGATTAATTGTAGTGATTTATTTTTCGTCAGAATCGTATAGATTCCTCGCGAAATATTTTGTGTTACTGTTCCATTTGTTTTTTTTTTTTGCACCAATTAGCCCTGCGCAATTATGAGTTATTAGTTGCGAAGAAAATTGGAGATAAAGGTATATACGGTGCTAAAGACTCGATCTTTTGGGAAAATATAGGGTTGGGTTCTTATTTGAATGTTAATTCAACTTTGTTTTGCCAAAAGAGATCCGTAAAACGAAGCTTCAGTGGAATTATTGGTTGTTGAAGGGCAGATCAAAATGATGAGAATCAGTTATCTGAATTCCAATGTGGAATTTGTAAATATAATACTGGTCTTCAAAGTTCTCTGATTGATCTGCCTCTTAATTCCTCGTATCTCCGAATTGTTTTCTGATAGACTCATTGCTCGGTTTGATGTATTTTATGGTATCCATTTTTTTTCAAAAAATTGGAATAACATATATGTATTTTTTTTAAATGTGGGCTTCTCACCGAAATACATATATGTATCTTTTTAAAAAATATGGGCTTCTCACCGAAATATGGTGACTAGTTAAACCTTTTCAAAATTCTTGATCTGCTTGGGAACTAAGTTGCAAATGGCATCAAATTGTATATATATTTTTACTATTGTCAAAGATCTGATGTTAATTTCTGGTAAGTGTTCCTAATTAGATGCAATTTTTAGCTATTTCTAGATGCGTGTTAAATTGTGATCCTTGATTGAATTTGTGGCAGTGATAGGTAGGATCCTTGTTTGCATTTGAAGCATTTATGCCTTTGTCCATTTTTGGATTGCATTGAATTCTATTTGGACATGACATGGATAACCAAAAGTGAAATCACGCTAGTAGCCTGCAAATTCAATCAGGCTCCATCTTTTTTAAATAAGATATATGATTTCTTATGCATATGCTAATGTTGGAATGTTTTGTCTAGTAGCCTGCAAGATGCATTTTTGTTCTGGTTGTGACAAGTGAATCCTTACGATATTTTTAGTTGAGGGAAACTGGCCAAAGAGCAAAGCAAAATGACGAAATATTTTAATCTGAATTTCATCTGTTGAATTAGATTCATAAATGGTCTTCAAAGTTCTCTGATTGCTTTGCACGCTGGTTTCATCAGTTGTGGGGGCTCGTTGGAGTAGTAGACACGAAACTGAACCCTTGGAAAATTTGGTGTTCTCCAGTATATGCTATTTTTATGCTAATACACAACTCATATTCATTTGAAACTAATACTTATTTCAAAACTGCCACACAGCTGACTTCAATTCAGTCGCGTTTCATCTTCTTCAACACTCACAGTGTAGTGCATTTTTTCCTTTGTATTTTGTTTGGTATGTTTGTCAGTCAGTGTGCATCAGACTAGTTGATTGCAGTTCTACCTCCCCCATTTTCTTCATATCTTGCTAGTTGGCATGCCGATATGCTTCTTAAGTACAATATGAAGTTTGCTTAGAAAGTTTGAACGCCATAATACAGAGTCTGGCATAACCTTTGGTCTATCTTATACGACCATGGTGTGGTATTGACATATTCTTCAAGGATTGCCAGTTGTGATATTTTGACCGAGTGGCCTAGAATCTTGGAATTATGAAGATTACATCATCTTAATTTGTTTTCTTGAACATTTGTTTGAACCAAATCTTGATTCATGTGCTTTAGATCATGTGTCTTTAGGATGTATTGTTTACCGCGGGATTGTTTTTGGATTCAACTTGAAGTATGGCGTTGGGCTGAGAAGTTGTGCTGGTGTCTAATGGAGGACGGTGAAGCCATGTTGGTTTTTGAGAATTGAGGGTGCATCTTACCTCGTCAATTTATTTTTCATACCTTTCATTTTGTATTTCAAAAGATTGATTATTGATATACTAAAAAAAAATTATTGTGTAAACAGTCATATAGATTAATTTTATATTATTTTGCTTTTTTAATAATTATAAATATTTTAAATGAGATCATATTGTCATTTAAATTTTGATAAGATTTATATAACAAGATTCAATTATATCTTTTTAATTAGTGAATGTTAAATAAAATAAGGATAAGTTTGATATTAAATAAAGGATGGATTGTTCCATCAAAATTTGTCAGCGAGTTTCGTGTCTAACAACATAGTATATTGAATTCTTCCGTGGGGAGATGTGATTTGGTCATATTTTTTATGCATGTAATTTTATGAGAAAGCTAATATAAGTTTTCGGATCATCATTATGTGTATCCGTGATATCGTATTATAAGAAACATATTTTATAAAATAATATTTATATATATATATATAATTAAAATAAAATATCTGTAACATAAAATTGATTTGCAAGATCGTGTAACAAAAATTTTTATGTTTAATTAAAAGAATGAAAGTTTCCATATTTCATTTTATATAAAAAAAACGCTACAATAGCATATTGTAATAATCTACAACAGGTCTATAACTATATATTTCACATTACCAATTTTTAAAATTATCGAAACATATTTTTTTCACCATTATCTAAAATTTTAAATTTATAAAATAGGGTTGTTTGGCTCAAATCAACTAAACAAGGAACCAACTTGGCTGGGAGCAATTTAATTAAGCAAAATCCATGAAGCCCAAACCACAGCCCAATATAAGAAGCCCAAGTGAAATTGCAGTTGGCCCAATATAAGAAGCCCAAGTGAAATTGCAGTTGGCCCAATGAAGAAACGTAGTATCAGTTGCTGCCATTGCTACGTGGAGTGATGGGGGAAGGGAAAACTGCTGTGCATAATGTGACAAAAGTGAGGGAAGGAAATCAAAAAAGGGCCCCCGACAAAATCAACATAAAAATCTACAGCAAAAACTCTGCAGAATTCCTTATCAATTTTATGCAAAATTTCTCTTATTTGCTCTGTTGTTTATTGTCATTTCCAGCAAGCATTCTATAGATTTTATCAATGTCCATCCAAGTCTCATGTGAAAGCTTTGTTCGAATTTATAACGGCATAATAAATATTGATGTTGCTTATGAATTCCTCATTTAATTTCATTATATTTCTCATTTCACGTTCTTATTTTTGGAGCCATTTCGAGGGAATTAGAACAAACGGTCGAATCGAGATTCGCAACGCTTGGTAAACGAAGTCAGATTAATTCACATTCGGCACGAACACGTGCCTGGCACGCCCGCAAATTTTCGCGACAAACAAGTTGGCACGCCCGGTGGGACCCAATGCCTCCAAAGCGTACTGAGAAGAGTGAAGGAATTCCTCCATCAATGGGGAAATGTCATCGCTCACAAGAAGAGTTTCAGGAAACTGATGCAGATGGAAGAACGGTAGGAAAGGTTAGTACACAAGTTCGAGGAAGAGAATATGAAGGAAGGAATTGATGTTTCTGAAGGTGGTGGGCCTTCGCTGAACTTTATGTTGGCCATGGAGAAAAATATCCGCAGTGATCTCAGAGAAATGACCCAAACTTTCTCTACTGTCATGATGGAATTTGTGGCAGAAGTGAAGGAATGGAGGAAGTCTGCAAAGGGAGAGGCTGTTACGCCAGAAAATGTTAAACTTCAAGAAACTGACGTTAAATTGCTGAAAGATCAAGGCCAAGGATCAGGGATTTCTCAAGCAGGTGAAAATCGCCGCTTGGGGGAAGCACGAGTTCCTGAATCTGCCAAGGAAGGGAGATACACTCCTCCGCACAAAAGGGATGAGGAGTTGGGGTTGAAATTCCAAAACCGCAGCAACAGTAAACAAATGGCTGGTAACGTGTTCTCTGTGACGTCTCCTAACTTACATCCAGGGATGTATGTTGATGGGGGAATGCGTGGATATTCAGCGCCAGGTTCGGGACATAACACTCGGGGGGCAATCTATCCTCCTCACCATTTGAGACAAACTCCAGCGTTGGATTTTGAGATGGTACGTGATGCGATTCAAGAGTTGTATGGCCCAAGATTGAGGCCAATCAACCGACCAGAATTCCATAAACCGTATCCTGATATTGTGGATCATGAAAACCCTTACCCAAGAGGTTACCGCATTCCAGACTTCACGTTATACTCCAGGGGAAGACGGTCAATCCAGCGTGGAACATGTGGCCAGGTTTACAATTCAGTGTGGGGAATTGGCAAATTTGGAGAACTTTTCTAATTACAAGTTACGTTTGTTCCCCAATTTCCTGACCAGTACTGCTTTCACATGGTATGCAACATTACCTCGAAATTCTATTATGACTTGGCACGATACGGAACGTCAATTCCATACACAATTCTTCCGGACAGTACCTGAGATTAGTATAGCGGAACTGTCAAGGGTGGTCCAAAACCCGGGGGAATCTGCCGATGATTTCATTTGTAAGTTCAAGAAGGCGAGGAGCAGATGCCGAGTTTTCCTCCCTGAATCAGAATACGTGAAGATGGCACAGCGAGGACTCGATTTTGAACTTAGAAAGAAGTTCCAAGGGATGGAAGTCCGTGATTTTTATGAACTTGCTGCCAAGATATCAGAGTATGAGGAATTGTTACGAGAGGAGAGTTATAAAAGAAAGTCTACAGTGGGCTCTTATTTCCAGGAAGTGGAGGAAGTTGCATTGGCAGAAGTAGCAAACTCCGGATCACGGATTGTCCCTTTCTTGAAACGCAAGAGTGAAGAACTTTCCAAGAAAAATATTCCTCCAGTGCAAACTCCTTATACTTTCGATGCATCTAAGACGGAGGAAATCTTCGATCACTTAGTGAAGGAGAAGTTCATAACATTCCCCCCAAATCACAAGCTACCCACGAAGGAGGAGTTGAAAGGAAGAGATTACTGTAAGTATCACAATTCCTTCAACCATAATACTAATGCTTGTTGGGCGTTCAAGAATGTCTTGCAGGAAAGAATCAACAAGGGAGTCCTGAAATTTCCCGAGAAAAAGGAAGCGATGATAGTGGATGAAGATCCTTTTCCCCCGGTAGCCAATGTGAACATGGGCAGTACTGACTTGCGTTTCTTGATCAATGAGAGGAGAAGGAACGGGTACGGGGACAGGTCCATCAAACCAAGATTTACCATAAAGAAGTGTTGGGTGCCTCGAAAAATGATATTTGAGGTCAAGAAGAAGAAGACATAAGCTGTTCATGAAAAAGACCACTATTACAGTGGAGGCGGTCTGCATTATACTGGGAGGAATATGAGGTATGACAGGGAATCCATGGCCAAAAGGCCAGGAAACCAGTACCTCAGAAGGGGCCCACATCCTTGGTCGATGAATGGCGAGAGGAGAGCTGACCGGCAGTTATTTCAGAAGACAAGACAGAGGTCATCCTTTCTGGATACTGATAAAAAATATGAGAGGAAGTCCCGCTTTGTTGTTCCTCCTAGAGCAATCCCCGATGGCATATGGAAGCGGGTAGAACATCCAAAGTTCCCAAAACCTCTTTCTAGGACCCAAAAACGACGTTTGTGAGAGAAAAAGCTGTTGAACGCAGGTCTGGGGTGGAGGAGTCATTTAAAGAGAAGAAAAAATTTGGAAGGAAGGCTACTGAAGATAATGAGGAAGAAGATGATGACTTGTTATCAGAGGAAGACAGTGAACCAGTCAAGAGGGCTACTTTCAAGGTGGGACAGATTCTCGTTTCATTTGAGTGTGCCACTGGCTCGTTAATGCTGCTAGAGGAATTTAAGCGCAAAAGGGTGTCTGAGTCTGATGTATCCATTGGAAACAAAAGTATTACGAAGTCCATTCAGGCTGACATTTTGAATGATTGCGTTGGTGTTCTTGTGGATGAAGAGAAAAGAGTGTTGATGAAGCGACCTACCAGTGAGATGACTAAACATATCAAACCACTCCATATTATAGCACATGTTAACGGAAAGCCGTTGTCTAGGGTATTGATAGATAATGGGTCAACTGTGAATATTTTACTCTACAGAATCCTTCAGAAGTTGGGGAAGAATGTGGAAGACTTGATTCCTACAGAAGTATTTGTGGCAGCTTGTACCGGAGAATCCACCAAAACCTTGAGAGTTTTACCAGCAAATGTCACTGTAGGGTTTCGATCCTCTCTGTCAACCTTCTTCGTTGTCAATTCCAGTGTTAGCTTCCATACTTTGTTAGGGAGGGATTGGATTCACACCAATCATTGTGTGTCATCCTCCATGCACCAGTTATTGTTAATGTATAAGGAAGTTGAGGTTGAAGTGGTACAGGCTGATTCACAGCCGTATCAATATAATTCCAATGTCGTGGAAGCTAGATATTATGATGGAGCTTTTGGTCTAATTATGTTTCGTAACTATAGGGTGTATGGGCAATCAGGAGCAGTATACATGGACATTCAAAAAGTTAATGAAGCAGTTGAGAAGGTGCTCAAACCTACTGCCATGGTCTCTCCTAGACCCATGGTTCGACCTATTATCGAGGAGGTCGATGATTAAATTCACTAAGGAAGAGATGGAGGTGGCTGCAACTTCCGAGAGGAAAGCCACTTTGCAGCAGCTTGTGAACAAAGTGCAGCCTCAGGAGTTGTGGGATATCGATGGGGCTGGAGCTATATTTGAGGAGGAATATAGATGTAGCAAGGAAGAAGAGTTACAAATGGAGGATTTAATTTTAGCTCCGGCTCAGATGAAAGATCGACAGCCGGAGACAGAGGTTTTATAAAGATGGAATAGATGAGAAGTATTGTACAAAGTAGGCTGGATAGCCACTTTGGCTAATTTTGAGATATTGACTCGTAGAAAGTTTCTGTAAATATGCGAGGAATAGGCTTTTAAGCCATTCCTTGCTGAATTTGTTTGTAAATATGGATGGAGCATTGTGAATAAATAAAATCATTGCTCATGGAATCTTTGCAGCTGATATGGTTTTTGAGAGGAATTATGTGTTGTCTTGATAGTCGAATTGATGACGTGTAGAGCACGTTTATTACGTATTCCGATACTTTGATCTTGTTTGGAAAGTATGGGTAATAGTGAGCAATGGTGATCGCATATTGTGATAATATTGAAGAAAACAGGCTGTTTAGCCGTTGTTTTTAATTTATTTTACAGAAATTCGGACATAGTTTCCCTTGTAAACATGACATCCCAGAAATACAAATATGTGCAAACACCTGTGGACAAACCCAATCAACAGATATAACATAATTCCATCAACAAAGTTCGATTTCCAGGTATTATCCAACATCCAAAATCCAACATTACGCCAAATCATGGCAAAGAAATACAACCAATCAAAAGATCTACCACAGAGTGGTCTGGTCCGAACATCAAACAAAATACTAAAATGAAATGTTAATGGTGGTGCGTGAGCATTCAAGAAAGGTCAAGATGGCGCAATTCCTCCCACTTGGACAGACACTCTGCACGAGTATGTTATGCTGCTTTCAAGGGGTCTTCCCACTGCTGGTAAGCATGCTTTGTTGCACCAGATCATCACCCAAGTGATGGATATTGGCCTTGAGCTTATCGGAGAAAACTTTCAAGGCTTCATTGTCATGCAGAAGGGCCATCATGTTGGTTTTATGCTGAGCGAGTTCGGCCTCCAATTTCTTTACCAGCTCTTCCTTGGAGTCAAAGTTTGTATTCTTCTATTGGAGAGTTGTTAGGATAACCTTTTCTCTGCTTTGAAATCTCTCACTTGAATCAACGTCTCCGAACAAATGAGGCTTGAATCCTGAGAAGCTGAAAACATTGAAGGTAGATTATTTAAGATATCATGCAGTAAGTGTTGCTCATCAAAAACTCATTCAGACATATTCACAAACACCTCGAGTGCAGCATGAAAATGTGACATATTCTACAATGTTTTTGTGATGGAGGATTGAGAAAAATGACAAAATATATCTACCTTGAGAAGGTGTGGCTTGATGCGAAAGAGGTTGACGATTGCAATTTTCAGAAACTTGGATGTTATCACAATAACGATATAATCGGCGGTGGTATGGGATATGTGATCTTCGTGAGCAGTTATTAGTTGTCTCAAGGCGAAGGAGGATATGTTCTGAAAAGCAGTGAAGAATTGGAGGATCTTGGGGGAGGAAGGCAAGGAAGAAGTTTAGAAGGAAAACCACACTGCTATCTTTTCTTTTTTCTCCTCCTCTGCCTCCTCATCATATATGTCGTGTTAGCATTTGGGCCCAACTTATAAATGGGCTAATACATTAGAATTATTACATATATAGCCAAATTGACCCATGGGCCAAATTGGCTACGGGGGGCAATTGTTTGGCCCAAATCAACTAAACAAGGAACCAACTTGGCTGGGAGCAATTTAATTAAGCAAAATCCATGAAGCCCAAACCACAACCCAATATAAGAAGCCCAAGTGAAATTGCAGTTGGCCCAATGAAGAAACGTAGTATCAGTTGCTGCCATTGCCCGATGTGGAAGAACGTGGAGTGATGGGGAAAGGGAAAATTGCTGTGCAGAATGTGACAAAAGTTAGGGAAGGAAATCAGAAAAGGGCCCACGACAAAATCAACACAAAATCTACAGCAAAAACTCTGCAGAATTCCTTAAATTTTATGCAAAATTTCTCTTATTTGCTCTGTTGTTTATTGTCATTTCCAGCAAGCATTCTATAGATTTTAGCAATGTCCATCCAAGTCTCATGTGAAAGCTTTGTTCGAATTTATAACGGCATAATAAATATTGATGTTGCTTATGAATTCCTCCTTTAATTTCATTATATTTCTCATTTCACGTTCTTATTTTTGGAGCCATTTCGAGGGAATTAGAACAAACGGTCGAATCGAGATTCGCAACGCTTGGTAAACGAAGTCAGATTAATTCACATTCGGCACGAACACGTGCCTGGCACGCACGCAAATTTTCGCGACAAACAAGGGTATATAATACTTATGATATGTAGTCATGATAAATAATTATGAAAGTCTAAAAATCTGTTTTGGGGAAAAAATACAGTCTAAATTTATTTTTAGAAGTTGATAATTTAGTTAAAGAAAAATTAATCGCCAAATATCCGGATGGATTGACTAGCTAGTATGAATGGTACGTTAACTACTCTTCCAGTTTAAAAACTTGCACTAATCTAATTTGATTATTTGTTGAAAGTAATGAATTTTATTTGCAAAAATTGTCATTGAGTATCTTAACATATTTGGAAATAAACCAGCAAGTTTGGTAACCTTAAACCACTATTCAATAAATGACGCGCATTTAAATAAAATTCTCGTTTATTTGATCATTCTATCTTTATATATTAAACTCGACATCTCCATTCCACCAGCACCAACTCTGCTTCAATGGCTATCAACAAAGTTCTTTTCATATTGGCGTTAGCTTCCATGGCTATGATATCAGGTATATTAGTTTTTTAAAAAGTTTAAACATTTTGCCTTCAAATTTTTGTCTTTTGGTTTTTTTTTTTTAAAAAAAATTAAGTGTCTTGTTTCTTTTCAAGATATAATTTATTCAAACATACAATATTGGCAGGTCCTATGCTGAAAGTAGGCGGATCAGTGCAGCTTCCACATTGTTTAGTGAATGAAGATTGCTTACCGATTTGTCAAAAAGTACCACTGCCAATTTTGCGAGTGCATGTCTGGGATATGCGTCCGCGGTTGCGGTGGGAAAGGAGTCATCCCAGTTGGCCAGAAGCCCGCCGGCTGAAGCCATGGCATGGCACAAGGAGATGCTAGCAAGTCTAAATTTGAATGTTTTATATATCTTGGGTGGTTTTGAAGTAGTGTGTCAGTAACTATTGGCATACTATATATACCATGTTAAATTTTAATATTAAATATATAATTTGAGGTTAAAGTAATTTTTCTTATTTAAAGTCATTAATATTTGAATTTCATGTTTTTTGTTTTCTTCTAAGAATAATGGTTTCCAAATATTTTCTATCTCAAGCCTTGAAGGACTTAATTGGAAGATTTATCAGTCCTGAATTGTATATAGTTATGGATTGGGTAGTTATTAATTTGTTAATGACGATTTAAGAATAATTTTTTTAAATAAAGGACCGCGATGCGTAAAAGCTTCCCGTATATGAATAATTTGACAATTTTTAAGATAAAAAACATGTAATTTGTTGAATCATATTATTACAAATTTTAATAATTAATAATCAATTAATTATAATAACGATAACAATATTACTTATTAAAGTAGTAAAAAACCATTTTATTTGTTGAAATTGATGGATTAAAGGTACGTGCTTTTAGATTTATAGGTTTTCTATGTGAGTGAATGAAAATTTGAAAGATGGGTTTGTCTCATATTGAAATAATAAAGTGGTATATATAGGTTTATATTGTGTTACACTTTATGGAGGTGTAACAAAGATTGGTCAAGATGTTCTCTTTCACGCACGCCTGCGCAGGGGGTGCAAATCATGGGCCCGATTTGCAATGGAAAAAGGCTCGATTTGTGTGCAAGCGTGTACGAGCGTGACTTGGGTGTGTCGAATGTCGGATCGATCAAGGCAAATATCGCCCAGTTAGTCTATGCCATCTTTTGTTATTTTTGACTGTTGGTGCTTCGCATCGCCAAGCTAGTCTATGCAAATATCGAACAGAAATGATCTCTTCCGTTAAAAGAGATGATTAATTTGTCTCACATTGAAATAATAAAGTGGTATATATAGGTTTACTAGAAAAGTGCACGTGCGTTGCACGTGAGCAACTAAATTGTTGGAAATATACATACGAAATTTTGATAATATTTAAATGAATTAAAATAAGGCTATTGAAATAAACCAAATCACAAATCAAAAATCATGACCATAGATGGTATATGAATCGGAGAAGTTATCTTATGCACATGACACACTTTTCAATATACTTCTTGGTTGATTTTGATAACTCAACAACTCTTTGTCGTAGTTTGTTATAATATACATATAACCATTTTGGATATACTCAGCAAGTATATGATCGTCTTTAACATCTATTATGTTATTTAAAACCCTCATCTGGGATCTGACATGCTCGTAGTTTACTTCCCTATCAGGATGTTTTTTCGGTTTTCTACATTGTTTTTATCCAGTAATCTTATTTTCCAAATATTTATTTTATTGTTGAATGATTTTTCAGTTTTTGACAATCATGAACTATAACTCATAAGAATAAATGTTGTTTTTAGTCGTGATTGGTTTTTACTTGTGACTAAAAGTATGTATACCCTATATATTCTTCAACGACATAATCAATGAATGGTGCTGTAATTTCTTCAAACATCGTGATATTTGTAATATCATTTTTATATATTTAGTATCGATATTATCGACATATAACTATAAGTTTAATAAATTTTTAACAATTATTTCTCAATCAGTGTGAGAAAAAACTTGAAAATCTTTTCAAATGACTATATCATAGAATTGTGTCATCGTTTAATTTGACGCAATTCAGAAAAGTCATTTCGTTCCTCATTTTTTAGAAGATTTTGAACAATGATTGCATGCATCATATCATGTGGATGATATAGTTTCAATCTCATAAACAAAAAAAATTTTATTCTATCGAGTTTACATTTTATTTTATAATATTTTATATATTGTGGAATGACTTACAAAATTAATTATTGTATTTTAAAAATCTTGAGAAGGACACGGATAACGTAATTAATATATGTATATGAGATATCATTCAAATATATATATCAAAGTATTTGTCTTATTCAATATCTCATCTAATAATACAACTGTTTAGATCTCATGAGCATCTTATAATAGACAAAAATAATTTGATGAAATATTGTATAATTCAATTTGAATTTCACTATTCGGCTACTGAATTTATTTGACGAGTAGTTCTCTATGTTACTATCATATATCTCATGAATTAGTTTGTTAGTCCACTTTAACTAAAAAAATAGACAAAAACAACCTCTTAGCCACCTCGAAATCTATTGAGATAATTTTGGAAGAAATAAAGTGCAACCGGCTCAGGTCATCTCCAACCACAAAATTTATTTTGGTGCAAATTTTACACTAAAATAATGCGTTTTCTGCACCAAATACAACATCCATCTCCAACTCATTTACTTCAAATATTACACCAAAAAGAATATTCTCAAAATATTCTTTTTATTTTACATATATTAATTATTATATTTTATTTAATATATTTAAGTTATGTTAATTTTTTGTGTTTTTATTAAATTATATTAATTAAAAATCATTAAATCAAATTAGTTTTTAAATATTACTAATTAACATAAATAAAAAAATTTTTAAAATCAACAATTAGTTTTTTATTTTTTTATGATTAAATATCTAATTATTAATAAAATAAAATAAATATTATTTCTATTATTTAAATAATATTTATAATTTTTTATACAAATAAACATAATAAATACAAATAAAAAATTAAAAAATTAAATAAAAAAATGACCTCTGCGCCAAATTTGGCGCAGGGGTTTGGCGCAGAGGAAGGGGGCTGCGCTATTTTGGTGAAATAGCACAGCCGCCATTGGAGAGGCAGCTTTGGAGATATCCTCAATGTCCCAGTTTACTAAAAATGCACAAAATTGATCTATTGTGTCCACAAAGCTTTAGAATTGTTCTCATATCATTAAAAATAGAATGAGAATTATACACAATTTTTTTTCATGTATTTCTTTTTCTGAATTAAGAATTTTTCTTTTTTATTTATTCTTTGAGAAATATTGATATTTTATATGACATCAGTATATTGCAAACCATGAAGTAACAACATAATCACTATATAAACCTTAAAGGTTTACACATAAAATTTTCCAATTTCTTCTTCATTGTGTTGCGTTGAAATTTAAATATGAATCATTTTTTATCTTAATATTTTGCTTTAAATACGCCTTCAAATATATATGCATATGTTTCATGTCACTTAGTTATACCTAATTTCAAATATCTAAAAAAATGTGTTTGAATTATATCATACAGAAATAGGGACATAGTAATACGCAACATTATTTTTTTTAACATGTTTTTTTCATCCACTGTGTTTGTCATAAAATTTTTGTTCAAAATTTGATTCATTTCTTAACTACATGTATGTAGAACCAATAAATCATATAATTCACAGAAATCATATATTACCCTCTTCGTAGAACATAAGGCCCAAAATATGTGGCTTCGATTGGTGTACTCTCATACATATTTTCATATAAACAACAAGACAAATAATAGAATATCAGAAAAATCAATTGCCGCCAACAATATTAAACAAAATGAATTTAAAAATTCTTGACACAAACAACCTTCATAAAAAAATGATAACTCAAAGTTCAAAAATAATTTATTTAGTACAATAACAAAGAAGTTGAAGTATATACGAGAAACAAAAAGCATAAATCACTTTCAAATTAAATACTAACTCATATTTTTCAAAAAATTTATAAATTTTTCAATATTTTTTTTCAAATAAAGAGAAGACGTCTTATTAACGTCATGGTTTCATAAATATTTTACTTTTTAAAAAAACACACAAAGGAAAAAATGGTGCCTCAAATCATCATGAAAAATCCTTTAATAAAACTTTAAAAAATAAAAATATAATACGAAGTCACACAATTTTTCTTAAATCAAAGAAAAATATTAGACCATTGACAAAATATATCTGGCAACGACAAAACATACGTTAACTTGTGATACAATTAAAATTTAGAATAATGCATAATCATTTAATTAGAACAAAATCGTATGCCAAAAATCTACTTGATATTATCTCTTTTAACAATTTATCCATGTTTGTCGTCTACCAGAGGACTCATAGATCCACTAATTTTTTTAGTCCACCTACTAATTTCACAATAAATAATACGACAAAAATAATATAATCACGCACATAAAAACTCAAATTCAAATACCTTCAATCAATTTAAATAAAAAAATTTGAATAGAGAATATAATAATGTTGTAAAAATTTTGAATAATGATTTATAGACAGAAGTCTGGAAATACATTTGTCCCAATAAAAAAAATATCTCTTTATATTCTGATATATAAGCTAAAAACGAAGAAACATTTCATCATTTTTAATATTTTCTAATTCGCTTCAAACTAAGTAATCTAAGCAAACTGAAAACATGCATTATGTGTTTAAGAATTAATAAAATATCTCAAGTAACAAAAATTTAAAATAATAATTTTTGTGGAATTTATGGTTTTGTTTTATATTTTCTTTCGGTGAACAAACAAATGACATAAGGAATACAAACACAACATTATCAATACAAACAACATATAACACCAAAACATTTAATGCTATGTTAAAAAACTCATCTCATTGCAAGAACACAAAATGATCAAATGAAACATATTATTTAGTAATATTTATTTAGCAGCATATATAAAAAATAGACTAAATAGCTTAAAAACAGTGTTTGGAATAACTTACATACAAACATTTCTCTCAATCATGTATCTTTATTGACACATAAAGAGTTTGAAAATATCTTTATTCTAAATTGGAGAAAGAAGTTTTATATAACCTTAATATTTATTAATAAATTATTTTTATTCAATCCGAGTCATCACCCTTCATCTGCCCATTATTACCTATCATCAATATGGTAGATATTTTTCATGAGTTTGACGGAAATGTATAAATTTAGTAAATAAAATTAAATTTAAAAGTAAATTAAAACAATAATTAGTTTGATTGAGTTAAGTACATTATTAATGATCTTATTAAACTAACATAAAAAATGACTTAAATAACATCATGAACATGATAAATTGTAAAACAAAAAATGGTAAGGTTACAAATGAAAATCATATATTTAATAGATAATAATATTTATTTAACATCATATATCGAAAATTGACTAAATGGCTTAAATGCTTATATTGAAATCACCTACATACAAATATTTTCTCTCAATCACATATATTTGTCGATACATAAGTAGCCTTAAAATATCTCTACTGTAAATGAGAAGAAGATGTTTTATATGACCTTAATATTTTTTAATTATTTAATTTTTTTCAATGTCACTAATCTCCATTCGTCTTCCTATTATTACTTTAATGTTCGTAATATAATAAATTTTTTAATGTAATAACATTATGAGAGTGATTTTGCTATAATTTGATGTCAGTGTATAAATTAAAGTATTAAATTTGAATTTAAAAATAAAATTAAAATTAAAATATAAATAGCTTGATTGAGGGTAAGTGATCTATTAATAATCCTATTAAACTAATATAGAAAATAACTTAAAGACATCATGAAACATTATACAAATTATAAACAAAAAGGGTAAAATAGTAAGTTTACAAAGTAAAATCAATAATAATTTATTTGATTGAGTTAAGTACATATTAATTATTCATATAAAATAAAATAAAAATTGGTAGTAATATTAGCAATTTTTTAAAGTAAACATTATATAATTATCAAGTAAAATCAAAATAAGAATTAATTTGATTGAGTTAATACGTTATTAATTATCATATTAAATGACATGAAAAATTGACTTAAAGAACACCCATGACATGACAAATAAAAACAAATGAAAGATAAAAAATAACTCACAAATAAAAGTTAAGTACACTATTAATTAACATATTAAACCAACATAAGAAATTACTTAAAAAAACCAAAGGAACATGACAAATTATAAAGTAAATAAAAGGGTAAAAAGGTAAGCTTACAATTCAAACTCATATATTTATAATAGTATTAGATATTGTGTTACACTTTATGGAGGTGTGACAACGATTGGTCAAGATGTTCTCTTTCACGCACGCCTGCGCAGGGAGTGCAAATCATGGGCCTGATTTGCAGTGGAAAAAGGCTCGACTTGTGTGCAAGCGTGTACGAGCGCGACCTGGGTTTGTCGAATGTCGGACCGATCAAGGCAAATATCGCCCAGTTAGTTTATGTGATATGATCTTTTGTTATTTTTGACTGTTGGTGCTTCGCATCGCCCAGCTAGTCTATGAAAATATCGAACAGAAATGATCTCTTCCATTAAAAAAGATGATTAATTTGATGATTTCTCCATCCAATAACTTGATTAAAAAATCAAATCGTTGGACATGAAAAAATCATTTTTTTAATAAAAGAAACACTCCCTAAATAATGAAAAAAATCCGATGAACATGTTTAGAAGTTGCAAACAAATAATCACATCTCTATACGCTAAATTAAGAGCTAAATTTAGATAAAACAACCTACAAAGTTCACTTATTTAAACCACACTTTCACCATTTCTCACAATTAATCCCCCTTTTGGAACTACTAAAAAACCCACCAAAAACACGGAACTTTTACTTAACTCAAAAGGGCTTCTTCTTTTAGCATTAATTCTTGGAATTTCCTCTTCAGGTTTGCTAGCTAGGGAGCCCACTTTAACATTAGATTACTACAAAACTACATTCCCAACAGTGCTCGAAATAGTTAGGAAAGAAATGGAATGTGCGGTGCTCTCTGATGCCACGTGATGCAGCCTTGATTTTGAAATTACATTTTCATGGTTGCCTCGTTCAGGTAATTAAATCTCAAGATCAATCACAATTCTTGATCAACTCCATTCATATTCTATGAAAACATGACGTCCTTTTCGGCGAGATTTTACATTACAGGTATGTGATGGATCAGTTTTGTTGGATGACACAATCACACTTTAAGGATAAAAAAGAGCTCCAAACAATGTGCATGCTTTGAAAGGATTCAGAATTATTGACAGGATCAAGAACCGGCTTGAATCTGAGTGCCCTGGAGTCGTTTCTTGTGCTGATATTCTCACAATTGCTGCAAGGGATGCTGTTGTTTTGGTATTACACATAAATTAAAAGAGAATTTCATTTAAATATTTGGAGATCATAGGTTTATTTATCTTACTTGGTAAAGTTTTAAATTTTTGTTTGTGAACATATTGTAGGTTGGTGGACCATATTGGGATGTTCCTGTGGGTAGATACGACTCAAAAACCGCAGGATATGCACTTACTGAGACAAATATCCGGATGGATTGACTGGCTAGTATGAATGGTACGTTAACTACTCTTCCAGTTTAAAAGTTTGCACTAATCTAATTTGATTATTTGTTGAAAGTAATGAATTTTGCAAAAATGGTCTATGAATCCACAAGTATCTTAACATATTTGGAAATAAACCAGCAAGTTTGGTAACCTTAAACCACTATTCAATAAATGACGCGCATTTAAATAAAATTCTCGTTTATTTGATCATTCTATCTTTATATATTAAACTCGACATCTCCATTCCACCAGCACCAACTCTGCTTCAATGGCTATCAACAAAGTTCTTTTCATATTGGCGTTAGCTTTCATGGCTATGATATCAGGTATATTAGTTTTTTTAAAAAGTTTAAACATTTTGCCTTCAAATTTTTGACTTTTGGTTTTTTTTTTTTAAAAAAATTTAAGTGTCTGTTTCTTTTCAAGATATAATTTATTCAAACATACAATTATTGGCAGGTCCTATGCTGAAAGTCGGCGGGTCAGTGCAGCTTCCACATTGTTTAGTGACTGAAGATTGCTTACCGATTTGTCAAAAGTACCACTGCCAATTTTGCGAGTGCATGTCTGGGATATGCGTCCGCGGTTGCGGTGGGAAAGGAGTCATCCCAGTTGGCCAGAAGCCCGCCGGCTGAAGCCATGGCATGGCACAAGGAGATGCTAGCAAGTCTAAATTTCAATGTTTTATATATCTTGGGTGGTTTTAAAGTAGTGTGTCAGTAACTATTGGCATAGTATATATACCATGTTAAATTTTAATATTAAATATATAATTTGAAAGTATAATAATAATTTAACATGGGTGGTAATTAATTTGTTAATGACGATTTAAGAATAATTCTTTTTTAATAAAGGACCGCGATGCATAAAAGCTTCCCGTATATAAGTAATTTGACAAATTTTTTTTAAGATAAAAACATGTAATTTTGTTGAATCATATTATTACAAAATTAAATAATTAATAATCAATTAATTATAATAACGATAACAATATTACTTATTAAAGTAGTAAAAAACAATTTTATTAGTTGAAATGATCTCTTCCATTAAAAGAGATGATTAATTTGATGATTTCTCCATCCAATAACTTGATTAAAAAATCAAATCGTTGGACATATTTAGGTAGTGTTTGTAATTTGTGGGGAAAAAAAATAATCAAGAAATTTGATGATTTCTCCATCCAATATACTTATGCTTAAACGTATAAATTTGGTCCTTTTTTGAGGTTTACGTATTTAGCATCTATCGAGGAAGCATAGTGAATTTCTGAACTACATTTCTATCGACTTAAAACTTATTGTCTTCAAACATCTTTCAATATAGAAGACACAATTAAACGAACAAACCAACATAATCATATTGCTGCCGATGCAAAGTCCATAATTCAGTCAACAAAATGTAGATCCACCAAAAGCCAAAGCGGAGACAGGCAGCGCAATCTTTTATTTAAAGCAGATAAAAAAATAAACAGTAAACGTTACTCCTTTTCTTCTTCTTCTTCATCATCATCATCATCATCATCATCATCATCATCTTCTTCTTCTTCTTCTTCCTCTGTTCCATGACTTTTCAGAATAGACCTAGGAGATCCACAGGATGCAGTCCTAACAAACTTCTGGAAAATAATTGATCCACCCATTCCTAGTTCTTCATGGGTTTTCTCGGTGTTGGAGTAAGCTTTCATATCCAGTATGTAAATTTGTTGAGATAGCTTAGAACCAAAGTCAGCATGCAAAGCAATGGAAAACTCCAATGGTTGGAAACACGACAAAACCCTCTCGATCATTAGGCGTAGATTGACCACCTTAAAATCGTACCCAGCAGTCTCAAAGCTTGCATAACTAAACCCATCTTCTGGGGTAACATGGATGGTAGATAGTGCAGCTCCTTCAATAGAATTCATGGAATATCCACACGGGTTGAACTCAAAATCACATATGTCTGATTCTGGAATAATTTTTCTTATGCCAGATTTGTTGGTCATCAGGGTTGCGAAGCTTGAATCATTTTTGTAGAAAACAGATGCCATTTCCCTGTCCAAGCCAGTCATACACATCTCTAGTGTGTAGACAGGGTTCGAAGATTCCACAGAGCTTGCACTTGCAGAATAAACATGCCATTTCTGACATTCGTCAGAGGCACCCATAACAAATGCCTTGCTTCCATCCAGACCAAGATTTCCAAAAAAGCTATCTAGAACAACAACTTCTTCAGAGAAATTTCGATGAGGGTATGACTGAGCCCCAGGGAAAATGAAGCTTCCACGGGTATATCTCACAGTTTGAACTTTAAGAGAAAGGGTCTTGGCTAACTTCAGTATGGGTGAGATGGACAGAAGCAATTTCGTTGTTCCACAAGTTTTGATGATAATTTTGTAAGGATAGACGAAGAGGCTTGACTCAGAGAGGACATATGAGTCAACATATTCATTTGACAGTGAAGCAACTATGGTGCATTCAGCAGGTTCTAAAATCTCATCCAACTGTGTTTTGGAAAGGCAACGAAGACTCTTTCCTCTGGGGTCGGTAAAGATATATGGCTCGAAAAAGGAGATTTCAAGCCTCTTTTCAAAGCCTTCAAAACCTATAGCAGATACTGGCACAGCCATTTCTAGAAACAAAAATTGCTAACAGCAACGAATGCAAAGAAGGGTAACCGAGAAGTGGAGAAAAGGAGTGCGTGCAGGAATAAAACAAAAATACAATGATTGATAGCTTTCTTCGCCCACACCACAGGCGTGATGCTAAACTAGCTTAGGAATATCAGGACGGCTTGCGTGCACACTGAGATAGGAAGAAAACAATTTAAAGTCAGTAGCGTAATGATATATAGAACTTAGAAGTAACAAATCATGAAAACTAAGTACAATGTTTTAGTGTGGAAACATACGTTGGAGTATGCAGCAGATCTGAACTTCTTGATACCGCCGTTTGGTCGAATGTCTTCAATGCTGTAACCAAGGGGAGCTTCGTAGAATTTACCAGTAGACCTTTTCTTACCACCTTTGGAGCTCCATTAGCTCATGAACTCTTGGCTGCAAGATAAAGATAAATAAAGAGGGTGAAACAAGATCAGTTGAAACCCGAGAGTCATCAATAAAAACAGAAGAAAATGCCTCATGTGCATGACCATAACCTAAACACGTATAAATTCCAGAGTACCAAAGCGAAAAAAAGGGACATTTTTCCAAACAGGTTCTCCATTAAGCAGTATGGATTCTTAACTTTGGCATGAATCAAAAGAATTATGTATGAACAAAAAATCATATCGAACGTCACACATCAGAATAATGAAAAAAACATGTAAATAAGAATGGGGAAAAAAGACAAAGGCTTGAAGTCATCAGAAAATTACAAGCCTTTGGTCATGGATTCATGAAGAAAACAGGATTTTCTAACCCAGGAAAGGCGTACAAATGCCCATGCACATACATATATCCTCACTAGCATAATCGATATCTGACATTTAACAAAAAGGAAAAAAATTCAAATTGAATGACTTCAAGAAGGACTTGCCAAAAATAAAAGAGGATATTTTTTATATTTTGACTGCAAACAATTCTAAATTTAATATATCCCAAAAAACCCAATAAGCCACCTTCATTTCGTTTAGTTTCCAATCAAGTTTACAAGAAAACTAAAGGTTAATGCAAAAGCCTCTGTTCAGTACATTCAAATGCAGATTAACCTGATAAACAAACGGCCATAATTTTAGGCAGTAAAACCATCGCCAAATTTCAGATGCACAAAAAAGGAATAAGATAACACCATCGCTAAACTAATATAAAATATTATGGATATGCAGAATGCGAAAGCTGATTACTCACAGTTACATAAAAAATTTCAGCTTTGTCGTAATCAACGGGGAAGCTCGACTCGCAGTAAATTCCTGCAAACAAAACAAATCAAACAACAATCTACAAGAAACCCGTAAAGAAATTATTTCATCACACAAAATTCAGAAAATGCTCACAGTAAACTCAAAAACTGACGGCCTCTAGGAAATGTATTTGGAAACCATAGAGAAACATAAACGACAACCACCTCTTCTTCTCAGGGTCGCCACTATATCTCAGATTCTCAGTTTTGTTTGGGAACACTTGAAGGTGGAAGGCGGATTTATATATAAAGCAAATATTAGTTTTTGGCACAGACTTCGTGTGGATATTACCGTATTACCCCGATGAGATTTGTTCCATAATTCTATTCCCGTTGCGGGATAATTATCAAAATAATCTTAATCAATTTTCCACAAAAAAATTAATTTGTAATTAAATATATTCAAATACACTCGGAAAAATTATTTTTCAAAGATTTAGTTTGACAAAGATTTTTTTCCACAAATTTTCCTATACAGTCTAGTCTACAAGTCAATATTTAGTGCGATTTTGAATAAAGAAGCTGTAGCTTCAAAAAAATATTAAAATAAGTTTAGTTTTAAATTGTTTTTAGTAAAAATAAAGTAAAATCGTTTGTATAAATGTTAAAATGTGTGTTGTTTTATTTTTAAACAGAAGTAGATGCCCAAAATCCAACCAAATAGACCTCGAGTTTTATGTTTTTATAGTAGAGTCGAATTAAATTCCGAGGATATAATAGTAAAAAAAGTATCTGAGATGTATGTTTCTCAGAAGAACATATTTTCATAGTCATACTGGTAGCTTTTGTTTAATGCACAAAAGAGACGTAGCAAACTGTATATTTTCTCTCCATTATCGTTTTATTTTTTTAAAAAAACAATCGGTGGCCATGAAAACTGAATCTTCTTTGGACTGTGACACTTAGTTTTTTGTAGTTTTATCGTCTTAACGTTGTCCGTATTATAAAGTTCATTACATCAACATTTTTGACTTGGAGGGAAGCCTACAAATAACAAGAAGACAACATTGTTTGGTGGAAAATGCCGATTTATTTGTTACAATAATAAAGATTTCTGTCGTACTTTTTTTTCCCGCTTGGAAAGATAAAGACACAATGTTGCAAGAATCCTCAAAAGAAAATTTAGGAAGAAGACCATTTTGGGCTGGACTTGGTCATATATATGCTCAAGAACACATATCAGAGTAGGGTTCAATTGGCCCAAATTTCACTTTTATATATAATACTAACACCATCACACCTGATTAGTGTTCTCTTATTAAATAGATTTAATTTACCATCCCAATTCTTTGCTCCATTCATAGTCTTGAGTGAAAAGCAATTCCGAGAATGCACCTACAGCGGCTATTACTTGTAAAATTCATACATAAGAATTGTGATATGTAACCAACCAAATTCTCCACATCTCTCGTGCTTCTTCCGACTCTATATATTGGGCAAGCTAAGCTCTTCTCCACCTTGGTAAAATGGCTACATTACTGGGGGGTTTATTTTTCAGCTTGCTTCTGTGTTTGGCTGGTCATAACCGATGCCCAAGCACCAGATGCAACACCTCCAATCACACAGGCATTATCTTTGCCACCTGTTGTTCCACCATCCCCAAGCTCAATCACCCCACATTCTCTATATCCTCCCCCACTACTTCCACAGATATCACCACATATATCACCCATTTCAAGCCCATCTGTGTCACCAGTATTCCCGCCTGTATCATCTTTGCCATCTTCCAGCTCAACCGTCCCACCACCTCAAATTCCACCTCCACAAAGTCCTACAATTCCAAGTCCATCTCAGTCACCAGCATTGCCGCATATATCATCTATGCCATCTTCAAGTCCCACCACCTCGAATTTCATCACCATAGCCTTCAGAAAGTCCAACTGTATCGAGTCCATCAAATTGATCTGCATTACCGCCTGTACCATCTCTTCCTCAACAATCTTCAAACCCAAAACACCCAATTCAAACCCCACAACAAAGTCCACCCCAGCCAAGAGCATCACCACCTTTGCCAGCAATTGTTTCACCTTCAGCAGTTAGCACCAACAACAGTTCAACAGCCAACGCCAGCATCTGCACCAGCAACACCCATTTCACCATCCGAAGGGCCATCAAAACGAGCGCCAGAAGGACCTATAGCATCACCAATTCCCATGCCGAAATTGGTTCCCCCACCTTCATCAATACCTGGTGAGCACAGGCACAAGCACAAGAAGCATCATGCATCAGTATCTGTACAGGTACCAGCACCAGCACAGGCCCATAATTCGGTACGAGTCTTTCTCCCATTTAGGTATCAAATTGTATTCAAAATTCAAATTGCTGCGAAAATATCTAATGCCATAATGTTTGATTACGGAGTGGAGGAGTATCACTTAGTCAGCAGGTAAGAAGATTTATAATGGCAGCAACAGCTGGCTTAGCCGTGCCCACCTTGTTTGCAGTCACAAGCTTTGGTTCACAAGACTTTACATGAGAAATCTTTATTGGCATGCAGAAGTAGATCAGTGCATCAATTCTAATTTTCTAGCTACGTGATCATAATATTTTTGCAATATCAACTATAATATGATATGACATTCATTTAAACGTTTACATTCATTTAGAATATCTTTTCTTCATTTTCTTGTGAATAATGAGAAGCTGGTTCTAGACTTGTCCTGTACTCGTATCACTATCTACTACCTCCTGCAAGTTGTACTCGACCACAAGTTCAAGATTGTCAACTAACTTGTGATACTGGGAACATCCTGAACACTGAAAGATACGAGAAGAAGAAAATAATAAGACAGTGATATTTGAATTTAGGAAGGCCCTAAATATTTAAAAGAAAAAGATCACACGATTGTATTATTATATACATCAAGAGGTCACTTCACGTTTGTTACTCTGACTTAATAACAGGGGTGTAACCAAGAGTTCAGAATCGGATGGTAAAAAGTTTAAATAATATTTTTTTAGCAAATTATAATATTTTAAATTTATTTCATATCACCATAAAAATTTTCTGCCGGGCAAATAAAAGGCTTTGCCCTAAGGATATTCATGCCCTTGCTTAATAATAACTGTAATGGTAAAAATTTACTACTTCGTACAGAGCAAAGAAGAGCAGCACATAATCTTTGAACATTTTTGGAAATTATGACACAAGAAATCCTCAAAACAAAATTACCTGTAAATATACAAGTCCACGTTCATAAGCTAATCTGTTTATTAATCTCTGCGATCGTGCACCACAAGCATTACAAGTAAAAGTTACCAACAAACTTCTTCTCGGAAGATTTAGGTTAATAGAAGCTTCCTGCAAGCAAGAAATCAAAGAGCTAACCCAAGCACTTTTCCTCAATAAGGTGCAAAAATCTAAAGATAGGACATGCACCATAAATGAAGCCACTAATAGAAGAACTTTATATATTCAGATATTTCAAAATACAAGATTTACATTAATTTTCAAAATACAAGATTTACCAGTTACATGACCAAATAAATCTAAGATTCACACTAATTTAATAAGCCAAACACATAAAACATGCAACTAGCATTCTTGTTGACCACTTCATTCAACTTACAGCTAGAAAGCTGGATTAAGGCAAGATCTTAATATTGAAAATCCATGGGTACGATGCACAAAGCTAAACATAGCATAAAACCACAACAATAGAAATAAAAGGAGGTCTCTTATGAGACGGTCGAGTCAACCGATATTCACAATAAAAAGTAATAATCTTACTATAGAAAGTAATATTTTTTCATAGATACCCAAATAAGAGATGTCTCCCCCAAAATACGATCCAAAAATACGATCCATGAGACCGTCTTACGTAAGTTTTTATCTAGAACTAAACAGCCTGAAATTACAAGAACGTTTCTTTAAACTCCATTTTTTTTTTTAAAAAAAAAGAGAGAAGCAAAAATCAGCATAGAAAATAATTATTAACCTCTTGAGCATTCTTTGAAACAGAAGATTGTATGCGCTCCGGGTATGCTTCGGAACAATCTTCGATCGAACATGAAATTATCGGCTCCCGGTGCCATTGTTCAAATGTCTTCTTTTCACGGTGAGAAATTCTCAACCTGCAATTGATAGTAGCGCACATAAACTAAAACAAACAAGAAAAGGCCAAAGGGGTTCCAGGAGAAGAATTTTTTTAAAAAAGTACATAAAACATACAATACATGAAGACTGGATCTTTTTTCTCCCCAATTATCACATCAGATACAAAAGCTAGCCAAAAAATAAATCCCAATAATAAGAAAAAGAAATTGAACAAACCACAAAATGATATATTATAAAAAGCTAAGTGGGTGGAAGAAAGTTGACCTGGAAGGTGTTAAGTGTCTGGAATTGGGATAGAAATTAGGCTCGGAGAATCGAGAATTGACCGTGAAGCTGAGAGGCAAACGAAGGTGGCAGACGTTCATACTTTGAGCTCTGAAGAACCGGAAAACGAGTTTTATATATATACTAGGTATCGTCACCTGTTTGCTCAGGTTCTCGCAGCTAATCTAAAACAATAGCATAGTAACTATCTCTGGTATTATTGATACGGAAGATAGATACGGATCACCAAACATGATTTAATACACACAGAAAGAGATTTCTCCAACAAAAACAATTTTTTTGCTAAAAACTTTAACCAAGAACAATACAGTTTTGCCTTAGTCACACATAATCAAAACTTAGTGATAATTTCGAAACCAAAGTATTATCACAAACGTAGAACAGTAACAGAAAAATATAAAAAAAACATCACCACAAACCCACAACAATCAATCAGACAAATAAAACATTCTAAAAATTCCGAAAAATCAAGTAGAAAGCACAACTTCAATCCCCAGCCAATCACAACCCATTCAACAACACCAAGCCTTACAAACGATTGAGTCAATCCAAAAAAACCACCACCATCACGTTGATCGCGTAAACAACCTTCTTCCTCTACGTTCTCCTGTGATTTTTCCTTTTAAAAAATTTTTTTTCTATATTTTTTAAAAAGAGAGAAATGCAAGAATCAAAGGAGCAAAGAATATTAAATTCATTTCACGATGAAATTGGATAGTTTTACATATGATATATAAGGTTTTTTTAGGACCTGTTCCGTAACTGTGAGAAATAACATGAATATTTTCTATGGTTGTGCAAAGATGATCTTCGAAGAAAAAAGATACAAAACACAAAAGAAAAAGTTGTTTAAGTTGAAAACATATCTCTTTCTAGCGTATCTGAAATCCAGAGCAAAGTCCAACTATTTCTCAACAATCCATAAACATCACAACTTCATAAATTTTCAAAAAGCCTAATTTATTCATCTTAATTTTGAAGAGCATCCCAATATACTTTAATAATCAAAATACCATTTGAATTTCAGTCTCATGGTCCATTCTGATCCTGTCATAAAACTTTAATTCAACTCATAATCACAGAAAAAATATGCTTGTTCATCAAGTTTCAATATCTTTACTTTGAGTAAATATCACACATAACAAAAAAATCGGAGGAGCTGATAAAGTAACAAAACTTTCAGGTTAATCGGAATTATAAATGACTCTAGCTCCAAGAATTAGATGCAAAAATTGAAAAGAGACCTAAAAAAATGTTACAAGAACCCCATAGTTAAATGTGTGGACCTTGACAAATATACTTATTAGATTTCATCTTCAAATTTGTAAAGGATAATAAATGACCTAACGATTGATCTTTGTGCTTATATTTACAGCAACGCCATAAATAACTAAACATTCAATCCCAACACCACAATTTTATAAAAGAAAATTTCATAATTATATTTCTTAACTATTTGCAAATACTAAATATATCAATACAAAATTTTGAGTTATAATATCATTATTAATTTTAAAAATATATAACGACATTATATCAAGATCAATTTAAATTTTTAAAAAATTAATAATTTATGGTATAACAATAATTTTATATAAAATTGAAATCAACAATTTAATATATTCAAAGGTGGAATTCATATTTTATTCCCAAAAAATGATATTTAAAATTCGGGAAAAGAGAAAGTTGAAGAATCCTTAGTAGATTGAATACAATACACTATAATAGTCTTACATAAAAACTAAGGTTGTGTTTGGTTGTTAGTCCTGCCATTTCTCAATGGAGTCTTAGTCCCGTCATTTTTCTTTTTTATTGTTATTTACTCTTTTTATAGCTATATATTTTTATGACGTTGTCAAATTAATGTTGACACTATAAAATTACTCACATGTTTTGCACCATGCCAATACTTCATGGAAGGAAGAGTAAAAACAAATCAAAAGAAATTTAAAGGATGAAAATAAAATAAACTTATAAGATAGTTTAACAGTTTTACCACCATATAATTATATATTAATAATGCCGAGGATTTGAGTTTTATAATCTATATAATCTCTTAAGGATTCTAATGCCATAATTAATTTCCATTTTTTATAAAATTTACGTTTACTGTCGACAATAACTATATAATAACTAAAAGTTGGCTCTAAAAGTATCATCACTCGCAAGACATAATATCATTGGATATAGTAAAAAAAAATGATCACCACCACATTTGATCTGACGAATATCTCTTTTTTTGCATGTACAAGGTTTCGATATGTATTTATCAAATATCAGTATGCAGGACGTATCTGACAAATTATGATAACGAGTACACCATTTTAGTAGAATTTGTGCATGATAGCTACTCACTCATAGCATATCAACAATTAAATCGTATGTCTAATGGTACCGCCAGTCAAACTAATTTTTCCAAAAGACTTCATCCTAATCGAACAAAAAATAATCGTCACTGTGATTTTCATCTCCATATCGATTATAAAAATCAGCCAGTGTCATGTTCATCTCCATATTGACCATAGAAATCACCACTATGAGGGGCAGATGTTTCATTCTCTTCGTTGTAACTCATCTCTGGCTGGAAACCACTGTCATTACTTTCATTAGATCCATTCATTTCGAGGCTTGGCGTGTGGTCACTTCTAAGAGCACAAGAATCTGCAGTGATGATCTGAGATTGAGATGCCTTGGAACCGTGTTCCTACAATTTTATCAGTTGTGTATGAGTAAATGATCGTTCCTTTTTTTAAACGTCTAACGATATGTTTACTCAAGCATGTTGCATGTGCATCTTTGTTTAAAATTCATAGACATGCCGACGAGCTTTACTGGTATACAAATTAAATAAATAACGTAATGCATTACCAGAATTACTTGGCAATTGAAGACTATATTGAAAATAAAAAAGCATGCTTACCAATTCTTCATTTAGAATTTTCAAAGCTACATAGTTAATTCTTGAACTTCGTCTCTGAAGAAAAGAATTCTGTCATACTCGTAACATAATAAAAACTGGCAAAAAACACAATCCACAATCCACCACAATCCAAGTAAAAATATATAAGCATCATGATATTTAATACCACTAATTCCATGAATATATCATAAGATTGCAACTTCTTTAGATTCCATTTTTTTTATTCATAGAGCATTTATCAGGAATTACAGAGCAATCATAGAATGGAGCTCCAAACTATGAAAAATATCATCGTTAAGCATAAACTAACTGTTGACTTCACTTTCTCCATGGTTTTAGCAGCTTTCTTGAGTGGGGGGTTTCTTTCAGCTACCTTCTCCTGTTTCTTTGGGAGAAATTTATCAAATGTCTAAATTGGCAACGAAAAAGAATAGAAGCAGAGAAGAAGGAATGAGAAATTACATTTACATATTTTCCATTGATAGCTTCCCATAACATCCTTTTATAAAGCATGTTCTCCTTGGTGTTGAGATATCTTACTAACCAAAACAACATTAAATGTAAGGACCAGTCAAATGCTTAGAGTAATCCAGAAGTAGGCACCAATAGAACTTGAATTTAATGATTTATTGGAAAGAGACTTTAAAAAAGCTTAGATATAAAAGAAGAATTTATCAAAGAGACAAAATGCACTTGAACATGAGCAATTGTAAAAATGGATGCATACATTTAACTAAAGTGGTAGAACATAAGCAAAATGGATGAGTATGGATTAATTAAGCATATACCTCAGCATCATCAATATCAGAAAGGCTGTCTGACACATGGTTATTGGTTCGACTTCTCCTCTGCTTGAACCTTTTTGCAACCCCAGAAATGCCTTTATTGTTTCAGGATGTCCAGTTGAAGCACCTGGAAGATTTAACTTGGAATGTAAGTGAAGAAGTTCTCAAGTCAGCAACTATATTTCTAACAAAAATCTTTTGCACAACAACTAATATGAGCACATCATTGTTGAAAAAGCAGCTATATTTACCATTAGGTTCCCTCAGATTGAGGGATCCACATGAAACAACATCCACAACTTCTCCACATGAAGGTTTACTTCCTCCTACCTAAATATTTTTATTCAAACAAAGTTAAGATAAACAAGCATTTTCTAACATTTTTTGCATTACACCGGAAGAAATAGAGCAACAATTTTTCATAGCATGCAAGGGAATAATACTTAAGGACATATCAGCTCTGGCCACAAATCTCATCTTCTAATTATCTCTTTTATATTCCTTAAGGACAGGTAAGATAGCTCAAGGCTAGCATACCTAGATAACCATGACTATTTAAAGAGAGAAGGAAATCATTATATGAAATAGCAGGTCTAGATACCGAAATTCAGACATACAGTTTGACAACCAAAAAAGAGTTAATTTGAGACCTCTGAGCGCACAACAAAAGAAGTTACTTCTGAGAATGCTTATTTCTACAGTCTCGTAATAATGCATTATCCTAACAGACAACTACTGACATTCTCACGAACTTATTAAGAATAGAAGCAATTGACTGCAGAAACTCTTTTACAGTGAGTTACTGAATAAAGTATTGTTATACCTTCTTGCTTCAAACATATAATAGTACAAAATTATCAGCAACACAACTCAATCACATATAAGCAATTCCATATCACATCGTCTATCACGACCAAACTTTATTGCATCTTATCAGATTTGATCAAAGAAACTAAAAATATATGCGATATTGGAAACACAAACCACTTTAAAAATCAGAACATTGAATCGAGCTATTCGTTACAAAAATTTTATCGAATAGAAAGCACATTGTGAAAATCAAACGATGAATTTCTCATGCAGAAAAGGAATTGGCGTACCGGAGATTCCGATTTGTGCGTAATAGCCATTGGATAGCGCTTCCACAAACTTCGTACGAAAGAATGAACCCTGGATGGTGGTGTAGTTGGAACAACCGTCAAATACTAAACACACTGGGAAAAAAAAAGAAGCTTACGGAAAAGAGAAGACCGAAAAGATGAATTCCTCAGGATTGCTAGTAGGTTGATTTTGGCATTGATTCTGAACTCAAGAAATAATAAACAAGTGAAGAGAATGTTAGAAAAAAAGAAAAGAAAAAAGAGGAGCTCAGCCTTTTCAACCGGGCCCACAAGTTTCTTTATTTTGTTTGTTGCGGTGGAGGGCCCAGAAGATGATTGATTAAATATAGCAACAAAGACGTCATCAACACATGGTTAAATTGACTAGAAATAATATTCAGTTTCAGTGTGCGGTTTTAGGTGAAAACTAAAATTCCACGAAGATTTAATGCATTTAGATCTAATTAAATTCAATTAGAAATAATTGAACTGTTAGATTTAAATAGGTTTATTAACTCGAGGAATCGTTTAATAAATAAAATTGGGGATTTCACCGTGATCGTCAAGAATTAAATAATTAATTGAATTTTAACACGTGTCAACATAGTAGAGTTTGGTACCGTTGTGTGTCTTAGTTATTTATTTGAATTTGAATCCCTCCTTGATATTTGAATCTCTCGTTTTTTATTGCAATTATTTTATTTAATAATTTAGATTAATAATCCACGTATCATCTTTTTATTTATTTTGTATAGCTTAAGTTAATTGATAAAACTTATAGTAATTAAATATTAGTTTTTGTGGGATCGATACTTGGACTCATCATTTCTTTACTATAACTTGACCTAGTCCGCTTGCTAGATTTATTCCCAACCGAAATCGTCGGTCAGTCATCCATGAAAAAGTATTACTTTTATGCTAAGATTATTAATTTTTATTGTGATATCGGTAGGATTGACCCATTTCACAGATAAAGATTCGTGAGACCGTGTCACAAGAGACGTACTCAATTTTGATTGTGTAAGTTAATTAGGTCAATTTTTTTGAATAAATTTTTATATTATAAAATTATATTTGAGTTAATATATATGTTAATAATATTTAAAAATAAAGATTCATTATTTTTTTTAAAATTTTGTATTTTAATTCAAACATATATACTAAGTGTATTTTTGGAAAGTTTTGAAAATTTTAAATATAGTGATTGTATTAATAATTTTATAAACTGAAATTTTTTTAAAAAAACAACTAAAAGTGAGGTAGTAATATTTATTTTTATTTTCATCTTTCTTCTTGAAGATACATGTCTATGAATTTTGTTAACAAGATCTATCAGTTATAGGAGTTTTGATATATTTACTATATTTGATTGATTGTGTGTGTTAATGTGCTTTCTATTTGTATGAATGAAAATTGGAGAATGATTTATTTGTCTGATAGTGGAAAATAAAAGTGATATAGATATGTTTATATTGAGTTACACTTTATGAAAATATAATAATGATTGATATTAAGAGGCTCTTTCTCGTGTGCATCTGTGCATGAGATGCAAATCAAAGGCTCAATTTGTAATGGAAAAGGCTCGACCTATATGCAATTATACGAGCGTGACCTGAGCACGTCAAATATCGGACAAATCAAGGCAAAAATCGTCTAGTTAGCTAGGCCATGCCACCTTTTCTTATTTATTTTATTTTTTTCGAAGGAGACATTCCACATGCTTGATTGTTGGTGCTTCATATGGCTGCCGCCTATTGATGACAACAATTGACATTTCACATGGATGCAATAAGCCTATGTAAATAGAGGTTGTCCTAAGCTCGAAAACACACTAGAAACGTCCACTTTGTCTCTCGTTCCTACTTTCTTTTTCCTGTTTACACTATGCACAAGCTGCTTGTGGTTCTACATGATCTAGTGATAAAGTTCAGGTACTGATTTCGTCTGTCAACGTGGTGATTTGTACAACATCGCTACATGTCTACCAGTTGTATCATGTGAAACATTCGTCCGACTTAATTCTCGAAGCACATACCGGAGTAAACGAATCTGTTTTAAGGAAACTGTATTTGTTACATGCCTCATTTTGATTTACTATTTTTTTTCTGTTTTTATGTACATGATTTTTATATTTCAATAGTATATTTATTTCGTTTACTGCTTTGTCTTTACATACACGAGATTGCTGTCGTTCACTATTCTTTACCCACGGTCTTCAAATTTTTTATTTAAGCGTTCTGGCTAACATGAATTTACGACCTATCGATATTCTGCTCATTTTATATTTCTTCACCATTTGTTCAGAGCATTTGATCTAAGGAATAAAATTTCGACGTAATCATCACACGTATATTTAAGACGTGATCGTCTCAAAATTAAGTTGATATCAATCTAGAAAAATATTAGACAATAATAATTGAAAACAAGTAAATAAATCCAATATAGTTTCTTAATTTAACTTAATATAGTTCTTTTATTGATTAATAAGGCCAAGCAGCTAGAACAAGGTTACATAAATACTACGTACCCACCCACGCACTTGCATAACATTCTTAACTTATAAAATCACACTCACAACTCGGCTGCTGCTCTAGACATGTAAAATTACTCGACCCAAATCTCTTGTCCCCATCATTTCTTTGCACCTGCAGGCTTGCCACCCGATGCCTACAAAAACAATCTCAATTAATTAATATATATATATATATATATAACGAAAATTTGATCAAGCAAGAAAGATATTTCCAATAAATTTGTTTATGGTGATCATGATGTTTTATTCTCTTATAGAGCCAGAAACAAATACTTTTTCAATCTCAAGAATTACAGAGTGTACATATTTTAGAACGAGCACCTTCTTCCTGGGCTCTTTAGGCTTCTGAGCTTCGCCCCTAGGCGCGCCCGCGCCCTGCTTGGAGACTGGAACTCCAACCGGCTCTTTCTTAGCTGAGCCGAGCGATACAGATCCGGCTGGTTTCTCAGGCTTCAGTGATGCCATTTTTCCTGGAGTTCCCTCTGCACGCCAAGCTACTTAAGTTTCTATACCTTGGATGGATCTTGGGTTTCTATGCCCTCTCAGTGTGTGTATTTATAGTTCATAGTTTCCACTTAATATCGTAGAAAATATTGTCACGAATCTTTTTCAGTTGCTCTAATTGTCGTGTAATAAAATGGAATAAACTTTGCAGAAGGCCACCTTTAATGAAGAAGCAGAATCGGATTCATGGTATAGAAACTATGCTCATATTATTGACAATAACAATATTGAGTACCCGAGTTTCTTGCTAGAGAAAGCTCCAATATTGATGAAAAGACATTATATATATATATATATATATATATATATATATATATTGAAATTAAAATAATTAATTTGAGTCATGCGTTAAGACACATTTCGAACAATTTTAGGACAATAACTGAAGGGAAAGGTGGGCAGGAAGATCAGGTCGAAAAATAAGATTTTACTTTGAATTTGTATATATACGACCGAGTTTACTTCTATTTAGTTTTGTTTATTTCTTAATTTCATTCTTGTTAAGCGTTTCAATTATTGGTTAAAGTTGTATCAAATGAGACTTTACATGTCGATATCTTTTAACACAACCGTTTCGAGATCGAACCGGTACGTAAATGCATGCCTTTTCTAATTAAATATTTTTGTTTTACAAAAAAAATTTAATATTAGAAAAAATAAAACACTGAAAGAATTGTTTAACATAAAAGTATAAAAATATTAAAATTGTGTGTATCAGATTTATGTATTGTGTGCATATATTATAACACTTATTCATAACATGCAATATAATATATTGATTAAACACACAAATAAACTTTCACGAATAAAATAAGACATAATAAACCATGCACAAGTATTGTGTGTGGTGTCTCATGGTAAAACGATTTACTAGAAAACTTATATGTTTACAAAAATGAATACTAAATAAAAGGATCTCTTAACAAGTGATGAGGCAAAGTGCATCCAAACACATACATATCAAACCGTATACCCAAGACTACAGATGCAATAAACGTGAAGCCGAAGTTCTTGAATACACGACACACATATCAAAACAATGATTATGTTTTGTGATTTCAATGTCCTCAGCACTGCATGACAATACTTCAATATGTCTTGCTTTGAGTTCTTTATTAATTTATTTACGTAATCCCTTGCTCTTCCTGCGACGTTTCACTGCTCTTATTCAACTCCAAAAACCATATGCAAGTAGCAGTGATGATATCTTATTTACAGACTTCGTATGCCCTAAAATTTATTCTTATATAGAGTCCTACACAAATATGAAAACAAAAATTTCATTAGTAAATAAACTCTTTTGAACAATAGTATAATATCTAAAAATCTTATAATATATATATTAATACTTTAGAAAATCTTATCATAGATATCATTATTTTAAAAAATCTTATTAATCTAATAAAAACAAAATTCCTTATATAAATATCACAATATTATATATATAAAAATAATAATTAAAAAATAAAAATTTCATCTCATACGCTATAGATTAAAAAGTCGATGGGGTTGGTGCCATTTTCTTCCGTGTGTATCATGCCATTGACAACTCGACGGACTTGCGTTTTGAGTTGAAGGTTTGACACCATTTTCTCTACCAAAAGTCAATCCACGCTATTGCTTATAATAATATATATGGACCATTTCATCATCTTTATTATTATTTTTTGGAAAAATCTAAATATATATTATCATCATCTTTATTATTTTTTTGGGAAAAATCTAAATATATATAATGGACGATAAATTTAGAGATACAAAGTATGTAAATGAAATTCGGGAAAAAAAAATTAATTATTTGACTGATGATTGTGTCACTTAACCTTTTGATCCCCACCGAGTACATAAAAAAATAATCGCGAATTTAGAACATGCAGCAGTTATATATATTTGTAATTTGATGATTAAAAAAATGAATAAATAAGCAAAAAGATAAATCATTTTTAACTGTACAGAAGCCAAAAAAAAAAAAAAAAAAAAAACTTTGTAGCAGCTAAACACCAGTTCATGTTTGGCTTCTGTGAAAACATGCATCTATAACTGCAGCAAAAAAGTCTGAATCAGGTTCAGCACATGTTTGTGTGCGTATATATATCTAATCTAAAATACAAAATGAATCGAAAAAATTCAGTCATTACGTGCGTACCAAAACCAATGAAAAAATTTGGCTGGTTCTCCAATATAATATTTGTCCAGAAAACTTTAATTTCGAGGTGCAGAATTGTGGCCCTTGGACGGTGCTGATGGAGGAATCGGGACACCTTTAGGAAGCTTGGCAAAGTAGAGCCCCCCATCGTACGTCCTTTCCTTTTCTAGAAAAGGCTTCAAAGCCATTGACGAATCGACCTCATCCTTGATGATCATCATCATTCTTCCCGACCTAGTGGCATCGCAATAATTCAAGAAAAACAAAGAAAGGATACATGCTAAAAGAGTTAGCCGATTCAAAGAAAAAGCCATGGGGTTAACTTTTTGAGAGGAATGTGTAATATGAGTTTCAGAAGAAGCTAGATAATCAAGGGGTGTTTTAATTTATAATATAATATACTTGTGTAGTTGTGTTGCCTGCATGGGGATCAAATATAGTTTGGGAAGAAAAACGAGTGTTGAATATTCAATGTCAACGGTCTTTCAAATAATTATGTATTGTTTCAATTAATTTGAATTAATCAAAGAGTCAAGGATTTCCTTGAATTTTCCTTTGCTCCTTAATTAATACGTCTACGGTATCACCAAATTTAGATAGAAAATTTATTATTATTAATTTCAAATTTGGTCATATATGTTGAACCCTAAAAACTTATGATTGATCAATCCTCGGGTATATTGTTTTGTTTTAAGAAAAACCATGTTGATATATGATGTGATCTCGTTAAAATGGGTGAGCCGGGTACGGGGCTCCAACGGACCAAATCAATAATTTATAATGTTTGGGAATTTGAGTGAAGATAATGGCTTGGATCAACACCTGTAAACAAGAAAGTAACTCGTGAATGGGCGTCGGAGGGATGTCCGGCGTGGCCACTCCGATGCTTAAGTCAGCAGGCTTTTTTATGAACACAAGCAATATTTGAGAGGAAATATGTAAGTGCTTTTAGTTCAAAGATTTCAGAATGTTTAAATGACATCAATACCTGCTATTTATAGTAGAAAATGGGGTAGGTACCTCGATTCTTGTGCCACCTACTAAGTATGGCAAGTCGGCTGCCCATACTTGTAGCTTCTGATGACTTCTAGGACACTTCAAGCCCAAGTTGTTCTGACATATTAGACTGCATGTACCAATCACACTCGAGTGCGGCACTGTTACCGAGGTGCCCGGGTAGAATGCCTCCCGGGAGTTTATATGAGAGCCCGGGCCTAAGACTGCCCGGAGAATAGAGCATGGGCTTGCAACTGCCCGGCTCCAGAAGAATCCATATGCAGACTAACTCGGATTTGGGAATCCATTTGATATTCCGGGTCATTCATGACCCGGGCTCTTATGGGGGTATCATCACTCATCCCTTAAATAGTCGGGCTAGAGTCATACTCGCTGTCCCGATTAGTCATGCTTGGATTCCCAAAGAGAATCAATCTTGTTCTATAAAAGCATCGGGGGCTTCATGTCTCCCAGAAATGGGATGAAATGCCGGAGTCTCGTGTCTTATGGACTTGAGATAAGATGCCGGGGCCTCATGTCTCCCGGGCTTTGTATAAGATGTCGGGGCCTCGTATCTCCCGGACTTAGGAATGGTCGAGGTGCGGAGCCCCAAGCCAGGTTTGAGAACCCTGGGCTTATGAATAACCAAGGTGCGGAGCCTTGGGCCGGGGAACATGTCCCGGGACTTGGGAATGGTCGAGGTGCGGAGCCCCGAGCCAGGTTTGAGAACCCTGGGCTTATGAATAACCAAGGTGCGGAGCCTTGGGCCGGGGAACATGTCCCGAGACTTGGGAATGGTCGAGGTGCGGAGCCCCGAGCCAGGTTTGAGAACCCTGGGCTTATAAATAACCAAGGTGCGGAGCCTTGGGCCGGGGAGCATGTCCCGGGACTTGGGAATGGTCGAGGTGCGGAGCCCCGAGCCAGGTTTGAGAACCCTGGGCTTATAAATAACCAAGGTGCGGAGCCTTGGGCCGGGGAGCATGTCCCGGGACTTGGGAATGGTCGAGGTGCGGAGCCCCGAGCCAGGTTTGAGAACCCTGGGCTTATCAATAACCAAGGTGCGGAGCCTTGGACCGGGGAGCATGTCCCGGGACTTGGGAATGGTCGAGGTGCGGAGCCCCGAGCCAGGTTTGAGAACCCCGGGCTTATAAATATGTGCCGGGGCCTCGTGTCTCCCGGACTTTAGAGAATTTGCCAAGAAAAGTTGGATTTAGTGCCAGATTGTATGTTCGAGCTGTAGAAATATCCAAGCCAACATTCCAAAGAGTAGGAATCCAATATAACAATGTAATCACATGGCCCGATATAAGAAATCCATCACCAAGCATCCTAGCTCTCATACCGATAAAATCCCAAGCATATGCAATGTGTTGTGATACGATGTTACAAATGTTTTTGAGCAATTCAACACAATTAAGCTGATCAATCAATAATTCATATGATGTCATAAAGAAAAGCTCGCTATGATATATCCTAAATAATTTCAGTTAAAAATTATGACTGAGCATAATTGATAAATACGCATAACACTTGATTTTATTAATATGATAAAAGTGGTGCGACTTATCTTCATGAAATTGCACCAAGCTCAGCAGTAACGAACTGGGCACGAAGGACCACCCCAGATATCGGGCTAATATCGAGATATCCAAGCAACAATGGAGTAATTGTTGTCTTTCTTCATGCTTTCCGACTGCTAAACCACGGTTTCCGGTGGGTGGTCGGTCACGGGGGTGAGCTGTAACAGTGGTGGCTATGCCATTCCAATAAACACAGGGGTGGAGGAAGGTAATCGGCTAGAAAAAGCTCTACATCCTTAAGTCGTAAGCTACAGAGGGGTTTGCTCCTCTCACTTGCTTAGATCTAATTCTTTGAAAGCCAGAAATTCCATAATTTCTCTACCAGAGTGATTTCCCAACGCTAAACCAGAAGGTTTCTTTCTCCCAACTGCCTGTGTGGTTCTCTTTCTTTTTTCTGTGTATTTTTATTTCGTACTCCACAGATCTTCGAAAATCCAGTTCACGAGTCTCTCCCACCAGCGAGCGAGAGCCCTCCTTCCTCCTCTCTTCTCTCTTCCTGAACTCGGGAAGTCTCTTGGTTTGCTCTTCTAGTAGGAGCCATATCAACGCCTTAGAACTCAAATTTCCCACAGACGGCGCCAATGATGTGATCTCGTTAAAATGGGTGAGCCGGGTACGGGGCTCCAACGGACCAAATCAATAATTTATAATGTTTGGGAATTTGAGTGAAGATAATGGCTTGGATCAACACCTGTAAACAAGAAAGTAACTCGTGAATGGGCGCCGGAGGGATGTCTGGCGTGGCCACTCCGATACTTAAGTCAGCAGGCTTTTTTATGAACACAAGCAATATTTGAGAGGAAATATGTAAGTGCTTTTAGTTCAAAGATTTCAGAATGTTTAAATGACATCAATACCTGCTATTTATAGTAGAAAATGGGGTAGGTACCTCGATTCTTGTGCCACCTACTAAGTATGGCAAGTCGGCTGCCCATACTTGTAGCTTCTGATGACTTCTAGGACACTTCAAGCCCAAGTTGTTCTGACAGATTAGACTGCATGTACCAATCACACTCGAGTGCGGCACTGTTACCGAGGTGCCCGGGTAGAATGCCTCCCGAGAGTTTATATGAGAGCCCGGGCCTAAGACTGCTCGGAGAATAGAGCATGGGCTTGCAACTGCCCGGCTCCAGAAGAATCCATACGCAGACTAACTCGGATTTGGGAATCCATTTGATATTCCGGGTCATTCATGACCCGGGCTCTTATGGGGGTATCATCAATATATATAGTAATTTATATTTAATTTAGAATTGATTTGTTGAATAAGAAAATGGAACTTATATATTTTTATATATGGATACAATTTATTAACTCAAACTATTATACCCGATTAACAGGGAGACAAACGAACATTTTTTAAAAAAATACATAATTGAGGTGATTAAAGTAGAAAGTTTTGGGGAAAAAAAATCATTTTGCACCACGTCAAATTAACCCAAAATCTTGACAATTTTAGATTTTTTTTTTCACGAGAAAAAAGATTCGGGAATGCGCACATAAAGTTTGACAGAAAAAGGCCGACATCTAATTATTTAAATCGTTATGAATTTACTTTCACGTCCCGAGACTGATGATAGTCGATACCAACGTTATTTTACAACCACACAATCGAAAACAACAAACATCGTAGTACAGTATAAATCAAAACAAGTTTATAACTCATAATCAAACGTAAATTTGTCTTTACAATGAAAACACTCGAAAACGATAAAACTAATTAAACGGAAGCATTTACAACTGAAAAAAACAACGAACATAGATCTAATTAAAATTCCGTCCATCACTCGCCCCAAAACTGATCATGTTTTTCTTCTTCTTCTATCTCTTCTTCCGGCTTATTTGGGAAGAGAGAGTAAGGGGTGAGTGATATGGTCATCACTCAACAAGTAGAGGTCGTTCGAGCATTACATGACAAAATGCATAAATTTCGAAACACATATCATGCATAACATGACTCATATCATAAGCATATAATTGACTAGCCACTGAAATCCTTCTACTTTTCATGGTTTATTGACATCAGTCTCTAATTTTTACTTCTCTAAGGGAGCGAAAGCGTATAAAATATCATATTGAGATTTCCATCCATATACAGTCGAATTCTCACAGTGCCAAAACAAAAACGTACGATAATCGTAGCAAGAAGGGGGTAGAAGAAGAATTTGCACTAACCCAAATTTTCGAAAAACGAAAATATACATATGCGAAAATTAAATTTTAAAACAAGCCCACTTACCTATTTGATTAAAAAAATGTGGGGGGGTGTTCCCTGCAATGGGATTTTCGAATCCTACTTCCGAATATGGACTGCAACAGCGCTTCGACACTCAGCAGAACTTGAAAGAGCAAAATCTCGAAAATTCCTTAGTAGAATTAGAGAGAATTTCGAAAATATGGAGTAATTCTGAGGTGTGATTTTCGAATGGAATGATCATCATATTTATAGGGGCTGACTGCTATCTTCATCGTATATTATATCCGCATTTGAACTTTTAAATCAAATATTAAATCTGGGGCAATTTCTCATTATTTATACATTTAACTTGGATAATTTCGAAAATAGTCTACAGCATGAAATTTCGAATTTCTTTTCTAATTTTCAGTATCAGGTAGATCTCTTATTTTGCAGTACGATTACATTTCTGCCCTTAAAATCTAAAAATTTTCATTATTAAATTTCGAATTTAATGGTAATTTATCCCAAAATTAGGACTCTTGATTTTGTCTAAAATTCTGGTAGGCAAACTTTTGAATTTTCCATACTTGTATATCCTTATCATGCAAATTTTTTCCTATCTATATAATTTCAAAAATTATAAATAAATACCTGAAAATTTCAAAGTTATATCATCCTTTTGCTTGATCTTGATCCATGTATTCCAATATTATCTCAAATCTTATACCTTTATCTGATATTTTCTTCTCAAATTCGAGTTTGTGTCTAAAAAATTTACCTGGTTGTATCCAATATCTCCTTATTTAGTATCTTGCACACGATATAATTATAATACAAAACTTTAGATAAACTTAAAAATCTTAAATAAAATAACGAGACGAATAACAAAAATCTCGAATAATCTAGTACATCTTTAAATTAAGTTTTACAAACGTGTGTTTTACATACACAAGAGCTAAATATAATATATACTATTATAAATATATAATTCACACTACAGTGAGTGAATATTCTCACAAAATATACTATAATAAAATACACATTTTTTTAAGGTTATGCAGTAGTTACACTAGTAAATCCAAATAACACAGTCTTGTAACAAAGAAAGAATTCCAGAGGCGACCATAATAAGAGAAATAGATAAACTAAATTTAGCTAAATTATGAGCTACGGAATTAGCTTGACAATTCATATGCCTAATTCCTTCAAAAACTATTATTATTATTATTATTAATTTGGACAAAAAAGAGTATTTCCAATCCCAAAGAACTCGTCTACTTCAGTGGTCGCTGTTCGGACCACGACCAAAGAGTCCTCGTGAGTTGTGGAGAAGATGATACGTACACACAATAATCGTATCAATTATTACATTACATTTATTTAATAGAAAATAGTTGCAGTTGAATTAGTCACACAATGGAATGTGTGTATTAATTATTCGAGGAAATCGACGAATCATGCTTTCTAGCGTGTGTATAGAGCAATTAATTAGCAGAAAATTCAGTTACGGATATAGGACATTTAATGTTGATGATGATTACTATAATATAATATATTATCTTAGATTAAATGTGAAATTAGTTGTCCCGATCATATATGTTGTGACGTCACTATTTGAATTTGGGATGTTGAAAATTTGGTTCTATCTCGGGAGATTTCAACAAAATTAGGTGGAAATGGAAGCAAATTTGCGTATCCCGATTGTGACAAAAAATAAAGAAAAAAATCGTATGAGACGGATTCACGTACTTAATTTTGTGAGACATATTTTTAACCCGATTTGATTCATAAAAAAATTATTAATTAATTATATATTAAAAATGTTATTTCAATTATGAATCAATTTAATCGTGTTACGAGAAAAAAAAACATGTGAGATCATCTCATAACAATCAAAATACTTAATTGGATGAAAGAAGCCTCAGCCGACTTATCGTATTGATTTCCACAAATTCTCAAACGGCGGCCTTTTTTTAGATTTAAATATACATTTATGATACTTTTTAATTTAGGTCAAAACTTATCTCAGACGGTACACGAGTCGTATTTTGTGAGACAAATTTTTTATTTGGATCATCCATGAAAAATTATTACTTTTTATGCTAAGAGTATTACTTTTTATTGTGAATATCGGTAAGATTGACCCATCTCACAGATAAAGATTCATAAGACCATCTCACAAGAAATCTATTCTTTAATTTATTATATCATTTTATACGCGTATTTACACACACATGATTTATTTGGCTTGAAATCGACTATGATAAAATTTTTGATATAAATTTGAGACAAAGCGCATTTGAAACTAATTCTAATAGATTTTTTTTGGCCTTGGAATTAAATGGCTTCAAAGATTATAATATAATTTTTAAGTAATTTTTATATTTCTTAAAATTTATTGATTTATTTTAGTATATTGTTTTATTTATAAAATATTATTTAAATAGAGATTTTAATTATTTATATATCTAGTTATTTTTCGAAGTTACCATTAGTTTTTCCCCCACAAATGATATGCTTTACTGCTAGAACATCAACAGGTTCACTGAACATTAATGTACAACAAAGAAACTACCGTTATTATTTTGAAGCGGAAGTGTCACTTCACTCCAGATGTTTGGCCTTCTCTTAGTTCAATCCCAAATGTTTCGTCCTTTTCGGTTTATACCCTAAAATGTCAGGCCCGTGCACTTAGTTAATATTTAATTACTACATAACATGGATTAAATGGTGTAAACAGCGAAAACGAGTTTAAAATGTTCATTAAGGCCTACAGAAATTTCGGCATGACCTCCCTGTAAGTAGGACATCCCAAAAATTTCAAAACACAAAAATAACAATATACGCTCGAAAATAATATCAATTTCACAATCAACCACACCAACATCCTACAGCCGCACTGGCCAGGATTAGACACAACATACCACAAATAAAATCCAAACAACATTAAAACATAACCATACAGCTACACATGGCATCTTCCTGGCAAATGTATCAAACCAGCATAATATATATAAATATCTGGGAACTCTGACACCAACCGACTGACTACTGGGTACCACTCGCTGACGCTCCACCAGACGCGTCAAAACCCCTGGAATGACCTGCTATGTCATCAAAACAACCACAACATCAAAAGAAAACAGGGGTCGGACCCCAGTACGACAAACCAGTAAAATCACGACGTAAATAAATGACATGCAATAATATCAAGTAAATGCAATGCTATGCGATGCATGAATGGTAACAATGGAATAACGGATACCAAATGGAGTCCAAACGAATAGCATCATCAACAGTAACAGTGGCCACCCGTGCCAGGAATGCAGCATCAAATCGCCGCTCGTCCATGCACGTAGCATCGGGAATGCGAATAGCTAAGTCGCTCGTCCCTAGCTGTCATATGGGAATGTGGCTAATCCTAACCCACTCGTCCCTCTGATGACTCAATAAATCTCAACAGAATCAACATAAATAGCCGTCAAAGGAGTCAAGGCTCAATATGTTATGTCAATATAATTTATGCATGAATGCAATAGAATAAACATTCAAGGCACATAATAGCAAACAACATTCACCGAATATTCTTACACGCCAATATAAGCGTCATAATAATATAGGTTTGAACGTACATCAACTATAGCTTACAATACCACGGTAAATTCTTAAGGACTATCGAATAAAACTCGTCCAACGATAAAACCTACGATATAAATTCGCTATACACTTCAATATAATGCATTCTAACAGACTAAAAAAAATTAAATCGGCTCGGTTAAAAATTGAATTCCGGACAGCTTATTAAACCCATACAAATTCTGAAACTTCAAGCTTAATACCTCAAGAAACGAAGCTTAAATACACAATGGTGATCTCGCGAAAATGGCTCGTCGGAAAAGTCGCCGGAAAATATTGTTCACGCCGGAAACCTAGCTGAAAATTAGGGGAAAAGCTCAATTCTTCACTTATATAAACTAATACACCAAGAACAACCAAAATTCGAAGCCAAAAGCTTACCTAAAACCAAATCGAAGCTCATGCACAGTGCTGGAAAACAGGGCCGATCGAACTCGATAACTTCCAATTCATGGCAGGAAAATAGCTAATATACCTGAGGAAGAAGATTGCTAACCTACTACGCCAACATTCCGGCCGCTGGCGGCGTTATGCGAAGACGGCAGAAAACCGAAGAAGGCGACGAGCAAGGCTGGGGAAAAGTTCTGGATTTTTGAGCGATCTGTTCTTGTATCAAATGGGTTTGGGTTTTTATTAAATAAAATGGAAATGGGCTGGGCTTACTTATTGTTATTGGGCCTCACATTCTCCCCTACTAATAAAAGATTTCGTCCTCGAAATCTAACAAACACAACACTGATATCCACAACATTACATCTAATAATACATAGGAAATTCAGAATACATCGCGTAATTCATTGCATTCTCAAACAAATGAGGCCATTCTTGTCGCATCTTTGCCTCTAATTTCCATGTAGATTCTTCTCTTCCATGTCTACTCCATTGTACCAAAACCAATGGAATCGTCTTGCTCCTGAGCTGTCTTTCCTTACGGTCCAAAATTTGCACTGGATGTTCAACATAGCTAAGGGAACTGTCCAACTCCAAATCCTCGACATTCAAGATATGAGATGGATCTGGCTCATACTTCCGCAACATAGATACATGAAACACATTATGTATCAAAGACAAACTCTGCGGCAAATCCAAACGATACGCCAATGTGCCAATCCTCTCAACAATCATATACGGACCAATATAACGCGGAGCTAACTTCCCTTTATGTCCAAGTCTCATGGTACCCCGAAATGGTGATACTTTCAAGAAAACATAATCGCCCACTTGGAACTCTAAAGGTCTACGCCTTTTATTAGCATAACTGGCTTGACGATCTTGGGCTGCTTTCATCCTTTTCCTGATCAATTCAACTTTATCTTTCATTTCTTGAATAAATTCTGGTCTTGACATCTGTCTTTCTCCTACATCTTCCCAACATATCGGCGATCTGCACTTTCTTCCATACAAAGCTTCAAATGGTGTCATACCGATTGTTGCCTGAAAACTATTATTGTAAGAGAATCCAACCAAAGACAATGATTCTTGCCAACCACCTTTGAAATCCATCACTACTGCTTGTAACATATCCTCTAGAGTCTGGATGGTTCTTTCTGACTGACCATCTGTCTGCGGGTGATAGGCAGTGCTCATAGCCAACTTTGAGCCCAAAGCTGGTTGCAAACTTCCCCAAAACTTCGAAGCAAATCTTGGATCACGATCGGATACTATGGTTACTGGCACACCATGCAATCTCACTATATGATCAATGTACAGTTTCGCCATTTTCAAATAAGTACAAGTACGATCATACGGAATAAAATGGGCTGATTTAGACAATCTATCGACAATCACCCAAATTGCATCACAATCACGATTAGAACGAGGCAAATGAGTCACAAAATCCATAGCAATGTGCTCTCAGTTCCACTGTGGCACTTCAAGACTATGTAACATTCCACCAGATCTCATTCTCTCGGCTTTAACTTGTTGACACGTTAAGCATTTAGCCACAAAATGAGAAATATTTTTCTTCATACCTTCCCACCAATAATGAGCTCTCAAGGCATGATACATCTTTCGAATTCCTGGATGAATACTGTGTCGACTACAATATGCTTCCTTTAGTATGGCTTCTTTCAGATCTATCAAATTAGGAACCACAAGTCTACCATTAAAGCGCAGACTACCATCTGAAGCAACACTAAACTTTTCTGTCTGACCTGTTCGAGACAATTCTTTCAATCTATGAATATGCGGATCGGTCTTCTGTGCTGCTTTGATTCTGGACAAAATCTGTGGCTCGACTTGAATAGATGACACTATAAAGTAGTCTCCACTGATCTGATAAGTCCATCCTGAAGTTCCCAAGTGCTCGTGAACTTTAGAGATAGTCAGAGATGTCAGCATATCATTCTGAACTTTCCTGCTGAGAGCATCTGCAACAAGATTCATTCGCCCTGGTTGATACTGAATCTCACAATCAAAGTCTTTAAGTAACTCCATCCATCGACGTTGTCTCATGTTCAAGTCAGGCTGTGAGAAAAGATATTTAAGGCTCTTGTGATCCGAATAAATAACAAACTGCTCACCGTACAGATAATGACGCCATAACTTCAATGCAAACACAATAGCAGCCAACTCTAAGTCATGAACTGGATAACGGGTCTCATGCGGCTTCAACTGACGAGAAGCATATGCAATCACTCGCCCATTTTGCATTAGAACACATCCAAGTCCATTTAGAGATGCATCTGAACAAACAACATATCCACCTGAGCCTGATGGCAAAGCTAGCACTGGAGCTGTTGTCAACTTTTCCTTCAATGTCTGAAAACTTGACTCACATTCATCAGTCCACTCAAAACGTCGATCTTTTTGCGTTAATTGAGTCATAGGCCTTGCTATGATAGAAAATCCTTCAATGAAACGCCTATAATATCCTGCCAATCCCAAGAAACTGCGAATATCGGAAATATTCGTCGGTGTTGGCCAATTGATAACAGCTTCCACTTTATTAGGGTCCACTGATACTCCTTGAGCTGATATAACATGACCCAGAAATACAACTCTGTCCAGCCAGAATTCACATTTAGAAAATTTTGCATACAATTGTGCTGCTCTGAGTGTCTGAAGGACCAACCTTAAATGTTCTCGATGCTCCTTCTTTGTTTTTGAATAAATCAGGATGTCATCTATGAAGACAATAACAAATTTGTCTATAAATTCTCGAAAAACACGATTTATCAAATCCATAAAAACCGCAGGAGCATTAGTCAATCCAAAAGGCATAACTAGAAATTCATAATGCCCATAACGCGTTCGAAATGCTGTCATCGGAACATCTTCCTCTCGAACTCGAAGCTGATGGTAGCCAGAACGAAGATCGATCTTTGAATACACTGATGTACCCTGCAACTGATCAAACAAGTCATCGATACGCGGCAGAGGATACTTATTCTTCACAGTAGCTTTGTTCAACTGCCTGTAATCAATGCACATTCTCATCGTTCCGTCTTTCTTCTTTACAAACAATACCGGAGCTCCCCAAGGTGACATACTTGGTCTAATATAACCTTTTTCCAGCAAGTCCTGTAATTGCTCTTTGAGCTCTTTCAATTCCGCTGGAGCCAAACGGTATGGTGCTCTAGAAATAGGATTTGTCCCGGGCACCAACTCAATGCTAAAATCTATTTCCCTCTGGGGTGGAAATCCAGGAATTTCATCGGGAAATACATCAGAGAATTCCTTGACAACATGAATATCAGAAACTTCAAATCTTTTTCCCTGTGTCGCATTAACTGCATAGATCATGAATCCTTCATTTCCTATCGACAAGATTCTAAACATTTCCATTGCTGACACTAATGGAATACGTGATTGCGAATCACTACCGTAAAAATTCCATTTACTGCCATAATATGGTCTGAATCTGACGACTCCATGGAAACAATCAACGGTAGCTCGATAATTAGACATAGTATCCATTCCCAGAATACAGTCGAAGTCAGACATATCTAGCTTGATGAGATTAGTTATCATAATATTATCATCGAATCTAGTCACACAATTCAGAATTATCTCATGAGACATCAAACATACACCGGCAGGAGTAGAAACTGACACAGTATCTATCAACGGAGTAGTAGCAATCTCATGCTCATCAACAAATACAACAAATACAAATGAATGAGATGCTCATGTGTCTATCATTATACGTGCAGGATGATTAAAAATAAGGCAGATACCTGCAATAACTCCGCCCTGTGCATCTTGAACCTGATCCTGAGTTAAAGCATGAACTTGAGCCTGCTGTGGCCCTGGAAAACGCTGCTGAACCGAACCTCTAGGCTGAGGATAGCTAGATTGCTGAAAAGACTGAGTCGGAACAAAAGGCCTAGTTGCTTGTCATCTAAAATCCTGACCAAACTGAGGTTGCTGAAATTGTTGTCTCACTGCAATCGGACATACTCTAGCATAATGTCCAACTTGCCCACAAATATTACAAGATCCGTGAACTCCCGTACACTGAGTGCTGAAATGCTTACCACCACAACGATCAGAAAATACTCCACCTGTGGACCCAACTGAACTTCCACGCTGACTGCCAGAACTAGAAGAACTACTACGAGTCTGTTTCTTGAACTATTTCCCTTTGGCCTTAAAGTTTTTCTGCTTTGGTTGCTGATAAGACTGCGAAGGCTGATACGGCAGTAAAGGACGATATAATGGTGCACTCACTGGCATCGGCACATTACCTCCGAAACTCTGAGGAAAACCTGGTTGAACTGACTGTGGTTCTGCCAAAAGTAAACTCGCCTCCACATTCTTGGCTTTCTCAACAGCATCAGCATAATTAACAGGCGCTCCAGCTACCACTAAAGTACAAATGGTTCGATTCAATCCTTGCATAAAATAAGATAGCTTGTTCCGATCACTGCTAGCAACATGAGGAACATAGGCAAGAAGCGCTGAAAATTGAGAGGCATACTCCACTACAGTCATATTACCTTGAGTCAATCTATTGAATTCAGCTTCCTTGGCCGAATAATATGAAGGCGGTGAATACTCTCAAGCAAACTGAGCGCAAAATACATCCCAAGTAACTCTTTCACCTGATTCTTTCAAAGCTTTCTCTGTAGTTTCCCACCATAACTGAGCTCGATCTTTTAATTGACAAATAGCCAACTTAAGCTGCAATTCAGGAGTGTACTCCAACATATTAAACAAACGCTTCATACTTTTTAGCCATGCTATAGCTTTCTCACCATCTTCATTCCCAAAGAATCGAGGAGGACGCATGTTCTGAAATCGGGATATCACAAGTTCCATTTCACCCATTCCTTTGGTCAACTGATCCACTTCACGCTCAACGTTAACATTTCGTGCTTCACCACGAGGACGACGACCTCGTCTTCCCCAATCAGTCTCGTTAAGTCCTCTCACATTAGGAGCTTCAGATTCCTGAACAACTTCCTTTCCTTTTCTACCTTTACGTCCCGGTGCCATCTACAAGACACAAGGATTTAATCCACAGGCAGAAAAAATAATCGGCTGAGTATAAGAGCATAAACTTAAACTAATACGCTCTAGTCATGCAGATACAATTAATTCAAAACATATAAACAAGTAAGAGCAAATAATCGAACACATGCACAATCATTTTATTTGTGCCTAAACTCGAGTGTCCTAGACTCTAATTCGAGCGTATCCCAGTTACGCTCTGATACCAAACTGTCAGGGCCCGTGCACATAGTTAATATTTAATTACCACACAACAAGGATTAAATGGTGTAAACAGCGAAAACGAGTTTAAAATATTCATTAGGGCCTAAAGAAATTTCGGCATGACCTTCCTGTAAGTAGGATATCCCAAAAATTTCAAAACACAACAATAACAATATACGCTCGAAAATAACATCAGTTTCACAATCAACCACACCAACATCCTACAGCCGCACTGGCCAGGACTAGACACAACATACCACAAATAAAATCCAAACAACATTAAAACATAACCATACAGCTACACAAGGCATCTCCCTGGCAAATGTATCAAACCAGTATAATATATATAAATATCTGGGAACTCTGACACCAACCGACTGACTACTGGGTACCACTCGCTGACGCTCTACCAGACGCGTCAAAACCCCTGGAATGACCTGCTATGTCATCAAAACAACCACAACATCAAAAGAAAACATGGGTCGGACCCCAGTACGACAAACCAGTAAAATCACGACGTAAATAATGGCATGTAATAATATCAAGTAAATGCAATGATATGCGATGCATGAATGGTAACAATGGAATAACGGATACCAAATGGAGTCCAAACGAATAGCATCATCAACAGTAACAGTGACCACCCGTGCCAGGAATGCAGCATCAAATCGCCGCTCGTCCATGCACGTAGCATCGGGAATGCGAATAGCTAAGTCGCTCGTCCCTAGCTGTCATCTGGGAATGTGGCTAATCCTAACCCACTCGTCCCTCTGATGACTCAATAAATCTCAACAGAATCAACATAAATAGCCGTCAAAGGAGTCAAGGCTCAATATGTTATGTCAATATAATTTATGCATGAATGCAATAGAATAAACATTCAAGACACATAATAGCAAACAACATTCACCGAATATTCTTACACGCCAATATAAGCGTCATAATAATATAGGTTTGAACGTACATCAACTATAGCTTACAATACCACGGTAAATTCTTAAGGACTATCGAATGAAACTCGTCCAACGATAAAACCTACAATATAAATTCGCTATACACTTCAATATAATGCATTCTAACAGACTAAAACAAATTAAATCGGCTCGGTTAAAAATCGAATTTCGGACAGCTTATTAAACCCATACAAATTCTGAAATTCCAAGCTTAATACCTCAAGAAACGAAGCTTAAACACACAATGGTGATCTCGCGAAAATGGCTCGTCGGAAAAGTCGCCGGAAAATACGGTTCACGCCGGAAACCTAGTTGAAAATTAGGGGAAAAGCTCAATTCTTCACTTATATAAACTAATACACCAAGAACAACCAAAATTCGAAGCCAAAAGCTTACCTAAAACCAAATCGAAGCTCATGCACAGTGCTGGAAAACAGGGCCGATCGAACTCGATAACTTCCAATTCATGGCAGGAAAATAGCTAATATACCTGAGAAAGAAGATTGCTAACCTACTACGCCAACATTCCGGCCGCTGGCGGCGTTATGCGAAGACGGCAGAAAACCGAAGAAGGCGACGAGCAAGGCTGGGGAAAAGTTCTGGATTTTTGAGCGATCTGTTCTTGTATCAAATGGGTTTGGGTTTTTATTAAATAAAAGGGAAATGGGCTGGGCTTACTTATTGTTATTGGGCCTCACATAAACGTTTCAAATTTTGAGCAAGTTGGCCCTTTTATTAATGGTAAAAACTTGTGTGATACCGTCTCACGGATCGTATTTTGTGATACAGATTTCTTATTTGGGTCATTTATGAAAAAATATTACTTTTTATGCTAAGAGTATTAATTTTTATTGTAAATATCAGTAGAGTCACAGATAAAGATTCATGAGTCCGTCTCACAAGAGACCCACTCTTTGTTAATTTAAGGGTTAAAAGTATTAGTAAAAAATCATATGCAAGTCACACAAAAATAAAACCCAAAAACCAGAAATAAAATCTCTAATTTCAATCCAATCTCGTGCCTTATTTCTGGGAGGGAGCGAAGTTCTTTTCGCTTCATCACACTTGAAACTCACGCTCGCAAATTGCCTACACACTTTGAAACTCACACATGTTTTCGTGTTGGACTCGGTTGTTGCCGACATGAGCAAATGAAAAGTGCTTGATTTTTTTTTAAGGAAACTCTGTGGTAAGTTATTATACAAGATGAAAATTATGCTTGGTAGGTCCTAAGTGTTTGGCAGTGCTTTTATCTTTTGGGTCACAAATGAAGCAAAAGGAAAAGGCGCAGCCTTTCATTTTGGGCATGATAAATCCAAAAATTAATGAAGTTGTGCCATTCATGTAGTTTAATTAGCAACCTTGTGGCCAACATTATCTGTCCGAACCAATCCATTTATGCAAAGACAGGAATTACATGTCAAATTTACCTTTTACAAAACTAGTTATTCTATACATTTCTTGCCATTCAAAAGTACATGAAATATATTTTTTGTATCTATTGTGTCCGCCTAGTTATTCAACCCAACTTAACCGTGCCAAAATTATATTAGCGTAGGCCGTTTTTTCTATATCTCGAAGTTTGGTATATAACACTTTTTTTATTAAAAAAAATCACTATATGATTTCATTTAAAAATGTTCAAAAATAACTGAAGAAAATGAAGAAAACGAAGAAAGAGATCTTTGGATTCTTTTTCAGAAACTATATTGCAAGAATATACGGTGGCGCTGAATTCTTTTTCAGAATTACAGTTTACACTCGTAATTTTCGGCAAATATGATTCCTTTTTCTTTGATTCATTAATCTACAAATTAAATATATTGATTATTTTCTTTTGAAAAAAGAATGGCCACTGAAAATGGGTGGCTCCTGCATGTCTTGTACGACACTTGTGTTGGATTTTTGTTTATCAGGAAACTAAAAAACGCACAGGACTGTGATTTCTGTGGAGCGTCTTTAACCTTAGAACAAAGATAATGCTATTATTATAACTGTTATTTTTCTATTTTGATACTTTGAAGCTTAAACATAAAATAATCAAAGAAAGTTTTAAGAAATCTGCAGAAGAGTCTTGTTTCTTGATGTCTTTTATATGCCTGCTGTAGCTGTGTGAGCTATGGAGTAAACTTGAAGTCGGAGAACATCAGTTTAAGGGCTGTTTTTCTTTGTAAATGAGTGGAAAGTTTACGTATCTTTCATCCGTAATTCCTACATGATTGTCAGGGTTGGCTTCCTTGTTGCTGCTACAGCTGCAGCTTATGCGGTTAATCAGAAGAGGGCTAAGGCCGCTTCACAGGCTAAGCCAATTGGTACTCAGTTTTTTTTTGTTTTTTTTTTTTGTTTTTTCTGTTTTAGAATGATTTGGTTTGAAAAATGTTCCGATGAATATTCTGTTGATGGCTTGATTTTATTGTTCAATTTATTAACTTATGAATTTTGCTTCAGAAAATGGTGACGAATCCTATGAGAAATCTTTGATTTCAAGGGAAGATGAAGATCATCTCACCTTCTCTAAGGATGACCTCAATGGGGTACTTTTCAATTTTTAATCCATACGTTGTAACCAAGTCCCGTTCAAGTACAGAGAAGCTTTACAAGTCGATTCTTTAATCGATTCACACTATGTTTTCTTGAATATTGCAGGTTGAGGTGGAAGAGGAGAAGGAAGAAGTTAAACTAATAAATAGCATAATAAATCCCAGAACGAGCATCACCTCGGGCTTTGCAGATGAGCTTTTGCCGGAATTTGATAGTCTTGTATCAGGAGAAATTGATATACCTTTGCCTACTGATAAATATGATACATCAGTCAATTCTATGGCAGAAAAAGAAAGGATGCATGAAAGTGAAATGGCAAATCATGCAAGTGAACTCGAAAGCTTAAGGAGATTAGTTACAGAATTGGAAGAGAGAGAGGTGAAGCTCGAAGGAGAGTTACTTGAATACTATGGCTTGAAGGAGCAAGAATCGAGTATCGTTGAGTTACAGAAGCAGCTCAAGATTATGACTGTTGAAATTGATATGTTGAATGTTACTATAAATACTTTGCAGGCAGAGAGGAAAAAGCTTCAAGAAGAGGTGTCTCAAGGAGCAACTGTTAGGAAAGAACTAGAAATGACTAAAAAGAAGTTGTATGATTTGCAGAGGCAAATTCAGCTTGAAGCTAATCAGACAAAAGCGCATCTTTTGTTGCTGAAGCAACAGGTTACCGGGCTTCAAGCAAAAGAGGAGGAAACTTTCAAGAAAAACACAGATGTTGAGAAAAAGTTGAAGTTCTTGAAGGAAATGGAGGTGGAGATTATGGAGCTTAAGAGGAAGAACAAAGAGCTTCAAATTGAGAAGAGAGAGTTGACGGTGAAATTGGATGCTGCAGAAGGCAGAGTTAAGACACTTTCCAGCATGACAGAGGTAGAAATTTCAATTGAATCGACACAAATCTTGTTCAAAATTCACCATGTTAATCATGACATGGCCTGTTTTTTGTGTTGCTGCAGAGTGAAATGGTTGCTAATGTGAGGGAAGAAGTGAATAACTTGAGGCATACAAATGAGGACCTCCTTAAACAAGTTGAAGGGCTCCAGATGAATAGATTCAGTGAAGTCGAAGAGCTTGTTTATCTTCGTTGGGTGAATGCCTGCCTAAGATTCGAGCTTCGCAACTACCAAACGCCTTCTGGAAAAATTTCGGCCCGTGATCTTAGTAAAAGTCTGAGTCCAAGATCTCAGGAGAGGGCTAAACAGCTAATGTTGGAATATGCCGAGTCAGAACGTGGAGAAGGAGACACGGATATGGAAAGCAACTTCGATAACATGTCAGTCGATAGTGAAGATTTTGACAATGCTTCTGTTGATAGTTTAACTAGCAGATTGAGTAGTTTTAGTAAAAAACCAACCTTGATCCAAAAATTGAAGAGATGGGGTCGAAGTAAAGATGATTCTAGCACGGTTTCTTCTCCGGCACGATCGTTTGGTGGAGGGTCTCCCAGCACGAGTAGCATTAGTACTCGGCCAAGAGGTCCTTTAGAATCCCTAATGCTTAGAAATGCAGGTGACAGTATAGCAATTACGACATTTGGGATGGCAGAACAAGACGAGATTAACTCCCCTGAAACTCCCCGAGAACCTCCTGATTCGCTCAATTCCGTTGCATCCTCGTTTCATTTGATGTCGAAATCTGTCGAAGGAGTTCTAGACGAGAAGTATCCAGCGTATAAAGACCGCCACAAACTGGCTTTAGAGAGGGAGAAACAGCTTAAGGAAAAGGCTCAACAAGCAAGAACAGCAAGATTTGGTGGAGGAGATGTGAAAAAATCGGTTTCCCTCCCACCGAAGCTCTCACTTATCAAGGAGAAACCGGTTGTATCTGGAGATTCGTGTGATCAGTCTAATGATAACAAAGAGGATTCTCCTGCTGTGAGCAGAATGAAACTTGCACATATTGAAAAGAGAGCACCAAGGGTTCCACGACCTCCTCCTAAAGCATCTGGTGAGGCTTCTACTGGTGGAAATAAACCAGTCTCTAGTGGACCACCAGGCGCTCCACCACCACCACCTCCACCAGGAGCACCTCCGCCCCCGCCACCGCCTGGTGGGCCTCCACGCCCACCACCTCCTCCAGGAAGTCTCTCAAGAGCAGGTGGAGGTGGCGACAAAGTTCACCGAGCTCCTGAACTAGTTGAATTCTACCAATCATTGATGAAACGTGAAGCAAAGAAGGATACTTCTTCATTGATTTCTACCACATCAAACACCTCAGAAGCAAGGAGTAACATGATTGGAGAGATAGAGAACAGATCTTCATTCCTATTGGCCGTAAGCTGAACTTCCATCTTCTATCACCGCTGGTACAAATTCTAGTTTCTTGATATTAAGAATGAAAGATTTCTTGAATCAGGTGAAAGCTGATGTGGAGACTCAAGGTGATTTTGTCGAGTCACTGGCAGCAGAAGTTCGTGCTGCTTCTTTTACCAATGTAGACGATTTGGTGGCTTTTGTGAACTGGCTAGATGAGGAACTCTCCTTCCTAGTACTCCCCTTCATCTCTACCATTAAGCTGATTTAACCACAACTTTTACTACTTCTAGAAAATATATTGCACAATTCTCTTACAGTTTTTCTAATTCAAATCTTCATTCTAGGTTGATGAACGAGCAGTTCTCAAGCATTTTGATTGGCCGGAAGGGAAAGCTGATGCTTTAAGAGAGGCAGCGTTTGAGTATCAAGACCTGATGAAATTGGAGAAGCAAGTGACATCATTCACCGATGATCCTTCTCTTTCTTGTGAAGCTGCTTTAAAGAAGATGTACAAGTTGCTCGAGAAGTAAGTGCTCCCATGTTGACTTGTATAGTAGCTAAATCAATTAAAAGGAAGGCCAAACCCATGAATCCGGTCAATAGGAGAGACTGGCAGTCTAATTCTTTGAAGAAAACTTACATTTTTAGAAAAGGCCTTCAGGTCTCTACTTTTGTCTTTCAGTTTGTTATATTACAGTTTGGCTCATATATATGTCGTACCCTGTCTCATGTGTACAGGGTGGAGCAAAGTGTGTATGCCCTTTTGCGCACACGTGACATGGCCATGTCACGATACAAGGAATTTGGAATTCCTGTTGATTGGTTGCTTGATACGGGTGTAGTAGGAAAGGTATGCTTTTTATTTCATGTGTATTTATGTCATTAGGCCAACTTTTTAGTGGTTATTGGGGAAAAACTCACATTTTGACTGTATGAATGAACGGTTATTGATCACATGTAAACGGATTAAATATTTACAGATCAAGCTTTCATCAGTACAACTGGCTAGGAAATACATGAAACGTGTTGCGACTGAGCTTGATGCTATTGGTGAACCTGAGAAGGAGCCTAACAGAGAGTTCTTGATTCTGCAAGGGGTTCGGTTCGCTTTCCGTGTGCATCAGGTAACATTCTAGAGAGCTATGTATCATCCGAAGCTTAAGCTCGAACATGAAAGTATCAATAGTATTCAGCGCGGTTTTTGTTTCACAAAGAGAAATTATGTTAAACAATGACCATTACAAAATGCTTATTTGAAAGGTGTTCGCTACATTAGCTTAACTACATAATTAAATTTTGTTTCAGTTTGCTGGTGGCTTTGATGCTGAAAGCATGAAGGCTTTTGAAGAATTAAGAAGCCGAGCTCATGCACAAACAGGAGGGGACAATAAAATGGAAGCTTGAGGAATGAGGACTCATCTTTTTTTGCCTTGTTAAATTTCAAATACACATGAACCCTGTAAAATCGACCCTTCAGCTAGAAAGATGCATAGGATACAAAGATCAGTCAAATCTTAGTAATCGAAAACTTCAGTGGTATAGTTTCTGGCATTTTGCACTAATAACACAAGTTATTGCTCAGGAAAAAGAAGTCAATTTTAGAAGTGAAAGTTGGCCTATAAGTCTTCATTAGTCTAACATGGTAATAATAGTATTATGAAGTATTTATTTTATAATGTTGGGTTTGTTTGGTCATACATGTAAAAGTGCTTACTCGGCTGGTTAAGTCCTGGCGAAATATCAGATACAGACAAGGACCAGGCTTTCTTGTAAAGGGGTGTGGCTACTTGGCATCCACACGGCATGGCTGCGTCTTTTTTAATATCCTTTATTTTTATTCCAAGCTTTACAAGAATTACTTGATATATATTTGAAATTAATCTAAGATGTTCTATTTTCTATAAAAAAAAAATAACGAAGAAGTTCTCTTCTAAAAGCATGGTCCGGTTATAGTAGCTCTGCCGCGAATCGATGCCCAAGATATCTGGCAGTTTCACTTCAATTTGATATATACAATTTTAAGGTTCGAGTCGGACCATTTTTTTTAAAGATGATGTTGCAAGAATTATGGCAGAAGTTAATGTAGCAGGAAACCAGGATTTTTATCAGAAGCCAGATCATCACGTGCACCATACACTGTCTAAAAATTTAATCTCCTCAGAAGTAATAAAATCCATGGTTTTGACCAACTATATTAACTAATATTACTGAATTGTTAGACTAGTGTCCAACGTCCATTTCCTCCCTCTCCCGTGCATCATGCCCCATTGAAATTTCAAGCCTCAAAAGATAAATATTTGTCATATATCCTGTTGCTTAAAAAGATTCATGAGAGACGAGGGCTGGTAGGAGGTGCATGTCGCATCTCTCTTTTGATTTCTTTTCGTAACTGTATAATCTTCAAAATGTAATTGGTAAATTTAAACAGTAAATACATACTCATGTTCTTTAAATTTTGGAGTTCCGAATGCTTTAATTTGGCTATTTGAATATTCCAAATGTGTAAGAAAATACTGGATTTTCGAGCAATCACCATAAATTCCGTAAGTGTTCATCTTTTTATTGAGATTGCGTTAGGATGATTTATTCATGTCATCTAATTTTTTAGAAAACACGGTTTCTCACTAATCATGGAATTAGAAAAAAAAACTTATTTTGACCGATAAATTACATATTTTGGAGTTCCAGATATTTGATTTGGCTATCTGAATACTTCAAATGTGTAAGAAAATATTTGAGTTTCAATTAACATCAAATGTAGGATCGAATTAGGTATTATTTGTACCAATTTAGGTACCACGTCTTTAATTTATATCATTGTCAGTTACTAAAAGTATATCATTGTCAGATATTAAATCTTAAAAAATTATGATGAGTTACTGAGTTTTAATTCAAAGATGTGCAGATGGATTTTTCACAAATTTGTGTAAAAGTCTTTTAATGTGGTATAAGGGTGAAATAAAGTAAGCACAGTGAGTGTGAGAGAATTTATGTAAGATATGTTCTGAAAAGATAAAGACAAAACCCTAAAAGCAGTGGTCCATTGTTACTAACGGTGACACAAAAGTGCTAGTAGTTTTAGTCCAACTGCAGATTCAAATGAAATGTTCAATGTACTTGTTGGTATTGAGTGGAATTCACATATAAACTGGTTTAGATTATAAACAAAACAGTTTCTGAGATTATCTGTGATTTCTGCCATTGTTTCTCTCACATGCAGTGGGCCTGAATCACTTGACCAATGTATGTGTGTGTGTCTCAATCTGCACACAAACAGATACATTCAAACCAGACAACGATGCATTATATCTCCAAACAGACCAGACACATCTATGACTTGATAAAATGGAAATGGATGCAATTTTAATGTTGGAGATTTCAGTTTTGTAAATTAACATCCATATATAAATTTAAGTACGGCTCCTGCTCTCGTCTTTTATACACATTAATTAAGTTTCTATCCTCCTTTAAGACCTTAATTTCAAAAGTATTCACTCAACAAAAGTGAGGTGAGAGGATTTATCCATAGGTGCAATTACCTTTTCCATGAGCATTTTTTAGTTACCACAGCTCTCATGTCTTGTGAAAACTTCTGTGCTAATTTTATTTATTTTTTAAATGCCTTTTAACATCATTAAAGAAATCAAAATCGGATTTCGAAGTATATATAAAATATGAAGAAAAATATATGATAAAAGCAGTAAATAAATTGAAAAATATTCGCATTTACTTTGATCACTACGTACTGAAAAACCTTCAAGATTTTTTTACCTAATATCACACAGTTGAAAACATATGCATTTGCTGCTCCTTGATCAAATCCCTATTCGTCCCTCACCTATACTCATTGTTTTCAAACAACTTGTTCAAATTTATCCACCTCAATCTCAGTATTATAATAGGAGTACAAATTATCACTGTGCGGAGCATGGCCTCGCCCAAATGAACGTACATGATCCTTGAGCGATCTTTTATGTTTAAAGTCGGAACCACAGATACAAAACCAAATCTTTCCGCAGTTCTTTTCATGTGTGCGCCAATCCCCTCGGACAGCAAATGGCTTACCACATTTCCCACAATCGAAGGGCTTTGCGCCATGTTTCCGCTTGTAATGTGTTTGCAGCGTTCGAAAATCCTTTAGTGGTTTCGATCTTGGGTGTTCTATGTTGTTCTTACAGCCTTCTGAGCAGCAGTAGCATGGGAGTCTCAGAATTGAGGAAGCTGGTCTTGTTCCCTTTAAAGATTCATGCCCTTTTCTGTATTCTGAGCCATGCCCCCACATATGCATCTAGATAAGAACGAGATTAAACAAGGACATTGATTAGGGCAAAAAAAAGAGTTATAATCTATCGAGTTCTGTCACAGTGTCTGGCTACTCCTGATATCTTTGGAGCATTCGGGAGAAGAGAAATTAATGGAGTATAATTTTTTTACCGGCCATAAGGTTGTAGTGTGTTATCTTACATACTCCAGAATTTCTTGGCCCAATCACAAATGACTTGATGACTATATAAATATACTAATGTAAAGAATTATTTAGATCTTCCATGAACTCATTGATCGGGAAGATCTGTTCGTATGCGTGTATATATACAGATATATAGGCAACAAATTCTGATTTTGAGAATAAATTCAGAAATTTAACCGAGTTCAAAAAATTAATTTGAATCTTGACTTAGAATTCCCGACAAATCAATTTCAGAGAAGAAAATGTAAAATGTTTAGAACCTGCATGTTGTTGTCAACATCTGTTGAAAGTCTTGTTGCAGACAGAACAAGAAAACTGTGTAGGGCCAACAAGAATTTGAGCTGGAGTTGGAATCCAGTACTGTTTTTCATTAGGGTTTTCTGCGGCAATGGCTACTGAGGTTGATGAAGCCGCCGTATTTGGTGGGCCAATATGAGGAGCGACAGTTACACCTGCTTTTTCACCGAAGCAGCAGGGGTCGAACCCTGGTCCCGGTGGTCCGAGAGAAAGTAAAGTTGAGTAGCCAAGAGCATCTTCTTCTTCGTGTTCCAAAGTACAGGAACCCCCACAAGAATGAAATTGCATGGTGATATATATTGGTTTAATTTATAGACAAATAATATTGAATGGACTTCATTGAAGATGAAAATATCAGATTTTGGGATGCGAGAATTTTTGTGTTTCTTTTTTTATTGTGTGTGCTTGCTTGCACGTGGAATGTTGGATTTTGGAGTGTGTGCTTATGAAGGAGACAAGATAGATATAGGGAAACAAGGGTTGGAAGAAAATGCATTGAATAGTGTATCCATATTTTTTGCTGCACATCACATTGATTACACTGTACATTAATCACTTTTCTCATATTATTTTCATTTTTATTTCTGTTTAATTTAATTCATCGATGTCTTCCCTTTCACATTTTCTATGTTTAATTTAATTAGTAGTATGCCGTAGTACATGCACGTGAGATAAAGATAAATTCCATCCAATGGGAGATTTTAAAAAAATTAAAAACTTGGTATATTATTTTTCTGAATATCCAAAATTTACAACTAAAATTCTTTATGTCGAACCTCTCACCAATTTTTTTAAGATCTTTCCTTGGGATTTTGGTCAAGCCACAAAATAGCTTACTATCGATCGGTTAAGATAGTACATTTGAATTGATTTTGGATAAATAATTGAGTTCACTATTACTAATCTCGAACAGTTTGACCTTATTTTTTACAACATATCGTTTGTTTGATCCCATGATTGCATTGCTCAAAATAATAGTGATTTGACGACAATTTTGAAACGCTGAGATCAACTGATGTGACTCACTTCACTTTCTAACAGACTAGAGAGGTCAGTCATGTGATTGATTGATACAGAACTCTTCTTGATAACAGCCTCTTTCATTTGGATTATATATATATACACATATATGTCCTGACTGGTCAATATTGTTGGGATCGAATGTTATTTTAAAAAATCGAAACAACTGCCTAAAATAATGTGAGAGCCCATGTCGTACACCCCAAGCCCAGCCCAAAGTTTAAGCAAGGATAAACAATAAATAAATAAATAAGTAATTTAAAAAAAAAAGAAGAAATAATCATCATCATCATCACCGATTTCTCTCTCCTCACCCGTAACCTGATTTCTCTCTCCTCACCCGTAACCTTCTGTCGAAACATTTTCACCATTTTCGTCGCCTCTTTGATCGCCGATTGTGGCCGCACCGGTCGCCAAAAAATTCAAGTAAATATACGATTGGAAAGCTCTCGACGTAAGCTTTCCATTGATACCACTCTTGCTAGGTGAAATCGTGATTTCCGAAAATCCGGCGAAAAACGCCGCCTCTTTCACCGCTAAATTCGCCGTCTTCCGCTGCTCAAAACTAAAAAATTGATTGAGGGGTTTTGTTCCTTATGTCGTAAGCTTACTTTTGATACCACTTTTGCAAATTTTCGAGAACTCTCTGTTTTTAGCGTAATTCCGGTCATCTTCTCCGGCGAGTTTGCCGTATGTTGCCGGTTAGCTTTGGTTGAGGCTCGGTTTCAGCCACTATTGTTCGGATTACAAGCTACCTCGGTGCGAATTGTTGCTCACGTGAATTTAATTCAATTTCGACTCAAATAATGTATCATTATTGATTAATTATTGGGTTATTGTTGTAGGTTCCGGAATTGTGCAAGTTGGAGGTATAGTGTGGTGAACCTAGAATTTATCGCAGTCGCTTAAATATTAGTTTAGCGTCATTTAAAGCTAAAAAGAATATTTTGCGACGATAAAATAGAAATAATTGATTTTAGGTATTTTAGTCGAATATTGACAATTTAGAAATTTAAAAGGCCTAAATTATTGAAATTGGATTTTTAGTGAATTTAAATAGTTCTGGAATTTTTATATGATGATAAGACCATTTAAATTAATATTCAGGTGATTTGTCTGAGTTGGCATTTACCAGACTTTCTTGAGGATTTAAGATATTTTGTGGTAAATTAAAGTCCAGTTGAGGTACGCATGAACTGTTTTATTATGACGTCTATATGATGTGAAATGACGTTAAGTACTTTGTAATGAGTTGTGGCGTGACTTATGTGTTTCTGTGAATACGTGATTGCATTCTCGCATTTATTTGAGTTGATACTATTGTGGCATAGCATTTCGAGCCTTGACTCCTTTGATTGCTATTGATATTGATCTATCGAGTTGTTGCGTCATCGATGGAGTGGGTGGGTAGGATTAGCACTCCTGGTGACTTGCATGAGGGCTGAGCGGGTCGCTCCCGTACCCTCGATGCTGCGTGCATGGATGAGCGGCGGCATGATATTACGTTGCTGCAGGTCCTGGCACGGGTGGCCACTGTTACTGTTGGTGATGCGTTTCATTTGGACTCCGCTTTGGTATCCATTATTTTGTTGTTACCGACACGCATTGCATTGCATTTTACTTGATTTTATTTCATGTCAGTTATATTTGTCGTAATATTACTGGTTCGTCGTACTGGGGCCCGACCCCTCGTTTCTTTTTATGCTGTGGTTGTTTTTGATGTCATAGCAGGTTATCCAGGAGGATTTGACGCGTCTGGTGGAGCGTCAGGTAGCGGTGCCCAGTAGTTGGATTGTGATTGAGAGTTCCCAGATATATACTATATTATGGAGTCATACATTTACCGGGGAGATGCCCCGTGTAGCTGTACTGTTATTTTTACGATGTTTTGTATTGATAGTTGTGTGATCGAGCCTTGCCGGCTCTATATGTGTTTAGTCCTGGCCAGTGCGGCTATAGGGTTGTGAATTGATGTTATGACTTTATTTCGAGTATATAAATGTTGTTTGTGTGGTTTGGAAATTTTTGGGATGTCCTATTTACGTGAAGGTCATGTCGAAATTTCTATTGGCCCAAAAGAAAAATTTTTAATCGCTTTCGCTGTTTACATTAATAAATCCTGGTTGTTTTGTCATTAAAGATTAATCAGGAGCACGGGCCCCCACAGTTGGTATCAGAGCGTAACTGGGATATGCTCGAATTAGAGTCTAGGGCACTTGAGTCTAGACACAAATAACATGATTGTGCATGTGTTTGACTATTTGCTCTTATTTGAATTATTTGATGTGATTTGCTTGAATTTACATGCGTTAGAACGACTAGCTGATTAGGCATGGTATGTAGTTTCGAAATTGCCTATAACTTTCTTTTACCTGTTATCTGCCTGTGGATTTAATCCTCGTGTCTTGCAGAATGGCACCTGGAGGAAGAGGTAGAAAAGGAAAAGAAATAGCGAAAGAATCTGAGGCGCAAAATGTTCGAGGACTTGCAGATATCATTAGAGGTAGACGTGGTCGACCTCGAGGACAAGTCGCTCAAAATGTTGAAGAAGAAGTGAACCAAGAACCTCCTCGACCTGAAAGACCTGGAGCTAGACATGTAGCGATTGAGCAAGAAGTGGAACAGCTGACACAGAAAGTTGGAGGAATGCAGTTAATAATTTCTCAGTTTCAAGAATTACGTCCTCCAAAATTCTTTGGCAACGAGAGCGGAGAAAAAGCAGCAGGCTGGCTGAAAAGTATAAATCATCTATTTAATTTGTTGGAGTATTCCCAAGATATTAAATTGAAGCTTGCCATCTACCAACTTAAAGACCGAGCACAACTCTGGTGGGAAGCCACAGAGGAAGCAATGAAGGACTCTGGTGAAATTATTACTTGGGATGCTTTTCGTGCTCACTTTACCCAAGAATATGCATCACCATCATATTATGCTGCTAAAGAAGAAGAGTTCAATCAGTTGGTGCAGGGAAACAAACCAGTGGTGGAATATGCTTCACATTTTTCTGCTCTTTTGCCCTATGTTCCACATGTTGCCAGGAATGATCAGGCTAAACTATCACGTTTTCTGCACGGGTTGCAGCGGACTGTTCATACTTTGGTAATGACTGGATCGCCTAATACGTATATTCAAGCAGTAGAAAAGGCGAAGAAAATTGAAGCAAGTTTGCTCAGAGGAGACCCACAACCAGGTCCATCATCTGTTTCTCAGGGATCTGGAAGTAGTATGTCAATGCCAGTGGATTTACCTCCATATCAGCCTGTACAGTCATACCAACAACCCAAACAGCAGAGGTACAAAGTAAAAGGAAAGCAATTCAAGAAGAAGTCTCAATCCAGCTCTTCCAGTTCAGGCAACGCACGAGGGGGAGGTTCTGTTGGGTCGTCTAGCACTGTGCATTGTGATCGATGTGGTGGTCGACATTTTAGTTCCCAATGTGTAGGAGTTCAGGGGATTTGTCATAATTGTGGTCAGGTTGGACATTACGCCAGGGTATGTCCTAATGCAGGGAGACAGCAGTTCCAGCCACAGCAGCTTGGTCAAGTTCCCCGTGGACAAGTCTTTAGACCATATGCTCCTACTCCATCATTTCAGCAGTCCGGTTACCCCCTCCCAGAGGTCCTATTCAGCAGCCATTTCCAGGGCCACAACAAGCCCAAGTCCATGCTTTGACTCAGGACCAGGCTCAGGATGCACCAGGAGGAGTGATTGCAGGTATTTGTTATGTTTTTGATTATCCTGCACGCATATTGATAGACACAGGAGCATCTCATTTATTTTTATCTGCTGCATTTGTTGATGAGCATGAGGTTGCTACTATTCCTTTGTTGGATACTGTGTCAGTTGCTACTCCTTCCGGTGTATATTTGATGTCCCGTGAGATAGTTTTGAACTGTGTGATTAGATTTGAGGGTAATATTATGATAACAAATCTAATCAAATTAGCCATGACTGACTTTGACTGTATTCTGGGTATGGATGTGTTGACAAATTATCGAGCCACTGTGGATTGTTTCCATGGAGTTGTCAGATTTAGACCATATTATGGCAGAAAATGGAATTTTTATGGTTATGATTCACAGTCTCGAATTCCATTAGTATCTGCAATGGAAATGTTCAGGTTGTTGTCAATCGGCAATGAAGGATTTTTGATCTATGCTCTTGATGCAACACGGGAAGAACGATTGAAAGTTTCAGACATTCCCGTTGTCAAGGATTTTCCAGATGTATTTCCTGATGAGATTCCAGGCTTTCCGCCTCAAAGGGAAATAGATCTTAGCATTGAATTAATGTCAGGGACAAATCCTATTTCTAGAGCACCATATCGTTTAGCTCCAACAGAGTTGAAAGAACTCAAGGAACAGCTACAGGATTTACTGGAGAAAGGCTATATCAGACCCAGTACGTCGCCCTGGGGAGCTCCAGTATTGTTTGTAAAGAAGAAAGACGGAACGATGAGAATGTGCGTCGATTATCGGCAGTTAAACCGGGCTACTGTGAAGAATAAGTATCCTTTACCGCGTATTGACGACTTGTTTGATCAGTTGCAGGGTAGTTCTGTGTATTCCAAGATTGATCTTCGTTCCGGATACCATCAGCTTAGAGTCCGAGAGGAAGATGTTCCTAAGACAGCATTACGGACACGTTATGGACACTATGAATTCCTAGTCGTGCCGTTTGGTTTGACTAATGCTCCAGCGGTTTTTATGGATTTAATGAATCGTGTGTTCCGGGAATTCATAGATAAATTTGTTATCGTCTTTATTGATGACATCTTGATTTATTCCAGATCAAAGAAACAACACGAAGAACATTTGAAATTAGTTCTCCAAACACTCAGAGAAGCGCAATTGTATGCCAAATTTTCTAAGTGTGAGTTTTGGTAGGACAGAGTTTTATTTTTAGGCCATGTTATATCTGCACAAGGAGTATCCGTTGATCCTAGTAAAGTTGAAGCTGTTATCAATTGGCCTAAACCAACCAATGTGTCTGAGATTCGAAGCTTTTTGGGATTAGCTGGGTACTACAGGCGTTTCATTGAGGGATTTTCTAGAATAGCTAGGCCTATGACCCAGTTGACACAGAAAGATCGACGTTTTGTATGGACTGCAGAATGTGAGTCTAGTTTTCGGACTTTGAAAGAAAAATTGACCACATCTCCAGTGCTAGCTTTGCCTTCAGGCTCAGGTGGATTTGTTGTCTGTACAGATGCTTCCCTAAATGGACTGGGTTGTGTTTTGATGCAAAATGGACGAGTGATTGCGTATGCATCTCGTCAGTTGAAGCCACATGAGACTCGATATCCAGTTCATGATTTGGAGTTAGCTGCCATTGTGTTTGCATTGAAGATATGGCGTCATTATCTGTACGGAGAACAGTTTGTGATTTATTCTGATCACAAGAGTCTGAAGTATCTTTTCACACAGTCCGACTTGAATATGAGACAGCGTCGATGGTTGGAATTACTTAAGGACTTTGATTGTGAGATTCAGTACCAACCAGGGCGAATGAATCAAGTTGCAGATGCTTTGAGCAGAAAGGTTCAGCCTAAAATGTTGGCATCTTTGACTATTTCAAAGGTTCATGAGCATTTGGGAACTTCAGGATGGACTTATCAGTCTAAGGGCGACTACTTTATAGTTTCATCTATACAAGTTGAACCACAGATTGTTTCTAAAATCAAAGCAGCACAGAGAACTGATCCACATGTTCATAGATTGAAAGAATTGACTCAGACAGGTCAATCAGACAAGTTCAGTGTTGCTTCTGATGGATGTCTACGCTATAATGGTAGACTTGTGGTTCCAAATTTGATAGACCTAAAAGAAGCTATACTTCGAGAAGCTCATTGTAGTCGACACAGTGTTCATCCTGGAATCAGAAAGATGTATCATATCTTGAAATCCCATTACTGGTGGGAAGGTATGAAGAAAGAGATTTTTGACTTTGTGGCTAGATGTTTGACGTGCCAACAGGTTAAAGCTGAGAGAATGAGACCTGGTGGTATGTTACATAGTCTTGAAGTGCCACAGTGGAATTGGGAGCACATTGCTATGGATTTTGTGACACACCTACCTCGTTCTAATCGTGGTTGTGATGCGATTTGGGTGATTGTTGATAGATTGTCTAAATCAGCCCATTTTATTCCTTATGATCGTACTTGTACTTATAAGAAAATGGCAAAAATGTACATCGATCATGTGCTGAGATTGCATGGTGTGCCTGTAACCATAGTATCAGATCGTGATCCCAGGTTTTCTTCGAAGTTTTGGGGTAGTTTGCAATCAGCATTGGGTTCAAAGTTGGCGATGAGTACTGCATATCACCCACAGACAGATGGTCAGTCTGAGAGGACCATTCAGACACTCGAGGACATGTTGCGAGCAGTCGTGATGGATTTCAGGGGTGGTTGGCAGGAATCATTGTCACTTGTTGAGTTCTCTTACAATAACAGCTTCCAAGCAACCATCGGAATGGCACCAATTGAAGCCTTGTACGGTAGAAAATGTAGATCTCCGATATGCTGGGAAGATGTAGGAGAAAGACAGATGTCAATGCCAGAATTTATACAAGAAATGAAAGAGAAGGTTGAAATGATTAGAAAAAGAATGAAAGCAGCACAGGATCGTCAAGCCAGCTATGCTAATAAAAGGCGTAGGCCTTTAGAATTTCAGGTTGGCGATCAGGTTTTCTTGAAAGTATCACCGTTTCGTGGTACTATGAGATTTGGGCGCAAAGGGAAGCTAGCTCCGCGTTATATTGGTCCATATGCGATTGTTGAGAGGATTGGCACTTTGGCTTATCGTTTGGACTTACCACAGAGTTTGTCTGCGATACATGATGTGTTTCATGTATCTATGTTACGAAAGTACGAGCCAGATCCTTCTCATGTCTTGAGGACTGAAGAGGTGGAGTTGGATAGTTCCCTTAGCTATGTTGAGCATCCAGTGCAAATTCTTGATCGTAAAGAAAAGCAACTTAGGAATAAGACGATTCCACTGGTTATGGTGCAGTGGAGTAGACATGGGAGAGAAGAAGCTACATGGGAATTAGAGGCTAAGATGCGTCAGGATTGGCCTCATTTGTTTGAAAATGTAATAAATTATTCCATGTATTCTGATTTCCCTATGCACTATCAGTGGTAAATTTCTGTAAACCACTTTTGTATAAATTGTGTATACTCGATTTCGAGGACGAAATCTTTTATTAGTAGGGGAGAATGTGAGAGCCCAGCCCGTACACCCCAAGCCCAGCCCAAAGTTTAAGCAAGGATAAATAATAAATAAATAAACAAGTAATTTAAAAAAAAAAAAGAAGAAATAATCATCATCATCATCACCGATTTCTCTCTCCTCACCCGTAACCTTCTGTCGAAACATTTTCACCATTTTCGCCGCCTCTTTGATCGCCGATTGTGGCCGCACCGGTCGCCAAAAAATTCAAGTAAATATACGATTGGAAAGCTCTCGACGTAAGCTTTCCATTGATACCACTCTTGCTAGGTGAAATCGTGATTTCCGAAAACCCGGCGAAAAACGCCGCCTCTTTCACCGCTAAATTCGCCGTCTTCCGCCGCTCAAAACTAAAAAATTGATTGAGGGGTTTTGTTCCTTATGTCGTAAGCTTACTTTTGATACCACTTTTGCAAATTTTCGAGAACTCTCTGTTTTTAGCGTAATTCCGGTCATCTTCTCCGGCGAGTTTGCCGTCTGTTGCCGGTTAGCTTTGGTTGAGGCTCGGTTTCAGCCACTATTGTTCGGATTACAAGCTACCTCGGTGCGAATTGTTGCTCACGTGAATTTAATTCAATTTCGACTCAAATAATGTATCATTATTGATTAATTATTGGGTTATTTTTGTAGGTTCCGGAATTGTGCAAGTTGGAGGTATAGTGTGGTGAACCTAGAATTTATCGCAGTCGGTTAAATATTAGTTTAGCGTCATTTAAAGCTAAAAAGAATATTTTGCGACGATAAAATAGAAATAATTGATTTTAGGTATTTTAGTCGAATATTGACAATTTAGAAATTTAAAAGGCCTAAATTATTGAAATTGGATTTTTAGTGAATTTAAATAGTTCTGGAATTTTTATATGATGATAAGACCATTTAAATTAATATTCAGGTGATTTGTCTGAGTTGGCATTTACCAGACTTTCTTGAGGATTTAAGATATTTTGTGGTAAATTAAAGTCCAGTTGAGGTACGCATGAACTGTTTTATTATGACGTCTATATGATGTGAAATGACGTTAAGTACTTTGTAATGAGTTGTGGCGTGACTTATGTGTTTCTGTGAATACGTGATTGCATTCTCGCATTTATTTGAGTTGATACTATTGTGGCATAGCATTTCGAGCCTTGACTCCTTTGATTGCTATTGATATTGATCTATCGAGTTGTTGCGTCATCGATGGAGTGGGTGGGTAGGATTAGCACTCCTGGTGACTTGCATGAGGGCTGAGCGGGTCGCTCCCGTACCCTCGATGCTGCGTGCATGGATGAGCGGCGGCATGATATTACGTTGCTGCAGGTCCTGGCACGGGTGGCCACTGTTACTGTTGGTGATGCGTTTCATTTGGACTCCGCTTTGGTATCCATTATTTTGTTGTTACCGACACGCATTGCATTGCATTTTACTTGATTTTATTTCATGTCAGTTATATTTGTCGTAATATTACTGGTTCGTCGTACTGGGGCCCGACCCCTCGTTTCTTTTTATGCTGTGGTTGTTTTTGATGTCATAGCAGGTTATCCAGGAGGATTTGACGCGTCTGGTGGAGCGTCAGGTAGCGGTGCCCAGTAGTTGGATTGTGATTGAGAGTTCCCAGATATATACTATATTATGGAGTCATACATTTACCGGGGAGATGCCCCGTGTAGCTGTACTGTTATTTTTACGATGTTTTGTATTGATAGTTGTGTGATCGAGCCTTGCCGGCTCTATATGTGTTTAGTCCTGGCCAGTGCGGCTATAGGGTTGTGAATTGATGTTATGACTTTATTTCGAGTATATAAATGTTGTTTGTGTGGTTTGGAAATTTTTGGGATGTCCTATTTACGTGAAGGTCATGTCGAAATTTCTATTGGCCCAAAAGAAAAATTTTTAATCGCTTTCGCTGTTTACATTAATAAATCCTGGTTGTTTTGTCATTAAAGATTAATCAGGAGCACGGGCCCCCACAGTTGGTATCAGAGCGTAACTGGGATATGCTCGAATTAGAGTCTAGGGCACTTGAGTCTAGACACAAATAACATGATTGTGCATGTGTTTGACTATTTGCTCTTATTTGAATTATTTGATGTGATTTGCTTGAATTTACATGCGTTAGAACGACTAGCTGATTAGGCATGGTATGTAGTTTCGAAATTGCCTATAACTTTCTTTTACCTGTTATCTGCCTGTGGATTTAATCCTCGTGTCTTGCAGAATGGCACCTGGAGGAAGAGGTAGAAAAGGAAAAGAAATAGCGAAAGAATCTGAGGCGCAAAATGTTCGAGGACTTGCAGATATCATTAGAGGTAGACGTGGTCGACCTCGAGGACAAGTCGCTCAAAATGTTGAAGAAGAAGTGAACCAAGAACCTCCTCGACCTGAAAGACCTGGAGCTAGACATGTAGCGATTGAGCAAGAAGTGGAACAGCTGACACAGAAAGTTGGAGGAATGCAGTTAATAATTTCTCAGTTTCAAGAATTACGTCCTCCAAAATTCTTTGGCAACGAGAGCGGAGAAAAAGCAGCAGGCTGGCTGAAAAGTATAAATCATCTATTTAATTTGTTGGAGTATTCCCAAGATATTAAATTGAAGCTTGCCATCTACCAACTTAAAGACCGAGCACAACTCTGGTGGGAAGCCACAGAGGAAGCAATGAAGGACTCTGGTGAAATTATTACTTGGGATGCTTTTCGTGCTCACTTTACCCAAGAATATGCATCACCATCATATTATGCTGCTAAAGAAGAAGAGTTCAATCAGTTGGTGCAGGGAAACAAACCAGTGGTGGAATATGCTTCACATTTTTCTGCTCTTTTGCCCTATGTTCCACATGTTGCCAGGAATGATCAGGCTAAACTATCACGTTTTCTGCACGGGTTGCAGCGGACTGTTCATACTTTGGTAATGACTGGATCGCCTAATACGTATATTCAAGCAGTAGAAAAGGCGAAGAAAATTGAAGCAAGTTTGCTCAGAGGAGACACACAACCAGGTCCATCATCTGTTTCTCAGGGATCTGGAAGTAGTATGTCAATGCCAGTGGATTTACCTCCATATCAGCCTGTACAGTCATACCAACAACCCAAACAGCAGAGGTACAAAGTAAAAGGAAAGCAATTCAAGAAGAAGTCTCAATCCAGCTCTTCCAGTTCAGGCAGCGCACGAGGGGGAGGTTCTGTTGGGTCGTCTAGCACTGTGCATTGTGATCGATGTGGTGGTCGACATTTTAGTTCCCAATGTGTAGGAGTTCAGGGGACTTGTCATAATTGTGGTCAGGTTGGACATTACGCCAGGGTATGTCCTAATGCAGGGAGACAGCAGTTCCAGCCACAGCAGCTTGGTCAAGTTCCCCGTGGACCAGTCTTTAGACCATATGCTCCTACTCCATCATTTCAGCAGTCGGTTACCCACCTCCCAGAGGTCCTATTCAGCAGCCATTTCCAGGGCCACAACAAGCCCAAGTCCATGATTTGACTCAGGACCAGGCTCGGGATGCACCAGGAGGAGTGATTGCAGGTATTTGTTATGTTTTTGATTATCCTGCACGCATATTGATAGACACAGGAGCATCTCATTTATTTTTATCTGCTGCATTTGTTGATGAGCATGAGGTTGCTACTATTCCTTTGTTGGATACTGTGTCAGTTGCTACTCCTTCCGGTGTATATTTGATGTCCCGTGAGATAGTTTTGAACTGTGTGATTAGATTTGAGGGTAATATTATGATAAAAAATCTAATCAAATTAGCCATGACTGACTTTGACTGTATTCTGGGTATGGATGTGTTGACAAATTATCGAGCCACTGTGGATTGTTTCCATGGAGTTGTCAGATTTAGACCATATTATGGCAGCAAATGGAATTTTTATGGTTATGATTCACAGTCTCGAATTCCATTAGTATCTGCAATGGAAATGTTCAGGTTGTTGTCAATCGGCAATGAAGGATTTTTGATCTATGCTCTTGATGCAACACGGGAAGAACGATTGAAAGTTTCAGACATTCCCGTTGTCAAGGATTTTCCAGATGTATTTCCTGATGAGATTCCAGGCTTTCCGCCTCAAAGGGAAATAGATCTTAGCATTGAATTAATGTCAGGGACAAATCTTATTCCTAGAGCACCATATCGTTTAGCTCCAACAGAGTTGAAAGAACTCAAGGAACAGCTACAGGATTTACTGGAGAAAGGCTATATCAGACCCAGTACGTCGCCCTGGGGAGCTCCAGTATTGTTTGTAAAGAAGAAAGACGGAACGATGAGAATGTGCGTCGATTATCGGCAGTTAAACCGGGCTACTGTGAAGAATAAGTATCCTTTGCCGCGTATTGACGACTTGTTTGATCAGTTGCAGGGTAGTTCTGTGTATTCCAAGATTGATCTTCGTTCCGGATACCATCAGCTTAGAGTCCGAGAGGAAGATGTTCCTAAGACAGCATTACGGACACGTTATGGACACTATGAATTCCTAGTCGTGCCGTTTGGTTTGACTAATGCTCCAGCGGTTTTTATGGATTTAATGAATCGTGTGTTCCGGGAATTCATAGATAAATTTGTTATCGTCTTTATTGATGACATCTTGATTTATTCCAGATCAAAGAAACAACACGAAGAACATTTGAAATTAGTTCTCCAAACACTCAGAGAAGCGCAATTGTATGCCAAATTTTCTAAGTGTGATTTTTGGTAGGACAGAGTTTTATTTTTAGGCCATGTTATATCTGCACAAGGAGTATCTGTTGATCCTAGTAAAGTTGAAGCTGTTATCAATTGGCCTAAACCAACCAATGTGTCTGAGATTCGAAGCTTTTTGGGATTAGCTGGGTACTACAGGCGTTTCATTGAGGGATTTTCTAGAATAGCTAGGCCTATGACCCAGTTGACACAGAAAGATCGACGTTTTGTATGGACTGCAGAATGTGAGTCTAGTTTTCGGACTTTGAAAGAAAAATTGACCACATCTCCAGTGCTAGCTTTGCCTTCAGGCTCAGGTGGATTTGTTGTCTGTACAGATGCTTCCCTAAATGGACTGGGTTGTGTTTTGATGCAAAATGGACGAGTGATTGCGTATGCATCTCGTCAGTTGAAGCCACATGAGACTCGATATCCAGTTCATGATTTGGAGTTAGCTGCCATTGTGTTTGCATTGAAGATATGGCGTCATTATCTGTACGGAGAACAGTTTGTGATTTATTCTGATCACAAGAGTCTGAAGTATCTTTTCACACAGTCCGACTTGAATATGAGACAGCGTCGATGGTTGGAATTACTTAAGGACTTTGATTGTGAGATTCAGTACCAACCAGGGCGAATGAATCAAGTTGCAGATGCTTTGAGCAGAAAGGTTCAGCCTAAAATGTTGGCATCTTTGACTATTTCAAAGGTTCATGAGCATTTGGGAACTTCAGGATGGACTTATCAGTCTAAGGGCGACTACTTTATAGTTTCATCTATACAAGTTGAACCACAGATTGTTTCTAAAATCAAAGCAGCACAGAGAACTGATCCACATGTTCATAGATTGAAAGAATTGACTCAGACAGGTCAATCAGACAAGTTCAGTGTTGCTTCTGATGGATGTCTACGCTATAATGGTAGACTTGTGGTTCCAAATTTGATAGACCTAAAAGAAGCTATACTTCGAGAAGCTCATTGTAGTCGACACAGTGTTCATCCTGGAATCAGAAAGATGTATCATATCTTGAAATCCCATTACTGGTGGGAAGGTATGAAGAAAGAGATTTTTGACTTTGTGGCTAGATGTTTGACGTGCCAACAGGTTAAAGCTGAGAGAATGAGACCTGGTGGTATGTTACATAGTCTTGAAGTGCCACAGTGGAATTGGGAGCACATTGCTATGGATTTTGTGACACACCTACCTCGTTCTAATCGTGGTTGTGATGCGATTTGGGTGATTGTTGATAGATTGTCTAAATCAGCCCATTTTATTCCTTATGATCGTACTTGTACTTATAAGAAAATGGCAAAAATGTACATCGATCATGTGCTGAGATTGCATGGTGTGCCTGTAACCATAGTATCAGATCGTGATCCCAGGTTTTCTTCGAAGTTTTGGGGTAGTTTGCAATCAGCATTGGGTTCAAAGTTGGCGATGAGTACTGCATATCACCCACAGACAGATGGTCAGTCTGAGAGGACCATTCAGACACTCGAGGACATGTTGCGAGCAGTCGTGATGGATTTCAGGGGTGGTTGGCAGGAATCATTGTCACTTGTTGAGTTCTCTTACAATAACAGCTTCCAAGCAACCATCGGAATGGCACCAATTGAAGCCTTGTACGGTAGAAAATGTAGATCTCCGATATGCTGGGAAGATGTAGGAGAAAGACAGATGTCAATGCCAGAATTTATACAAGAAATGAAAGAGAAGGTTGAAATGATTAGAAAAAGAATGAAAGCAGCACAGGATCGTCAAGCCAGCTATGCTAATAAAAGGCGTAGGCCTTTAGAATTTCAGGTTGGCGATCAGGTTTTCTTGAAAGTATCACCGTTTCGTGGTACTATGAGATTTGGGCGCAAAGGGAAGCTAGCTCCGCGTTATATTGGTCCATATGCGATTGTTGAGAGGATTGGCACTTTGGCTTATCGTTTGGACTTACCACAGAGTTTGTCTGCGATACATGATGTGTTTCATGTATCTATGTTACGAAAGTACGAGCCAGATCCTTCTCATGTCTTGAGGACTGAAGAGGTGGAGTTGGATAGTTCCCTTAGCTATGTTGAGCATCCAGTGCAAATTCTTGATCGTAAAGAAAAGCAACTTAGGAATAAGACGATTCCACTGGTTATGGTGCAGTGGAGTAGACATGGGAGAGAAGAAGCTACATGGGAATTAGAGGCTAAGATGCGTCAGGATTGGCCTCATTTGTTTGAAAATGTAATAAATTATTCCATGTATTCTGATTTCCCTATGTACTATCAGTGGTAAATGTCTGTAAACCACTTTTGTATAAATTGTGTATACTAGATTTCGAGGACGAAATCTTTTATTAGTAGGGGAGAATGTGAGAGCCCAGCCCGTACACCCCAAGCCCAGCCCAAAGTTTAAGCAAGGATAAATAATAAATAAATAAATAAGTAATTTAAAAAAAAAAGAAGAAATAATCATCATCATCATCACCGATTTCTCTCTCCTCACCCGTAACCTTCTGTCGAAACATTTTCACCATTTTCGCCGCCTCTTTGATCGCCGATTGTGGCCGCACCGGTCGCCAAAAAATTCAAGTAAATATACGATTGGAAAGCTCTCGACGTAAGCTTTCCATTGATACCACTCTTGCTAGGTGAAATCGTGATTTCCGAAAATCCAGCGAAAAACGCCGCCTCTTTCACCGCTAAATTCGCCGTCTTCCGCCGCTCAAAACTAAAAAATTGATTGAGGGGTTTTGTTCCTTATGTCGTAAGCTTACTTTTGATACCACTTTTGCAAATTTAAAAGAACTCTCTGTTTTTAGCGTAATTCCGGTCATCTTCTCCGGCGAGTTTGCCGTCTGTTGCCGGTTAGCTTTGGTTGAGGCTCGGTTTCAGCCACTATTGTTCGGATTACAAGCTACCTCGGTGCGAATTGTTGCTCACGTGAATTTAATTCAATTTCGACTCAAATAATGTATCATTATTGATTAATTATTGGGTTATTTTTGTAGGTTCCGGAATTGTGCAAGTTGGAGGTATAGTGTGGTGAACCTAGAATTTATCGCAGTCGCTTAAATATTAGTTTAGCGTCATTTAAAGCTAAAAAGAATATTTTGCGACGATAAAATAGAAATAATTGATTTTAGGTATTTTAGTCGAATATTGACAATTTAGAAATTTAAAAGGCCCAAATTATTGAAATTGGATTTTTAGTGAATTTAAATAGTTCTGGAATTTTTATATGATGATAAGACCATTTAAATTAATATTCAGGTGATTTGTCTGAGTTGGCATTTACCAGACTTTCTTGAGGATTTAAGATATTTTGTGGTAAATTAAAGTCCAGTTGAGGTACGCATGAACTGTTTTATTATGACGTCTATATGATGTGAAATGACGTTAAGTACTTTGTAATGAGTTGTGGCGTGACTTATGTGTTTCTGTGAATACGTGATTGCATTCTCGCATTTATTTGAGTTGATACTATTGTGGCATAGCATTTCGAGCCTTGACTCCTTTGATTGCTATTGATATTGATCTATCGAGTTGTTGCGTCATCGATGGAGTGGGTGGGTAGGATTAGCACTCCTGGTGACTTGCATGAGGGCTGAGCGGGTCGCTCCCGTACCCTCGATGCTGCGTGCATGGATGAGCGGCGGCATGATATTACGTTGCTGCAGGTCCTGGCACGGGTGGCCACTGTTACTGTTGGTGATGCGTTTCATTTGGACTCCGCTTTGGTATCCATTATTTTGTTGTTACCGACACGCATTGCATTGCATTTTACTTGATTTTATTTCATGTCAGTTATATTTGTCGTAATATTACTGGTTCGTCGTACTGGGGCCCGACCCCTCGTTTCTTTTTATGCTGTGGTTGTTTTTGATGCCATAGCAGGTTATCCAGGAGGATTTGACGCGTCTGGTGGAGCGTCAGGTAGCGGTGCCCAGTAGTTGGATTGTGATTGAGAGTTCCCAGATATATACTATATTATGGAGTCATACATTCACCGGAGAGATGCCCCGTGTAGCTGTACTGTTATTTTTACGATGTTTTGTATTGATAGTTGTGTGATCGAGCCTTGCCGGCTCTATATGTGTTTAGTCCTGGCCAGTGCGGCTATAGGGCTTGTGAATTGATGTTATGACTTTATTTCGAGTATATAAATGTTGTTTGTGTGGTTTGGAAATTTTTGGGATGTCCTATTTACGTGAAGGTCATGTCGAAATTTCTATTGGCCCAAAAGGAAAATTTTTAATCGCTTTCGCTGTTTACATTAATAAATCCTGGTTGTTTTGTCATTAAAGATTAATCAGGAGCACGGGCCCCCACAAATAAAAATCGATCATTCAGACAAATAATTATTTGTTCATCATCTATATATGAGAAACTATTCCCTTCAAACTCTTACGATGTTACCCATGTCATAGTGTACCTTCGTTCCGTATACATACATATGACAGTCTCCTTTTGCTATGCAACATTCCACCTTGTAAAACCATTCACTTTTCCTAACAGACGTAGCCAGTAGGTTCGAGTTATATTTCTGAGTTAGCTACGAGGTTATGTGTTACAACGGTTGCTCTTGTATATGCATGCATGTCAAGAGATTTTTTTGGTAATAGGGGAACCATTTTAAAATATTATGTACTGAAAAAAATGTTATAAGTTAAACATATCAGATAATATTTACATATTAAAGGCAAACATACCATCAACATAGCCAAAAGTGGCAGAAAGAATAATCTACAAGATTTGTTCTTCAGAAATTTGGAAGGCTAATGAGCTAATCCAAGATGATGATCCGGTCATGTCACACAACACAATCCCGTTTGGGCACAAATCTAATCGATAACCTCTCACATTTTACTGACCAAAATTTTCCATTTAAGGTAACCAAATTTAAGTCCCAATAAAGGGTGGCCTGACTGAACAGAAGCCCCATACTGCTGATGGATAGATACATCCTCGTCATCTGATCTGGACCGGAGATTGAAATTTATCTGAATTTCATATTTCATGAGAATGACAAAAAAAAAGTGGATCTTTTACCTTTACGTGGATCTGTTTCCAGATTTTGGAATACGGGCTTCAATTTTTAAAATTCTTGATTAGAATAGGTGAGGTTTCCTCACTTCAAAAGGTACATCTGTCAGCAAATTTTATGAAACTTAAAAGGATGAGAAAATGATGCTTCGGAAAGGTAACTTACGTTGGAAATGGGTCTAAAATGGAAAATAAGGAAAGTCGGAACTGGGGACATGATATCATCCCACACTTAAATACAATACAATTATTTTCACAAATGAAATATAGTTTTAAAATTTGAAACACGACAACTTGTGCAGGTATTGGAATTAATAAATCTGTTCAATGCTTCATTGGCTAACCATGTTAACAATAATGTATTTCAACAATACGAAAAGGATAAACATTGTTTCCAGAAAATTATGAAAATGACTCGCGTATCTATACTGTGATAATACCGACTTTCGGTACTTTAGGAGTCATGGCTCTACTGTTGAAAGAAATGAAACTATGAAAAGAACTCCAGAAGAAAGCGAAACCTACATCAAGCATCGCATTGTTGTTACATCTACCAAAGCTTTATATAGTGTCCAACCAATTAGCTTAGCGATTATATGTTACATGTATAAAATTAGTTTTTTTTTAAAAAAACAGTGACTTTTTTTATTATTCAGGGAAAACGAATGGCGAATTTCGTGAACTTACTATTTTCTCAGATATTTGCTTTGCCAGGCTCTTTCCTCCTAGGACAGCAGCAGTAGTACACAAAGCTTGTCCACTGCAAGATATACGAACCAGATTAGATGACCGAATGAAGGTGATATCTTAAAACTCGTATACAAATTACAAAATTGTATCAAGATCATACATACACTTGATAAGATGATAGTGAATAATTCGGAGAAGCATAAATGAGTTAGAAAAGTAAGCATACAGGAAAAATACAGGAAAGAAAGAAAGAAAGAAAGAAAGGAAGTAAGAAAAAAAGAGCCAGAGAGTTAATGAAAGTGGGTACAATTAATTTGATTCGGATTCGAATAGCTGTTTGTATGAACTTACAGGATTCCTCCAAGAACAGCACCAAGAGGATTCTCATCTGCAACCAAACCAATTGTGGCAAGCTAGCAAAAAAATTTGCTTATTGTTAATGAAAAGGGAAACAGTTAAAAAACTAAATGAAGTGATCAAACTTTTTTGGTTCGTAAAAGCGCTTACTTGGCTCTTATCGCCCCCCATTCACCAAAGAATGTGATGGAAAAGGCCTAAAAAACTGAACAAAAGATTATTCTCTTGTTGGCTTTGCTGAAGATTTTTGATGAAAGTAACATGGAGAACCTTCAATAAGATTGGAGAGAAGAATTGAGAGAGAAAAGGGTGGCTCTGCTTTTTCAGTTCATCTGAATCCTGGAAAAGCATGAACGGGAAAAACATTTATAGGCATTCAGAAAATGCTTAAACACAGAATGCTATCAGAAGACATGAAAGAGATCCTATGCTTTAAAATGAAAAAATAGTCCGCTCGAATTATAAAAAGATTTATGCAATATGTGCTGTAAGACTGTAACAAAACTATAGCGGAAGGTTAGTTTAACACATTACCTTATCATTCTTAGTAGTTTCCCCACCATTAACTTTCACATCAGCATTCTGATAGTCCAGAAATGTAGCGTTAGTGAAGTTTGTGATCACGTCAATGGAATTTGTATCACATAAGAAACTCACCAGATCCTTTTCAACTTCAGCCAATTCTTCAGTTTCCCTGTAAGTGAAAGTGAATCCAAATTGTCTTTAAAATTTGGCAATAGAACAATCTTCGAGTATAAAAGAAATAAGGGTTAGAATTATACAACTATAATCCAGTTCCCTTCATTAAATGTGTCCCACAAAGACCAGAAACCAAACCCCAGAAACAATATGGGAGATCTGCACAGATCAAATCAAGTACCAAAATACAATAGCCATTAGACAAATGATCCATGAAGAATGCAAACCAATATCACAAATATAGAGAGAAAATTCTTTAATTGTATCATGTCATACTTGCATGCAAATTGTACGAAAATTTACAAGCCATGCATGGCATTCTAACAGCATATTCATGTTGTGAGTCTTGTGACCATGAATACTGCTGTGTGCCCTGTTCCACTGTTTCGGAACCTTCATGGACCACAAACTCAAAAGGTTAGGCTTCAGTATCATGGCGCCATCTTAAGAGAACTCTACCGGCAGACTTAGCCCCAAGATTCCCCTATGGCAAAGGGGAAAGCTGCATAGAACATCAAGACGACAATAATACCCATTTGGGCAATCAAACAATGTGTAGAAATTGACATAGAAATCCAATATCAACCTTGCTTCTGTGAATGATAAGAATCTCATACACAATGTATTTGTCAATAGTAGATTATTGAAGGCGGCAATAAGCCAAAAGAGCTTCAAGGATAGATGTGATCCACTGGGAGAAGAAAAACCATTCCATTTACTATTTGTTAGTACTTTTACATAGTATAGAACTAAGAATTCAATCACATTCCAGACGTTCAAATTTATTTCCATGGAGTATACGACCAGGAAGCATAGTATAAATGTTCCATCGAAACCATTTACCATATTTGGAGCAGCCCATCCAACTACAGCTGATAAGATAGTCATGACCTACAAATCAACAACTTGCCCTAAATGGAGGACCTAAAAAATTATTCAAAATCTAAAACATGAAATGAAGAGAAGATAAGAATTATAAAATCAAAGCTCCAAGGCAGCCTGACAACAGTGGTCTTTTACGGTGGTGCATCGCCAAGATCTGAAACAATAATTAATTTGCCAGGGTCACTGTTTTTATTCCTCGAACACAATCTTAGGGGTGTACATTAAATGCCGATACACATTTTGTTCAAAGGGCAAGGAAATATAATCTTGATTATTTCATATTCTTGTATCTTGTCAAAACTAAGACCTAGTATCTATGGAAATGAGTTGGAGAGGTTCTAATATTGAAGAGAGAAGAAACACAATCGAGAAAGCAACAAAAGCAATAAATTGTGTATAAATAGTGGAAAAACCCAAGAAACACAATAATTTATTTGTTAATGACCTCACACCAAATCGATAACCTGTAAACAGAAAAGTATAGCATGTTGCTTGTGTAAATGATCTATTCATAACCTCGTGATGGTTGAGAATCTTAAGGTCATAAACATAACCTGAGAGTGAAACCACTTTAGATCTAGTATGCAACTAAATAGATTTAACCGATCAATTTCTCTTCGAAGAAAGAATTAAATTTCAGTCCATTAGAAGAACAAAAAGCACGTTTCAGTATTCACCCAAAGCCAATCCACAATTAGACATTCGGTTATTAACACTATCCAACTTCGACTCCGGAAGAGATGTACAAACTCAAACAAGATTTTTCAATGACAGTTCAATCCGACAGACAACTGCTGGCAAACAGCTAAACACAAACAAATTTATATAGTAGTAAACAATCATTGCTAATGTATTTTGATATCTGGCCTAAAAATCATTCTGATACAAATGTTGACACTGAAGTATGCGAGGATACCTTTATATTATACAGTCAAAAGATACAGATCAAGATAGAATTTCTCATACCACATAGTGCATTAGTGCTAGAAACAAGAAAGGCACCAGGAGAAGGAATTTGTTCTCCAAAAAAGTTGATAATGAGAGACAGAATGTTCTGTTGATATGAAAAAAAAACGTAGTTCCAAGTGTAACACAAAGTTGCATGTTGGCTGATCTCTACCAATGTGGAGAATTGACACAAATCATTCATCTTTGATCACTCTTGTGGTATGAAGGATATGATTTGCCACATTAGGTAAAATTGTGAAGAATGGTCTTGAAGATGCTGACAAGGTACCATACAAGAATCGATTATTATATTTGGCTTTTGTCTGGAAGTGATTCTAGTAAATCCTGAGACCTTAGGTGATCAGTGTCTTGTTTATGAAACTATAGTTGGTTCGTTACATGTCTCAAAAGTGGAAAGAGCTTGTGGATAAGGCTCGGGCGAAGCAACTTCAACCCCATGAGTATAATTCAGGTAATTTAACAGTACTATTAGTTGCAGAGGTGAAGAGGCAGAAACTCTGTCCAAATTTTAGGTGTAGCTTTCTTCTTGTATCGAAACAATAAAATGTTCAACTTCAACTTTGATGTTGTAATTTTACTTTGTTTATCATAAAATTTTCAACTACTGAAGATTGTTGTTTTACATCGTGCAGCGACTTTCACATTATCAAATTTGGGTATGTTTGGAGTTGATAAATTCAATGCTATCCTTCCCCCTGGCCAGGTAACAAATGTGATCGAACTGTTTACAGAAGAATTGAATTTTTACAAAATTGTAGATACAATGCATTATAAAAATGGTCGGAATGTTGATCAGGGAGCTATCATGGCTGATAACAATGGATTCTTTAGTGTAATCAAACAGATGCTGGTGAGTATATAATCTTGTTTATGTTATGTTAATTTTTCACTCTCTAACAAGAAGCATATAACATACGTAAGTAGCATTTACTCACTCACTCCATATTTTTTGTATCAACAAGTTTCCCACCAACAGAAATAGCAGCATCGATCTCCTCATTTTCATACAACAAACCAAGATCCGATACCATCGCAGTCTTCCTCTTCTGGTACTACCTGCAGCAACCACATAAATGGGCTGCCAACCGGGTCCATTCTCCTATATAAAGGGTATCCAAATATGAATGCTATCCTGAATATAAACAATCACTGTATCTGCTAACTAGATTGATGCCCCCATAAAAAAATATTACCAGTTGAAGAATTTCCACGTTCTCATCTTTTGCTTAGGGTCGTTTTCATCGAATTAATCCACCCCGAATGAGACGACACGTGGCCGGATTCCACCAGAGCCAATTGCTGTTAGTAACAGTGAGAAATAGAGTATAGAGAGTTGGCCAGAATCAGCCTCCTCGCAAGAATCACCGTTTTTGCAAGGTGGGGGACGTGATGATACGGCCCTGAATGTTTTTGGAATTTCTGCCCATCATCTCTTTCACAATTCCCTTATTTTGCTGCAATATTTTGTTGGCTTCTATTGTGCCAAATGGCCCCTAACATTAAAGCTTCGTCCTCATAGGCGTCGTGTAATTTGTAGGCAGTGAATTTGTGTGTACTCTCACTTTTAACTATTCTAACATGTATTACACATTATATCAATTATATTATATAAATTAAAAAAAAATTGATTTTCAAAAAAAATTTGAATCATTTTGTCTCCAAAATTAAAATTCAAGCAGTTGATATTATGTTATATAATAAATTTTAATTAACATAATATATAGAACAAAATGAACTGAAACAAATTTTTTTAAAAAATTAAATATTCAAACACCATGTATAAAGTATAATAACCTAAAAATCAACCAAATTATGGATTTTTTTTATCAATGTATAAATCATAATCTACAAAAGCAAAGCATAATAAAGACAAATAATTATCAATTTAAAATCAATGTGACTAACTCATAAAAATAATATTAAAACAAATGAAATAGTAATATTGATAGTAAAATATAACTCATAATATTTAATTTAACCTCCTAAAGAATTTTTTTTACTTTTTATTTTTACAATTCTATATCATGGATAATAAATTATATATATCGATCTTTCGTAGACTAACATTGATGACTTTAAATTTCTTGTTAAATAAGTTTTAAAATAATAAATAAATCAGCATACGTAAAGAAATGCATTTAAATAACATTATATGGTAAATATCAAATAAACTCATATAATAATTATTAAATATACATTTTAAACTATTGGTATGATTTTCACCATTAAAATTTGAAATATAACAAAAAAAATAAACTTTCATATATATTTTTGTGATATTATAATTATTACTTAATTAGAAATTGCACTAAAATATAAATACAAAACTACAATAAAATCCTTGGAAAAAAATGTAGAGAGAAAATTAAAAGGATAAAACATTTAAATGTAGTATAAAGATGAGTTATTTGATAAAATTAATATAGGAGTTACATTTATTCTTGAAGTGTGTGTAAAAGGTTAATTTTGTCATTGCATAATTGGAAAACAATGTCATTCTTGAAGTGTGTGTAAAAGGTTAATTTGTCATTGCACAATTGGAAAACAATGTTTTTTATCCACACTTTTATAGGGACTAGTATAAAATCACGTGCATCCGCACGTGAACCCATATTCTAAATAACTAAAAATTAAATTAATAATAAAAATATTTTTAATATTTGCATAACGTGATCTAATCAATCAAACAACATTTCGTTCGAAAAATGATAGATCAAAACAAATTTTAAGAATTTGGAATAATGATTTATCAGATTAAGTACTAAATTGAGCTAACATAACAATACAAATACAATGATATGAAAGGATTTGAGTTGATTAAGCAATATAAGAGTGTAAATAGAATTATATGAATATATTTTAATTAATTAAGCAATATAAGAGTTGAAGAAAACATTTTAGTATATGATGTTGATATTTATCTACTCATTACATCAATTAATTTGATAAATATGTTTCTAAAATATAAAAATTACATCATGAAAATCTAAAATAGTACTTATAATTTTGGAATAATTAAGAACATGTGACAACAATTTTTCATTTTAAGTTATATTCTAAATTATAACCACGTAAATATCGTAAATTCGAAATCTTTCACAAACCTACATTTTGTTAGTCAATAAATTATATAAAAAAATAATAAAACATTACATTAGCTAAAAAAAGCCTATGGACACAAACTGCATTTTGAGGGAAAAAAATATATTTAAACATAAGAATTGAAAATAAAATAAATAAATACTCCATTCACCCCTTCTAAGGATGACAATAGGGCGGGACGGGCGGGACGAGTTCGGAGATGGAGATAGTAAGCTCATATCTGTCCCGAACTACTTCGGAGATTTTAAAAAATACCCGATCCCAAACCCCAACTCGAAAAAATCGGGGATCTCATCCCCGTTTCAGGTTTTCCCCATAGGGTCCCAAACCCCTGGGGAAAGTTGTCATCTCTAACCTCTTTTATGCCTTAGATATATTTACTTAAAGCGATGAACTAAGAAAACTTCATTTCCAACAATTTTATTAAATGAAGATTCATTTCTTTAAATTAATAACTGAAATATCACTATTATATATCAGAAAAGAGAAAAAAAATACCACCACTCTAAATTAATCTTGAGTGTCACTCATATTTATAGAATTAAATTTGCTAAGGTTCGAAGCTATTAACAGAAAATTTGAATTCGCTCACTATATATTCATATTTTAAGATATTTATTATAACCGTTTGAAAAGTAAAATCATGTGCAATACTAATGAATTCTATATATATTGGACATTAAAAAGTTAATAAATTTGAATTAGAATAAATTATAATTACTTGAATATAATAATATTTTTCAATTCAATTGATTAGTATTAGAAGATTATATTTAAATTAGATTCATATCGTGCCTAATTTTTTCCTGTTTTTTTGTTAATTAGAAACAATAAAATTTAACATTACAAAATGGTGATGCATGAGATAATAAATAATAATGAGATGTAATAACAATGGATAATCAATTCTTATTAATTATTAATCGGGATGGTCAAATTGCGACTCATGATAATAAAAAATATTTTAGAGGTGCCAGATGAATGATGATAATGTTATATTTATAATGATCTAACTTTTTTTTTCATATTTTAAAATTTATTATATCATATTAATTTAAGCGATATAATTGTCATAATTTAATTGTTTTACAAGTGTAAATAGATAAAATAAAATGAAAAAATAATTGATATTAATATTAAGTAAATTTAATAGTATTTTTTTTTAAATTAGCTCAAACATTTAAGAACATGGAGAAGAAAGTCAAAAACACAAAATCATAATCATAAAATGTGGTTAATTAGTATTAATTATTAATTAATAGACTAAATGTGAAATTACCACATATGTTACCTAATAATATAAGTAAACATGTGAAGGGTAATAATGTTCGTTCACAATGAGAAAATTTTTCTATTATTCACACTTTTATAGGTATATAGAATAGATTTATAGGTATATAGATATAGAATATAGATATAGATATAGAATAGATGCGAAGACTGATTGATCCATTAAAGATTATGCCATCAAGTCTTGGAAGGTTATAGGTGGAATAGTTTCGATTTGTTGAGATATATATTGCTTAAAATAAACACCCTTAAAAATAGGGGGCAAAAGTTCCTCAGTTTTTATACACATCGAAGCATCATTAAATATTTTTTGAGATTATATATTCTGAAATATTTTTTGAGATTATATATTCTGAAGTTCTAAATTAGCATGTGTTAATGTTTTCATTCTGAATGTGTGGATGTTATTTATCCAATTGGCTTGATTTGAAAAACTAAAAATGTTTTATATTTCAAAAAGGACGTTGATGGATTGACAAACCTGAAATACCAAATTTACAATTTTCCCTTGAGCTAAACATTACAGTGCTCATTTATTTTAATCAGATCCATTAATGGATTTGTAACCGAAGTTAATAATGTCGCACGCTAACCATTTTACTCTCTTTAAAAAGTTATTTATTTACTTTTTGCGACTAGTACAAAAGTGCGGTCCCTAAATAGCGACCGAGTCTATAATGTGGTCTCTACTGAGAGACTCCCGTGAGAATAGTCGGTCTTTAAATTTATTTTCGTTTCATTTTATAATTTAATGTTATTTTTGTAGCGTGATTTTTATTCTAGTCACAAACGGGAGACCGAGTTTTTTTTAGGTCTTTAAGTTGAGATCGATATATTTGTTCGGTCTCAAATTTGAGACTGAAATACGAGTGCGGTCTCTAATAAAATCTAAATATCTTTATTTTCCCCTCGTTATTCGCTCCAGTAATCTCTCCAAACCTAATAATCTTGCGATTTCAACTCGTCCAACATCATCCGCGCTTGTCGGCCGCCTCCTGGTCACCGCCGACCACAACACCGTTTGCCATAACTCTTCCATTTTCTGACTAGAGGTAATTTTCTAAATTTTAGGATTATTTTCTTTTTCTCCACTTTTGGGTTCTTTCCGGAAAAATTGACACACAAGTTCTTGTAATGAAAATCCTTATTCATGTTGGAATTTTTGGGGTTTTGAGTGCTTCGTGCTATATGCTACTATAGTTGGGTGATTTTCTCACTTTATTTCATCCCAAATTTATAGCACACTATAGTTGGTGATTTTCTTACTTTATTTCATCCCAAATTATAAATGGGATAAAGTTGCTCAAATGAGAAACGTAATGGGGTTGCGAAAGAACCAATCTGATATTAGATGTAGTTGGATAGAGATAAATGGTGTTTCTCATGTGATCCATCCACAAATAATAGAAATTCAGATCAAGTTAACTGAAATAATGCAAAGGATTGGACTAGCTGGTTATACCTGTTGATGCTTCCCATGTTTCATTTGATATAAGTGAGAGAGATAAACTACACACAGTAGCTTGGCATAGTGAGAAACTAGATGTTGCTTTTAGACTAATGAACACTCTTCTTCGGATAATTAAAAATCTCAGAACTTGTGATGAATGTCCATCTAGTTCTGAAGGCAATCTCCAAAGTTTATGATATAGAAATTATTGTTAGAGATCGATGCCGCTTCCACGCTTTTAGAGAAGGGTAATGTTCTTGTAATGAATATTGGCAGTCATGTTCTCTCATCAAACATAAATGAGAGCACCAATTATAAGTTCAGACAAAATTTGTCCAAGCTTTTGTTCTGCTATTATGACCT